>NC_084489.1:1257500-1881250 GCF_030035675.1 Rhineura floridana | reverse complement strand
CCACTGTGTAGGAGGTCTAAGATCTTGTCCCATCGCCATGCAAGCCCTCTCCCTTTAGGATCTGGCTTTTTAAATTGTTTTAGTTATATCAAGACAGGAGTATGTGTGGGAAATGCTGCTGCTATCTGCACCGATGCTGGAATACTGGTACAACGTTCGTCAGGCAAGAAAAACACCCCACACGACTAAAGGGAGAGAACGCACTGCATGCTGGGATGCCTGTCACATGAGCGGCTGCAGCTAGCAATAAACTCCTGCAATCTTCCGGGTTCCCAGCCTTGCTAACAGATTATTTCTGGTATCATTTATCACAGAAATTAGCACTGAACTTCTACTACATTCCACTAGAATTCTGGAGCTAGCTTGTGCGTCATGTGAAAGATCAAATATAATGCACAAATTACCAGGTAAGAAGTGGTCAGAATAACAGAATAAAGTGCAGTGTGAAAGCAGCCTTATTGTGTACCGATCTGGCGTTCAACAACAATACACACAGGCCAGTGGGCACAGCAGATGTGCAATGAGGAACACATCCACGAGAGGAATGGCAACAAGGCACAAATAGCCTTGCCCTCGTCTTCTATGGTAATTCACCACATCCCCATGGCTGAATTCAAAGGGACCCCAACTAGTGGGATACCTTCTTTTTTTTAAGTTGGAGCGTGCATACAAACCCAGCAAGTACTCTTATTCATTCCTCTAGCAAGATCTGCCATTAAGTTTAAGAATGTGTTCTGGCTCCAATCTGGGTGCACTGTGCTAAAAAGGCTACACAGTACTAGGGGCACAAACCATGTCCCACAGCAAATGCTATATTAGGCTGCATTAACAGAAGTATAGTTTCCAAACCACGTGAAGTATTAGTTCCCCTCTATTCAGCACTAGTTAGGCCTCATCTTGAGTGCTGCGTCCAGTCCTGGTCTCTGTACTTCAAGAAGGATGCAGACAAACTGGAACGGGTTCAAAGGAGGGCAACAAGGATGATCAGGAGACTGGAAACAAAGCCGTATGAGGAGAGACTGAAAGAACTGGGCATGATTAGCCTGGAGAAGAGAAGACTGAGGGGAGATATGATAGCACTGTTCAAGTACATGAAAGGTTGTCACCCAGAGGAGGGCTGGGATCTCTTCTTGATCATCCCAGAGTGCAGGACACAGAATTATGGGCTCAAGTTGCAGGAAGCCAGATTTCGAGTGGACATCAGGAAAAACTTCCTAACTGTTAGAGCCATACGACAATGGAGCCAATGACCTAGAGAGGTAATGGGCTCTCTGACACTGGAGGCATTCAAGAGGTAACTGGACAGCCATGTGTCGGGAATGCTTTGATTTGGATTCCTGCATTGAGCAGGGGGTTGGACTTGATGGCCTTATAGGCCCCTTCCAACTCTACTATTCTATCATTCTGTGATTCTATGAGGACCAATATTATGACAGTAATAATAAGGAATAGCAAGCAAACAGCAATAAATCCCTAATTTTCTCTACCTAAACAAGTTACTGGCCCTACCACCTCAGTGTGTGTGTGTGGTCTAAAAGAGTCCAATGGACCATGTGCTACCTCAGCAAGCTCTGAATCAACCTGAGGAGCTGGTCTGCTGAAGGAGTTGCACCTCATTGGCTTTGGGATAGAGAGCTGCACACCATGGCTCCCATACTCTTGTCCTGTCTTTCATTATCTGTTCTGTGGAATTGCTGAGACTCCATTTACCCTTGGCACACTGAAGGATCCAATCACATTGACTACTTCCAACAAACGTGGTTCCCATAAATTTTAAACAGAGTTCCCCTTCTGTCTGTCCAAACAGGACCAGATAATGAGTAGTGTTAAGACTTTTCAGGGAGTCATCAAGCTAAGCCAAGCATCTGTGATAAGACCAACTGAATTCAAAGGGACCACTACTAGAGGAATACCACTTTTACAGTAACTAAAAACATTAAAACAAATATACAAATTTAAAAACACATCTTTTAAAAACAAATTAAAACACAATTTAAAAATTTAAAACAATATAAAACTCATGCTAAAATGAGGAATAGCAAGCAAACAGCAATGAAGCCCCACTTTTCTTTACCTAAGCAAGTCACTGGCCCCACCACCTCAGTGTGTGTGTGGGTCCAAAAGAGTCCAATGGACCATGCACTACCTCGACAAGGATGCTGAAAAGATATTTATTATGTACAAAAGTACTATATTAAAAATAAATAGAAAATATGGTTGAAAATACAACAGATATCTTGTGAAAAATCAATATCCAAAAGATGCTTGGAAATATATGATAGAAATTCAAAGCCCAACGCGTTTCAGCTTGTACAACCAAGCCTTCATCAGGGGCTAAAACAGAAAAGAATTTTTTATGTATATTTACAAACACACAGTTAAAAGTACAAACATCTTATTTAAATCATCTAAAATTATATGAAAAATACTTACACATATAAATTCTTCATCTGATTACTATTTTTGTCTAAAGAAAATCCTAGAATTCCAGTATTTTATGTTTTGCCAAAAATACATAAATATATGAGACCCCCTCCAGGGTGTCCCATTGTATCTGGGTGTGGGTCAATTCTAGAACCTTTATCTCAGTTTGTTGATTTTTTTCTAAAACCCTTCATACCACTTATTCCTTCTTATATTAGGGATTCCTCTGACTTTATTAATAAGACACAACACATCCATATGTTGGGTGGGTGGGCACTGGGCAGAGGGGAAGCTCCTTTCCTTTCCAAAATAAAACATTGTGAACAGTATCATTGTTTTTCAGGGTTTTCCCCACAGTTTTATTCTACAGCAGACACATGTAGTCTCCCACCCAAATTTAATCCAAAGCTGTCCCTGGCCACATCCACACCAGACTTTTATTTCACTTTAGACAGTCATGGCTTCTCCCAAAGAATCCTGGGATATGTAGTTACTGAAGGGTGCTGAGAGTTGCTAGGAGAGGCCCTGTTCCCCTCAAAGAGCTTCAGTCAGAGCAGCTGACTGTTTGGCTTATCCAAATGGAGCGGGATAATCCACGGTTTCCATATTCAGTTTGTCATCTGATAGTCCTCACTTTGCCTTTTAGTTTGCTCTTTCCCAATTAAAAAAATGCTTTTTTGCACCCGCACACACAGCAGTAAGACCCCTACATTCTTTTCGCTTTTTCCAAGCTCTGCCTCTAAAACCTCCCCCTATCAACCAATTGGTCAGCAAAAAAATTAAGTATGCTCCTCTCCCCCTTTGCAACGAAGCACAGTATGGCTGTAAAGGAGTTCTCACCTCGGAAAAAAAGGCTGCTGGTCGGTTTCACGCCTGCCTTCCCACAGAGAATGAAATTGACAAAGCTTTCTGGAGCAGGCTTGAAACCGACCAGAAGCCCGTATTTGCGATATTACACTTATACAAATGTATGCTTTTCTGCCTTTATTGATATTTAAGGAGATACACATGCTGGCAATTGCACTTATTTCTCCAAAAAAGCAAGAAACGTGTCACCCCCCCCTCCCTCTCCCTTTCCTTTCCACAGAGAATGAAATTGACAAAGCTTTCCAAGCAGGCTTGAAACAGACCAGAAGCCTGTATTTGCAATATTACACTTAAACGAATGTATGCTTTTCTGATTTGAAGCAAAAACCCCAGCAAGTAGAATGAAATTGACAAATCTTTCAGAGGCAGGCTGAAACCGACCCCCCCCTTTCTCGCTTGCTGTGCATTGCAGATCTAACCCAGAGCGGCCGCCCAGTTTCAGGCTGTCAAAAAATAAAATGCATCTGCGCAGTAGTTGCAGACCCCCCCCAACACCCCACCATTGCGATGATTGGTTCGATTTTCCCAGGGTTATTCTCACACATGCGCAAAAGTGCAGATATGCGATTGGCTGGAATGAGGAGAAGGGGCAAGGGGAAACGCCCAAGAACTGCCCATCAGCTGTAAAGTCCGCAGTATTGCATCCTAACTCCTGAAGGCACAGCGGATGATTCCTGATTTTAAACAGCAAATCGCATTTTTGCCGGTATTTCAAGGAGTGGATTTAACCCGCGAAAATGCGTAACAGCGCGAGACGTCATTTGGACGACCGAAAAATAATGAATATACATGGGCATGTCACACATTTTGCAGTCGTCTGGATGAGCCCTCTGTCAGGAGAATAAGAGTCCCCTCTCAGCACCCTTCACAAACTACACTTCCCAGGATTCTTTGGGGGAAGCCATGACTGTCTCACAGGAAATCAAAGTCTGTTGTGGGTGTGGCCCCGACTGGGCAAGCCCAGCAGCTGTGAGTCTGGCTTTTAGAACACTGACAGTTGGTTCTTACTGAGCATGCCTGGCCTTATCATTTAATGCTTTTCCCAGGGTGAGGCTCATCCATTGCACTCTGGGTGTGCTGACCTCTGCGATTTCCCGAAATGTGGGAAACTCGACTGCATAATTTGTGGTAGGGAAATTCACTAACAGGCAATGCAGGGGGTTGGTTTTTTCCTTTCTCTTTTTACACTATGAACTCTTGATTCTCTCCGATTGTTTTGTGTATTGCCATGAAAATTTAGATGGTTGTTAAGCAAGCATTTCCGAGTTCAGGACTACGTTTTGTAAGCTTAAATGAACTTATGGGAAGCATCAGAATGGCATGGGGGGTATTTTCAATTTAACATTGCAGAATGCGAAAAATCCATGCTGCCACTCTTGTGTACTCTATTAATAAAAACAGTTTAGGGTGTAATCCTGCAGATAGTGTGTCATGCCCACCTCAGAGGACTCATCCGAGGAGGAAGAGGAATGGGAGACTGCAGACCCAGGAGAGGGGCCAAACAAGGAGACAGCTCAGGATCCTTAGCCAGACCAGGGGCAAGCCCCTGAAGGAGCCCACCTGTCAGAGTTGGGAAGTGACCAGGATGCTGCCCCTTCTCCAGCAGAGAGAATACACCAACAGGTGTTGCAGCAATGAAGGCAATCAGCTCGATTAGGGAGCAGGAGAGCTCGCAAGAACACAGGCTGATTGTAGGCACCTGGCCTCGAACGCCAAGCATAAAAGACTGGAAGGAAAGGGAGACTTCTTGCTAGAGTCAAGCCTTGCTGCAGACATTGCTCCGGCTCCCCTGTTGACCCATGCCTTAGACCCTGCCCTGCCTGATCAGATCTCTTGGTCTCTGGACCTTTCCACTATCTTAAGGACTCCACTCCCTTGCCTCCTTTGGTGCTTCCCAAACGGTAAACACACTGGCTGGCCCCTGGTTCCTCCTGCCTAGCAGATTTATGGTCTGGCTGGCGCCTGGTATCTGTTAATTAAGTGCTAGCTGCTGTGAACCCACCATGTTTGACATAGCATTGGGCCAGCTGAGGGCCATAGGAAACAGGGCAAGTGCCACTCCACTGGGATGGGGGAGAAATTTGATTCAGTTTCCATTTAAAGATAAATCCAGCAAATTTTCACTTTTCAAAATAATGTAAGAACAGTGTCCTGCCTGAACTTGCAGAACCAAGACTCAGACACAGGTGTAGTTTTTTATTTTATTGTAGTAAGAAAATGTTTCAGTTCAGTGCACTTCATGAATCTACCTAGGGCTTACTCAGAACTCAGCATCTCTCTAGGTCTAACTGGGCACAACTTCACTACACTAAGACGTTGACTCAGCAACTACTCCCCTCCCTCCCTCAGCTTAAGTAAGGCTGGGCGGGCACCCTGCTTGTGTGTGCTAACTGTCACTGTTGGGAGCATGCACGCAGGTGAAGACTCCACCTCAACTGTGCCTCTTGAATTTCCTGCTGCATTCGCCTTCTAGTGCGAGATGAAGGTGGAGGCCCCTCACCATCCCGTCTTCTCCCTCAGAGGGAGGAGGGCTGCCTGTGGCTGACACAGGAGCAGGGACAGGGAAAGCTTCAGGCTGGGAAACAACAGGCTGATCAGGTTGACTCTCCACAGGGATATCTGGAACTGCTGGGGTTGAACTCTCAAAGTCCAAAGCTAGGGTGCCTTCTGAGTCCAACTCCCTGCTCGGCCCTTCATCAGCTTGAACTCCTCCTCCTCTGCTTCGTTATCCTCAGTCCACCTCCTCTTCAGCAGGGCTCTTGACAAACAGCTATCCAAAATCCGCACACCTAAATTTTGCAATGTTGTTCTCCAACCATCTACAGTTGCATCTATTAGGGGAAAATGTGAATAAAATTAATATATTAGTGAAAATAACATTTAAAAAGTGTTATATTTGAAGGAATTCCTTGCCAAAATGTGCACATTATTCAAAAATGTGTTTTTAGGAGAAATTTGCACTAAGATTCTGAGATATTTTCATGAGGATTTTTTTAAAATGACACATACATATTGCAGCAGAAATGTAGAGAACTGAATTTAAGATTGGAAAGGTGAGAAATGGAAACAACTGAAATTGACAGATCTTTCCAACCCTGCATTCCACTTGTGCAAAGGGAGGCCCATTAGCAGGATGGCACTTCTGCTGCTGGAAGCCCCCTGGTACACCCACAGAAAGCTCTGCAAGCTTAACAGTCCTGCCAGCAGAGTTCTGCTGGTGGAGGAGGCTGAAATGGGGCATTATTACTGGTGGTAAGTGTCAGAGGTGGTTGAGGATACAAGCCCCTCTTCTGACACTGCCCAAAGGAGCTTTCAACTACCTCTGCCTTGGAGCCGATATAGTTAATTCCCTAGGGGGAATTCCCCCCAAAGGTAAGGAAAAGCTGACACCTCACCCCAGCCATTCCCTCCATTGCTGTCATCTCTTTCTAATGCTACTTCTCTTCCCAGGTAATAAGATGCCCAGAAGCTTCCCATCGCAGGCATCTACCTGGCAGTGTTAAATTTTACAAACTGGAGCATGAGGAGGGAGAACAGAAACAGTAAGGGAGAGAGTCTGGGAGAGAGAAGGTGGGGAAGCAGAGTCTTGTCTATCCAATTTAGTTGTGACAGGGCATTTGCATCACACAAGCTTTCTTTATACAGTTATACCTGTTTTCTCCCATAGGTGTACACTGCTATGCAACCCCAACCAGGCTACATAAATATTTTCATAATGAAACTCAACACTTTTCACTCAGCAATGCAGTTTTTGAATGGATTATTTCTAATGAAACGGATAACCTAACATTTTAAAGATATGAAGTAACATTCCCCCTTCATAAAAATAAGAAATTATCAGTTAGGGTCTATTTTCACTCTCATGAATTTGAACTGTCATCGCTAGTTGCATCTGACAAGATTGTCACCAGACACATAATCTCTTTAAAGAACTTGAAAACAAAACCAGAACAATTTTATTACGCCCTGTAGGGAAACTACATTAACCACCTACTTGTCTGCAGTGGAAAAAAAGCCACAATAAAGAGGTCTCTGGCAATATTTCCATTTGAAATACCACAAAAATGCTCTTTCCTGTGGTATTTGGGCTTCTATAATTATGGCAGTAGCCAAACAACTCAGACATTTGGATGGAAAAAAGTTTTTCCATTCTCTGCAATAAGACTTTTCAGATGACTGAAGCATCTAACAGGCTCTCGTCACATTTCAATGTGTTAAGCCATTTTTTGCTCTTTCCTTGTTCTTACCTATGCACAATTTCTATTCTGTTGTTTTTCAGCTGCGTACAAACTATCTATCACCTAGGTACAAACACAGCTGAACAAGTATACAATGTTACCAAAATCAGAGATTAAATACCTCATATCATGAAATATCTCCAAGATTTTTGTTCCTTCACATCCCTCTTTCTTCCTCCAAATCTCTTTTCAAAGTTCATTTTGTGTGAGCCACTTGTTTAATCCTCCAATACCCATGTCATTGCAACAAAAGCCCTCTTCCAGTGTTCTTCTTTCCGAGTTAACTAATCACATGAGGTGGTTATAGAGAGAAGTGTGCTAGCTGTAACCTTAATCCCTGTTACCCATAGACAAATTAGCGGGCAACCTTGTGAAATGGGAAGTCTCCTGTACTCTTGGAAGCTCCCCAAATGTGATAGAGCCCTGAATTTTCGGCGTGCTAAGACACACGGAGAGCCTGCTTCAGTACTGGAGCTCCCTCACTCCATCTTGTGGAAGGCAATGGGAATAATAATGGGGTTGGAACTAGAATGTTCCCTTTGGTGGGGAGTTCCCTTCGGGAGTGGGGATTTGTGTGTTCCACTTAACCTGGGAATAAGTATGCCTGAAGAGGGTTAAATTCTCAGTATGTATAAAGTTATTTTCCCACATTCATTCCTAGTTACTCTTGCATCTCCCTGAAGACTGTAGGTTTTTTTCTCATTAATGCCACCATCGTATGCAGGATGTGGGTTCCTATCCCACCACTGTGACACCAAATATGAAGATAGCCACCAACCTGTGGTGGATCTGCCTTACCAGAACTTCTTCACATGCCATATAAATTTCCTTTATTCCCTATAATTCTGCTGCCACCATAAAACTTAAATAAAACCTTCTCCTGATACTTTCCTAATAATAATAAAAAACACTTATTACCCTTTTCTTAACTCCACCTTCATTAACTCTCCTAGAGAGACACAGAGGACAAGACTTGAAGTTCTCCCTCTGGAACCCTGTGCACAGGACATTTTTTACATATAAAATGCAGAGGAAATTCTTCATCCCCCCAGCCCTCATGAATACCCCCAAGTGAATTCAAAATCCCGCCCTCCTGAAGTGCCCTTTTAATTCTGCTTAGCCCTGGTTTACATTTGAGGATAATAAAATGTAGACATAGATGATTCATGATGTTCTTTGAAAAATGGAAATGGACTGCCTTCAAGTCGATCCTGAGTTATGGCGACCCTATGAAAAGGGTTTTCATGGTAAGCGGTATTCAGAGGGGGTTTACCATTGCCTCCCTCTGAGGCTGAGAGGCAGTGACTGGCCCAAGGTCACCCAGTGAGCTTCATGGCTGTGTGGGGATTCAAACCCTGGTCTCCCAGGTTGTAGTCCAACATTCTAACCACTGTGCCACACTGGCTCCCTAAATGTCCTTTAGACTCTGTCATTTAGGATTTTCCACCCTGTTTTGAGCAAACTCTCTTCCTATGTAACCCATATGGCTTAATTAGACCTGCTGCTTTAAGGAAATTTAAGCTTTTCATGCTCTTACATGTAGACTGGGTGGCACATGGAAGGAAATTAAGCTTTCTGCAGAAGTGGGATTCAGGACAACCCTGGGTTACCTATTTATTATACAGCCATGAGAATAGCTGCATACTATAGTTGGCATGAATTTTTCACATTCTGCAATGTTAAATTGAAAATACCCCACATGCCATTCTATGCTTCCCATAGGCTCATTTCAAAACAAAACCCTACAAAACATATAGTCCTGAACTCAGAAACACTTGCTTCACAACCCTCTAAGTTTTCATGGTGATACATGAAACACTAGGAGAGAATTGAAGAAGACAGAAAAAACCAGACCCCTCTTGGACTTCTTTCTGTCAGAGTTCTCATAATCTGTTGAAATTAATTAAAAATCAACCAGGTTCACACAATACCAGTAATCCTATTACTGATTTCTCCCCATACTCTGACCTTCATCTTCTACAGTTTAAAAGTTAAAAAAAAATCCTGGCTGATCTTTAATTAATTTAAGAAATTTAGCATTGAACTCAACGATAATGTTGGGCATGCTCAGTAAGAACCAACTGACAGTGTTCTAAAAGCCAGATTCACAGCTGCTGGGCTTGCCTAGTCAGAGGGCCACACCCACACCAGACTTTGATTTCACTTGAGACAGTCATGGCTTCCCGCAGAGAATCCTGTGAAGTGTAGTTTGTGAAGGGTGCTGAGAACAGATGCCGATTCCCCTGAAAGAACTCCAGTGGCCAGAGTGGTTTAACAGTTAGCCGCTCTGATTGAACCTCTTTGAGGGGAACAGGGCATCTCCTAGCAACTCTCAGCACTAGGGTTGCCAGGTCAGAAGCATCCCAAAACCTGAGATTTCTGGGGTAGGCCCTAGTGATGTCAGGGTGGTGGGCCTGAGTGAAGTCATGGGGTGGAAGTCATTAAGCATGATACATTAAGCATCAATCACAGTTGCTTGGAGCATATAATTAAAAAATCTCTGACTGGAAATCAATATATAAATCTTAGCTAAAAGATGGATCTTGGGTAGGGAATGTTTAATCTAGCAAACTTGCTTTCGGCAAGAAGGGTTTAAGTGCCCTCAGACAGACCAGTCACCAGAAGGCCATTGTAGGAAGAAAGGAGCCTACTGTTGTGGAGATGTTAGATGGCAGCATTTAGGAGTAAAGATGGACACCCCTGAAGGGTGCAATTCTAAACACACTTACTAAGGGACTAAGCCCCATAGAGCTCAACAGGACTTACTTCTGAGTAGATATAATTTGGATTGTGTTGTTGGTAAAGCTTGACTAGGGATCCTCTGCTAAGACATCCATATCCAAGCAGAGTTGGCAATCCCCTGTCTGGAATGCCCTGCCCCTATCTTTTAACATGGCTGCTCCAAACATCTTTATAGATTTGACCCTTTACTTCAAAAAGAGGTCTGAGAAATGAGTATGAGTAAGAAGATTCTCTAACCTTTCTGTCTCCCCTGTGGGCTGCTATAAAGTCACTTTGACAGCCAACCCAATTCCAGTGAGCAATTACTGACAGAGAGAAAACACACATGGTTTGGTCTACCTTCACAGGCAGCAGCTTGGGAACAATTGCAGCCACACTTCCAAATATATGAATTCTCTTTTACCACTATTGGGAAAGAAACAAACTGCTATCAGTGGGTTTTAGGGGGTTTAGCGGAACGCATGGAACCACAGCTGTTGCTTCTATGGATGTAAGGGATGTAAGGATGTAAGGTTAAAGGTAAATGAAATGCAAACAGAAAAACAAAAACAAAAGACAGTGATGCTTTCCTAAATGCAATACCATACCAATCACAAGAAGATTCCTATGAGAAAGGCAGAATACTCAGCATCCCACAACCAGTCAGGATTCATAACCGAAAACCAAAACTAAAAAAATCGTGGCAACCAGTCAGCCAAGGTCACAGAAATCCCCATACAGAACAACCTGACCCATGGGCTGCAGTTAATGCAGAATGCTGCAACACGATTGCTGACATGAGTGAGGTCCTATCAGCACATAATACCTCTGCTCTGAAATCTGCACTGGTTGCTGATTTGCTACCAGGCCAAGTTCAAGCTGTGCTTTCCATGTTATGGGTGCCACATAGTACTTGTTCTGCTCTTGTAAGAAATCAGTCCTGTAAAGTGGCAGCAGCAATGCTTTGGAACTCCCTGCCTATTGACATTAGGCAGACGTCTCTTTTCAGCACCTGCTAAAACCATTTTTGTTTAGGCAACCCTATCCCGGCATGTAGAAGGTATTGTGTTTTTATATTTGGTTTTAACTCATTGTTGGTTTTATTATTTTGAGTGTTCTTAAATACCTGTCTTTAACTGTTTTTGCCAATAATTTTATTGTTTTAATTCTTTCTGTAAACGGCTTTGAGTTTCCTACATAATAAAAACTGTGATACCTATGTAAGCCCTGCCTAATTGCTTTAAAAATAGGATTGGAGGGGGAGAGAAAGATTTACAGTGTAAACACAATTCTTTGGTATGTTCACTCGGAAGTCCCACTTATTTACAGCACAAGACTAACCATGCCTACTCAAAAGTAAGTCCAACTGAATCTAATGGGGTTTACTCCAGGTATGTGGGATTAGCATGGCTTTACCCCCAGAAAAGCAAGTATTGGATAAAAGTTTTCATATTGGAAAGGTGTTCAAAGCACTGCCCTCTAAAGCAGCCCAGGGTTTGACACTTGCACACAAGAGGGAAAAAAACAGAAAGCTATATACTTACCCAATTTATAAGATTTTCAGATAAATGGGGAAAATACCATTTTCTGGCATTGCAATGAGGTCTAGGCACTGCCTGGAGGTCAACAAATCACAACCCTGGCTTCACTTATTGGCTAAAATCCTGAAAGAGTGGGGTTAGAATTACGAGCTGCTACAACAGATCTGTTAAACAGATTTAACAGTTGCAGGGGGGGGCAGCTGATGTTTTGGTGTATATCTCGGAAACCAGACCAACTAGAAACTTTTTTTTAAAAAAATGGAACCTCAGAGTCTGGAGATTAAGGCTAGTCACCCGGAGACCCTGATAGGACCCCAAAAGCCAGAGTATCCAGCCAAAAGCTGGACATCTGGTAACCCAAGTGTATTTAGACCAAAGCAGGTCTTCTCCAAGAAGAACCTCCCACTACCAAAGCAATCAAAAGCGATTTGGAAGAGCAATATTGAATCTATAAAACCTCTGTGCCTTTTCCCCTCATTCTTTACCTAGTTCTGTGAATGTTACAAAGGGCTTATCCACACGAGAACCTAACTTCATACTAAAAATGCTAATTTTACAATAGTAATAGATTTTCAAGATCCACACTTCCTGTTCAATGGTAGCTTCCATTGTCCAAGCCTGAATGAAAGGCGTATGGGGGGAGTGAGTGAAAAGCACAGTAGGCAGCGGCTGAGGCAGCTTTTGTGGGAGACAGAGAGAGAGGAAGTGGGTGATGAGGTATAAGAGAGCCCGCCCACTAAAAAAAAAAAAAATTAAGCAAAGCACCTACAAGGAGGAGTGCAGTGCAGCTGAAATGGTTTTTACTTTCCTTTTTGCATTATCAGCGGATTGGGTTAATACAGATTTAAAGGGGAAAACTGTGATAGCGTCTGCTTGCTTGCAATGTTATGTGAACCATGTAATCACAAGGGGGTGCAAGTAGCACCAGACACACACTAAATCACCATGTGGATGAGCTCAAACACTTCATTGGTAGCACTTTGATCCAGCTAATCTTATCTCTGTTTATCCTTAATCCAGCCCCTTTATACCTGTTTGCCTTCTCTCGATCCTTTTTCACCCTTCCTAATCCAGGCCAGTCCTTTCTTCATTATATTTGTTTTCTCCTGTGTGTCTTAATAGTTAGTTATACTTTATCAGTTAATCTTCAGTTCTTACTTAGCCAGTGTCACTTCCTCCCCCCTCTCAAAAAAATGCCCATGGTGTTTTATTAGTTATGGCCATTTTGGAAAGAAACATTTTTTTGAAAAACAGAAAATCCCATGGACCTATCCATCTGAAATTTGGCAGGGTTATTTCCCTCTTGGGGGGCTACTATGTCTGCACCTATGTGAAAAAAACAGAGTGCTGTTTTTGGTTTTGAAAGTCAATGGGGGGACAGAAGCTTCTGAATACTGCTTCAGATTTGGGGTCCAAAGAGAGCCCCCCCCAAAAGAGTATCCCAATGTAAATAGGTGCCTATCCGAAGCTGAGTGTCTCTCACATAAGCAAGCCACTTACAAGCAATTTAATGTCAGAGAGAAAACCCAGATAATCCTCCTGTGAAGCAGCCATTGTAGGCCACTAGTCTTTTACTAGAGCTGCCAACAAAATTTCACCTAACACAGAATTCAAAATGATATAGTGTTTTATTCTCAGGCTAGAAACCATTCAGGTGCATTTTTCCTTGGCATGCCATCATATTTCACCAAAGTAAATTTGGAGTTGTTCCCCATGCAGAAACATCTGAGTAATTTCAAGAAAAGCCAAAAGCGTTTCATGAGGTATGTCAAGCACTTGATGAGCTGTGTTCAGCTTGGTGGTTCACAAGTTATGTCCCCCTGCTTTATGCAAACCTGCAGAAATTGTATCTTATATATCATAGAGGCATATATGGCATCTGGGGTAAATTAAATAGTTTTGTGTTTATATTGTTTTTGAATATACTAGAAAACTTACGATTGATGACTGGCCTTCACAAACATATATTGTGTGTTGCTCTATATAACATTATTTCTGTATACCTTTGTATACCTCAGGCTTCTTTCAGATAAGGGGCTTCATACTGGAAACAAATCATTCTGGTTTTATTTTTCTGTGTACACATTTGGCACTTTAGCTTTCACACATTCCTCTTTTCTGGTCAGGGATATTCATTGTGATTCTGCCACTTTCCATCCACATCAGTGGCCATAGCTTAACAGAATGTATTTGAAGGCTTTTGTCCCTCCCTTCAGTCCCTTCCCCGCTGTCCTCCACTGTCGTCTTCTTGTTGTTCTGGGCATCTGCACAGGTATTTCTGTACCTGTACAAGCACATCCTTTTAAAAAAATATTCCCAGGAAGTGTGTAAAAGCAAATGTTTCCAGCCTTAGTTAATATGTTTAACAATGGGCAAAATAGAGAGCTGTGCTTTTTTTAAGGGGGGAGGGTATCCATTTCCATTTGGTTCTTTAAAAATTGTTTTTAATATTGAGGTCTTGTGCAAGCATGATATGTACCTGACTAAGGCTTGCATACGAGTGCAAAGAAACTGTGATGATGGCATGAAGGCCTTTTCACACCTGGTTACTTCTCTTTGTTGTTGTGCTCCATTCGATCTTACTACTTGCTTCTGCTATTAGGAATGTTGTTTTCTTTTCAGGTGTCCTAGACAGTATTTGCTTTACAGCAGTTCTGAAATGGTTGTACTAAAATCTGTACTAAAATCTTAACACCTCTTTAACACTTGCATTGTTCAAATCACCTTCAAAGCAATTGTTACAAATTAGTATTGGAAGATGCCCAGGGCTTAAATTGAAACAGGCATCAGTAGCAGTAAGGCTGCCAAAGTGTTTTGTAATCAAATTAACATTTTCACTTACCCATTTTTCAAGCACAGCTTTAATGTCCTGTAATGTCTGATATATGTATATGTATGCAGGTACAACAGATTATATATTTACATACATTTATATACCTTTTTGGATTCTTTCATTAGAAAATGTTAACTAGTATACTGATTGAATGTTAACACCCAGTACTCTGAATCACTCTGAACAGGGCTGGCTCTAGGTTTCTGGGGGCCCTCGGGCATCAATGGGCTCTTGTCCCCTCCTTTTCCTCCTTAAACCACATTCCTCCCCCCCTTGTGGCCCCACTCCTTTCAAAGAAAACAAATCTTTGCAAATATTGTACCCCCCTATAAAATAAAAATACAAAATTTTGATTTATTTTAATTTGTTGGGATAAATTTAACTATTTTGTAGGCCTCAGCTCCTAAGAATTTATTCTGGTTTACCATGTTAATGATAGGCAGATTATATGAATAGTGTCAGAGCCTGGGATCTTCCACATAATGTACTGAGAAATAATTCTCATTTTTCACTGTTTCTGTTGGCTTCTCTACTTTAATGTTTTATTTATTTATTTATTTATTAAATTTATATACCGCCCCATAGCCGAAGCTCTCTGGGCGGTTTACAACAAACAAACCAATAACATACAATTAAAAACCACATATCATCAATTAAAATAAGTTAATTATACAAAAGTTAAGATATAATTAAACAGATACTAAGTGCATATCAAATACTAAAATGCAGAAATGCTAGGATACTAAAATGCTAAAATGCTAAAATACTAAAATGCCTGGGAGAAGAGGAAGGTTTTTACCTGGCGCCAGAAAGATAATAATGTTGGCGTCAGACGTATCTCATCAGGAAGAGTATTCCATAATTCGGGGGCCACCACTGAGAAGGCCCTTTTTCTTGTTTTCAGACGTATCTCATCAGGAAGAGTATTCCATAATTCGGGGGCCACCACTGAGAAGGCCCTTTTTCTTGTTTTCACCATCCGGGCTTCTCTCTGAGTAGGCACCCGGAGGAGGGCCTTCGATGTTGAGCACAGTGTACGGGTGGGTTCATATCGGGAGAGGCGTTGCATCAGGTATTGTGGTCCCATGCCGTATAAGGCTTTATAGGTTAAAGCCAGCACCTTGAATCGAGCCCGGAAACATATAGGCAACCAGTGCAAGCGGGCCAGAATCGGTGTCATATGTACAGACCGTCTGGTCCTGGTAATCAATCTGGCCACCACATTTTGCACAAGCTGCAGTTTCTGAGCCGTCTTCAATGGCAGCCCCACATAGAGCGCATTGCAGTAATCTAATTTAGAAGTTACCAGTACATGGAAAACTGAAGCAAGGTTTTCCCTGTCCAGATAGTGGCGTAGCTGGGCCACCAGCCGAAGTTGGTAAAAAGCACTCCGTGCCACAGAGGCTACCTGAGCCTCCAATGACAGGGATGGTTCTAAAAGAACTCCCAGACTACGAACCTGCTCCTTCAGGGGGAGAGCAACCCCATCCAGGACAGGTGGGACCTCCACCATCTGGTCAGGGGAACCACCTACTAACAGCATCTCAGTCTTGTCTGGACTGAGCTTCAATTTGTTCGCTCTCATCCAGTCCATTATCACTGACAGGCATCAGTTCAGCACTGTGACAGCCTCACCTGATGAAGATGAAAAGGAGAAGTAGAGCTGCGTGTCATCAACATACTGGTGACAGCGCACTCCAAAACTCCTGATGACGGCACTCAGCGGCTTCATGTAGATGTTAAAAAGCATGGGGGACAGAACTGACCCCTGCGGAACTCCATATTGGAGAGCCCAGGGTGCCAAGCAATGCTCCCCAAGCACTACCTTCTGGAGACGACCCGTCAAGTAGGAGCAGAACCACTGCCAAGCAGTACCTCCAACTCCCAAATCCGTAAGTCTCCCCAGAAGGATACCATGGTCGATGGTATTAAAAGCCGCTGAGAGATCAAGGAGAATCAACAGAGTCACACTCCCCCTGTCCCTCTCCCGACAAAGGTCATCGTACAGGGCGACCAAGGCCGTCTTGTTTTCACAGACAAAAAGTGTGTGTGTGTGTGCTGAATCCATCCTTTCCTGTAATATGCAAAGATATTTGAAAAAAGCACTTCAAATAAACATTTCAATTCTCCACCAGGATTTTCTGCTCACATAGGAAGCTGCCTTATACTGAGTCAGATCATTGGTCCATCTAGCCCAGTACTGCCTACACTGACTGGCAGCAGGGGCTTCAGTACCTTAGGGAAACCGCAGCCGCCATCTTTGTTAAGGGCAACAGTAAAAGACAGCAGACAGGTAAGTGGGGAGACGTGGGGGATGTGAGGGGGCTGTGGATCACTGAAGGGGAGTGGAGGGGCAGCTGAGGGGCCCCCTGTAGCTCCAGGGGCTGTCGGGCCAGTGACCAACCTGACCACCCTTTAGAACCGGCCCTGATGACACTGTTATATCAGAGCACCAGGGCAAGCCAAGGACAGGACGCTAGATGAAAGTTAAAATTCCTTTTCCAAAAAAAGGCATTCACAATAATTCAGCTACAATTCACCTATATGTTAAGAAGTATGTATAGTGTACCAAAATGACAATAAAGGATACTTCTACATCACAGGGCTTACATGCAGGGAAACTTTCAGATACTGTAGACCCATATAAACGCAGATGCAGCATAATATTGCCTGCCTCAGCCCGTCAGAATCCTCATAAAAATATCTAATAAGAGGAATCACCTTTGATTAGTGCAGAATAAACACACAACACTGGTGAAGATTTAATGCTCAGTACTACTAATATAATGCTTTGTATGAAGGACTGAAAAAAGGGCCTTTCTATTTATTTATTTATTTATTATATTTTTATACTGCCCAATAGCCGAAGCTCTCTGGGCGGTTCACAGCATAAAAACATCCAGTATACAATTAAAAACATATATCAAACACTGAAACAATATATCAAAATAACTAAACATAGTTAAACACATGGACACGACAGACACAATCCTAAAATGTTAAGTATAAAAAAGTATTAAATCAGTTAAAATATTAAGCTGTTTAAGATGTTAATATTAAAATTACTAAAATATTAAGATTGTGAGTGATAGATGTAGGTATTAAAAGTATCCTTTCTAGGGATAAATGATTAGTCTCTGAACATGCCGTGTTACCAACAGGCATTATAAAGTAGAAGTTTCCAAGTTAAAGAGATGCATGATAACTAGGACTGGTTTCAAATCCCCGCTCAGCCATGAAGCTCGATGGGTGACCTTGGGCCAGTAACTGTCTCTCAGTCTAACCTACCTCACAGGGGTGTTGAGAAGATAACATGGGGAGGGGAAGAACTATCTTTGAACTCCTTTTCAAAATGAAAATAATAGGAGCTTCCCAGCTACAACTGGGGCGGTGAGGATGTGAGGGGTGGGGAGAAAGGGAATTCATATACAAAAGCCCCTGTGCAGACCTGAACAATGGAAACTTGCCTATAAAAGGAGAGGGAAGGTCTAAACACACTAGGGTTAACCTATTTGTGTTTTTAATCTATCTTGGTTATTTACTTGTTTAATACTGTATATTTTATTGTTTTTGTGATTTTATTGTTTTTTATCCATGTTATGCACCGCCCTGAGAGCCCTTGGGCTGTGGGCGGTATATAAATCGAACAAAATAAATAAAATAAATAAAATAGGATGCCAGCTCTCTGCTTTTTGCCTGGAGACCCCAGATTTCTGGGGTGCTGTCCGAGTCTCTGGGTAAGTCACCTTAATCTCCAGACTCACAGCTTTCATTTTAAAAAAAATAAGTTTATAGGTGGTCTGGTTCCCAACATATAACCCAAAACGTCAGCTGCCTCCCCCAACTTCAGTTAAATGAGCTCATAGCTGGCTGCTCTAATCCCGCCCTTTCAGGTTTGTAGCCTATTAGCAAAGTCAGGGTTTTGATTGACAAGGCAGTAACTAGAGCTCTTTGCAAGTCAGAAAACTTTTTTTCCTGCTTTTCTGAAAATCTCATAAATTGAGTAAGTATATAGAATCATACAGTTGGAAGGGGCCTTGTAGGCCATCGAGTCCAACCCCCTGCTCATAGCAGGAAATCCACAGCTAGAGCATCTCCCGCAGATAGCTGTCCAGCCTCTGCTTGAAGACATCCAGCGAAGGGGATCCCACCATCTCCCTAGGCAGTCGGTTCCATTGCCGAACTGCCCTTACTGTCAAGAAGTTCCTTCTAATGTCCAATCTGAATCTACGCTCCTGCAACTTAAAACCATTAGACCTAGTCCTACCCTCTGGGGCAGCAGAGGACAAATCTGTACCCTCCTCTATGTGACAGTCCTTCAGGTACTTAAAGAGTGTAATCATGTCGCCCCTCAGCCTTCTGTTCACCAGACTGAACATGCCAAGTTCCTTCAACCTTTCCTCATAAGACTTGTTCTCCATACCGGCTATCATCCTCGTCACCCTCTTCTGAACCCTCTCTAACTTGTCTATATCTTTCTTAAAATGAGGCGCCCAGAACTGAACGCAGTATTCCAGATGAGGCCTGACCAATGCAGAATATAGTGGGACTATTACTTCCCTCGACCTGGAAACTATAGCTCTGTTTATGCATCCCAAAACCGCATTTGCCTTTTTTGCCGCAGCATCACACTGCTGGGTCATGTTCAACTTGCGATCCACTACAATTCCAAGGTCCTTCTCACACGCACTACTGCTAAGCCGGGTATTTCCCATCCTGTACCCATGCATTTTGTTTTTGTGGCCTAAATGCAGAATCTTGCATTTGTCTTTATTGAATGTCATTTTATTAATTTCAGCCCAATTTCCTAGTCTATCCAGGTCCCTTTGGATTTTATTCCTGTCTTCCATTGTGTTAGCTATCCCTCCCAGTTTCGTATCATCCGCAAATTTCATAAGGCTTCCCTCCACCCCATCATCTAAGTCATTGATAAAAATGTTGAAGAGTATCGGCCCCAGGACAGAACCCTGTGGCACTCCACTCGAAACCTCCTTCCAGTCCGAAGCAGAGACACCAACGACCACTCTTTGAGTATGGTTTTCCAACCAGTTGTGAATCCACCTGAAAGTATTTCCATCTAGTCCGCATTTGACCAGTTTGCTAATCAAAAGGTCGTGGGGGACTTTGTCAAACGCTTTGCTGAAATCTAGATAGATGACATCTACAGCATTTCCACCATCTACTAAGCTAGTGACCCGATCAAAAAAAGAGATGAGATTAGTTGGACAGGATTTTTTCTTGACAAACCCATGCTGGCTCCTACTAATCACAGCATTGTCATCTAGATAGTTGCCAATGGACTCTTTTATTATCCATTCTAATATCTTTCCCGGTATTGAAGTCAGCCTGTAATTCCCCGGATCTTCTTTTTTTACCCTTTTTAAAGAGCGGGACGACGTTTGCCCGTCTCCAATCCTCCGGCACCTCTCCCGTTCTCCAGGATTTCTCAAAGATGATGGCAAGAGGTTCCGAGAGTACATCCGCAAGTTCCTTCAATACTCTGGGATGCAGTTCATCAGGCCCTGGAGATTTGAACTCATTTAGGTTAACTAGGTATTTCCTGACTATCTCCTTATCAATCTCGAACTGCAATCCCGACCCCTTACTGAGATTGCTACCGATGCAAGGTTGCACACTGTTCCCTTTTTGGGAGAAAACGGAGGCAAAATAGGTGTTGAGCAGTTCTGCCTTTTCCTTGTTATCTGTCAACATTTTGCCATCCTCATTGAGCAGCAGTCCCACCGTTTCCTTGGTCTTTCTCTTGCTTCGAACATATCTGAAAAACCCCTTTTTGTTGTTCCTCGCTTCCCTCGCCAGCCTCAGCTCATTCTGGGTTTTAGCTTTCCTTATGCTATTCCTGCAAGCCCGAGCCGTTCGTCGGTACTCTTCCTTGGTGATGCGTCCTTCCTTCCATTCTTTATACATGCTCTTTTTTATTTTTACCTCCTCCACCAGTCTTCCATGTAGCCACATTGGCTTTTTCCGATGTCTTCCGTTTTTCTTCCTCTTTGGAATTGTTTGCGATTGCGCTTTTTGTAATACGTTCTTCATGAATTCCCACGATTCTTGGGCTCCTTTTTTCTTTAGTCTATCTAGCCACAGGATCCTACCCATCATTTCCCTGAGCTTGCTAAAATCGGCTTTCCTGAAATCCAAGGTCCATGTTTGACTATATTCTTCTTTGGCTTTCCCCAGAATCACAAATTCCAGCATTACGTGGTCACTTTCCCCCAAGGTACTGACCGCTTTAATTCCCGTGACCAATTCGTCCATGTTAGTTAAGATCAGGTCAAGTATTGCCGATCCCCTTGTTCCTTCTACTTTTTGAAAGCGGAAATTATCAGCAAGGCCCATCAGGAATTTGTTGGAGGCTTTGTGCTTCGCAGAGTTTGTCTCCTAGCAGATATCCAGGTAGTTGAAGTCCCCAATCACTACTACTTCTTGCCTCCTTGAGATTTCAGAGATTTGTTTGAGAAAGGCCCCGTCGACCACCTCTTCTTGGCCAGGGGGTCTGTAGTAGACACCTACTTCCATGTCGCTTTTATTTGTTTCTCCGTTTATTTTTACCCAAATGGTCTCTACCGGACCCCTTTGTTCGCTCTCTTGGATTTCCATAGAGGTGTATTTGTCTTTGACATATAACGCTACTCCCCCTCCTTTTCTGTTGCTTCTATTCTTTCTGTAGAGTTTATATCCTTGAATGGCTATATTCCAATCATGGGAGTCATCCCACCAAGTCTCTGTTATCCCTATGAAGTCATATTTGCCTTGATGCACTTGGCTATAGCTTTAGTCTTTTTCTCTCTTGTGTGCAGGTGTCAAACAAGTTTAAATTTTTCTGGGCTGTTGAAGAGGGCACTGTTTTGAAAACCTTCCCAATATGAAACTTCAATCCAGTACTTGCTTTTCTGGGAGTAAACCTGCAATGCTAAGCCCACATACCCAGAGTAAACCCCATTGAATTCAATAGGACTTACTTTTGAGTAGACATGGTTAGGATTGTGCTGTAGTAGTAGTATGTCTTTATTACGATCGAGGATCAGCAATACAAATACAATACAATCAGCTGGATATCGGAATAGCAATAAAATGCAAAATAACAGCAAGGGCTGATTAAAATGTAGTCCAGGAATGTCATAAAAGAATCAGGGTGGAAGGGAGTCGGGCTGGTTCACAGCGCATAGTTCCTTTCTGTGAACCATAGTGGCTACACAGAATGAGGCGACCTTTGCAGTAATCCGAGGATCCCGATCCGCCAATAAACGTCGCAGAAACTCAGCCTCAGAACTAGGATAGAGATTAGCTAAAATTGGGAAAACTTGTGGCGAAGGTTAGAATAAAAAGGGCAACAGAGCAATACATGACACACCGACTCCACCTCCTCAGCACCACAGGGGCAGGTTCGTTCAGAATGTGGGACACCCTTATATCTGCCCTCCAATAGTGCTGAAGGAAGAACATTGAATCGTGCCAGGGTAAATGCTCTCCTAAATTTTGGGGTAGATAGATTCGAAATATAGGTGGCGGGACAAAGGGTTTCATATTAATGTGGCTTAAGGAGTAGACAGCAGCCAAGCACTGGTTGTTCTGGAGTTCAATGTCTCTAAGGCGTTGATTGATTGTTGTTTTGGCCCTCATATACCCTAGGGCCCCTATCGCTGGCAGTGAGAAGCCAAGAGATTCTAATTTGTTGGACAGCGTCCGCTTCCATTGAGACTGGAAGGGATCTTCCAGAGTTAAAGGGGCCAATCCTGTGGGTATGAATAGTAACTTCAGCCAATAGCTGAATCTGAGCATCCAAACTCGGGTCTCGATTAAAAGGGCACCCAGTTCCAAATGTAGTGCCACATTAGGGACACAGCACGGAACACCCATTACCGACCTCAGAAAGTTGGATTGAACCACCTCCAGCAATGTATAATTGCCCCCGCTACAAATTTGGGTCCCGTAAAGTAGTTGTGCCTTGGCATTAAACACCTGGACAGCCGCAGGAACATATGAGCCGCCCCTTGTATAGAAAAAGGCAAGCAAAGCCTTTACCGTTTTCTGGGCGGTCTCAACTGACCTTACGAGATGTGCCTTCCAGGATCTCGAGGACTGGAATACTATACCAAGGTAGCTAAAGGCATTAACTTGGACAATAGAATGATTGTCAATTTGCCATCTGTACTTATGCCTCTTCCTGGAGAAAACTAAGACCTTGCATTTTGCATAGTTGATTTTTAAAAGTTCATCAGTACAGAAGGCTGCAAGTTCTCTTAATGAGTGGCGCAATCCAATCGGCATTTGAGAAAGTAAAACAATATCATCAGCGTACAATAAGCATGAGATATGTCTCCTCATAAGTGCAGGGGGATGAGAATTTACTGTCTCTAGGCGTTTAACCAATGGATTAATATAAAAATTAAATAAAGAGGGAGCCAAGACACATCCTTGTTTTATACCCTTAAAAGATGCAATTGGTGCAGACAGATGTCCAGCCCGATTGCATCTTACCCTTATCTGGGTCCTTTCGTGCAAACATCGAATTAAGCAAAGTAAGCATCTATCGATGTTTGTGTCCCTTAGTTTCACCCACAGCCTCTCTCAAGATATTACATTGAAAGCTGATTTGAGATCTATAAAAGCAGTAAAAAGAGCCCCTCCCTTTGCGTAAAGAGCATTTTTCGCCCAAATGCTGAAGGACAAGGCCCTGGTCCATGGTGGAGCGCCCAAGTCTGAATCTGGCCTGTTCATTGGCCAAGATGTTTTCACCATCCATCCAAGATGTTAGCTTCTCTAGAAGTTGGCTTGCGTAAAGTTTACTAATGATACTAAGAAGGCTTATGGGTCTATAATTTGAAGGATCCATCCTCTTGCCCTTCTTATAGATGGGTATCACAATGGCCATTCTCCAATCTTCTGGGATGGAGATTGATTGATCTGTTACAGTAAACAAGGCCGCCAAAATAGGAGCCCACCAGTCCAGGTGCGTTTTAAGAAGTTCCGGGGAAATATTATCTACACCGGGTGCCTTGCCCATTAGGATTGTGCTGTAAATTAATGGGACTTTTGAGAAAACATAGCAAAGAATTGTGTTTGTGTTATAAATCTTTCTTTCCAATTCCAGTCCTATTTTTAAAGCAATTAGGCAGGGCTTACTTTGGTATCACTGCTTTTATTGTGTAGGAAACTAATACTGATATAATTTTGTAAAAAAAAAATTCTGCAATAACCAACTGGTTTTGACAATAAACTATTATATGGGGTGTATGTATTTTTACATCTCTCGTGTGTGTTGTCTTTCCAACCACACTGAGGTAGGGTTTTAGACTGGAAACCAAGGCAGCGCATAATAAGAAAAAAATCCCTTTAAAATCCAATAACCATAAAAACAAGTATAAGCAGTTGCAAAACAGCTTAAAATGGCATGAGTCTAAATATTGGGTTGGGTGAATGAACTTCCTTATCACTTGAGGTTGCAGTTCTCTGCAAGCTTCCCTGTTTGAGTAAGCCCCACTGAATGCATTGGGACTTGCTTCTGAGTAAACAAATGTAGGATTGCCCTATAAATATCTTTACAGGTTGTGTAAATAATAAACATATTTGATAGTCATGCTTACATAAATATTTCTTCATATTATGTCCCAATAAGTATCTGATTTGACACTATGGTTTCATATCATTATTTACTCTACACATGCCCTTCTTCCTTGGGGTGGTCATGGTTCCCCTCTGTTGTTTTTATCCTGAGGGGCAGGTTAGGCGGAGAGATAGTGAGCAGCCCATGGTCACCCAGTAAACTTCATAGCTCATTTTCATTTTTAAAAAAATATTAAAATGATTTACATGCAGGCAAAGTTTATTAAGTAGATCCATACAATACATTTAAAGCATATCAAACTTGCATTTAAAACACGTTACTTTCCCTAAAGAATTCTGGGAATTGTAATTTCCCCCTCACAGTTATAATTCCCACCATCCTTTACTAGCTACGGTTTCCATGATTTTGTGGTGCGATTCATGTGCTTCAAATATGTGTTGAATGTGCTTTAAATGAATGGTGTGGATCTGCCCTAGGTATGATGTGCATTCATTAATTCATTGAAAAGAACAATTTTAAAAGATTTTTTTTAAAAAAACGGGAAAGAGTTGTAGTTCAGTGGTAGAGCATATGCTTTGCATGCAAAGGTCCAAAATTCAATTTCTGGAAAAGACTATTGCCTGGAACCCTGGCAAGCCAATGCTGGTTCATGTCATCAGTACTGAGCTAGATGGCACCAAATGGCCACAGCGATATAAGGAAGATTCCTTTGTTCTTATAAATGGAAAGAGGCCCAAGGGCCACAGTGACTCCAAAATTTATTTATGCATTTTATTTACAACATTTATTTACAACACTTTAGAGGTTAGAGTGGGTGGTGGTTAGAGTGTTGGACTATGACCTGGGAAACCAGGGCTTGAATCCCCACACAGCCATGAAGCTCATTGGGTGACCTTGGGCCAGTCACTGCCTCTCAGCCTCAGAGGAAGGCAATGGTAAAACCCCCTCTGAATACCACTTACCATGAAACCCCTATTCATAGGGTCGCCATAACTCAGGATCGACTTGAAGGCAGTCCATTTCATTTCTTTTTTTATTGTAAAAAAATCCCAAAGCAGTTTACAGAAATAATTAAAACAATAAAATTATTGGCAAAAACAGTTAGACAGGTATTTTTAAAAAATCAAAATAATAAAAGCAACTATGAGTTAAAAATAGATAAAAGCATAATAGCTTCCACATGCCTGGGTAGGCTTGCCTAAACAAAATGTTTTTAGCAGGTTGCAAAAAGCATACAATGAAGGCGCCTGCCTAATGTCAATAGGCAGGGAGTTCCAAAGCATAGGTGCTACCACACTAAAGGACTGATTTCTTACAAGAGCAGAACAAGTACTATGTGGCACCCGTAGCATGGAAAGCGCACTTTGAACTTGGCCTGGTAGCATATCAGCAACCAGTGCAGATTTCAGAGCAGAGGTCTTATGTGCTGATAGGGTCTCACTCATGTCAGCAATCATGCCACAGAATTCTGGACTACCTGCAGCCCCTGGGTCAGGTTGTACTGCATGGGGATTCTGAGACCTTGGCTGACTGGCTGCCGGGTTTCTTTTAGTTTTGGTTTTTGGTTAGGAATCCTGACTGGTTGTGGGATGCTGAGTTTTCTGCCTTACTCATAGGAATCTTGTTGTTGTATAGTATTGCATTTAGGAAATCATAACTGTCTTTTCTTTTTCTATTTGCATTTCATTGACCTTTTTCCTCTCTCCCTTTCATCTGTAGAAGCAACAACAGTGGTTCCATGTGCGCAGCTCAACCCCCTTAAACCCATGCACCTAGTTGGTTGCATGACAGTTTGTTTCTTTCCCAATAACAGAGTTCACATACTGGGCAGTGTGGCTAAAATTGTTGTTGTTCCCAAGCTGCTGCTTATGAAGGTAGACCAAATCATGTGTGTTTTCTCTCTGTCAATTACTATTCACTGGAATTGGATTGGCTGTCAAAGTGACTTTATAGCAGCCCACAGGGGAGACAGAAAAGAGCAGAGAATCTTCTGACTCTTACTAATTTCTCAGACCTCCTTCTGAAGTGAAGGGTCAAGTCTGTGAAGAAATTTGGAGCATCCATGTTAAAAGGTAGGCAGGGCATTCCAGACAACCTTACTTGGATATGCATATCTTTGCAGAGGATCCCTAATCAAGCTTTACCAACAACACTTTCCAAACCATATCTACTGAGAAACAAGTCCTATTGAGTTCTATGGGGCTTAGTAAGCGTGTTTAGAATTGCAGCCTTTGGGGGCATCCATCTTTACTGCTGAGTGCTCCCATGTAACTTCTCCACAACACTAGGCTCCTCTCTTCCTACAATAGCCTTCTGATGACTGACCAGAGGACACTTAAACCCTTTTTGCCAGAAGCAAGTTAGCTAGATTAAATGTTCCCTACCCAGGGTCTTGATTCCATAAAGGAAGCCACAGACCTGAATTTACAAGATCTGAACAGGCTGGTTCATGACAGATGCTCTTGGAGGTTACTGAGTCATAGGGTCACCATAAGTCGTAGTCGACTTGGAGGCACATAACAACAACAACAACAACAACCCAGGCTCTGTCTTTTAGCTAAGATTTCTATCTTAATTTCAATCAGATAAATGTTTTTGTTTGAGTTCTATGCGCCAAGTAACTGTGGTGATGCTTAATGTATCGTGCTTAATGACATCACTTAGGCCTGCCCCATTTAATCACTTGGGCCTGCCCAGTGACATCACTCAGGCACACCCCTATGACATCACTTGGGCCCACCCCCAAAATCTCAGGGTTTGGGATGCTTCTGACCTGGCAACCCACACACACACACACACACACAAATCAATCCGATCAGTGGGCCAAAGGGAATGAGTGGGGTGGGGAGGCAATCATTATTATGAAATTAAGGGTGCAATCTAAAGCACTTACCTGTGAGTAAATCCCATTGACCCTAGTGGCACTTACATTGAGTAGACATTATTCAATTGCAGCATAAGGAAAACCAGGAAAGCCTTCTTACCTTCCTTCCAAGCTCCACATCCCACTCTTAGGCTACAATTCTAACTACATTTACCTGGGAGGAAGCCCTTCTGAATTCAACAGGGCTTGCTTCTGAGCAGACATTAGAACAGACATAGTTAGCCTCTTTTTCAGCCCCTTCCTCATTGCCACGCTTCTGCTGCTACAAGCCAGTAAGTTCCGGCCCTCCTCCCATGCCTGAAACTCAGGACAGGCCGGGGCAGTTCTTTAGCAAGCGGCCTGCCGCTTCTCTTTGCCTGCAGTGGCACAGCTGAGCACGTCAGACGCTGTTGCTGTGGAGCTGGCTGGGGCTTGCCTTCCCCACTGCCCACTGATTCCCTGTGGGCTAGCCATGTGCTAGTGCTGGGCCTGACTCTGAAGGTAAGTATTTAAAACATGGAGAACTGAGAGTGGATCTACTAGGGTTGTCACATTGTCCAGTTAGTTAAGTTTTACCCAGATTCTAGCCATGTTATCTTGTGTCTACTTAGCCCATTAGGTGGCTCAGATTCCCAGTTTTCATTTTTTTAAAAAAAGCTAAGGTAGTAATTACTAGATGGTGAAGCCTATAGGGCAAAAACTTAGCACTAAGTCAATTAGATGTGGGGAGCTACCAGGCCAACCAGGCTGGAGGGTAAGGAAGCCAAAGGATAAGCGTACAAGGCAGAAAGGCTGGGCCAGCAGAGTCAAAAGGACAAACCAGCTAGGCCAAATGGCTAGGCCCACAAGGCCAAACACTGGGCCTCCCAATGGGAGGGCCAGAAAGGCCAGATGGTGTGGCTTATGTGCCTAGCAATGGAACCCTATGGAGCCAAATGGGGACTAAGCAGGCAGAAGGTTAGGCCTATGCAGCCTAATGCTGGGCCAGAAGTTGGGGCCTATGCAGCCAAAGGCAGAACCCGATAACAGGGGCTAAACAGCCAAATGGCAGGGCCTACATAGCCAGTGGGCAAGGCCATGTGGTGAGGGCTATATGAGCAAAGGGCAGGGCCGAACATTGGGTTTTATGCAGTGGATATGTGGAACTATGAGCAAGCCCCATGTGACCTGATGTTGGGACCCAACAGCCTGCTGGACAGGTCTACACGGCCAGATGGCACAGCCTATGCAGCTAGATGGCTGGGCTTCCTTCTTGGATGACCACCAACCCCTGCTCCCAACTGCCAGTAAAATCAAGTGCCCATACTATCTGCTGCACTCCCATGGATGGCACTGAGGGCAACGAAGTCTTCATGAGCATGACCCATGCCACTGCTCCTGCACTCTAACTCTGCTGCGCTGTCCATCAGCCAGCCATGCCTCAAGGAGGCTGAGAAGCTGGCTATGCAGCATGGCAAGAGAATGCAAACCTCTCTCATCAATGCTGCAAAGGAAAAGGAGGGAGAAGAGGAGGCAGAGCAGCCCGAAATTCTGGGCTGAATTGCCTCCTCCACTTGAGCACTCATGCCCATGTGATCCCAAGACCCTCTCTCCCCCTGAGAGAGACCAACATGAGTGTCTTCCAAGGAAAGGGGTGGGGCAGATTCATCCCCGCAAAAGGTGGGAATGCCATTCTCTATTAGCCCTATCTACACTTAGTAAGAACTTGTAAGCAAATGTTATTGTAGGAAGCAGGACTGTGGAATCGGTATGTCAAACCTTCGACTCCGACTCCTCTATTTTTCTACTGTCCGACTTTGACTCCGACTCCTTCATAAATGGCAAATGTATATTAATGTATTAATATTAATAAATTAATATTAATATTAAAATATTGATTTTATTTTGAAGTCAGAGTCAGTACATTTCTACCGACTCCGACTCCAACTCCACCCAAAATTGCTTCTAACTCTGACTCCACAGCCCTGGTAGGAAGGTCCCATATGGAGATTACCTTCAGAGGCGGCCCCATGAGCAGAATGAGTAGACCCTAGGGTTGCCATATTTGGGCAATTTTAATTTTTTCTTAAAGAACATCTGTAACTGTATGAAACTTGACATTCTCAGGCAAACAGAAGCTATGAGACACTAGACATTAAACCACACACAAAGCCTTGACAAACAGCAACAAAAATATTCTGAGCATGAGTATTTTCATGTGTTAAATTTTTTACTCATAATTGCTTTTGCTTATTTACTGCCTTGGGCCAGTCCCTAACTCTTAGCCTAAGCTACCCCACATGGTTCTTGTGCAGAAGGCAGAATTAAAATGACTGCAAAAGGAGACTAAAGCTGCAATCCAATAGATGTCTACTCAGAAGTACACTCTATTGGGTTCAATGGGACTTACTCCCAGGTAAGTAAACATAAGGAGACATGAATTGGTTTGCAGATTAGTCCTTGTATTATAGGCATCAAATTTTACTTGCCTTAACCAGATCGATGCATATTTTTTTCTCTCCCCTCCCTGCAAATTAGTACAGCTTCAAGGCTTCAACCAGTCCTTAGTACAATCCTATACCCAATTTGATTTACCTGGGAGTAAGTTCCATTAAACATAAAGAGACTTACTTCTGAGCAGACATGTATATATTGTGCTGTAAGTTAACTATACGATGATTTTTAACAAGTGCCTGGACAGGAGTTTGACAGAAGAGGTGTAGAGAGGAAGAGACAGGCAAAGACAAAGAGGGCTCTGAAACCATGTGTTCTGACTGTGTGCTCTGACGGGCTCCATAGCAGCTTGATTGGAAGGGGCATGGCCTGATACCTTCTGGCAAATAGCCTGATAGCTGCTGAGTGAAACTGGGAGCAGCTGTGTGTGCTGGGAGTCTTCATTCTGTTTCCTGACTCCTAACTCAGCAGAGTGGAGGGAGCTGTGTCAGCTGGCCCAGAGGAGATACAAGCAAGCCACCACTTAGAGAGCAAGCAAACAGAGTGAGCAAACAGGGAGTACTAATAGGAGTTTAGCAGGGGAGGTCCCTAATTCCCCCCCCCTTGTATGGTGCATCACATACCATTTGGAGTCTCCTATTTACCCTGAAAGGAGACAGGACAAAGCAGAGGCCATTCCAATACAATAGAAAGAAACAAAAGATAGTACAAACTATGGATGGGGAGGACACTCCAGTGGCAGTGACCTGCAAGGTGTGTGCAATGTTTGTTGTCTTGCCTGAGAAAAACATGGCATACACATGCAACAAGTGCAAGCTGGTGGCACTGTTGGAAGAAAAAATGAGGGGCCTGGAACTTCGGGTGGCCACACTGAAGAGTATAGGATGAAGAGTTCTTAGACAGAATGCTGGAACAACAACAGCAAAGAGAAGTACAGGGGGTGGGAGAACGATGGCATGTTAAAGCAACAGAAGAGACTGCTGTGGAGAGCAACAATGAGTGGAGGAAACTCTGTGTAAAAGGGTGATAGGAGCAGAAGAGCGAGAAGACACCCATCACTGGTGGAACTATGGAACTGCTTCCAGGCACTTGAGGATGCGACTAAAGGACAGTCTGCAGGTGAAGAATTACAGGAGACCCCAAGCAACAGCAAGCGAGAGGCTGGAGCTCAGTCAAGCAGAGGCAATGAAACCACGCCTCACGATAAGAAGACGAGAAGAGTAGTAGTGGTGGGAGACTCCATACTGCATGGGATTGAAACCCAAGTATGCCGAGAAGATCAATGGACTCACCAGGTATGCTGTCTACCAGGAGGATGGATGAGAGATGTGATGGAAGGGTTGCCACTGCTCCATAAAGCCCACTGACAGATACCCCTTTCTTCTCATCCATGTGGAAATGAATGATACTGCCAAGCGGAACTATGAAGAAATCACGTCAGACTTTTACACTCATGGAAGGAAACTCAAGGACTTTGGGGCCCAGATAGTTTTCTCGTCCATCCTTCCAGAACGTAGAAGAGGAGAAGAAAAGGAAAGAAAAATACTCCACGTGAATGACTGGCTACGAAGGTGGTGCCGTTGAGAGAGGCTTGGATTTTGGGACCACGGGCTACGCTTCCTGGAAGATGGAGTGCTGGCAAGTGATGGGTTGCACCTCACAAGGACTGGGAAGAATGTGTTTGGCCACAGCATGGAGAAGTTCATCAGCAGAGCTTTAAACTGAATCCTAAAGGGAAGGGAGATATAAACTTGTGGTAACAATGAACAAAGACTTCTGCACAGTAAGAGGAGGGAACAGCTCTAATGGGGCCCAGTCTTCATAAAAATGTAGGAAGGAAGCCAGGCTGTAAATCACATGGTCTTCGATGTCTGTATACCAATGTCCAGGGTATGAGAAATAAACAGGATGAACTTGAACTCTTAATACAGGAGAATATGAGCTTGGTAGCTCCACTGGAAGTATCTGCATTAAATAAATGGGGCAAGAATAAAAGGAGCATGGTAGTCTACTACTGACCACCCAATCAAGAAGACGAGGATGAAACTTTTGCAAAACAAATTGCCAATGTTTTGAGGAGGCATGATGAAGTAGTATTCAGTTACCCTGATATTTGTTGGGAGATAAATTCTGCCAAACATGGCCCCTCCAAGAAATTCCTGACTTGTGCTGGAGGTAACTTTCCAGTGGAGGATCAGCTATCCTTGACTTGATTCTAACCAACAGAGATGACGTGGTGGATGAAGTGGCAGTTAAGAGAACTCTGGGAGAAAGTGACCACACTATACATGAGTTATTGATTGTAAAGGAAGTAAAACTGGAGAGTAGCTGTATGTGTACCCTAGACTTCAGGAAAGCTGAATTTAATAAACCAAGAACAATGGTAAGTAAGGTTCTGTGGTAAGCAACCCTAATAAGAAAAGGAGTCTAAGATGGGTGGGAGTTTCTAAAAGAGGAGATTCTAAAGGCACAATGGCACACAATTCTGTCAAGGAAAAAAGGGAGGAGACAGCAGAAGAAGCCAATGTAGCTTCACAGAAAGTTTAGAGGTGACCTGAAAACAAAAAGGACACATACAGTAGGGCCCCCCTTTACAGCGCTTCGCTTTACAGTGTTCCGCTAATACAGCAGTTATGAAGGGCTTGTTCCACTTTTACGGCGTTTTTTTGCTGCTGAGCGCCATTTTGGTCAATGTAAGTCAATGGGATCCGCTTTACAGCAGTTTTTGCTTTACAGCAGGGGTCCAGAACGTAACCTGCTGTATGAGCGGGGCCCTACTGTACAGGAAGTGGAAGGAAGGCCAACCCACAAAGGAAGAGTACAGACAGGTAGCATGGAATTGCAGGGATGGTGTCAGGAAGGCTAACGCTGAGAATGAGCTGAGAATGAACTTTAGGATCCTGGCTGCTTGTTGCTGCAACTTGAAGGCTTTTTGCTCTGCTCCTTGCTTTCTCAGCATCCCTGCTGCTTCTGGTAACTAGTGAGCAGCTCATCTGTTTGCTGGTAAGGGTGGAGGGAATGGAGGCAGAAGCCACCGCTCAAAGCTTTGCACACTACACCAAGTGTACCCCCCCCACACACAAACTTTCTCAGCCAGAAGCTTATCTCACTCAACCATTTCCCAGGCCCTGCTCACCAACTAAGGTACACCGGCCCAAGCAAACATTTTCCCCTAGGGTGCAAAAAAGTTAAAACACTGCAAATGCAGGTAAGTAGCCAGGGAGAGCTACTTCCTTGTGCTGTGCAAATACACTATACACACACACACACACACGTCATCTCCTCCCTTGTTGCCTCCTAAACACCTGAAGATCAGGAGGGAAGTGCGATGCTGCACAGAAGCCACTTTGAGGCACATGATTTTCATCCCTGAACCAGAGAAGCAAAAGACTTCCTCTGCTCCTCCTCCATTAATACCCAAAGGTAACGCTGGAAATGTTACAATTATAGCTCAAAGGTAATAAAATAACTCTTCAAAAAAGTAATAAATTACAAGTAATTCGTTTTTCCTAACTAATTAGTTCCAAGGTCTGGAGACAATCAAGTCTGTACTTAACTTGCCGACAACCATTATTTAAAAGCAAAGAGGGTATTTATTTATTTTTGATAAATATACTAGAAAAATGAGCCTCTATTTAGATTGTATATACCTTGGCAAAGGGACCCTCACTTTTTCCTTATGATGCTCTGCAAAGCAGTACAATGATGGCATGAAATTGATGTATTATTTATTTATTTATTTATTTATTGGATTTATATCCTGCCCTTCCTCCTAGTAGAAGTCCAAGGCGGCAAACAAAAACACTACATACACTCTAAAACATCATAAAAAGAGACTTTAAAATATATTACAACAACACATCTTTAAAAACAACTTTTAAAAAAACTTTAAAAATATCTTAAAAGCAATTACAGTACAGATGCAAACTGGGATAAGGTCTCTACTTTAATCAATAGGTACCAAAAGGATAGCAGAGATGGCATCTGTCTAATATTTAAGGGGAGGGAATTCCAAAGGGTAGGTGCCACTACACTAAAGTTCTGCTTCCTAGGTTGCATGGAACTGTTCTTCTGATCATAGAATAGTAGAGTTGGAAGGGGCCTATAAGGCCATCAAGTCCAACCCCCTGCTCAATGCAGGAATCCAAATCAAAGCATTCCCGCAGATGGCTGTCCAGCTGCCTCTTGAATGCCTCCAGTGTCGGAGAGCCCACTACCTCTCTAGGTAATTGATTCCATTGTCATATGGCTCTAACAGTTAGGAAGTTTTTCGTGATGTCCAGTCAAAATCTGGCTTCCTGCAACTTGAGCCCATTATTCCATGTCCTGCTAAGATGGCATCTTCAGGAGGTCCTCACCTGCAGAACATAGTGATCAACTGGGTATATAAAGGGTAAGACAATCTTTCAGGTATTCTAGTCCCAAGCTGTATAGGGCTTTGTACACCAAAACCAGAACCTTGAACCGGGCCAGGTAGCTAATAGGCAGCCTATTTATTTATTTATTAGATTTATTAGTCGCCCATCTGGCTGGTTGTCCAGCCACTCTGGGCGACATACAGAATAAAAACATACAAATACATTAAAACATTAAAATCTCAACAATATAAAAAACCTAGCCCACCCCAAAAGCCTGCCTGAAGAGCCAGGTCTTCAAGGCCCAGCGGAAGCTCATCATAGTGGAGGCATGACGGAGATCGTTTGGGAGGGAATTCCACAGAGTGGGAGCCACAATAGAAAAAGCCCTCTCCCTAGTCCTCACCAGTCTAGCTGTTTTAACTGGTGGGATAGAGAGGAGGCCTTTTGAGGCTGATCTTGTTTCGCAGCATCCTTGATGAGGCTGGAGGCGCTCCTTCAGATAGACTGGGCTGAAACCGTGTAGGGTTTTACAGGTCAAAACCAACACCTTGAATTGGGCCCGGAAAATAACCGGCAACCAGTACAACTCCTTCAGCACTGGAGTGATGTGATCTTGCCGGCAGCTGCCTGTGATCAGGCGAGCCACCGCATTCTGTACCAGTTGCAGCTTCCGGACCGTTTTCAAGGGTAACCCCACATAGAGTGCATTACAGTAGTCTAGGAGAGAGGAGACCAGGGCATGTACCACCGATGGGAGCAGATGATTGGGAAGGTAGGGGCGCAGACTCCATATCAGATGGAGTTGATACAGCACTGCCCGGCTCACAGCCAAGACCTGAGCCTCCATGGACAGTAGTAATGGTTTCTACAGCCAACCTCGGTGAGGACTTGAATGAGAGGCAAAGACTTTTTTTATTCCGACAGGCTTTTGGACTAGAAGATGTTTAAGATAGGGCCTCATAAGGTCTGTTGTATTGTTCTATGGTCCTATTCTTAATGTTTTAAATTGTTTTAGTATCTTAAGTGTATGTTTCATGATTTTAATGTTACGAATAATTTAATTCTATTTTAATTGTATATTTTTGTATGTTTTTTACCTATGAGTAGTTTTTATTTGTAAGCCTCCCTGAGTTCCAGTTTTGGAAAAAGGGCGGGGTATAAATAAAGACTCATTCATTCATTCATACAGTAGTCTAGGCGAGGAGACGAGGGCATGTACCGCAGATGGGAGCAGATGGTTGGGAAGGCAGGGGCGCAGCCTCCATATCAGATGGAGTCGATACAGCGCAGCCCAGCTCACAGCCGAGACCTGAGCCTCCATGGACAGCTGGGAGTCAAGAATGACCCCCAGGCTGCGGACTTGGTCTTTCAGGGGTAATTGTACCCCATTGAGGACCATGTCAACATCCCCCAACCCTCCCTTGTCTCCCACGAACAGTACCTCGATATTGTCAGGGTTCATCCTCAGCTTACTCCTTCCCATCCAGTCACTCACTGACTCCAGGCACTTGGACAGGGTTTCTACAGCCAACCTCGGTGAGGACTTGAATGAGAGGTAAAGCTGTGTGTCATCCGCATACTGGTGACACTGCAGCCCAAATCCTCTGATGATAGCCCCCAGCAGCTTTATATAGATGTTGAACAGCATCAGGGAGAGGATAGAACCCTGTGGCACCCCACAAGTGAGTGGCCAAGGATCCGAAACTTTGTCCCCCAATGCCACTCTCTGGTACCTACCAGAGAGGAAGGAACGGAACCACTGCAGAACAGTGCTCCCTATGCCTAACCTCTTCAGGCAGTCCAGAAGGATACTGTGGTATCAAAAGCCGCTGAGAGATCCAGGAGGACAAGGAAGGTGCATTCGCCCCTATCCAGCGCCCTCCTCATATCATCCACCAAAGCGACCAAGGCCTTCAGTCCCATGTCCAGGCCTGAAGCCTGATTGAAATGGATCCAGATAATCTGCTTCCTCTAAGTGCACTTGCAACTGCTGCGCCACCACCCGCTCAACCGCCTTGCCCAAGAATGGCAGATTTGAGACTGGGCGAAAGTTGTTCAAATCTTGCGGATCCAAGGAGGGCTTCTTTAGAATCAATTTTATTACTGCCTCCTTGAGGGCTGATGGTATTACTCCCTCTTCCAGGGACGTATTTACCACCAACTCAATCCCCTTGCCCAGTCTATTCTTGCATCTCATAATGAGCCACGCCGGGCAAGGATCGAGTTAGCAAGTGGCTGGCTTTAAGGTTGAAAGCACCTTGTCCACTTCATCAGAAGGAAGAAGCCGAAACCGATCCCACACCACCAGAACACCACTGGCCGCCTCTGGCTCGCTCACTGTGTCCACAGTGCATGGAATAGCACTCTTAATCCGATCGATTTTATCCGCAAAGTGCTTTGCAAACTCATCACAGGAGGCCTTAACATGTTCCATCAGTTCCGGGGCAACTGGACCGACCAGGCTCCAGACCACTTGGAACAGCTTCCTGGGACAACACTCTGCAGACGCAGTAGAGGCAGCATAGAAATTATTTTTTGCTGCCCTTATCGCCACATGGTAGGCTGCTGCAGCTGCTCTAACCCATGTCCGATCATCCTCAGAGTGAGATTTCCACCACCAGCGCTCTAGCCGTCTCACCTGCCGCCTCAGAGTTCACAACCGTGGAGTATACCATGGTGCTGTCTGAGCTCTATTCAGGGGGAGAGGGTGTTTCAGAGCCACCTGGTCTAATGCCCCGGTGATTGCAGCATTCCACCCCTCCACCAGGGTCCCAACCGAGTGGCCATGTGCATGCTCCAGAGAATCCCCAAGCTCATTCAGGAATCCATCTGGATCCATCAGATGCCTGGGGCGGACCATCCTAATTGGGTCCTCTACCCTGTGGAGGGTTTGTGGCACTGAAAAGTCCACCCTCATCAAATAGTGATCAAACCATGACAAGGGGGTGATGGATGTACCCCCAATTTTCAGATCACTTCCCTCCTCTCCCGAGACAAACACAGGGTCGAGAGCATGACCAGCTACATGGGTGGGTCCCATTGGAATAAGGTGCAGCTCCCAGGAAGCCATGGTTTCCATGAAGTCCCGAGGCGCCCCTGTGAGGATGGCCTCCGAATGTACATTGAAGTCCCCCAATACCAACAAGTTTGGGGACTGCACACGGACATCCGAGACCACCTCCAGCACCTCGGCCAGGGAGTCTGTCGTGCAGCAGGGTGGATGGTACATGAGCAGAATCCCTAGATTGCCCTGTGGGCCCAATCTCCAGTACATGCAATCAGCAACTTTGGTCTCACAGAGAGGAGGCCTGGTAAAAACCAGGGACCTTCGGTAAATGACCGCCACTCCCACTCCCTGACTACCAGCCCTCGGCTGCTGTGCGTACAATGCAGTTCTTTCAGCAGTGGGGTGACATGTTGGCAATACCCTGCCTCAGTGAGCAGTCGCACCACCACATTTTGCACTAGTTGCACCTTCCAAACCAACCTCAAGGGCAGTCCCACATACAGCACATTACAATAATCCAGCCTGGAGGTTACCAGTGCATGCACAACAGTGGTCAGGATATCCTAGTTCAGAAAAGGCAGCAGCTGTCTTACCAGCCAAATCTGATAAAAGGCACTCCTAGCCACTGAGGTCACCTGGGCCTCAAACGACAAAGTTGGATTCAGGAGCACCCCCAGACAACAAACCTGCTCTTTCAGAGGGAGTACGGCCCTATCAAAAGCAGACAACTGATTAATTATCCAAACTCGGGAACCACCAACCCACAGCTACAGCATGTTGAAATGGCAGACTGTGCACTAAATGGGACGTTAAGATTTTAAAGCAAGAGGTCCCATCCTTGGCATCTCCAGGTAGGGCTGGAAATAGTTCTTGTCAAAAATCCTGGAGTGCTACGATTAGTCAGTAAAGACATTACTGAGCTAGATGAGCCAATGGTCTTGACATATTACCAGCATGGCACCTCTTTGCAATTCTCGTGCACGTGTGTGGTGCACACACTAGTGCATCTCTGAAAAACAAAATATGACAGCAATATACCCAGCCAAGGATTGGAAAGAGGGGGCTGCCTTTGTCTTTTGGAGCAGATGAACATCTGCCTCAACAGACTTCAGAAATCTTGCCAAATAATAGACATCATGGGCTTGCAGTTAAAAATGTATAGATTCCCCTGTGGTGCGTGCAGTTGTAATACATTATTTTGCTCCTTCAGAAAGTCCAGCTGATACACTTGAGATTTAAGTCATGTCAGGAATGCAGTGCAGAATTGAGAGCCAGTTGCAGCTAGCACACAATGAAATCCAGCATATAACCAAAGGGGTTATATTTCATGTTAAAATATTGTTTACCAAAAGGTCTACAATCTCGTGTCTCACCCATATAATATCCTGCACTGAACCCCAGTTTAAATCTTTTTAATTTTATTTACAAATATATTTGTATATGCTATTTCATTAAAAAAAATCAAAGCAGTTTACGACAAATTAAAAAAAACCATACAATAAGAACCATTAAAAATACAGTAAAAACAAAGGTCAACTATTTAATCCCTTAATCCCTTCATGACACATTTGTATACTGAAGGCTCCAATCAGTCTTGCCTCTGTTTGTTAAAATAATAACCTGCTGGCTGACTAACAAATTGAGTCAGCTATGTTTAGATAACAATTTTTTACAAGTAAGCAATCTCCCCCCCCCCCAGTCAAATATATTGAGTTCAAGATGGGATCAAACTGCATGGCATGACTAGCAGCTGCCAAGAAGTTGCTCACTGTTTCCATAGCTACAGTATACACCTTCAAATATAGGATCCCCTACTTTTCAGAGAGGAAGATCAGCCAAGTATGTGCTGCTGAAATAATCCTGATCGTAACATCCAAAATTTATTTCAAGTTGTTTTAATAGCTTTCCCCCCCTAATTGGCTTTTGAAAGTTCTATTAAGAACTCCTTTACTGGATTAGACCAACCATAGTCAGCCAGGTGCCCAATGAACCTCAACAGCAGGGTATGAAGAATAGAATAGAATGCCTTTCTGAGCCTAGCAGTGGAAAGAGAGCTTAGATAATGTGCAGGGGCAAAAGCCCCAGTGGTAAGAAAAGGGCCAGGGTTGGTCGCTACCAGGGAGCGGTGATTCTGGAGTTCTACGTCTAGGATACTTTGGTGGGTAACCTGCCTTGCTTTGGAGAGGCCTAACAGGGAGATGGCAGGGAGGGAGAAACCTAGACTTGAGAATTTCCTAATTAGTGTTTTTTGCCAGTTAAATTGATATAGATCTGAGAGCACAAGGGGGGCCAGTCCCTCAGGAGAAAACCACAGTTTTAGCCAAAACCTAGCCTTAAGCATCCATATACGTGCCTCTATTGTAGGTAGTCCAGCTTCGAGATGCAAGATGTTGTTGGACGCACATGATGGAATACCCAATATGGATCTCAAAAATTTAGTTTGAACAGGTTCGAAGGAAGAGGATTTGGAGTAGACCATTGCCTGGGAGCCATATAACATTTGGGGAATGACTTTCGCCACAAAGACTTGTATAGCAGAAGGAACGTGTTGCCCTCCCTTGGTATAGAAAAATGAAAGGAGGGCCTTCGAGTTCCTCTGGGCGTTGGTGATGGCGTTCTTGGCATGAAGGTGCCATGCTCCAGAAGAGTGGAAGGTCACTCCCAGGTACTGATATGAGGAAACCTGTTCAATTGGAAGTCCATTGAGGTACCAACGGTGTTTCACGGTATGAAGGCACCTGCTCTCTCCCATGGCCATTATCCAGCATCTGCTATTCAAAGCCTGGAACAATCTGTGTCTCCCTACCTGAAGGCTGCATTTAGCAGTCATGGGCAATTGCTATTGATGGACCTATTTCTGTCTAGATTTACAATACAATGCCTAATAAAGTTTGAAGGAAATAAAAATGATTTTTAAAAATATGGCCATCACCACTTTTAATAGATGTGAATTCTATCAGTTAATGCATTACATAGAATCATAGAATCATAGAGTTGAAAGGGGCCTTGTAGGCCATCGAGTCCAACCCCCTGCTCACAGCAGGAAATCCATAGCTAGAGCATCTCCCGCAGATAGCTGTCCAGCCTCTGCTTGAAGACATCCAGCGAAGGGGATCCCACCACCTCCCTAGGCAGTCGGTTCCATTGCCGAACTGCCCTTACTGTCAAGAAGTTCCTTCTAATGTCCAATCTGAATCTACGCTCCTGCAACTTAAAACCATTAGACCTAGTCCTACCCTCTGGGGCAGCAGAGAACAAATCTGTACCCTCCTCTATGTGACAGCCCTTCAGGTACTTAAAGAGTGTAATCATGTCGCCCCTCAGCCTTCTCTACACCAGACTGAACATTACAGGGGAAAGTACTTTCTTTTGTCTGTTGTGAACCTGCTTCCAGTCCATTTCATGGGTTCCACCATCCCCCAGATCTCTGTCCCTAGATGTATAGTTTCAGAATGATGAATCAGAACATAGAGATACAACTTGTTTTTTTGTAAAATTTGAGATACCTGCTCACAATGAGGGAGAGTTGCAAAAGGCCTGTTCAGGTATTCTCATGTGATTCAGCGGGATTTGTAAGAGACTTGGCAGATAAAAACAACTTTTGGGGATTTTAAAAATGTACATTTAGAAGTCTAAAAAGATGGCATTCAGGATTGAAAAGCATAGTTCCCAAAACCATTTCATGGGCTATCTTGCTGTTCTGCAAATTGTTATTAGTTCACTCTTCTCTCTGCTGTGCTTTTAGTATAGTTTTCGAGAAGCACCCTTGTTAAGAGTGGACATGTTTTTTAATGTTCTTGTTTTACAAGTCAAAAGAGAGAATTATTGCCAATTAGCATTTTCCATCTGACTGATGTCAACCATCTGTTTGGTTTTAAAAATTTTGGTTTCTCCTCAAATCTCATTGTAGAAAATATTCATTTTGTGGCTCTTGGCTGGACATCATGATGAACTACTTGGGAGACTGAGTATTGAAAGGGTTTTGTTTTTTAAGAGGAGGAGGGCTGGGAAATGCTTCATACCTGTAGTCAAGATTTTAGGCTGGTGATGGGCAACCTTTTTTGGCAAATGTTACAAATGTTTAATACAAAGTATTACTACTTTCAGCACACACAGCATATATGAAGCACTTTGTGATTTGAGTTGATTTTGTCTAGATTACTGTGTAGGGAGGAGGCTGCACCTGGGCCCTGGAGAAGCATAGGCCTAACTCTGTTAGCAACTATTTTATTTATTTATTTTTAAATGCTATTATGCCTAATTTTCTAAAACAAAACAGAACAAAAACAAAAAATCCCAAGGCAGCTAACAAATCAAGCATAAAACAAAATGTTTCTAAGCAAGCAGTCCATGAAACTGTTAAGATAAGGGTCCCAAAGAATTAAGGTACCCTGGGCTTTGCTAGACTTTGCTGGGCAAAAGTGCTTAGGAAGGAAAACAGATGATAAAATAGGTTGCCTTGGAACTACAGGTCTGTGACAACTGTGTTCAGGCCAACATGATAGCATACCAGGATCTCAGTCGGGGGGATGCCTTTGTTTTGTAACACTTGAACATGACATTGAGAAAGATAGTTTCTCTGATTTGCATTTCCTAACATCTCATGAAGACTCTTTAAATTCTTTCTTTTTGAAATCATAATGGTTATTCATGGTACCTTTGTTTAAAGCCACTTGCCTCATTTCCTCAGCTGAATACAGACCTACAGGCAGTAGTGTGGGACATCTGAACGTATGATTGTACCTTAGAGTTACCTAGAACATTGGTCCATTTAAGCCAGTACTGTCTAAACTTTCTACTCCGACTTGCAGGTCTTAGCCCTGCCACTTAGGATGAGAGGATTTTATTATTTCATTGGTTCACTTTGCCATATGTTCTACTCTTTTTGAGCCCCCCCAGGCCTATTTCCCTGTTTTTCTCTCTGTCTCACATACACACACAGACTTCCCTCCCTGCCTGCCCCCCCTTTCTCATGCACATGCACAAATACCTACCTCCCCGATTAGGGTCGCCAGGTTCAACCCTTGAGACTGATGCTGTATCTTTTGGAGAACAGAAAGTCAGCCAAGTGCAGGTGTTCTTGCAACCCTGTAATGGGAAAAACCACAAGGTGGAATTCTCCCTTCCCCCTGCACAACTTTTAAAGATACAGAAGACCTCTTGGTTGCAAGGCCCAACCTCCAATTGCTCTCTCTCTCTTTCTCTCTCCCTCCCCCCGCCTTCCCGCTCCCTCCTCCCCCGTCTCACACACAGCCCCCTTACATACACATACATACACACACACACCACCAAGGGATATTTCTTGCTGACAAAGCGGATGTCTTGCACACATGCGCACATCCCCCATACTGAGCAATACCTCCCCCCTGGCATTCAGGAAAGCCAGGGTGCTTTACTGGATGAAGCATATGGTTGATGGACAACCAACAGCCAAGACCCAGCCTCATTGCTCCTGATTCACCATCCCCTCCATCAGGAAGGTCCCTTCACAGGGCAAAGCAGACAAGTGCTCCTTCCTTATATCTGTTGTCTTCACACCACACATGACAGTGCATCCTGGTGGGGAGGAGGGTGGCTGGTGAATGATGGTAGGTTAGTGCCTGTTGCAAGACACTATGGGTCCTCCTGAGGACATGGGCCCTTGACCAGTTCCTGACTTCTGGCCAGACTAAGGTGTGAAATACATCTTAGCCTATTTCAGTACCAACATAACCCTCTCATCTGATTCCCTGCAATGGAATCTATAATGACAAAGTATTGATTTATAGAATGCAGTATTTTCGCCACATATTTATCTTCGTATATGTGAGAGGGTGAAAGAGAAAATCTACAGTTCCTGCAAGCCTTCTGCCCACCCCGTTCATTTAGCATTCTTTAATTATTATGTTGGAAACAATGATGTCATGTTGGTATGGTCACAAATTAGTGACATCCATAAGGGCAGAATAAAGCAAACATTTTATCTGACGGTTTTCAATTTATTCCATGGCTGGTGAAACATCACAGTTTATGTGATCATTGTCCAACACTTACATGTGGTACAAATCACACAAAAATACAAAAACCACCCACAGCGAGCAAGTGAACAAGTGAGAGATCAGTTTTGAAACCAACAAAGTCTTGACCTTTTCCATGAAAGATGCCAAAAGATGTTCCATCCTGTGGGAGACGGAATTTTAAATTCCAGGGCTTACAGGCCTTGTCACATGTTCTCACCAAGCTAAACCTTGAGACAATTAAATAATAGCTTGACTATGGATGGTATTTAGGGATGCTTCAGACAATATATTTTCATCTATGCAAGTAGGATTGCCACATCCTGCTGCTCTTGGGCAAACACAATGAGTAAATTAAGCAGTATCTGACATGCTCAGAAGCAATTGTTGCAATTGCATCAGGACTTTTTTTTTTTTTTACAGCTGCTGCAATTGTAGTATTTGATGTTTGTAACTTGACCCTGTCAGGCATTGCCAGGTTCTAACAAGTAAATGGTTATATTATATGCAAGCACATCTATGTAGGGAAGTTGTATTTGAGCAGCGGCACTTGCAAATACGGATCTTGGAGAACTACTGTATCTCCCCAGCAGAAATGATATGCCTCATCTTCCCACCTGGGATTCTGGAACTAGAAGTCCAAGGGTATGTCCACTTTGAGCAACATTTAGCTGTTAATCTACCCTTTCCCCACTCAGATTAGACTGCATGTATTTGAATTTGCAAATGAGGAACAATTTTGATCTTTCCCATTCATACTAGTAGGCTTCCACTTAAGAGTTTGGCCTGGTTCGCATGGGAGCTAAATGTTGGATTAAAGATGTAGCATTTTCCATCGTGATAGATTTGCAGGGTTTACACTACCTACTTTCCAATCCCTTCAATCCCACTGTTTTCCATTCACATAGTTGGTGTTCCTCTGTAAAGGTTTAGCATCGCTGTTTCCTTGTGGCCCTGCCCCCAAATTTACATGTTTATTCCCACTGGAGTATTGCTAATGAAGAAGGGGAGGGGGTTGTTTCCTGTCAATTGCACTCTGAAGAGGGGAGAGTGGGGGGTTGCAATTGACAGGAGAAACTTTTTTCTGTCATTTTCATTTCCTTCTGACATTTATAGCAACCCCCCTTTTTATTTACCTATGAAATGCAATTTTTAGTGTGTGTGTGGGCGAGCCTTCTGTGGCATCGCCACTGTGTCTAGTGGGATTTACTCCCCTGCATATGTGCGCAGCCTGCAGCCTGAAATGTTTACCCGGTCCCTCTCTCCCTCCCATAATTCACTTCTTTCCCCCAACTGCCCCCTTACCCCCAGCCATTTTTACTTGCATAAGGAAGAGGGATCTTGCTGCACATACACTCACCCATACACACCAGCTGTGTTTTCAAAAATGTTCTTTTTCTCCATGGTTTTTTTCTTTTTATTTCTAAGGCTGCAATCAAAACATGTCTACTCAGAAGTAAGCTCCATTATGTTCAATGTAACTTACTCCCAGGTAAGTCTGTACTGGATTGCAGCTTCATCTTCCGTTTGCTTACTCAGCTCCTTGAAGCTTCATCTTCAAGCCCTGTGTTATCTCTTGCCTTCATTGGAGTCTGAAGTCATTTGTTTATATTTCACCTTGATTTAAAGTCATTTTCCTTCAGTTTGCAGTCCACCCCTTTACCTTCGCTAAGCTATAGGGAGAATGCCCGGAGCAGGATTGCAAAAATTAAAGAGTAACAAGCAATTGCTGTTGCTTCCCTTTTGCATCTTTCACCACCTCCGTGCTGCTGCCTTGCAAATGCAGTAACAGTGAGACAGGCAAGGCTCCTTTTTCAGTAATTTCTTTCCCAGTTGCAGTTCTTTTCTCCCCACTTCTTTCCCAGGTCTCTTGAGAAAGGACAATCTCACCCCAAACGCCTCCAATCCTTTCCACCCTTCTCTCTCTCCTCGCAACCTTCCTATGTCCTCAACCAAGAGGCATTTCTGTTTCATTAACTGTCTCTTTAAGGAGAAGGCGCTCTCTCCGGCCACAGAGAGAGAGAGAGAGAGAGAGAGAGAGAGAGCGGGCGATGGGGCATAACAGAGCCCGCCCACTAGAAAAATTCAAAGTAAAGCACCTACACAGAGGAGAGCAGCGAAGGTGAGGCGATTTTTCCTTTCCTTTTCGCATTCAAATTGGATTTGTTTGATTCTGATTTAAAGGAGAAAGCAGTGATTTGCCTTCCCCTTGGCTAAAACTTCATGAGAACCCTGCTTAACAGGCATGCAGTAGCCCTGATCTCACCCTGAGTCCCTGTGCGAACGAGCCCTTTGTCCCCACCGTCTCATCTGTTGGTTCTATTATGCCAATTAAGTTCCAATGGTGCAGTTAGCTTGTTTTGTAAAAATTGTCCCCACACAGGAAGTGCACAAGGGCAATTCCCTCCCCCACCTTTCATCCTACAGCAGATTAACCCTCCCTTCCCCCCAATATATTGCTGCTGCTGCATCTCTGTGTTCTTCAGCATGCAGAGCTCAACAATCCAAGCTAGGAATTGATAAATACATTCAAAATATCAATACCTTCTACCAGCACCAAGCATGTTTCACAAATCCTATCTCGAAGGGTTGTTGGTTACAGGCCAGCACATTGTATGGAGCTTTTTAGGACTTTAGATCTCTTCTCAGCCCCAGGACAGGTTAAGACATTCTGCAACACATGAAATGAGTAAACTATTGAAATAAACTATTTCTTTGACAGGCTCAAGGAAGAGTAAGGGATAACACAGTGAACAGGGCCCCTCTGGCTTGGCTGGCTTGCCCTTTGCCCGGGGCAGGGACTTCAGAAGTTATTAACTCAAGTCCCTTTTGTACTTTGCCAGGATGTCCTACCTCTCAGGACTGTTCTGTGCATGAATCAAAATTAAAAGTCACTTGGAAAAAAAAAGTATGGAGAGTGTGTGCTTGGGGGCTACCCAAGTGCTTGTAGTTACAGAAAAAGTTATACCTTTTCTTTAATTGGGAGGGGACACCACCCTACTCCCATTCCATCTGTCCAAGCTGACCTGGCTGGCCATGTGTTAACTAAGCCAAAAGTGTTTTCAGTTCCCTGCCCAGTCCACCCTAACACGCTCACAGCAGCTCTATCAGTCTGTCTGCTTCTTTAAGCTCTCAGACACTGGAGGCATTCAAGAGGCAGCTGGACAGCCGTCTGTCAGGAATGTTTTGATTTGGATTCCTACATTGAGCAGGGGCTTGGACTCGATGGCCTTGTACGCCCCTTCCAACTCTATTATTCTCTGATTCTAAACACCCTTACCCACCCAAAACCCATCTTGTCACAATGAGCTGTCCCTCTTTGTAAGACCAGATCATTTTGAATATTTTATTTTGACAGGCTGCAGAACTGAGCCCCTCTGGCTTGGCTTGGCTATGCCTGCCCTTTACCTGGGCTGGGACTTCAGAAGTTATTAATTGAAGTACCTTGCCAGGAAGTCCTATCTCACAGGGCTGTTCTGTACATGACTAAAAAAAGTCACTTAAACAATAATTAATAAACATTAATAAACAAATTAAACACAGTGTACTCATTACAATTATTGGACTTGGAATAAATAGCTTTCTTCACCTGTAAAGGTAGCTGTTTACTCTGAAATCTGTGAATCCAGGATTTCATGACAGCCCAACTTGAAGGTTGTTTACTGGAAAGTAAGCTCCACAAAACAAAACAAAAAAGTTGCTTAATGATTTAGAGAAAGTATGCATAATAGGGTTGCCAGGTTCAGGGCCTGAGACTGATCCTGTATCTTTAAGAGAAGAGAAAGTCAGCCAAGTGCAGGTGTTCTTGCAACAATGTGATGGAAAAAAAAAACAAGGTGGAATTCTCCCTTCCCCTGCACAACTTTTAAAGATACAGAAGACCTCTTGGTTGCCTGGCCCTGCCTCCAAGAGGTCTTCTGTATCTTTAAACGTTTTTTTTAATTATATTTTTATTGAAAATTGAAAATATACTGACAAAACAACAATCCCAACCCCGGGTCACGGAGGATGAATATATATACAAATAAAGAATATGCATCATTTTCTCAATACATTGGAAAAAAAATATAGTAGATTTATGGATATACCATTTAAAACACGTTTCAATATTTGCAAATTGGTTAGCGAAGAAAGATTTATCAAAAGTTAAGAGAACCAAATGGATCTGGCTGTGGATGAAAGATGATCATGTAATCCGTACTTATTTGTATATTCAATAAATGGCCACCATGTAGCAGTATATACATCAGATTTAGTCTTATCTTGTAAAAAATGAAGGTTATAAGTAATTTTATCTAATAAAGCCAGATTCCATATATTTCTATACCATGTCATTTTATCCAAATTTTCTAAAAATTATAACGTTTCAGCTTCCGCCTTCATCAGCAGCTAACATACAAATGCTGTTACCAAGGTGGGAGTTATAGAGCTTTGAGGATGGAATGCTCAGAGGGGCTTCATTTGCAGAAGCTGGTATTGTATGTTAGCAGATGATGAAGGTGGAAGCCGAAACATTTTGGTAGAACAATAAAAACCTCTGTTTTGTTAATCACAATTACGCAATATTATATATATATTCTTTGACTTGTACTTTTAATATGTATTAACTGTAATTTGATTTGAATGCACATATCTGTGTAGAAAAGTGGCTAACAAATTTAATTAATTCCAATAAATAAATGAATAAATAAAAGCAAGTTCCAGCAGGCTCCCCAATTCCATTTTTCTTCCCTCTTCTTGGTTAGAGCTCCGAGTCTGATTTTCTTAAATTCCAGCTTAGGCCTGAAGATGTAAAACATTTTAAAGTGAAGGAATGGAAGCCTTTATTAACAGTCTTACCTTCCCTACTGATTCTCATTCTGGCTGCTGCTTCATAATTGATTGTTTTTGCGTTGTAGCACAGCAGCTGTGGGTAGGGTTGCCAGGTCAGAAGTATCTCAAACACTGAGATTTCAGAGGCAGGCCCTAGTGATGTCATGGGGGTGGATCCTAGTGATGTCATTAAGCATGATACATTAAGCATCAACCACAGTTGCTTGGCATATGCAATTCAAACAAAAACATTTTTCTGAGTGGAAATTAAGATTTCAGGGGTGGGCCCTGGTTATGTCTGGAGGGTGGGCTCGAGTGATGTCACAGGGGGGTTCTAGTGAAGTTACAGGGTGGGCCCCAGTGATGTCATTAAGCATGATACATTAAGCATTAAACACAGTTGCTTGGAGCATACAATTAAAAAAAATCTCTGATTGGAAATTAACATAGAAATCTTAGCGAAAAGATGGAGCTTAGGTAGGGAACATTTAATCTAGCCTACTTGCTTCTGGCAAGAAAGGTTTAAGTGCCCTTGGGCCAGTCCAGTCACTAGAAGGCCATTGTAGGAAGAGAGGAGGCTAGTGTTGTGGAAATGTTAGATGGGAGCACTCAGGAGTAAAGGTGGATGCCCCTGAAGGCTGCAGTTCTAAACACACTTACCAAGGGACTAAGCCCCACAGAACTCAATAGGACTTACTTCTGAGTAGATAAAAACCCAAACTAAAAAAATCCTGGCACCCAGTTGGCCAAGGTCACATAAATCCCCATGCAGTACAACCTGACCCGGGGGCAGCAGTCAGTGCAGAATGCTATAGTATGATTGCTGACATGACCCTACCAGCACATAATACCTCTGCTCTGAAATCTGCACTGGTTGCTGATTTGCTACTAGGTGAACTTCAAGGTGTGCTTTCCATGTTATGGGTGCCACATAGTACTTGTTCTGCTCTTGTAAGAAACCAGTCCTTTAGTGTGGCAGCACCTACACTTTGGAACTGCCTGCCTATTGACATTAGGCAGACACCTTTGTTATACTCTTTTCTGCACCAGCTAAAAACAGTTTTGTTTAGCCTACCCAGGCATGTAGAAGCTATTGTGTTTTTTATCTGTTTTTAACTCATTGTTGCATTTATTATTTTAAATGGTTTTAAATACCCGTCTTTAATTGTTTTTGCCAATAATTTTATTGTTTTAATACCTTCTGTAAACCGCTTTGAGATTTTTTCCAATAAAGCAATATATAAATGTTATAAATAAAATACACCAATAAAATTTAGAGTCACTGTGGCCCTTGGATCTCTTTCCATTCTTGGGCACAAAGGAATCTGCCTTATACTGACTCAGGCCATTTGGTACTATCTAGCTCAGTACTGATGACCTGGACTAACATTGGCTCTCCAGGATTCCAGGCAATCGCCTTTTCCAGAAATTGAATTTTGGATCTTTGCATGCAAAGCATATGCCCTACCACTGAGCTACAACCCTTCCCGTTGAAAAAAATATCTTTTAAAATTATTCTTTTCAATTCATTAATGAATGCACATCATACCTAGGGCAGATTCACATCATTAATTTAAAGCACATTCAACACACATTTGAAGCACATGAATTCCACCACAAAATCCTGGAAACTGTAGTTTGTTAGGGTGGTCGGAACTATAACTGGGGGAAAACTACACTTCCCAGGACTTTTAGGGGGATGTCATGTGCTTTAAATGCAAGTTGGATGTGCTTTAAACATGTTGTGTGGATCTACTTAATAAACTTTGCCTGCATGTAATTCATTTTAATTATTTTTTTAAATGGAAATGAGCTATGAAGTTTACTGGGTGGCCATGGGCTACTCACCATCTCTCAGCCTAATCTGCCCCTCAGGATAAAAACAACAGAGGGGAACCATGACCACCCCAAGGAAGAAGGGCATACTTAAAATGTAGAGGAAATAATGATGTACAACCATAGTGTGAAATCCGATACTTATCGGGACATAGTACAAAGAAATATTTATATAAGCATGACTGTCAAAATACTTATTATTTACACAACCTGTAAAAATATTTATAGTACAATCATATGCATGTTTACTTAGAAGCAAGTCCCAATGTATTCAAGGGGGCTTACTCAAACAGGGAAGCGTACACAGACCTGAAACCTCAAGTGAAAAGGAACTTCAATCACCCAACCTAAAGTTCAGACTCATACCACTTTAAGCTGTTTTGCATCTGTTTGTACTTGTTTTTATGGTTATTGGATTTTAAAGGGATATATTTCTTATTGTGAGCTGCCTTTGTTTCCAGTCATCAACCCTCCCTCACAGGGTTGTTGGAAACACTCCATACACACACACACACTGGAGATATAAAAACACATATACCCATACAATAGTTTATTGTCAAAGCTGGTTGGGCATTGCTGAACATTTTTTTTAAAATAAATAAAATTAGCATTAGTTTCCTACATAATAAAAACAGTGATACCCTGCTAAGCAAGAAGAGGGAGAGAAAGATTTACAACACAAACACAGTTCTTTGCTATGTTCACTCAAAAATCCCATTAATTTACAGCACACACCTAACCATGTCTACTCAAAACTACGTCCTATTGAATTCAATGGGGTATACAGCGGGTATGTGGGTTTAGCATTGCAGCTTTACTCCCAGAAAAGCGAGTATTGGATTAAAGCTTCATACTGGGAAGGCTTCAAAACACTGCCCCTTCAACAACCCAGGAAAATATAAAGCTGCTTGATTCCTGCACACAAGAGAGAAGACTGAAAGCTGTATACTTATTCAATTTATGAGATGTTTAGATAAGCAGAAAAAAAATAGTTTTCTTAACTTGCAGTAGGGTCTAGCTGCTGCCTTGTCAGTCACAACCATGGCTTCACTTATTGGCTACAAACCTGAAAGGGCAGGGTTAGAGCAGCCAGCTATGAGGTCATTTAACAGACGTTGCAGGGGGGTGACTTTTTACTGTTTATCTCTTGAACTACCTAGAAACTTATTTTTTTAAAAAATGAAAGTGGAGAGGCTAGAGATTAAGGTGACTCACCCAGAGATCCGGAGAGGACCCCAAAAATCCAGAGTCTCCAAGTGAAAACCGGAGACCTGGCAACCCTAGCTGTGGGGGGAGGCAGGCATGCCTCAGCGTGATAAGGGGCCAGCCCAAAACATTTTGCTGCCTGAGGTGAAGATGGTGCTGCTTCCAATTCTATGTAGAGAAGCTGAATTCACTAGCAGTTGAATCCTATTTTTAATTTGGTCTGCTTTATCTCTGTAGATGATTTTATGCTGCTCATCGTTTTTGTAGTTTTGTAGTTTTTAGCATATATAGCCTTAAGAGTTTTGTTTTATTGTTTTAATTTTTGTATTATATTTTGATGTTCAGTTGTAAGCTGTCCAGAAAATGATTTTATATAATACACATTTACAATCAAGTGTTTGATGTCCACTCATCACCCCCTCTAGGATGCACACCTTAACATGGTGAGGGGGATTGAGAGTGTTGAAGAAGTTCAGAACAATGCCGTTCAGGATTCTAGACCAAGGGGCTAGACACCTAGCAGGGCCACCCAAGGTGAAATGGTCAAAGCTGAGATACGAGACTAGGATGTATCCAGACTCAGAGGAAGGCAATGATAAACCACCTCTGAATGCCTTTTACCATGAAAACTCTATGAATAGACTATCCAAAATGCAACATGAGATAGTGCTGGAAGATGAGACCCCCAGGTCAGATGGCACTCATCGAGTAACTGTGGAACAACAATGGACAAGTATGAATAGCGCTGTGGCTAATGACACAACTGGGTCAAAGCCGAAAAGAAGCCCATAGGCTGATGAGCACAGATGTGAAAAGAGAGTCCAGAGCTATACAATGTACACGTCAGGCCCTTTCCTGTGGTCACTGCCTTGTCACGGTCCCACCTCAGGGTCCTGGTCTCTTAATGGTTCTCTCACTGGCTCTAGCAAAGATCTCTCAAGATCCTCCTGCTAGGCAGCACCACCAGACACTCCCTGTAAACAATATTGCCTTGAGACTGTTCCTTCGTTTCCTCCTGGCTTATTGCTACTTTGTGTCTGGGTGCACTTACAGGCCTCAACCCCCTTGTATCTTTGTGCCTATAAAGATTACAGCCCTGGCTTGCTCTGGATACCTGATGATGTTACACTATCTCATCACCGCTGCCACCATTGATACTGTTTCCCAACCTTGGTATATGCCCTGCCCACCCTTCTAGTCTGTGAAAGCCCAGACAAGGATCAGGCATTCTGGTAAACCAATAAATAATTATTTATATACACAGGGAATAACAAGATTACTTAAAAGTATAGTCAACAAGTGTGTGGTTTTATAAGAGGAGGTGCGCCTGGCGCCGACATTGTTATCCTTTCAGCGCCAGGTTAAAACCTTCCTCTTTTCCAAAGCATTTTAATTTAAGTTAACCTGATTTTCATATCTGTTGTACTGATTTTAGATTGTTCTTATTTTATATGTTCTTATTGTATTATATTGTGTATTTTATTGTATTCTCTGTGTTCACCGCCCAGACAGCTATTGCTAGTCGGGCGGTATAAAAGTCTAATAAATAATAATAATAATAATAATAATAATAATAATAATAAGATACATTACTCTTTATGTTTCTTAGTCATCAATAACCCACCTAATCCAATCCACCCTATCAAAAACCAACCCACAGAACCAACCGACACCCAACCAACCGACACCCTCTCAACTGTCACCCTCTTATTTATACCTTCAGACACTCAAACACTCAGCCAATCATCATACAACATTCTCCAACATTCCAACACATGTACTCCCCTCTCTCACTCAGTCTACTTACCACATATACTCTAATAAACCCGCACTTACCATATTTACAGTATTATATATACAGGGACATCACAGTACACAATAGGAACATGGAATATGAGAAGCATGAACCAGTGAAAGTTAGAAAATGTCAAGCAAGAAATGGAATGTATCAATACTACAACACTGGGCGTGAGTGAATTAAAATGGACGGGAATGGGACCCTTTCAATCAGGCAACTACAAAATATTTTATGCAGGAAATTAGAAATTAAGAAGAAATTGGGTTGCTTTAATAGTGAGAAGTGATGTAGCAAAAGCAATTAGAAGCTGTGACGCAAGGTCTGAGTGAGTGATTATATAGCCACAAGAGCGGCTGTATACTATAGTCAGCATGGATTTTTTGTATTCCACAATGTTAAATTGAAAATACCCTCCATGCCATTCTGATGCTTCCCATAAGCTCATTTCAAAACAAAACCTTACAAAACTTATAGTCCTGAACTCAGAAATGCTTGCTTATCAACCCTCTAAATTTCCATGGTGATACACAAAACAGTCAGAGAGAACTGAGAGTTCAAAGTATAAAAAAGAGAGAGAAAAACCAGACCCTAATAAATAAATAAATGATTAAACCTGCCCTCCCCTCCTCTTCCCTCCTCTTCTCTTCGTCTTGCCACTTCCCACCCACTTTCTTCATCCCTCCCCTCCCTCCCCCTCCCCATGCTGTATCAAACCCCTCCTTCCCCCTCCTCCTCCTTTCCCTCCCATCTACCTTCCCCTCCCCCTCCCCAATTATCAGTTTTAGCTATGCTATGACTACAACTTCGGAGACGAGGGTTCAAATCCCAACACAGCCATGAAGCTCACTGGGTGACCTTTAGCCAGTCACTGCCTCTCAGCCTCAGAGGAAGGCAATGGCAAACCACCTCTGAATACTGCTTATCATGAAAACCCTTTTCACAGATTTGAGTCTTTAAACCTAGCCAATAGAGAACCAGAAAAACTATGGAGTGAAGTCAGAGACATTATCAGGGAAGAATGCAAAAAGACAATACCTCTAGTTACAAAGAGAGAAAGACCTCAATGGAGGACTGAATTTTTTTTTAAAATGGTTAAAGAGAGAAGGAAAGCAAAAGCAAAAGGAAAGAGAAACATGATTAGAACCCTAAATGCAATAATACAGCAACTAGTACATAGGCACAAAGAGAACTACTACAATAATTATTGTACAGAAATAGGATAATAAAAAAGGTAAAGAGCCCTATTCCAAAAGATTAGACAAAACAAAGGGAAACTCAAACCAAGAGTAGGGATGTTGAATAATCAACAGGGGAACACACTGACTGACCAAGATAAATAAAAGGAAGATGGAATCTATACACTGAAGAACTATATAAAAGAGATGCAAGGATGACAGATTTGTTCATGGAGGAACCGCATGATGAAGAACCAGAAATTTTAGAATGTGAGGTGAAAGCTGCTCTTAAAATACTTGGAAGAAACAAATCACCAGGAATAGATGGCATACCAACAGAGTTGCTACAAGTTACTGAGACTGAATCTGTCCCAATTTTGACAAAAAATTGTCCACAAATATGGAAAATAAAGCAATGGCCCACAAACTAGAAGTATTCAATATACATCCCAATTCCAAAGAAAGGGGACCCCAGGGAATGCAGTATTATCGAACTATTTCCTTAATATCCTATGCAAGTGAAGTAATGCTCAAGATTCTACAACAAAGGCTCTTACCATATATGGAGTGAGAAATGCCAGATGTCCAAGCTGGATTTAGAAAGGGAAGAGGTACAAGAGATCATATTGCAAACATACGTTGGATAACGGACGGACCAAGGAATTTCAGAAGGAAATCACCCTGTGCTTTATAGATTACAGCAAAGCCTTTGACTGTGTAGAGCATGAAAAACTATGGAATGCTTTAAAAGCAATGGGGGTGCCACAGCATCCGATTGTCCTGATGCACAACCTATACTCTGGACAAGAGGCTACTGTAAGGACAGAATATGGAGAAACCGATTGGTTCCCCAACAGAAAGTGTATGAGACAGGGGTGTATTTTATCACCCTACTTGTTTAATTTATATGCAGAACATATCATATGGAAAGCGGGTTTGGATCAAGATGAAGGAGGTGTGAAAATTGGAGGGAGAAATATCAATAATTTAAGATATGCAGATGATACCATACTGCTAGCAGAAACCAGTAATGATCTGAAACGAATGCTGATGAAAGTTAAAGAGGAAAGTACAAAAGCGGGACTACAGCTGAACATCAAGAAGACTAAAGTAATGACAACAGAAGATTTATGTAACTTTAAAGTTGACAATGAGGACATTGAACTTGTCAAGGATTATCAATACCTTGGCACAGTCATTAACCAAAATGGAGACAATAGTCAAGAAATCAGAAGAAGGCTAGGACTGGGTAGGGCACCGGTGAGAGAACTAGAAAAGATCCTCAAATGCAAAGATGTATACCACTGAACACCAAAGTCAGGATCATTCAGACCATGGAATTCCTGATCTCTATGTATAGATGTGAAAGTTGGACAGTGAATAAAGTGGATATGAGAAGAATCAACTCATTTGAAATATGGTGTTGGATGAGAGTTTTGGGGATACCATGGACCACGAAAAAGACAAATAATTGGGTGCTAGAACAAATTAAGTCAGAATTATCACTAAAGTTAAAATGATGAACCTGAGGTTATCATCCTTTGGACATACGAGAAGACATGATTCACTAGAAAAGACAATAATGCTGGGAAAAACAAGGGAGTTAAAAAAGAGTAAGACCAACCAAAAGATGGATTGACTCCGTAAAGGAAGCCACAGACCTGAAGTTACAAGATCTGAACAGGGTAGTTTACAACAGATGCTACTGGAGGTCGCTGATTCATAGGGTCGCTGTAAGTCATGATAGACTTGAAGGCACGTAACACACACACATGATCTAAGCCAGCCTATCATTCCTCTGCAGCAACAACATGAGCAGAAAGGCAATATTGGGGAAGGAAAAGCCCTTTCTTTGAGTACCGCTGCTTCAACAAGTAAGCTGTATGCTAACATTTCACACTTAGCAATAAAACAAGCTATATAGAGGGAGGCAAAGAAAGGTTGTATCCATATATGCTTTTAGTTTCAAGGGCAAATGACTGCCATATTACAGAGTGAAGTCATTAGGGCTGTGCACTGGATCTGGCTGAGTCCCAGGTCCCGAACTGAATCGGGCCAATTTGTTTTGACCTGAAATCCAGCTGGATAGGGCTGAGGCAGCCCTGGAGTGCCCAGGTTGGGTTGGGTCCACCAGATGTGATCCAGGGCTGTCAAAAGAGGTGGGTGGTTGGGTGGCAAGGACAGGGAGAAGAGAACGAGATCCATACAGACACCTTTCTCTCCCCACCACAAGTTTAATCAGTGCTTTTAAACCATAATTAAACATGTGGGTGGGGTGGAGGGAGAAGAAGTACACAGGTTGCCTGTGTAGTGGCTGGCAGGATAGCATTGCTTACCTGGCTTCAATTGCCACTCCCTGCTGCCTTGCCTCTTCCCGTCTTGGTAAAACAGCAGTGACATGCAGCTTTGGGAAGCCAGGTAAGGAACACTGCCATGCTGACTTCTACTGCTTCTCCCCCCCCCAGCTGCACGTGTAATTAGGGGGTTAAATTCTAATTAAAATGCATGGGTGGGAGAAGGAGACTCTCAGAGTCTCTGACCATGCACAGACCATGGTATGGCTGTATGTCGCTAGGATAGCTAAGTAGAACATCCATCTATAGGATTTGTTTCATATGAAAATGGAAATGGACTGCCTTCAAGTTGATCCTGACTTATGGCGACCCTATGAATAGGATTTTCGTGGTAAGTGGTATTCAGGTGGTTTATAATGAGGCTGAGAGGCAGTGACGGGCCCAAGGTCACCCAGTGAGCTTCACGGCTGTGTGGGGATTAGAACCAGGTCATAGTCCAACACTCTAACCACTACACCACACTGGCTCTCTTGTTTTAGATACTGGGGACAAAAAAAAGGTGGAAGGCTGCAGCCTACATGCTCTACTTGTGAGTGCTGCTTAAAGCCATCAGATTGACTACTGTTGGAAAGGGGATGTTGGGTTAGATGAACCTTGATCTGATCCAGAAAGGCAATTCTATATTCTTGGAGTGGAGAAGAAGGAGAAATGCAACATCCTGGTGCCTTTTCTTCAAAACCATTCTGTAGTTCATAGGCTCTCCTATAACATAATTTGTTTTATGCTTTGTCACAGCCCTATAGCAAGGGCGGGGCAAATGGGTTTATCACTCTCCCCAGAATTGGACTTCACTCCCCCCGTGTTCTTTTGGGGAAAAAAAATTCTTTAAATTTTTTTGACATGACAGATAATGACAGCCTCCATTTAATGTTATTTTATTTTAAGAACAGGAGCTATTTAAGAATAGGGCTCTCTGAAGAATTCAATGAATAAGGCTGGATGAGTGTACAACAAAGGCCTCATCTAAAAGAGCACCCAAAAGCCTGCTTACTCAGGAGTTTCCCTGACTTGGGGGTGGATATTTCATTATCACAATCACCCTATAATTACTTAAGTGATCCAGAAAAAAACAGTGTTCAGTAACATGACCCTCAAAGAGTTAAATATTAGAAGTTTGTATTATGCGCCAGAGTTAAACTCCACTCCTTAGATTTTCCTTTGCTCTGCTTTTCAGTTTCCATTTCAGTTGTGTTCTCTACCCAGCCAACAATAAAGAGCCATGTTTATTTGCCTCCAGTAAGACATAAGAAATGTTTACTTTGCAGTTATTATGCTCAGTAGAGCAGAATTGAGTACTTAATGCTAAAAGGTGAACTAAAGACATACTTTTCCAGATCACTTTAAGTTATCTACCCTAAGTTAGTAAAGGGTAACTTAGGGTAGATAACTTAAAGGGTAGATAACCCTTTATTCTTTTAAATCACTCACCTCTTCCCTAAATGTATTTCATAAAGCCATAAAGACCTGGCTCTTTCAACAGGCCTTTGGGATTTCCGGGGAGGGTTAACCGTTGTGACTGAAATGCCTCTAACCCTGTATTGATATTGTTCTTGCTGCTGTATTGTTTTTGCATTGCATTATTGTATTTATTGTATTTTGTTTTAATTGTTACATGTACGTCGCCTAGAGTGGCCAACGGCCAGATAGGCGACACATAAATTAAATTTTATTATTTATTATTATTATATTCACAATCATAGTAGCAATTTCTTCTTTTTTGTACTTAATGGCAAAGGATAAAAACAGCCCAAGAGGAATAGAAACACTGTTGTGCACACTACAGTTAGCTGGCCATCTGGGCTGCAACTCAGCCCTAATTTCTGATTTTTCCAATGTGTGCAGCTCAGCATGAGGCCTTTTCAGGGTTTCTGGGCAGAAACCGCAACCCAGCAACTAGTAAAAAAAACCAACTCAATTGCTTGCCACAATTAATTTCCAATTACTTAGTAAGTCCTTTATATAGCAACCTGTTAAAAAGTTTTCTCTTCATTGTCCAACAACAAGGAAAATCTAAAGTTCAGGAACAAGACAAGAAGGAAGAACCCTCAAACAGAGCTGTGCAGGTTGCTGCTCCTTTGCAGGGGGCTTTCCTGCAGGGAAGGTGGTTGTGAACAGGAAGTACCATGCAGGATGGAGTCCTCCATTTACCAGCTGGCAGGGTGCAGGTTGCTGCTCCTTTGCAAGGACCTTCCCTGCAGGGTAGGAGCAACACCACACAGGCCTGAACACCCCTGCTCTCAGTCAGTATGTGTGTGTGGGACAGATGCAATGTCTCCTCCCTCCCAACTGTATGTTTGGTTAGGGTTTAAAAAAAAACTAATTAAACTTTAGCCTTGCCCCCCAACTTAGTCCTTTATATAACAAGTTAAAACACTTTCCCTTGATTGTCCAACAGGAATGAAAATCTTAAAATCAGGAACAAGATAAGAAAGGGGGCAACCCTCAAAGAGGGGTTAATATCTTTTGATATCCCCTTGTTCACTGCATCTTTAACATCCTTTTTCTTATGAAACAAAATAAGAGAGGTTATCATACTTTGGACATATGAGAAGACATGATTCACTAGAAAGGAAAATAATGCTGGGAAAAACAGAAGGGAGTAAAAAAAGAGGAAGGCCAAACAAGAGATGGATTGATTCCATAAAGAAAGCCATAGACCTGAATTTACAAGAACTGAACAGGGTGGTTCTAGGGTTGCCAGGTTCAATCCCTGAGATTGATCCTGTATCTTTAGGAGAAGAGAAAGTCAGCCAAGTGAGGTGTTCTTGCAACCCTGTAATAGGAAAAACCACAAGGTGGAATTCTCCCTTCCCCCTGCACAACTTTTAAAGATACAAAAGACGTCTTGGTTGCCCAGCCTGGCCTCCAGGAGGTCTTCTGTATCTTTAAAAGTTGTGCAGAGGGGAAGGGAAAAACTTCCCATGCCAAAATTGAAGGAAATGTAATTCCCAGTCTGTTTGTTTACTGGGGCCAAAGATCTTTAAAATATCCTTTCAGCATAGGAAGTGTTACAAATAGAAAGAAAAAGAAGGAACAAAAAGCAACAAGAAAAGTTTGTACTTGCTAGAGATTAGGATTAAAAAAATTAGTGCCACACTTGCTGCACGTGTTGTTCATAGAATCATAGAATTGTAGAGTTAGATGGGGCCTAGTCCAATGTCCAAGTCCAATGCAGGAATCCAAATTAAAGCATACCTGACAGATGGCTGCCCAGCTGCCCATTGAATGCCTCCAGTGTTGGAGAGCCCACTTCCTCCTCAGGTAATTGGTTCCATTGTTGTACCACTGTAACAGTTTTTCCTGATGTTCAGTCGAAATGTGGCTCCCTGCAACTTGAGCCCATTATTCCGTGTCCTGCACTCTGGGATGATCGAGAAAAGATCCTGGCCCTCCTCTGTTTGCAACCTTTCATGTCTGCTTCATGTCTCCTAACAGAGCAGAGCAGAGGGAGCTGTCTCAGTTGATCTACAGGTGAGCACATAAAAGCAAGCCAGCTTTCAGAGAGCGAGCGAACAGGGAGGGCAAATAGGAGTTTGACAAAGGAGTTCAACAGGGGAGGTCAAGGGGGAAGTTCCTAAAAACAACAACAACAACAACAAACCAAACAAATTACTAATTCTCCAGTGGGACTGTCAAGTTTACCCTGTAGTAGGACAGGACAAAGCACAGGCCACTCCAAAACAAGTAGTTAGAAAGAAACAAAAGGTAGAAGAGAGTATGAATGGGAAGGATTCTCCAGTGGTTGTGACCTGCAAGGTTTGTGCCATGTTTGTTTTCTTGCCTGAGAACAACATGGCATACACCTTCAACAAGTGCAAGCTCATGGCACTGTTGGAAGAAAAGATGAGAGGCCTGGAACGGCGGGTGGCTACACTGAGGACTATAACAGAAGATGAAGAGTTCTTAGACAGAACGTTGGAACAACAGCAGCAAAGAGATGTGGAGGTGGAGGAGCAACAGCATGTGGTAGCAGAAGAGGAGACTGTTTTGAAGAGGAATAACGAAGTGGAGGAAACTCTGTGGGAAAGGGTGACAGTTAGGAGCAGAAGAGCTAGAAGACACCCTTCACCAGTGGAGCTATGGAACTGCTTTCAACCACTCGAGGATGAGACTGGAGGACAGCCTGTGGAGGAAGAATTACAGGAGACCCCGTGCGACAATGAGTAAGGGGCTGAAGCTCAATCAAGCAGGGGCAATGAAACCACGGCTCACAACAAGATGAGAAGAGTACTAGTAGTGGGAGACTTCCTATTGTGAGGGATTGAAACCCAAGTATGCCAAGAAGATCCGTGGACTCGCCAGGTATGCTGTCTACCAGGAGGACGGATTAAAGATGTGACTGAAAGGTTGCCATCACTCATCAAGCCCACTGACAGGTATCCCTATCTCCTCATCCATGTGGGAACAAATGATACTGCCAAACAGAGCTATGAAGAAATCACATCAGACTTTGAAGCTCTGGGAAGGAAACTCAAGAACTTTGGGGCCCAGATAGTTTGTTCGTCCATCCTTCCAGTACTTAGAAGAGGAGTAGAAATGGAAAGAAAAATACTCTGTGTGAATGAATGGCTACGAAGGTGGTGCAGACGTGAGAGATTTGGATTCTGGGACCATGGGCTATGGCTCCTGGAAGATGGACTGCTGGCAAGTGATGGGTTGCATCTCGCAAGGACTGGGAAGAATGTGCTTGGCCACAGCATGGAAAAGTTCATCAGGAAGGCTTTAAACTGAATCCTAAGGGGGAGGGAGACGTAAACTGGGTGGTGACAACTGATGAACGCTTATGCACAGTAGCGGGACCAGAGAGATCGGCTCTAATAGGGCCCAGTAACAGTCCTCAGAAAAATGCAGTAAGGAAGCCAAACTGTAAATCACATGGTCTTCGATGTCTGTATACTAATGCGCAGAGCATGGGAAACAAGCAGGAACAACTTGAACTCTTAATACAGGAGGGCAATTACGACTTGATAGGTATAACTGAAACTTGGTGGGATGACTCCCATGACTGGAATACAGCAATTGAAGGATACAACTTGTTTAAAAAGAACAGAAGGAATAAAAAGGGAGGTGGAGTTGTGCTATATGTTAAAAATATATATCCCTGCACAGAAATACAGGAAGATGAGCTTGGTAGCTCCACTGAGAGTATCTGGATTAAAATTAATGGGGCAAGTAACAAAAGGAATGTGGTGCTTGGAGTCTACTACCGACCACCCAATCAAGGAGAAGATGAGAATGTAACTTTTGAAAAGCAAATTGTCAATATTTCGAGGAGGCATAATGTAGTAGTAATGGGGGATTTCAATTATCCCAATATCTGTTGGGAGACAAATTCTGCCAAACACAGCCCCTCCAAGAAATTTCTGACTTGTGTTGGAGATAATATCCTTCTACAGAAAGTGGTGGAAGCAACTAGAGGATCAGCTATCCTTGACTTGATTCTAACCAATAGAGATGATTTGGTGGATGAAGTGGCTGTTATGGGAACTCTGGGGGAAAGTGACCACACTATATTTGAATTCTTGATTTTAACAGAAGTGAAAGCTGAGAGTAGCCATACACACACCCTGGACTTCAGGAAAGCTGATTTTAATAAAATTAGAACAATTTTAAGGATGGTTCCATGGCAAGCCATCCTAATGAGTAAGGGAGTCGAAGATGGGTGGGAGTTTCTAAGAAAGGAAATTCTAAAAGCGCAATGGCAAGCAATTCCAACAAGGAAAAAAGGGGGGAAACAGCAGAAGAAGCCAATGTGGCTTCACAAAAAGCTTAGAGATGACCTGAAAACAAAAAAGGACACATACAGGAAGTGGAAAGAAGGCCAGGCCACAAAGGGAGAGTACAGGCAGGTATCACGGAATTGCCGGGATGGTGTCAGGAAGGCTAAAGCTGAGAATGAGCTCAGGCTAGCGAGGGATGCTAAAAGCAACAAAAAAGCTTTCTTCAGGTACGTCCATAGTAAAAGACAGAGAAAAGAAATGGTGGCACAGCTACTCAATGAGGATGGCAAAATGATAACAGATGACAAAGAAAAGGCAGAAGTGCTGAATTCCTACTTTGGCTCAGTCTTCTCCCAAAAAAGGGTCTATGACCCTCCCGGAAAACATGAAGTAGAAGGGTCAGGATTGGAGCTTGAGCTTGATAGACACTTGGTCAAGGAATACCTAATCACTTTGAACGAGTTAAAATCAGCAGGGCCCGATAAACTGCATCCTAGAGTATTGAAGGAACTGGCTAAAGAACTTCTCAGAACCGCTCTATATTATGTTTGCGAAATCATGGAGGACTGGTGAAGTGCTGGATGACTGGAGGAGAGCTAATGTTGTCCCTATCTTCAAAAAGGGAAAGAATTCAAGATGACAAAGGACGCTGCAGCAGGAGCTCCATGCGGTATACATCATTGAATATTATTTAATACCCAGTATCTCTGGATTCCCGTTTAACAACTTTAACACCATCCACTACTGAGTATCCCTGATAATTCTCGCTGGCTGTATCTGGAGTATTGCTTTGTTTACGTCAATGCTTTATCACCAAACCATCCTCCACAGCGACCCGGTATGGGAAGTATATCAAGTAAGCTATTTTCATAAGCTACAAGTATTCTACCTACCCACTAGCTGTCACTTTGAGCAACAAGAAACCCTTTCATCTTTTCGCTTCTGATATATGGAAGTCTACCGGTTTTATCTCGGCTGTCTTACTCTCACGCTGGGTGCTAACAAGCTCCCAGTTTATATTGATACTGTGTAGCAGCTGACACATTCCTTTGACTATCTTCTTTATTTCTGCTTTGTTACGCCAGTACCGAGATTGATGGACCTTCTCACTCGCTACTTCTCTTTTTTACATTACTCTAAAGTTACCTCGTTGTGGTACTTACAAGAACAGGTTACAGAGCGGTGGGTATTACCCCAAGTGCCGGGACTGTTGACTTAAAGGGGGAAGACTCTCAAACGAAAATGACTAATTTTTTCCCAGACATAAAGAGTAAAAAGAATGTGGGTGAGGAGTGTCTCAGTCTGGATTGGTCTATTGATACTAAATGTGTTATATAAATACCAAAAGATGAGGATACAGCTTTTAACCTTGCATTTGGTTTCTTTTTCCTAAGTGTAGAACTTTGCATTTACAGTAGGGACCCACTTTACAGTGCTTCGCTTTATAGCGTTCCGGTAATACAGCGGTTGTGAATTGTAGAAAGGCCCCGCTTTACAGAGCTTGTTCTACTTTTACAGCGGTTTTTTGCCGCCGGGTGCCATTTTGTTCAATGTAAGTCAATGGGATCCGCTTTACAGCGGTTTTTGCTTTACAGCGGGAGTCCGGAACATAACCCGCTGTATGAGCGGGGCCCTACTATATCCCTGTTGAATTTCATTCTGTTGTTTTCAGCCCAATGCTCCAGCCTATCAAGGTTCCTTTGAATTTTGTTTCTGTCTTCCACAGTATTAGCTGTGCCCCCCAATTTTGTATCATCTGCAAATTTGATAAGCATGCTGTGTACCTCCTCATCCAAGTCGTAAATAAAAATGTTGAAGAGCACTGGGGCCAGGACCGAGCCCTGTGGTACCCCTCTAGTTACTTCCGCCCAGTTTGAGAAGGAACCATTGATAAGCAGTCTTTGAGTATGATTCTGTAGCCAACTGTGGATCCACGTGATAGTTGTTCCATCCAGCCCACATTTAACTAGCTTGCTAATCAGAATATCATGAGACACTTTATCAAAAGCTTTGCTGAAGTCAAGATATATTATGTGCACAGCATTCCCACAGTCTACAAGAGAGGTTACCCAATCAAAAAATGAGATAAGTTTAGTTTGGCAGGATTTGTTCTTCATAAATCCATGTTGGCTCCTAGTAATCACTGCACTGTTTTCAAGGTGCTTACAGATTGACTGCTTTATAATCTGCTCCAGAGTTTTTCCAGGGATTGATGTTAGGCTGGCTGGTTTGTAGTTCCCTGGTTCCTCCTTTTTGCCCTTTTTGAAGATAGGGACAACATTATCTCTCCTCCAGTCATCTGGCACCTCACCACCTTTAATTTCTCTGATCTTTTGGAATAGGGCTCTTGTTCTACCTTTTTATTATCCTCTTCTATTCCTATATAATAAAAATTGTAATAGTTCTTTGTCCCATACATAAACCCTATGAATAGACTATTCAAAATGAACTCTTAATACAGGAGAGTAAATACAACTTGATAGATATAACTGAAACTGGATTAGATTATTCCCATGACTGGAATACAGCAACTGAAGGATATAACTTGGAAGCTCCAGTGAGAGTATCTGGGTTAAAATAAATGGGGCAAGGACTACTGACCACCCAATCAAGGAGAATATGAGTCTGAACAGAAGATGAAGAGTTCTTAGACAGAATGCTGGAACAATAGCAGCAAAGAGAAGTGGAGGTAGAAGAACAACAGTATGTGGTAGCAGAAGAGGAGACTGCTTTGGGGAGGAACAACAAAGTGGAGGAAACTCCGTGGGAAAGGGTGACAGTTAGGAGCAGAAGAGCTAGAAGACACCCATCACCAGTGGAACTATGGAACCGCTTTCAAACACTTGAGGATGAGACTGGAGGACACCCTGTGGTAGAAGAATTACAGGAGACCCCATGCGACAACAAGCAAGAGGCTGAAGCTCAATCAAGCAGGGGCAATGAAACTACATCCCACAACAAGAAGAGGGTAATTATGACTTGACAGGTATAACTGAAACTTGGTGGGATGACTCCCATGACTGGAATACAGCAATGGAAGGATATAACTTGTTCAAAAAGAACACAAGGAATAAAAAGGGAGGTGGAGTTGTGCTATATGATAAAATATATATCCCTGCACAGAAATACAGGAAACTGAGCTTGGTAGCTCCACCGAAAGTATCTGGATTAAAATTAATGGGGCAAGTAATAAAAGGAATGTGGTGTTTGGAGTCTACTACCGACCACCCAGTCAAGGAGAAGACGAGAATGTAACTTTTGAAAAGTAAATTGCCAATGGTTTTAGGAGGCATGATGTAGTAGTAATGGGGGACTTTACAATATCTGTTGGGAGATAAATTCTGCCAAACATGGCCCCTCCAAGAAATTTCTGACATGTGCTGGAGATAACTTTCTCCTACAGAAAGTGGAGGAAGCAGCCAGAGGATCAGCTATCCTGGACTTGATTATAACCAATAGAGATGATTTGGTGGATGAAATGGCGGTTACGGGAACTCTGGGGAAAGTGACCACACCATACTTGAACTCTTGATTTTAACAGAAGCGAAAGCTGAGAGGAGCCACACATGTAACCTGGACTTCAGGAAAGCCGGAAAGCAGATTAATAAAGTCAGAACACTTGTAAGTACGGTTACATGGCAAGCGACCCTAACTTCATTTGGTGGCCCAACTTCGCCCCTATCTGGATAGGGATGACCTCGCTTCAGTTGTCCATGCTCTGGTAACCTCTAAACTAGATTACTGCAATGCACTCTACGTGGGGCTGCCTTTGAAGACGGTTTGGAAACTGCAGCTCATGCAAAATGCAGCGGCCAGATTGATAACGGGGACCAGGCGGTCCAAACATATAACACAGATTCTGGCCCGCTTGCATTGGCTGCCTATATGTTTCCGGGCCCGGTTCAAGGTGCTGGTTTTAACCTATAAAGCCTTATACGGCGTGGGACCACGATACCTGATGGAACGCCTCTCCCGATATGAACCTACCCATACGCTACGCTCAGCATCGAAGGCCCTCCTCCGGGTGCCTACTCAGAGGGAGGCTCGGAGGGTGGCAACAAGAAAGAGGGCCTTCTCAGTGGCGGCCCCTGAATTATGGAATAGTCTTCCTGACAAGGTACGCCTGGTGCCGACATTACTATCTTTTCGGCGCCAGGTTAAAACTTTCCTCTTTTCCCAGGCATTTTAGTATGTGTAAAAATGTTTATGTTTTAAATTTAAATTTTAAGCTTTAAAAAAAACTGTTTTAAATATGTGTTTCATTGTATTTTATGCTGATTCTTGTGAACCGCCCAGGGAGCTTCGGCTATGGGCGGTATATACATTTAATAAAATGAAATGAAATGAAATGAGAAAAGGAGTCCAAGATGGGTGGGAGTTTCTAAAAAAGGAAATTCTAAAAGTGCAATGGCAAGCAATTCCAACAAGGAAAAAGGGGGGGAAACAGCAGAAGAGGGGGGCAGGACAAGATGGCGGCAGAGCCGGTCGAGTGTTTGTTTTGCTCCTATATCAATTTTACATTTCTGTGGTTGTAAGCTGTCTAATACGAGTGGAATTATCACAGGAGCTGGGTGACTCCTCTACCTTTGCTGGGCTCCTGAATTCTCTGAACCTTGAACCGTAGCATTGCATTTTACAGGATTTATCTTGAAAAGAAGAGGAGGGGAACTGGAGAGATAAGTTACAAACTGGTTCACACTGGCGTCTGGAGGAGTGAAACCGTTGGAGCAGGAAACTGAAAACATCTACATTTGTTTAAAGTTCTTGGAGTTGGAAGCTGAAAGACTCTTGTTTCCCTAAAAGATCTCCTCACAGCTGAACAGACTAAAACCCAGCCCACATAGACAGGCAGCCGTGACGCTCTTCCCCTTTGAATTTGTGGCAATAGAAGGCAGCGAAAAGAACAAGTGTGACATCATTAACAGTGTACCAGAAGGAAGAAAAGTAAGGTGAAGAGACCATGCTGCTGGAGGTTCTGCTGTGAATAGCTGCTTATAGACAGAGCGTGCAGCTTGGCCAGCTCAACGGCAGGTTATCTCTTGAATTAGGCAAAATAAAAGGATAAGGTTGCTTAAAAGCCTGTCCTTAAAAGTAATAACTACACAGATACCCCTCCAACAAAGGCGGGATTTGGTCTGAACTTTTCCTCACCCCTTCTGACATGTAGCTTGGAAAAGGGGTTTTTAAGAGCTTTGGTTTAATGTAATTTTGTATCTATTTGTATTTGTGTAATTTTATTAATTTCAGCTATTGAAAACAGAGTTGTTTGAGCATAGTTTTACTCATTGAAGACTAGATTGATCTCCAGTTTTAATATGGTTACTACGCATGCTCAATATCATAGTGCCACATTTAATAGCTCACCATCTAACTTAGTCCAAAAATCAACATTAGACTACTGTGAGCAAAAAATAAAGGAAATGAGTCAAAAGCAAAAGAGCAGCGGATGGACCAAGAAATCCCAGAATTGCCATCTACGGAGAGCTTGGGCTTTCTAGATAGTGTCTGTGTAACAACTGGGGCAGGAGATAATACAGCCCATAGAAGAAACTCAGAAATGCACTCCTTTAGTCAATAGAACAAATTGGTCTATTGACCCAGACCCGAGAGAAGGCAATTCCTCATCACCTAGGCAAATCCAGTATTCTGCATATAAAGAAATATTAAACATTCTCAAGAAAAGCATAGGTAAGCCCGATTTAGGAGAAACTGAGGAAGAAGCTCCCTCTTTGTGGGGGCTTTTACGAGATCAATGCTTTTTATCTAAGCAGACAGCAGAAAGATTTTTTTACAAAATGGATAAGTTGCAGCAGGAAGTATCTGGTTTGAAAGCCACTATTGGAACATTAGTTGGTCTCGTAGAGTTGGGAATCCTGACTGTAGCCTCTCAGGCAAGTTGCCCTACCCAAGGAATGGAGGACAGCGCGGACAGGAAGAACACCATGCCAGGGATAAGCCAGATATTGAGGAATTAGACAAAAATACAGTAACCCAACAACTAAATGACATATTTGAAGATTGGAAAATGAACTCAGAAATTTACCCTCATGCCCGCAGTAATAAGCAAGCCCTCAGTACCGATAATGCTTCTTTCATTTTAAACCTTACACCTTCTGATCCAAGGCTGTTAATAGTAGATACTCAGACAAGGCCTCTTCTCCAATACAAGAGAAACACAAGAGCATTTTGCCTAGTGTCATCACACAAAGCCCTAAAATGTTATCCGCAGAAGGAGGTTTGGATACGATACATCAACCGTCCACCTGCCTGGTACAGCAACATAGTCTGGGGAAAACACTGGAATACGGAGGGTTATCAAATCTCCCAAAAAACAAAGAAAATAGAGAAGAAAAGAGCAATTTCAATCCCTATTTTAAAAAAAGGAGCTTATCCAGGGAGACCTCCGGATGAACTCCAAGTGGTCATTCATAATTGGCCAGTGAGAAAACTAGGAGGAGGAATAAGATCCGAGACCGAACTCTTAACTGAAATTCAGTCCACATTGGGGGTAGCCTTGGACCTAAGAAAATGAGTTTTCTGCAAATGCCTGTCCTTTCATGGACAGAGAGGCAGCATTGAACTAACATTCCAGGGTCCGGAGCTACAATGTAAATTTTGGTCTTTATTATATAAGTTTTCCAATAAAGGGTTACTATTCGAGTTGAAAAGTCTACAAAAAAAGTCCTATCAAGGGCATAGCAACTCTCCATCATGGGTATCAAAAAGAGAAAGAGAAAGACTGCCTAAAAACAGCACCTGGAAAAGTAGGGGATGGAAGAATTTGGGAAATAAGATTCCTCTGTTCAACACATATCCGAATAATATCAGGTTGTATACCTACAGACAAGAAAAGCAGAAAAATCATTATATGTCTATTACCCAAGACAAATATTGGCCCAAGGATAGTAACATGATATGAGGAGGGAGCTGGATAGGGGCGAATGTTTTAATGTATTTGTATGTTTTTATTTTGCAAATGTTTTAATGTATTTGTATGTTTTTATTTTGCAAATGTTTTAATGTATTTGTATGTTTTTATTTTGTACGTCGCCCAGAGTGGCTGGACAACCAGCCAGATGGGCAACTAATTAATTAAATAAATAAATAAATAACAGAAGGTTTAATGATCAGCTTCCTAAAACTTTTTCAGTCAACTCCAATTGACTAGATACAAAGCACAAAGGGCTGAATATAATCTCTTGGAATGTGGTGGGATGGGAAAATAAAATGGCAGATAAAGAACTTATTGAAATGTTTCAACAATATGATATAGTCTGCCTGAAAGAGACCTGGACTTACGAATCTAATCCTCCTCTTTTACTGGGTTATAAAACATTTAGCCAACCAGCTATAAAGAAATCTAAGAAGAGTCGAGGTAGTGGAGGCCTGGTGTCCTTCATATCTTTGGAATTAGCAGGAGAATCTCAATTGGCCAGCTTTGGACTACAGAACAACTACCTTCTGTCACTACAACTAAAAACAAAGACAGGAGATCCCTTCTTTTGCATAAATACCTATTTTCCATCTACTAACTGCCCATTAATAGCCCCTAAGATATGGAAAGATCTATTTCTTTTGCTGGAGCAGATAGATCAGAAGTTCCCACAAGCATATATTTTTATATGTGGAGACTTCAATGCCCAAATTGGGGCAAATTCTGAAGGTTTCTTACAACCGTTGGGCATAGATTTGGAAGATATTTTTCTAACATCCCATATCTCTATGGACAGTAAATATAATCAGCAAGGATTAAAACTTTTAGCATTTATATACCATCTGTATACTTGCTGCATGAGAGCTCACTGGATAAAACTAGAGGCTTTTTCACCTACTTGAGTAAACTTGGTGCTAGCGCTATTGACCACATTATGGTCTCTGCCTCACTATTTCCGTTAACAAACACCTTTGAAATTCTTGGACGAACTGAAAGTGACCATTTTCCCATATCGGTGTCCTTAAGCCCACTGCTTGAACGTGTATCACCAACTGAAACAATAAATTTGATTGGGGAAATGTTGGGTGAGAGGAGACTGAAATGGTCCTGCAGACTAAGTAGCACTATCCAGAAGAAACTACAAAATAATTATTTGCTGAGCAAGCGACAATTATTTTGGGACAAATCCTTGAATCACATAGATATCTTCTAGTAAATTGTCACAGAGCTTAGGCCCTGCTTTGTAATATCTAAAGATAAAAGTACACAGATAATTTGCTATGGCTTGTTTGATGCTGAATGTAAAAAGGCCAAGAAAGTATTGGCAAAAAAAAGGAGAGAATCCCACAAGAAATCATCAGAGGAAACAATGAAAGATGTAATTAAATGTAGGATGGAATACAAAAGATTACTCAAAAATAAAAAAGGGGCATACATAAAAACCCAGTGGCAGGAACTGGGACAAGGGGTAACAGAACGGAATGAAGGTAAATTCTGGGAGCTGGTCTCCCGTGGTCTAAAAGAAACAAGGTCTACTTTAGAGGCTGCAGTCCCTGCCTCCTCATGGATTAAGCGCTTCTCAAATATATTCAGAGGACAGCTTAATGACAGGGTAGAGACAGAGGTATATAAAGATCTTGTTAACCTACCTGAGTGGCAAGCAGTTACCACTCGTGACGTAAAGATTCTTATTTCTTCTTTGAAGTCAAAGAAAGCAACAGGAGAAGATATGCTTCCTCCAGAACTTTTCAAAGAAAATGCAGATTGGTGGACGCCTATTCTTGCTGGATTATTCACCACAATAAACAGCACTGGTCAAATGCCTTTCGGGTGGAAAACAAGTATAATATTCCCAATCTATAAGAAAGGGGACAGGAATGACCCACAAAATTATCGGCCAATTAGCCTGTTAGACATTCCTTCAAAGCTTTACGCCCGATATTTACTCCAAAAACTAACAGATTGGCTGCTAGAAAATCAAATCATTCACGAAGAACAAGCAGGATTTAGGAGAGGGTATAGTACGATAGATCAATGCTTTACCCTAAATTATATCATAAAGAAATATACCAAGAATAAAAGCATCTTTACGCAGCTATCGATCTTTCTGCTGCTTTCGACTCTATAAACAGATCCAGGCTATGGGACAAATTACAAGGTACCAACATTGACCGCAGACTCTTACAGCTGATTCAAGAACTATACAGCAACACAGAACTGAGGGTTAGAATTGGCTTAAAAGGCACTCTGACAGAAGCCCTTAAAACAACACAAGGCGTGAAACAGGGATGCCTCTTGGCTCCCACTCTTTTTAATATCTATATGGATGATTTGGTGCCCTGGCTAGCCCGAGTAGACTCCCCTCCCAGCAATCAGCAATAGAAAGATCTTCATCCTAATGTATGCGGATGGTTTAGTGATCATCTCCCTCTCTCGCTTGGGTCTCAAAAATATTCTGGATGCATTTAGCGCCTATTGTAAATGTGAACATTTGACCATAAATTACGCTAAGACTAAGACCACAGTCTTTGGTAAATGTAATCCAAAGCATAAATGGATTTTAGACCAACAGGTCATAGAGCAAGTCCGTTCATTTAGATATTTGGGCATTATCTTCAGTGAGTCCCTCACATGGAAATGGCACAGAAAGGCGACGAAGCTGAAAGCAGAGAAAACAATCGGGGCTTTAATGAAGTTCTACTATAACAAGGGAGGACAGTTGATTGAACCTGCCTTAAAGATTTTTGGTAGCAAAGTGGTCACACAAATGGTCTACGGCGCAGAAGTTTGTGGGTCTGATATAGATATCATAAAAACCTTGGAAATAGCACAGAACAATTTTTTTCAACAGCTATATTCTCTTCCACCAGGAATTCCAGCATAAGAACATAAGATCATAAGAAGAGCCTGCTGGATCAGGCCAGTGGCCCATCTAGTCCAGCATCCTGTTCTCACAGTGGCCAACCAGGTGCCTGGGGGAAGCCCGCAAGCAGGACCCGAGTGCAAGAACACTCTCCCCTCCTGAGGCTTCCGGCAACTGGTTTTCAGAAGCATGCTGCCTCGGACTAGGGTGGCAGAGCACAGCCATCACAGCTAGTAGCCATTGATAGCCCTGTCCTCCATGAATTTGTCTAATCTTCTTTTAAAGCCATCCAAGTTGGTGGCCATTATTGCATCTTGTGGGAGCAAATTCCATAGTTTAACTATGCGCTGAGTAAAGAAGTACTTCCTTTTGTCTGTCCTGAATCTTCCAACATTCAGCTTCTTTGAATGTCCACGAGTTCTAGTATTATGAGAGAGGGAGAAGAACTTTTCTCTATCCACTTTCTCAATGCCATGCATAATTTTATACACTTCTATCATGTCTCCTCTGACCCGCCTTTTCTCTAAACTAAAAAGCCCCAAATGCTGCAACCTTTCCTCGTAAGGGAGTCGCTCCATCCCCTTGATCATTCTGGTTGCCCTCTTCTGAACCTTTTCCAACTCTATAATATCCTTTTTGAGATGAGGCGACCAGAACTGTACACAGTATTCCAAATGCGGCCGCACCATAGATTTATACAACGGCATTATGATATCGGCTGTTTTATTTTCAATACCTTTCCTAATTATCACTAGTATGGAATTTGCCTTTTTCACAGCTGCCGCACACTGGGTCGACATTTTCATCGTGCTGTCCACTACAACCCCGAGGTCTCTCTCCTGGTCGGTCACCGCCAGTTCAGACCCCATGAGCGTATATGTGAAATTCAGAATTTTTTCTCCAATATGCATAATTTTACACTTGTTTATATTGAATTGCATTTGCCATTTTTCTGCCCATTCACTCAGTTTGGAGAGGTCTTTTTGGAGCTCTTCGCAATCCCTTTTTGTTTTAACAACCCTGAACAATTTAGTGTCATCAGCAAACTTGGCCACCTCACTGCTCACTCCTAATTCTAGGTCATTAATGAACAAGTTGAAAAGTACAGGTCCCAATACCGATCCTTGAGGGACTCCACTTTCTACAGCCCTCCATTGGGAGAACTGTCCATTTATTCCTACTCTCTGATTTATGCTTCTTAACCAATTCCTTATCCACAAGAGGACCTCTCCTCTTATTCCATGACTGCTAAGCTTCCTCAGAAGCCTTTGGTGAGGTACCTTGTCAAACACTTTTTGAAAGTCTAAGTACACTATGTCCACTGGATCACCTCTATCTATATGCTTGTTGACACTCTCAAAGAATTCTAATAGGTTACTGAGACAGGACTTTCCCTTGCAGAAGCCATGCTGGCTCTGCTTCAGCAAGGCTTGTTCTTCTATGTGCTTAGTTAATCTAGCTTTAATAATACTTTCTACCAGTTTTCCAGGGACAGAAGCTAACTGGCCTGTAATTTCCGGGATCCCCTCTGGATCCCTTTTTGAAGATTGGCGTTACATTTTCTTACTTTTCTGAGAACTGAATCTGGTTGGCTGTCAATAAAGACAAAAGCGGAGTGGCTACAGTTAAATTTTCTTAAACGAATAGCCACTCTGACAAATGAACGCCTACCAGCATTGTGCTACATGGAGATGAATAATAACCAAAACTGGAAGTTAATGTCCCATAGACTCTTAAATAGTTACCATCTTCCCGAGTTGAATTCCCTCCTGGGTATGGATAAGAGGCACCTAAGGGACTGCCTCTTCTGGATTGATGCCAGAAGGGATTTGCAATTAATTAAGACCTCCAGATTCTCTCCATGGTTCGCTTCTGTGAAAACAGAACAGTTTAGAGCCAGTTACTTGACAAAATTAATGCCAGTCTCCCTAAGAAATGCTTTTATGGAACTATGTTTCCAAGTTATGTCAACTGCAGTCAATACAGATGCTACCAAAAGGTGCCATTTGAAAATAGACTGTGTATCTGTGACCAAGCTCAGGTGGAGGACAGTGTTCATAACATGCTAATGTGCCCACTTTATGGACACCCAAGAGAGATTCCTGTAACCTCTGTTTCTCAGGGAAGCAGGATTACCTTAGTAGAATTAGTACAATATCTCCTGAGTGATACTAACAGCCATGTGACTCACAAAGTGGCTCTTTTTGCTCTTGCTGCAAAAAAGATTAGAAATAAAGAACTAGATAAAATAGCAATAAACTGCTGGGGAGATTCTGATCTTTAAATTGTGCTAGCCGACCCTAAGTCTGAATTTTTTATAATATAGGTCACAACTACCTGTTCTTTGTATATTTTATATATCTCTGTATGTTTTATATTTCACATTTTTACATTTTAATGTATTTTAAGATATTTGTCATGGTCTTTGGCTAGTACAATAAATATTTTTGGACTAGTAAAACAGCAGAAGAGGCCAATGTGGCTTCACAAAAAGCTTAGAGATGACCTCAAAAAAAGAGAGGACACATACAGGGAGTGGAAAGAAGGCCAGGCCAGAAAGGAAGAGTACAGGCAGGTATCATGGAATTTCTGAGATGGCATCAGGAAGGCTAAAGCTGAGAATGCACTGAGGTTAGTGAGAGATGCTAAAAGCAACAAAAAAGCTTTCTTCAGGAATGTTCATAGTAAAAGACAGAGAAAAGAAATGGTGGCACAGCTACTCAATGAGGATGGCAAAATGACAATAGATGACAAAGAAAAGGCAGAAGTGCTCAGTTCCTACTTTGGCTCAGTCTTCTCCCAAAAAAGGGTCTATGACCCTCCCGGGAAACATGAAGTAGAAGGGGCAGGATTGGAGCTTGAGATTGATAGACAAATGGTCAAGGAATACCTAATAACTTTGAATGAGTTCAAATTGACAGGGCCCAGGGAACTACAGACCAGTCAGCCTAACACCAATCCCTGGAAAAACTCTGGAACAGATTATAAAGCAGTCAATCTGTAAGCACCTTGAAAACAGTGCAGTAATTACTAGGAGCCAACATGGATTTATGAAGAACAAATCCTGCCAAACTAACCTTATCTCATTGTTTGATCGAGTAACCTCTCTTGTAGACTGTGGGAATGCTGCAGGCATAATATGCAGGTAAGGGGAACGCGGTCCAGACATGTGGTGGCTGTGCCTTGTTCCGGTCCTTCTCACATCTGCAGGGTTGCTGGTTGTCCTCTCAGCCAACTCTCAGATCTCCAGTTGCTGCTTTTAAATGCCAGATCGGTACACAATAAAATCTCCCTTGTCCATGATTTGATTGTGCATGAGGCAGCCGATCTGGCATGCATAACCGAGACCTGGGTGGGTGAGCAGGGAGGAGCTAGTCTCTCCCAGCACTGCCCACCGGGGTACTTGGTTCAGCACCATGGTAGATCTGAGGGTCGGGGAGGTGGGGTTGCTGTGGTCTATAGAAGTTCCATTCCTCTCATCAAGCACCATGTCCATGTAGCTACTGGCCTGGAGTGTTTGCACCTTGTGTTGGGTCAAAGGGACAGACTGGGAATCTTGTTGGTGTACCGCCCACCCTGCTGCCCAACGGCTTCCCTAACTGAGCTGACGGAAGTGGTCTCGGAGGTATTGCTGAGATCCCCCAGACTATTAGTACTGGGGGATATCAACATCCATGCCGAGGCTACTTTGTCTGGGGTGGCCCAGGACTTCATGGCCTCTATGACAACCATGGGGCTGTCCCAATATGTTAGTGGCCCAACACATGTGTCGGGGCATACTCTGGATCTTATTTTTGCTACTGGACATGGGGATCGTGATCTGGATGTGGGGAGTCTTACATCTCTCCCTTTGTCATGGACAGATCACCGCTTGTTGAAGTTTAGACTTACAGCGGCTTTTCCCCTCTGCAAGGGTGGGGGACCTATTAAGTTGGTCCGCCCCCAGAGACTAATGAATCCTGAAGGTTTTCAAAGGGCTCTGGGGGATTTTCCGGCTGATAAGACTGGCGCTCCTGTCGAAGCCCTGGTTGAACTGTGGAATGCAGAGATGACCCGGGCTGTTGACACGATCGCTCCTGCGCGCCCTCTCCTGTGTAGAGTTCATACAGCTGCTTGGTATACTCCAGAGCTGAGAGCAATGAAACAAGATAGAAGATATAGGGCAGATCCCTGAACCTGAACTAACATTTGCAGGAAGGGATTCTGAGGAACTGAGACAAATAGTGGTAACGAGAGAGGAAGTTCTAAGCTTAATGGACAATATAAAAACTGACAAATCACCGGGCCCGGATGGCATCCACCCGAGAGTTCTCAAAGAACTCAAATGTGAAATTGCTGATCTGCTAACTAAAATATGTAACTTGTCCCTTGGGTCCTCCTCCGTGCCTGAGGACTGGAAAGTGGCAAATGTAATGCCAATCTTCAAAAAGGGATCCAGAGGGGATCCCGGAAATTACAGGCCAGTTAGCTTAACTTCTGTCCCTGGAAAACTGGTAGAAAGTATTAAAGCTAGATTAACTAAGCACATAGAAGAACAAGCCTTGCTGAAGCAGAGCCAGCATGGCTTCTGCAAGGGAAAGTCCTGTCTCAGTAACCTATTAGAATTCTTTGAGAGTGTCAACAAGCATATAGATAGAGGTGATCCAGTGGACATAGTGTACTTAGACTTTCAAAAAGCGTTTGACAAGGTACCTCACCAAAGGCTTCTGAGGAAGCTTAGCAGTCATGGAATAAGAGGAGAGGTTCTCTTGTGGATAAGAAATTGGTTAAGAAGCATAAAGCAGAGAGTAGGAATAAACGGACAGTTCTCCCAATGGAGGGCTGTAGAAAGTGGAGTCCCTCAAGGATCGGTATTGGGACCTGTACTTTTCAACTTGTTCATTAATGACCTAGAATTAGGAGTGAGCAGTGAAGTGGCCAAGTTTGCTGATGACACTAAATTGTTCAGGGTTGTTAAAACAAAAAGGGATTGCGAAGAGCTCCAAAAAGACCTCTCCAAACTGAGTGAATGGGCAGAAAAATGGCAAATGCAATTCAATATAAACAAGTGTAAAATTATGCATATTGGAGCAAAAAATTCTGAATTTCACATATACACTCATGGGGTCTGAACTGGCGGTGACCGACCAGGAGAGAGACCTCGGGGTTGTAGTGGACAGCACGATGAAAATCTCGACCCAGTGTGCGGCAGCTGTGAAAAAGGCAAATTCCATGCTAGTGATAATTAGGAAAGGTATTGAAAATAAAACAGCTGATATCATAATGCCGTTGTATAAATCTGTGGTGCGGCCGCATTTGGAATACTGTGTACAGTTCTGGTCGCCTCATCTCAAAAAGGATATTATAGAGTTGGAAAAGGTTCAGAAGAGGGCAACCAGAATGATCAAGGGGATGGAGCGACTCCCTTACGAGGAAAGGTTGCAGCATTTGGGGCTTTTTAGTTTAGAGAAAAGGCGGGTCAGAGGAGACATGATAGAAGTGTATAAAATTATGCATGGCATTGAGAAAGTGGATAGAGAAAAGTTCTTCTCCCTCTCTCATAATACTAGAACTCGTGGACATTCAAAGAAGCTGAATGTTGGAAGATTCAGGACAGACAAAAGGAAGTACTTCTTTACTCAGCGCATAGTTAAACTATGGAATTTGCTCCCACAAGATGCAGTAATGGCCACCAGCTTGGACGGCTTTAAAAGAAGATTAGACAAATTCATGGAGGACAGGGCTATCAATGGCTACTAGCCATGATTGCTGTGCTCTGCCACCCTAGTCAGAGGCAGCATGCTTCTGAAAACCAGTTGCCGGAAGCCTCAGGAGGGGAGAGTGTTCTTGCACTCGGGTCCTGCTTGCGGGCTTCCCCCAGGCACCTGGTTGGCCACTGTGAGAACAGGATGCTGGACTAGATGGGCCACTGGCCTGATCCAGCAGGCTCTTCTTATGTTCTTATGTTCTTATGAGGCGGCTTGAGCGGAGGTGGAGGCGAACTCCCGACGGATGCAATTATGCACTGGTAAGTGCCTCTACTAAGCTGTACTTAGGAGCGGTGAGGGTGGCGAAAAAACAATATTTTGCTGCCACTATTAAGTCATCTCTTTGCCGCCCAGCGGAGCTCTTTAGAGTTGTCCGAAGGCTACTTTATTCTGGCCCTAAGGACATGATAGTGTCATCGGTAGCCCGCTGTAATGAGTTTGCTGGGCACTTCCAGAATAAGATCCTATGCATCCGCCGGGACTTAGACTCCCAGCTTACAGCAGTTGATCCAAATGAGGTGTCCGGAGCACAGTCTTGTCATGTTTTATTGGATGAGTTTCAGTCGGTTCAGCTTGAGGATGTGGACAAGGTACTTGGACAGGTGCGTGCAACCACTTCTGCACTAGATCCTTGCCCCTCTTGGCTTATAAAAACTAGCAGGGATGGAACAGCCGGCTGGACCAGGGAAGTGATAAATGCCTCTCTACGAGAGGGAGTGGTCCCTGGCTATCTGAAAGAGGCGGTAGTGAGACCACTTCTGAAAAAATCCTCTTTGGACCCAGAAGACCTTAATAGCTATAGACCAGTCACGAATGTTCCATTCGTTGGCAAGATCTTGGAACAAGTGGTTGCTGGCCAGCTCCAGGCGCTATTGGATGAAACCGATTATCTAGATCCATTTCAATCGGGTTTTAGGCCCGGTTTCGGCACTGAGACAGCCTTGGTCGCCCTGTATGATGACCTATGTCGGGAGAGGGACGGAGGGAGTGTAACTCTGTTGATTCTCCTTGATCTCTCAGCGGCTTTTGATACCATCGACCATGGTATCCTTCTGGAGAGGCTCGTGGAGTTGGGAGTTGGAGGTACAGCTTGGCAGTGGTTCCGCTCCTACTTGGTGGGTCATCTCCAGAAGGTAGTGCTTGGGGAACATTGCTCGACACCATGGGGTCTCCAATATGGAGTCCCGCAGGGGCCAGTTCTGTCTCCCATGCTTTTTAACATCAACATGAAGCCGCTGGGTGCGGTCATCAGGAGTTTTGGAGTGCGCTGCCATCAGTACGCTGATGACACGCAGCTCTACTTCTCCTTTTCATCTTCTTCAGGTGAGGCTGTCAATGTGCTGAACCACTGCCTGGCTGCGATAATGGACTGGATGAGAGCTAACAAACTGAGGCTCAATCCAGACAAGACTGAGATGCTGTTGGTGGGAGTTTTCTCTGATCAGACGGTGGATATTCACCCTGCTCTGGACAGGGTTACACTCCCCCTGAAGGAGTGGGTTCGTAGTCTGGGAGTAATTTTAGATCCTTCCCTGTCACTCGAGGCTCAAGTAGCCTCGGTGGCACGGAATGCGTTCTACCACCTTCGGTTGGTAGCCCAGCTACGTCCCTATCTGGACAGGGAGGACCTCACCTCAGTTGTCCATGCTCTGGTAAACTCTCGATTGGATTACTGCAATGCGCTCTATGTAGGGCTGCCTTTGAAGATGGTTCGGAAGCTACAGCTTGTGCAGAATGCGGCTGCCAGACTGATAACGAGGACCAGGCGGTCTGAACATATAACACCTGTTCTGGCCTGCTTGCACTGGCTGCCAATATGCTTCCGGGCCAGATTCAAAGTGCTGGTTTTAACCTATAAAGCCTTATACGGCGCAGGACCACAATACCTGCTGAAACGCCTCTCCCAATATGAACCTGCCCGTACACTACGTTCAACATCGAAGGCCCTCCTCCGAGTTCCGACTCATAGGGAGGCTCGGAGTATGGTAACAAGAACTAGGGCCTTCTCAGTGGTGGCCCCCGAACTGTGGAATAGTCTTCCCGATGAGGTGCGCTTGGCGCCGACGTTGTTATCCTTTCGGCGCCAAGTTAAAACCTTTCTCTATTCTCAGGCATTTTAGTCTTTTAATTTTTAAATATGTTTAAATTGATTTTAGATTTGTGGATCTCTATTTACATGTTTTTTATACTGAATTATAGGATTTTTATTGTGTATACTTATACTTTTCTGTTGTACACCGCCCAGAGAGCTATGCTAGTTGGGCGGTATAGAAATTCAATAAAATAAATAAATAAATAAATAAATAAATATATCTCAACTTCAGCAAAGCTTTTGACAAAGTGCCCCATGATATTCTGATTAGCAAGCTAGCTAAACTATCAGGTGGATGCACAGTTGGCTCCAGATTTGTACTCAAAGAGTGCTTATCAATTGTTTCTTCTCAAATAATGCTTAATTTTTAAATAAAAACTATGGATTTACATATGCAGATTTGATGGCTGAGTGAGACATTCATCCTCAAAAATTCATTTCAAATCAACATTATTCCACCTTCACTTGGAAGTGCCAGGCCAATATTGAAAAAAATGGATTGGCTTCAAGTCGATTCCGACTTATGAAGAGGGTTTTCATGGTAAATGGTATTCAGAGGGGGTTTTACCATTGCCTTCCTCTGAGGCTGAGAGGCAGTGACAGGCCCAAGGTCACCCAGTGAGCTTCATGGCTGTGTGGGGATTCGAACCCTGGTCTCTGATGTCATAGTCCAACACCTAACCACTATACCACCCAGGCTCTCAGGCCAATATTAAAACTATCATAAGGATTTCCCTTTCTGGGTTGAATCTGACTTTGCTTTCAGACAGCTTTTCACTTTTTAAGGGGCAGCTTTCATATTAGAGGTTCAATGCCCCCCACCATACTTGTGCCTGTCCAGGATCAGTATGGAAGGACCAATTGAATGAATGAATTAGAACCACCAAGTTAGAGTTGGATCTGAGGGCAACAGAACTCACCTCACTTGTGATTCCCAGCAATTCGTTTTCAGAGGAATACTGTCTCTGACATTGGAGGTAAAACATAGCCATCATGACAAGCAGCTATTGATAGTCCATGAATTTATCTAATCCTCTTTTAAAACCATCAAAGTTGGTGGCCATCACTACCTCTTGTGGGACTGAATTCCATACTTTAACTATGCCCTAGGTGAAGAAGTACTGTCTTCAGTCTGTCCTGAATCCGCCAACGTTCATCCTCACCTTTTTTTCTAAACTAAAAAGCCCCAAATGCTTCAGCCTTTCCTCATAGGGGAGTTGCTCCACCCTCTTGATCATTTTGGTTGTCGTTTTCTAAACCTTCTCCAGCTCTACAATATCCTTTGTGAAGTGAGCCAAAGTAGAACACATATGAGGCAGTCCATGGTTGCAATTGATGCAGGATCATCATGCAAACACAGTGAAGGAAAGAAGAGCCTTGCTGCACACGTACAAAGCCTTATGTAAACTCATTCATATATACTGCAGATGGGATGGCATTATCATGTCATCCCCGCCAATATGAAAATGCAGTACCTGCACAAAGACTTACAATAGTTTATATAACTCAAATATAAATTTCTGAAACCCGGTCTCACTATAAAGCTGACAAGAATGTAAACATTGGCCACTGTGGTTAGGACTTAAGTGAACAAAAAAAAGGACAACCATTACCTCTAACAATCCTATTGAATTCTCCTAGTATAGTATTCTAGTTTCCCAGAATCTGTGTAACCTAACAGCAGCACATGTAACCTGGGCAAGATTCCAAACCTGATGTCAGCACATCGGACATCCTGCCTTGCCACAGCAGGAACTTGTTGAGCCAGCTGGCCCTACCACGTATATCCTACTGGAAATGCCAGTGTCCTTACAACCTCCCTGTTCTTTGAAATGAGGCAAATAGATCCTCTTTCCCATCCCAAAGTAGTATTCTTCAAGGGAGGGAGGCATTACACCTTCTGATGGAACAAAGATTCCTTGGGTAAAAATAATCCTGGTGACGGCATTTCTTAAAGTGTTCCCAGTATTTATTTTATTTATGTATTTGTTTTATTTCTACCCTGTCCTTCATCCAATCAGGTTTACAAGATTAAAAAACTAAAAAAAAGTTGAAAACCAATATTAAAACATTATACACAGCATAAGGCCTCAGCAACTCCACAGCATTCCACTATCAAACAGAGGCTCCCATTATCTGCTCTTCCCAAAAGCCTGTCAAACTGTCAGAATGGGGATTTCCACAGCCAGGGCATCACTACAGAAAAGGCCTTCTGCACAATTGTGGAACATAAGCAGGCCTCCTCTGCTCATCTCAAGGCATAGGCTAATACTTATTGAGAGAGGCACTCCTTTAATTATTTGTGTCCAAACTGTTTAGGGCTTTATTATACAGCCACAGCAGTGGCTGTATAGTATAGCCAGCATGGATTTTTCACATTCTGCAATGTTATATTGAAAATATTTCACATGCCATTCTGATGCTTCCCATAAGCTCATTTCAAAACAAAACCTTACAAAACTTATAGTCATGAATTCAGAAAAGCTTGCTTAACAACCCTCTAAATTTTCATGGTGATACACAAAACAATCAGAGAGAATAGAGAGTTCAAAGTCTAAAAAGAGAGAAAAAAACCAAACCTCTTTGGACTTTTTTCTGTCAGAGTTCTCATAATCTGTTGAAATTCATTAAAAATCAGCCATGTTCACAGAGTACCTGTAATCCTATTACTGGCCCTGCCTCATACTTTGACCTTCATCTTCTGTAGTTTAAAAGTTAAAAAAATGCCTGGCTGATTTTTAATTCATTTAAGAAATTTTGATAAGGGCGGGCATGCTCAGTAAGAACCAACTGTCAGTGTCCTAAAAGCCTCACAGCTGCTGGGCTTTGCTAATCAAGGGGCCATGCCCACACCAGACTTTGATTTCACTTGAGAGAGTCATGGCTTCCCCCAAAGAATCCTGGGAAGTGTAGTTTGTGAAAGGTGCTGAGAGGAGACTCCTGTTCCACTGACAGCACTCCAGTGCCCAGACTGGTTTAACAGTCAGCCACTCTCATTGAAGCTCTGTGAGGGGGGCAGGGTGTCTCCTAGCAACTCTCAGCACCCTTCACTAACTACACTTCCCAGGATTCTTTGAGAGAAGCCATGACTGTCCAAAGTGAAATAAAGGCCTGGTGTGGATGTGGCCAGGGACAGCTTTGTTTTAAATTTGGGTGGGAGGCTACATGTGCCTGCTGTAGAATAGAAAAGTGGGGGAAACACTGAAAAGAATGATACTGTTCACAATGTTTTCCTTTTGGAAAGGAAAGGGGCTTCCCCTGTGCCCAGTGCCCACCCACCCAATCTCCTCCCCTCTCTCCCTCTCCTTTGGTTCAGTGTTGGACTACGACCTGGGAGACCAGGGTTCGAATCACCACACAGCCATGAAGCTCATTGGGTGACCTTGGGCCAGTCACTGCCTCTCAGCCTCAGAGGAAGGCAATGGTAAAACCACCTCTGAATACCATTTACCATGAAAACCCTATTCATAGGGTCACCATAAGTCAGAATTGACTTGAAGGCAGTCCATCTCCAAACATGACTGCACATGTTTCAAATCCCACTGAACTCAAAAAGTATGCAAATGATCAAATCCACCCTCCTTTCTCCTCCCTCTTGCCCCTTCCCTGCCCCTTCCTTTGCCCCTCCATCCCTATCCCCTCCTGCCCTTTTGCCCTCCCCTTCCTCCTCCCCATGGTCAGTCTTAAGCATGATTGCAGGGGAGTAAATCCCATTGAATTCAGTAAGCATGCAAATGATCAATCCATTCTCAGCAAACTTGCACAGGATCCCATTTCTTAACTCCTGGATTAAAAAGCAGAGAAACTCACTAATAGGCCAAAACCTTGCTATTTAAGAATGTACCTATAGCCAACATATATTTCTATCAAACTTTTGGGAAATTGGGCAGGTAGTGAATGCCCCAGGGGAGCAGGAGACCTGACCTCCTCTCTGAGATATTGTACTGCCCTACAAATTTGTCAAAATGCAAACACAATTTGGGTTGGTCTTTCACAGTCCAATCCACTTCATGTGTAGCTTGGAAGAATTTGGTAACATGTACCTCTGTGCTTATGGTGAGTGCATTTTTACACTATAGGTACGTTCTTATAGCCCATAGATATTTCTATCAAACTTTAAAAAGCAGGGAAATTGGGCAGCTATAGTGAATGCACCAGGAGAGCAGGAGACCTGATCTCCTCTCTGAGATATTGGACTGCCCTACAAAGTTGTCAAAATGCAAACACCATTTGGGTTGGTCTTTCACAGTCCAATCCACTTGCTGTGTAGCTTGGAAGAATTGGGTAACGTGCCTCTGAGCATATGGTGAGTGGTGGCAACACCTGCAATCAGCCCAAATAATAGAAATAAGACATGTGCTGTGCTCATCTTGTTTTAGCAGGGACGAAGCAACATTAATAAGACAGTCAATATAGTTCAGATGGTCACTTTAAATATATCTGATTTACTTTGCAATTTTAATGAAGTTTCCTATAGGAGATCATTTTCTTTTGTTTCTATTTCTGTGAATATGTGAAGTACAGCAACACTTTGCAAAATTTATACTAAAAAATCTCCAAAAATAATTGTGGAATAATGGCACTGACTATTCTGCAGAATAGTCTCCAGTGGACATCAGGAGTATCTCCGTTTGCACAAGATAAAACAGTAGGAGGTGAAGTATATTCTAGCAAAATTTTAGGTATGCTCTATGTTTTTAATTGACCATGCCCACCCTGCCTTAAATGAAGTGGTTTAAACATAGCAGGCAGAAAACATGTATCTTGTGCAGGCCAAGTTTGTTTTTTTCCCAACAGCTAGAGTCATTCCTGAAGTAGCAACATATTGTAATCAGTCTGATTTTACATCAAACTGCTGTTTCAGATTCAACTGTTAATGCACCCAAAATAGAAATAGAACATAACCTCCTATTTGAAACACAAAAGGCTGTCTTCACCATCATATGACATTGACCGATAAAAAGCCTTTGAAATTAATAAAAATAAATTTGACACAGATTTCTCAGATGAATAATGAGGGAAATAAAATTTTATAGATTAGATTCTCTGTAGAAACATTGGTAACACAGGAAAGAAGCAAAGTAAGAACACCAACGAACATACAAAAATATAATTCTCCATCTTTGGAGATGGCAGGTATTGCCACCAGTCACCATATGCTCAGAGGCACATGTTACCAAATTCTTCCAAGCTACATAGGAAGTGGATTGGACTGTGAAAGAGCAACCCAAATTATGTTTGCATTTTGACAAATTTGTAGGGCAGTACAATATCTGGAGCAGATGATAAAGCAGTCAGTCTGTAAGCACCTTGAAAACAATGCAGTGATTACTAGGAGCCAACATGGATTTATCAAGAACAAATCCTGCCAGACTAATCTTATCTCATTTTCTGCTCAAGCAACCTCCCTGGTAGACTGTGGGAATGCTGTGGACATAATATATCTCAACTTCAGCAAAGATTTTTTACAAAGTGCCCCATAACATTCTGATTAGCAAGTTAGCTAAATGTGGGCTGGATGGAACAACTATCGGGTGGATCCACAGGTGGATCCAGAATCATACTCAAAGCGTGCTTATAAATGGTTCCTTCTCAAACTAGGGAAGGCAATGAGTGGGGTATCGCATGGCTCGGTCCTAGGCCCAGTGCTCTTCAATGTTTTTATTAATGACTTGGATGAAGATTTGTAGGGAATGCTTGTCAAATTTGTAGATGAAACAAATTTGGGAGGAGTAGCTAATGCCTTGGAAGACAGAAACAAAATTCAAAGGGGTACAGAAGTATAGCTTCCAAATTGCTGCCAAATACAATAACAGAAGTATTGGTTCCCCTCTATTTGGCACTGGTTAGGCCTCCTCTTGAGTACTGTGTCCAGTTCTGGACACCACACTTTAACATGCAGACAAACTGGAACAGTTCAGAGGAGGGCAACAAGGATGATCAAGGGATTGAAATAACTGGGCATGTTTAGCCTTGAGAAGAGAAGACCGAGGGGAGATATGATAGTACTGTTTAAGTACTTGAAAGGTTGCCACACAGAAGAGGGTTAGGATCTCTTCTTGATCGTTCCAGAGTGCAGGACAAGGAATAATGGGCTCAAGTTACAGGAAGCCAGATTTCAACTGAACATCAGGAAAAACTTCCTGTTAGAGTGGTACAGCAATGAAACCAATTACCTAAGGAGGTGGTGGGCTCTCTGACACTGGAGGCATTCAAGAGGCAGCTGGATAGCCACCTGTCAGGTATGCTTTAATTTGGATTCCTGCATCGAGCAGGGGGTTGGACTTGATGGCCTTATAGGCCCCTTCCAACTCTATGATTCTATAACACTGAGCTCACCTGTAGCTCTGTTTACAGCCGGACAAGATCCAGACCCTGAAACCACATTCCTGGCAAACTCCAATGAACCCTGGTGTGATACATAGGGTGATTGTGGGTGTGATCTGAAGGCCCAGCTCCTAAGGGAAGAAGAAAACATGGAGATTATAGAGAGCCCCAAGGAACTCACAAAACCTGCAGAGGCCATGGATGCAGGTATACTTTTGAAACCATTGGGAAAAATGGACTACAACTAGAATTAAAAATTAAATTAGAATGGAATGGTCTTCCAACTGAAAGACATCGTTCGTGAATGTTACAGAATGGTAGAGGAACTAGAAGCTTACTATCCAGGTCTTGGATACTTTGTGATGTGGAGCAAGAGGTAAGGTGAAATATAAGAGGTTGAGCAGAATCTACTGGTCAACTAAAATACCTGCTTTATCAGAAGGGTCAGGAGGTATTGAAAAGGAGTACCAAATTGCCCCCTCTTTTGTTTCTTCTCATAGGCACCAGCAGGGTGCATGAAACTTTGCTAAAACCTTTGTTTTTCATACAGTCAAGTAGCCATTAAAATGATAAGACAATTGGTCAATGCAAATAGGGGAGGGGGAGTTTGGAAGTAAAAGTCCTGAATACAACACATTAGAAAAGGTTGTTGATGTTTTTCTTGGAGGATGTAAAAGAACATCACCCCATTCCCATTATTTAGCTTTAAATCTCCAGTCATTTCACAGCAGGACAAGGGGTCTGAACGCATTTTCTCCTCCTCATGATTTTCTCTGGTTTAATATGATCCTTTGCTTAATATATTACAGCATGGTTGCATCATTCTGTCACTTTAAGACCTTTGTGTGGGTTCTCCACACTCTAGTGTGTCACATATAAACTAGTGATGAATTAGACTGGTTCCCCACTGCTTCCTTACTCGTTTCCAAACAATACAGTAGAAAGTAATCTGTATATCCTTACTGTTAATGTTCATTTCTATGCCTACCCATAAAATTTTTATTTCCAATATAATATGGCTATTTTTAAAGTGTCAAAATGTGTGGTAGGGGAAAAAAAGCCTCTTAAAACCAGAGTATTCTAGAGTGGTCACTAACCATCCATCCATCCATCCGTCCATCCGTCCATCCGTCCATCCGTCCATCCGTCCATCCGTCCATCCGTCCATCCGTCCATCCGTCCATCCGTCCATCCGTCCATCCGTCCATCCATCCATCCATCCATACCCCACCTTTTTTTTCATGACAGAAACCCAAGGCGGCTTGCATATGGCTGCCAGGCAGTCTCCTATCCAGGCACTGACCAGACCTGACCCTGCTTAGTTAGCTTCAGCAGGGTGCTGGCCTCATGTGAATTTCTTTTCTTTATCAGCAGTTTTCAAAACAACCACAAACAGAAATGGGATATTGCAATGTGTTTTGGACTGTGATCTGGAGAATTCTTGGAAACTCATGAGGGCTTCTTCATTGAAAAGAAAAGCAATGACCAACAAATCTCACTGAAAAAGAACTTGGCTACAGTGTTTTGCCTTGAATTAGTGAAGAAAACTGGAAACTGTTGTAAGAGCAACCTTCCAGCTTCTGATACTTTCCTCTCTGCTCTGGCGACACTCCTTCATTCCTTATTTCTTCCAGCCCAGCTCTTAAAGCATCCTGATCGTCACATCTTCCCCTCTCTAATAATAAAACATTTTAAACAACCCCTCCCCCCACAAAGAGCAACATACATCTGCAAGAAAAACAACAAACATGACTGCCTTCCTCTATACAAATGTCAACTGAATCTATTCAGCATCGTTCTGTCTCTGTTTTATCTAGGGCTCGTTCACACTGCAACTGACCAGCTGAATTTCGGATTAAAGAGGAAGTTTTTCTCATCACGATAGGGTTTAAAGGTTCACACTGCTTACCTTATATGAGTCTTCAAACCACTTTTTTCTGTTCATACTGGGGAAAGGGTCAATCTCGCAGCTTCCTAATGACCACGCCTTCTTAAGGTTAAAGTATCTCTTCCTCTGCAGCAGGCTTGCAGGACAGGAGCCAGCAGGAAAAGGTAAACAAAGGGGGGGAGTGGGCAGGGTCTGACCAAAGCATCGAGCGAAGTGTCTACATGCCCTTAGAGATGTGAAGTACAGACAGTTTTCCTTCCTTTTTCAGATTTAAAGTGGATTGATTTGCTTTGGATTTAAAGGGGAAAGCAGTGGGATGCCTCCCCTTTGCCTCCTACATCATGTGATTGCTGCAAATTTAACAGGTATGCAGGGAGGCTCGATCTCAAATTAAACTGCTATGTGAACGAGCCCCTAGTCTCTGTGGTGCTTTGCATTGTCTTACAGATCTTCTAAGGATTTGTTCACCCTGTGTTTGATTTTTCTGACTGTTACAGGTTACCATCACATTCCTGAGGTTGTCGAGAATCTGTTTTCGCAACATGTTGCTGCTCCCTGGGTTCAGGTTTCTCAGTGTTCCATTCCAGAGTTGAAGATGTCTGTTCTTCCTACATGACTACTTTTCTGATGATGACACAATGTAGGACTGTGGAAAGTTTTCCTTAATGACCCTTGCGGTCTGTGTCCATGCTGAACCAACATAAATATGCATCTAGTCATTTGGCTACAGTGGTCATTAAGGCCTTTTGTTTATTTTTCATACAGGCTTTCCAGAAATGTACTTCAGACTGCACTATTCCTTCAGCCTTTAATAAGTTGGGCAACCTTGTTTGAATAATCCTTCCAAACAGAACTTCAGCAGGAGCTTTTCTATGTCCCAGGGAAGATGCCTTATAATTCATTAATGCAAAGTATGGATCAGTACTTGAATCCTGTGCTTTCCTTAGCAGTTTCTTCACAATTTGTACTGAGGATATTTGGGGATTGACATAATATGAAGAAACTCATATACTTTGGAAAAGTTCTTAAACTCATGAGAAGCAAATTGGGGGTCATTATCTGTCTGAACCACCTCAGGAACGCCATGACTAGTAAAACTGGACTTTATTTTTTCAATAACATGGGAAGCTGTGGTATCCCTTAGTAAAGCAACCTCTCGATAGTGAGAAAAATAATCCACAATAAGTACATACTAATTTCCCACATATGCAAACAGATCTATGCAAACTTTGGTCCACACTGATATAGCTCTCTGATTACCAGCATGGGTTATTTTGGCTGACAGGACCTGTATTTCGAACAAACAACACATTATTTCACAAGTGCTTCTATGTCATGATTAATTTGAGGCCAGAACAAAAGATCTCTGACCCTCCTGTTGCACTTCATGTAGTCTTTCAAGCATCTCCTTTTGCATGTTTTTTGGGAACAAGTAGTTTGTTTTCTTTCAGTAAAATACAACCCAGCACTGAAATTTCCTATTTGAAATGACTATATTGTGCTAGTATATCATGGCCAGGCAACCCAAATTGAATGGGTCTCATAGCTTTCTGCAAAGTCATGACTTTCAGTTGCTTGGGCCATTATACATCATACAAGTATCGAATGCGCCCAAAGGAGTATCTAATAGTATGTGCCTCTGGCACTGAGCTTGTTAATAACAACAGTGTGTGCCTAAAGGAGTATCTAATAATAACAGTAATAATAACATCAAAAGTAGCAATAGCTGCTCCCTCCGCTGTAGAAGAGGAGGCTCACCAAAAGCAACTCTACAGGAGAAGCGATGCTAAGAGCCTGGCGAGTGTCTCATCTTGGGACGTCAGATGCCAGACATTCCTTTGATAAAGAGCTTCTCCAGAACGCCATCTTAGGGAACCAGGTGCCTGAAGACCGCATGGTCACATACTGCACTGTGTGAAGAAAGGGAGGACTGCAGTCAACATTTAGAGGCTGCAGGGATGAAGGGGTTGCTGGTGGTTGTTGTTGCTATTGCCTTGGTCCTCGGCTGCCTGGGTCCTCGGCTTCTTCATTGGGACTCCCTGCTCTTTGCAGGACCATGATCAAAGTCTTGACTCAGGATGCAGGGATATACTGCCCACCTGTGGTATAGGAATATCGTAGGATGCTCATTGAGGTAGTACGAGTGGTCCTCACCACCGCCCGAATATGCGGAACCCAGGAAAGGGTAGAGTGAAACAAAATACCTAGATATTTGTGCGAGGAGACTTGAGCAATTGATTGCCCATTAATTGCCCACTCGGAAAGTTTATGTCACTTTGAGAAAGCTACAATTTTGGTTTTATTAAAATTGATATTTAACTGATTCTCCCGGCAATAAGACATGAAAGCTCTCATCAAGCGTTTAAGGCCTATTTTGGAATATGATAAGAGTGCTGCATCGTCCGCATAAAGCAGAACGGGACATCTGTATTTGCTGATTTTAGGTGAATGAAAGTCTGGGGAGAGGCAACAAGATTTTAGGTCATTCAGAAATAGGTTAAAGAGTAGGGGGGCCAACACACAACCCTGCCTAACCCCTTTCGATGTGAGGATGGAGTTGGTCAGGTCCCCGTTTCGTCCACATCGAACTCGAAGGGAGGTATTCTGGTGAAGATTATAAATAAGGATTAGTAGTCTTTTCTCTATTGTGGTTTTAGCCAATTTTGTCCATAGTAATTCTCTGGAGATGGAATCAAAGGCAGCTTTTAGATCTACAAAAGCTGTATATAGTCCACTACCCACCTGATTCCTATATTTTTCTGCTAAGTGATATAACAAAATGCAGTGATCTAAGACAGAGCGTCCACATCTAAATCCTGATTGTTCCCATCCTAAAATGCTCTCATCCTCCATCCAGGTGGAGAGTTTGCTTTTCAAGTAACTGGCGTATAGTTTCCCAGTTACTGAAAGGAGACTGATTGGTCGGTAGTTATTAGGGTCATCTCTAGGGCCTTTTTTATAGATGGGAATGATTATGGCTTCCCACCAAGCTTGAGGGATTGAGCCAGAGTTGTAAATAAGAGTGAATAAATTGGCCAATATTGGGGCCCACCAATCGTGGTGATTCTTCAGTAACTCACGTGGTATATGATCACTACCTGGTGCTTTTGCAGCTTTTAGTTTTAAGATTAAGTCAGCTATTTCTTCCTGGGAAACTGGAGGCCACAATGGTGTATTGGAGAAATGAAAGGGGAAAGGATAATGTGGAGAAGAAAGGCAAGAATCATCTTGAATGGCTGTATAATATTGCTCCCATATATAAGCAGGGATGTTACATGGAGCAAGTTTGTAGGCCTTATTAGACCGGAAATGATAGACCAAAATCTTTTTGAGTTTTTGGTCTTAGAGGCCAACACTAGGGCTTCCCAGCCCTCTTGTTGAGCTTGTCTTTTTTTAATGGCGATTACTGACTTGTATTTCTTTTTAGCGATGTAATAATCCGGGGGGAGGTTGCTAACGTTAGATTATCGGTATTGTATGTAAACCTGTTTTAGTTCCCTCTTGGCGATTCTACAATCTTTATCGAACCATTTAGGAAGGCCTGCTCTCATATTAGTCGTGTTATTATTCAGGTTGGCAGCTAGTAACGGATTTAAAAGCTCTATCAGTGTATCATAGATACTTAGGGCTATTGAATTGTTAGAAGTGTTTCCCAAGTGCTCCTTTATGAGTTTAGCAGAAGGTAAGGCAATGAAAGCTTCTATCTTAGAGGCTATTTGTGGGGACCAGTTTGATCTTTTGTATGAGTGTTGGTCTGGGTTTATTACCAATTGGTGTTTCCTAGATAGTCTAATTTTCTCACTTAGCTGGATTGAGAGAATTAACGGGAGATGATCGCTGTCTTGTTGCAGATCCACTGAGAAGTTAATTACGTCATTCAATAGATGGTGGGCAATTATTACGTAATCTATGACGCTACCTCCTCTGTTGGAGATAAAAGTATATTCGGCACATGGGTCCCAAGGTTTTAATCCATTAAGGATGTTAAGGTTCCAACTCCCGGTTAGACGTGTTAAGCATATACCAAGATAATTCACCCTTAGATCTTTAGAAGCCCTGTCAAATTGATGAGCAAATTGTTCAGTGTCCTCACCTCCCCACAGCTTCGAAGCCATAAGGATGTCATTGTTAGGGCCGATTCTAGCGTTGAAATCTCCCATTATGATTAAAGAGGCTTTAGGATATCTGGCCTCCAGCTGGGTAATATAAGTCTCTAGTTCATCCCACTTTTTGTCAGTATCTGCCCTGGTAGTTGATGGAGGGATATAAACATTAATTAGTAGAAGTTCTAAGTTATATAGAGTTAACAAAAGAGACACCGCAATGTTCTTACATGGACTGATATTTTCTAGGTGTGCATTTAGGGAGGTGGATATTAAAATTGCCAATCCACCTTTGGCTCTTCTTTTGCTATCCCCCTTGGCAGATTCGGCTGGAAGATCTGCAGTATAATAACCATCCATAAATATATTATGAGTGTACCAGGTCTCCTGAAGAAAGATAATATCATATTGATGTAGATAAACAGACAGTTCAGAATTATTGTGTTTGTTGTTCCACCCTGCTATATTCCATGATATAAGCTGCAAGGGCAGCTGTGTCAATAAAGATTTTTGGGTGGAAACTGGATTGGGTAGTGTAGATACAATTGTAGGTCCATAAGATGGAGTTGTTTTATGGAGAGAATGTCACTGTAGTTCCTCTATACGATTTAGGGAGCCATTGGGGTCTGCAAATATTGCTCCAGATGATTTAACAGAGGAGGTGATTAGGTTCTTCATTTTAGGTGATTTGTCAGGATACTGTTCCATTGTTCTTAGGGTAGGATTGGGCTGGTATTCCGAGGGACTCTCATTAACTTTCATATCCTTCAGGCGGAGGATTAGATTGTGTAATTTATGAATTATCATCGTGCACTCTGTAGATGGAAGTTGGGAATATAAATCCTTAAGATGTTGCTCCTCCGGTTCCAGTTCATTCATTAGGACTGATAAGGTTTGAGGCCGGGTGGAAGAAACAGGTATATTGGTTTCCGGTTGTGGGCTGAGTTGTAAGGGAGACGTTGAGTAGTCACAGGAGGGAATAGACGGAGTCTTCGAAAAAAGCTCATTAGAAAGTTGGATATTAAATGTGACTAAAGGAGCAGGAACAGCAGCATTTATATAATATCTTTGTAATGTTAGGCCAAAGTTCCTGAAGTCCTCTCGTCTAAAGTAGATCTGATTGGCGATTGTTGGTGAATGTAAAATAACAACCAAACGTGAGTAGTTTGTACCTGGGGATGCATTAACCAGGGATTTGATGTAGTTTGTACCATGCAATGGGTGCAGCAGTCGAGCGAAACATTTATCAAAAAAAGGGATACTTGGAAATGGAGGGCAGCGAGCCAAAAGCCTCTGATTGTAAGACATTACCAATTTGTCCGTTTGTAGAACAGGATACCAGGGGTTTCTTTGAGTGTTAATAGCAAAGGTCCTTATATTCGTTTGCGTTGATGTTGATGTTGATAAGGTAACGGATTGATCATCCCTATTTTGTAAGGCCAAGTTGGAACGATTGCCCCCATGTTTTGGGTTGTCTCTGGTCTTTTGTGATCTGGTGGAGCTGATGGGGTTAAGCTGTAGTTGTTTCCTGTGGTTCGAGTTAGGCAACTGAGGGTCAAGAATCTTGAATAGTGGTTTAAAATTCATTTTGTTAGTAGTGTAGGTTTTAGTACCTTTAATATTCTTTGTTTTCTTAGTATTTATCTTTGTTTTGATATTCCAACCATTAAGGGTTTCTTGGTTGGTTTATTACTATTTTTCTTTGCTTCACTTGCATCTCTTGATTTCAATTCCTGTCGCATCCTGGTGGTTAACAAATTTGTCAAGTCACTCTGTTCTTCCGGCACCTGGGAAAGGTGAACGCCAAATGATTTCACCAAGGTGGTGAGTAAACTGTTAGTTTCTGCAATGAAACCTTTCACCAGAGTCAATTCTTCAAACAATGCTGCTGGCCATCCGGAAGTAGAAGTTTTAGGTGCTGGAGTGGAAATAGGGGTTGGAGTATGTGATATTAAGGATAGATCTGACGCTGTTAATTGTCTCAGTGAGTTGTGGGCAGAGTCTATAGTTATCATTTCGGTGCTTGACATACAGTTGAATCCAGCGTCTAATAGCTCCTCTGTCAAGGATTTTGCAGCTACAGTAGCAACATAAGCTTTAACAGAGAAAGGCTGTTCTAAGGTCCATTCAAACTGCTGAGGGGGAGGAGGATCGGTTGCAAGAACATTGGAAGGGATTGGTGAAGTATGCAAAGCGTCCTGAACAAATGGGAAATAGTTCGTGATTTTTGTTTGCTTTATACACCTCAAAGTATCTCCCTCCATTACCCCTCTCACTGCTTGAGCTGAGAATCGCTATTGGCCAAGTGCCAAGAGACTTAAAGGGGATTGTAAGCCGTCAAAAATTCCCGGTTCTGAGGAATGGTAAAGGATTAATAGAAGATTTGGCACAGATAGTCAGTTTTCACAGCTTGAATGTTATTTTAACTAAGTGCTGCTTGGATAATGCCTGCGTCTGTCATCAGAGAGTAATGGCGTATTCACTCTTTCAGTTGAAGTCTTCTATCTGCTTAAACAGACTAAGATAAACTTCCACAGATGCAAGTGCGCCTGCTATAGAGACTTTCCAACAAGACTTCATGTGTAATAAATTTCCCAAGACAGAGTGAGTTGTAAATCCTTTAGCAAAAGCTGAGCAAACAAAGAGCAAACAAAGAGCGTGTCTTACCAGAAGGGAATCACATCGGAAGTTTCAGCAGGAGGTTCTCCCACACAGGGGGCAGGTTGGGTTTGTTGTTAACAGTCATGTCCATATATAGCCTACTAAAATGTTCAAACCAGACCGAGGTCGAGATTTGGCCTGCTACTAAATGGCCATATGACCGCATCCCTTTGGCCACTAGGTCCCAGAACAACCGCTCATTTCCATCCTTGATCGCTTGTTCTAGTTGTTGCCATTGTGATCTCGCATATATGGCTTTTTTCCTTTTTATCAATATTTTATAAGCGGCACGTAGAGTCGCTAGTTGGTCGTGAACAAATGCCCCTGGGTTGCTAATTGCCAACTGTGCATACTTCACTAGGCTTCTCTTGGCAAGTTTGCAATCCTGGTCAAACCATCTATTGCCCGTGTACCAAAGGGCCTTGTACTGTTTTGTCTGGATCAGTTGAGGTCTCAAATGGGAAAGCATTAGCTGGTAAGATTCAAGAACATTAATCTCCGCCTCCAAGAAATTATGCCTAAGTGCAAGTAGATCAGTGTTGCTCAAGTGCTGTGAAACGGACGAGTGTAAGGCCAAAGACCAGCACACCCTCCGTTCAGCTACTTGGATGACCTCCAGATTTATTGGGGGAGCAGCGGGGTGCACTTGAAAGGACTTCAGGGTGGTCATGAGGGGAAAATGATCACTTTCAATTCTATCTGCCACCTCAAATTTATGCACTTCTGGGAACAGGACACAAGATACAAAAATGTAATCAGTCGCACTAGCCCCCCTGCTAGTGTGGTAAGTAAAGGCACCTTTGGAGACGTCTACCAGAGAACCATGCAAACACACCAGTTGGTGTTGCTGTGTGAGGTCCCCAAGCCTTTGACCTTGCTTGCTGGATTTTTGATCTTGCGATACTCTCTCAAGGGGAGGGGTCATGCTGGCAGGACCCTGATTAGAAATCCCCACAACCTTCCCCGGGCCCCCCATCCTAGCATTGAAGTCGCCACATAAAATTAGTCTAGCACATGGAAACTGAGACTCCATCTGGGTTAAACATTCTGCTAAGTGATCCCAGACACAACCCGGGTCTAACCTTTTAGCTGAAACAGGTGGGAAGTAAACATTTAGAATGATGAGAGGGCCTGTGGAGATTCCACCTAACCTCAGCCCCTGTATGTAATGGGGGCAGTTCGTATTCAGTACTTGAGTCTTTGCCGGCAGATCAACTGAAATAAGAATGCTAAGGCCTCCCCTGCCTTGGCCTTTGGATTTGTGTTTAACTGCCGGGATCGAGAAAGATTGGAAGCCTCTGAGTGATAAGGGGTTTTCTTGCATAGCTCAGGTTTCCTGCAATCACACAATCTTAAAATCTTTTAAAAAGGAACTCAGGTCCGCTTCCGCAAGTTCACTAGCCCAGCCCGTAATGAAAGGATGGAGAATTGTCATTCCAGGCAGATTTCGTCAGCAATTTCAGAAGGGCAAACACAGCCATTAGCTATGGGGTATCGTGTCAAGGAGCGGGGTGCATAAAATATCTAATAAAAGGAATCATCTTTAATGTCTAGTGCAGAATAAACACACAGTACTGGTGGATATTTAATGCTATGAGTACTACTAATATAATGCTTTGTATGAAAGACTGAAAAAAGGGCCTTTCTAGGGACAAACTATTAGTCTTTGCAGTGTTAACACCAGGCATCGTAAATGTACAAGTTTCCAAGTTAATGAGACACATGATGTTTGGTATTTTAAAAATGAAATAGGAACTGCTTCGTGGTCCTATTTCTTAGCAGAGATATGAACGCAAGCAGTAGAGTGAGAATCAACCAGCCCACCTTTTCCCTCAGACACAGGTAAAAAGATAAAAAATGTTTACTCACGGCCTTTCATATGTTCAGGAAACTAGCTTAGATGGAAAGATTAGGAGTCCATTAGTCTTTGGTAATTATGCTCTTAGAAGAAAGCGTCTCCCAGAGTTAAAAAGTAGTAGCAATGGTGGATATGCAGGAATCTGCTAATATCCAGGATGAAGGAGGAAGCCAGGTAACTAACCTCACCCATTAGGAAGTTACATCATGGTAAACGGGTACATAGGGATATCCCCCAAAATATCCCTTAAAGGGAACATCTCACTTTTTACAAGGGAACATGCAAGTTTGCTTATTCTAACACATGATAACTAGGACCTCCTGTCAGACATGGTTTCAAATCCCTGCTCAGCCATGAAACTCACTGGGTGACCTTGGGCCAGTAACTGTCTCTCAGTCTAACCTACCTCACAGGGGTGTTGAGAGGATAACATGGGGAGGGAAAGAACCATCTTTGAGCTCCTTATAGAAATGAAAATAATAATAGGAGCTTCCCAGCTACAACTGGGGTGGTGGGGCAGTGAGGGGGGAAAAGGAGGGAATTCATATACAAAAGCCCCAGTACAGACCTGAACAATGGAAGGTTTATATTTATTTATTTATTTGGTTACATTTATATACCGCCCTTAGCAAATAGCTCTCAGGGCGGTAAACAGCATAGGGTAAAATACATGGCAATAATAAAATCACAAAAACATATATGACATAAAAACAAATACAGTTAAACAGAAAATAAAAATAAAGACTTAGTATACAAGATTAAAAAGCTAAAAAGATTAGAGTGATTAAAATGCCTGGGAGCATAAAAAGGTCTTTACCTGGCACCGAAAAGATAATAGTGTAGGCGCCAGACGTACCTCTTTGGGGAGGCTATTCCACAACTCGGGGGCCACCACGGAAAAGGCCCTAGATCTAGTAACCACCCTCCGGGCTTCCCGATGGGTTGGTACCTGGAGGAGGGCCTTTGATGACGAACGAAGCGAACGGGTAGGTTCATAGTGGGAGAGGCGTTCCACCAGGTATTGCGGTCCCACGCCATGTAAGGCTTTATAGGTCATAACCAACACCTTGAATCTCGCCCGGAAGCAAATAGGTAGCCAGTGCAGGCGAGCCAGAACAGGAGTTATATGTGAAGACCGACTGGTCCTCGTCAATAATCTAGCTGCCGCATTCTGCATTAGCTGAAGCTTCCGAACTGTCTTCAAGGGCAGCCCAGTGTAGAGTGCATTACAGTAATCCAATCTTGAAGTTACCAGAGCATGGACAACTGAGGCGAGGTCGTCGCCGTCCAGATAGGGGCGTAGTTGGGCTACCAAACGGAGATGGTAAAACGCATTCCGTGCCACCGAGGCCACTTGAGCCTCAAGAGACAAGGAAGGGTCAAAAAGAACCCCCAGACTACGGACCTGTTCTTTCAGGGGGAGTGTAACCCCATCCAGAACAGGATGCACATCCACCATCTGAGCAGGGAAGGCGTTCACCAACAGTGTCTCAGTCTTGTCTGGATTGAGTCTCAGTTTATTAGCTCTCATGCAGTCCATTATCGCGGTCAGGCAACGGTTCAGCACATCAACAGACTCACCTGAAGAAGATGAAAAGGAGAAATAGAGTTGCGTGTCATCAGCATACTGATGACAACGCACTCCAAAACTCCTGATGACCGCACCCAGAGGCTGCATGTAAATATTAAAAATTAAAGGTTGCCTGTAAAAGGAGAGGGAAGCACTTATCACACACACGTTATCAGATCAGTGGGGCAAAGGGAACAAGGGAGTGAGGAGGCAATAATTATTATGTAATTAAGGCTGCAATCCAATGCACTTACTTGAGAGTAAATATCATTGAACCCAATGGAGCATACTTCATAGATATTGCATTACAGCCTAAGAAAACCAGGAAAAGCCTTCTTACCTTCCTTCCAAGCTCCACATCCCACTCTTAGGCTACAATTCTAACTACATTTACCTGGGAGGAAGCCCTTCTGAATTCAACAGGGCTTGCTTCTGAGCAGACATTAGAACAGACTAGGGTTGCCAGGTTCCTGGCCTGAGACTGATCCTGTATCTTTAGGAGAAGAGAAAGTCAGCCAAGTACAGGTGTTCTTGAAACACTGTAATGAGAAAAACCACAAGGTGGAATTCTCCCTTTCACCTGCACAACTTTTAAAGATACAGAAGACCTCTTGGTTGCCAGGAAAAGAAGCGCTTGTAGGGCTACAAAGCGGCCTGAGACATCCCTTCAGACAGAGTCAGGATGTAAGCGACAGCCAAAGCGGACCCAAAGATCTTTTTCATGCTCTGGGGCAGCTTCCTGAAGCAAAGCAAGTTCTGGTAGTTATTTATTATTATTTATTTAATTATTTAATTTAATTTATATACCGCCCTAAGCCCGAAGGCTCTCTGGGCGGTGTTCAGGAACAGATGAGGGGAGGAGAATCAATTGAGAAGGAAGGTGGGGAGAAGGAGGTGCACTAAGAGCAGCAGCCTTAGCAGCGGCATCCGCCATGCGGTTGCCACCGCTAACAGGATCAGTAGCAGTGGTGTGGGCAGAGCAGTGCATGAGAGCAATAGAATTAGGAAGTTGAAGAGCAGACAGTAAAGCAGAAATAAGAGCTGAATGAGAAATTTGTGCGCCAGCTGAAGTCAAGAATCCTTTGTGTGACCAAATTTGACCCACGAAATGACAGGTTTTGAAAGCATAAGAAGAGTCTGTATAGAAATTAGCAGAGTAACTGGATGCCAGAATGCAGGCTCTCTGTAGAGCCATGAGCTCTGCAGCTTGGGCAGACTGGAGAGTTGGCAGAGAAAAGGCTTCTAGGACTTTATGTGGAGAGCACACAGCATAAGCAATTCTGAGAACTCCTGTGTCATCTCTGAAGCAGGAGCCATCTGTGAAAAGGATAAGATCAGGGTTATCCAGAGGAACATCATGAAGGTCGGGGCGAGGGGTGGAGAGATGTTCAATGACCTGCAAACAATCATGGGGAGGAATTGAATGAGGTTCTCCATCAGAAGGAAGGGGTAGAAGGGAAGCAGGGTTGAGAAGGGGACAGAGTTATTAGGAGGGGTAAGCAGAATAGTTCCATTGCCATCATATCCTTGTAAATAAGGAAAGCTATCCACCTCCCAAGGTGAACTAGCTGAAGTAAGAAATGGTGTGAGGTACATGAACACTAACAGTTCCATAGGAAGTTTGACATTGAGAAGAAAGGGACTGAGTTTTTCTGTATACCAGGAGAGAATGCACAGAATGGGGAACCAACACAGCGAGGGAATGTCCTTGCACCAAGTCCTCAGACTTCTGGACAAGCAAGGCTGTACTCCAAGAAGGGTATCCTTTAGCCACCAGGTCGACAGAGTACTTCTGCAGCAGAACCCTGAGACTCATGGCAAAAGAGGAAAAAAGGTTTAACATAACAGGAGTCTGGGCCACAGCCTTTCTTAAATCCACAAAGGAAGTCTCACATTCTGCCTTTCATTCAATAGGCTGCAAAGTTTGGGAACCAATGCCTAGTATTTAGCCGCTCCCAAAAACCCACAAAGCAGCTTTTTCCTATTACAGGGAAGCACATTACATACAAGAATCACAGGCTGGATGCCCTCAATTGCTTTAGCTGAGAGAGTGTATTGCTTTACTGATGGGTAAGGTTTATCAGGTGGACACCGAATCTCGATTGGTTCCACTGCTAGCAGCTTTCCCACATCATTCCAAGGGAAAGCCTCTGTAGCTTTAGAAGGAACAATCATGAGGATTAGAGCAGGGAAGATCCAAATGTACCCATCAGAGCTGCAATAACGGTATTGTGCAGTTTACACAGAAATTGACAGAACTGGTACCATGGAAAGAAAGATATGGTCATAGGTGAGTGGAGCAGCTGAATAGGTTGCTAGTTGACCTCCTAGTTCAAACTCACTCACTATTTCTCCTGATGGTGGATGAGACAGGTCAGCTTGATGAACTGTGGACCTGGAAGCATAAGAGTCTATGAGAAATGCTGCGGCTGGCCAGCAACTGTAAGAGGAATGGTAGCATCAGAGGTGGAGAAATTAGTTTGTTGAGACAACATCAGGTTAAAAGTTGAGCATGCTTAAAATTTTTCTTCCTTTTTTGAAACTCTTCCTCTGGAAGCAACTGCGGGGGTGATGGAAGAGTTAGCAGAGCGATTGTACTTTCGGTTTGCAGTATTTCTCGGCTTCTAGCTGTTTCTTGTATTAACTAGCTGGGTGCGGGTGTGCAAATTGGCTAAGAGCATTCTCTCAGCTTGTGTGGTATGTCTGGGATCCTCAGACTGCCATGGAAGCCCCTCATTGTCCTCTCCTACTCCCATTTGGGCTATCAAGGCTGATTTTTTGTTCTGGGGACAGGAGTCCAGAGAGCAGCTGGTTCATGTCAGCCCAAGTTGGATTGTAAACACTAATGATTGCTTCCAGCTTTTCTTTAAACTGATCGGGAGCCTCTCTGAGTTTTGGGAAGATATTGGACCAGTTCATGAGATCCGCAGTTGTCCAGGGAATGTGCACAAAAATAATTTGTCCACCTGCAGTCGATGGGGGAGGGGGGGATATTGGCGAAGCAGATACATGCCGGCTGGCTGAACTTGGGGAAAGCACCCAGGGAAGTTTTCCAGATTAAACTGGATAGAGGTAAATCCTCCATCACTGTCTTTTTTCAACTTTATTTGGCAAATGGGGCACGCGCGCCTGTCTGTGGAGGTAGCTACAACTGCAAACTTTGAGTTTAATTCTGGTGCAAGCCCTTTTTGTTAGTCTTGCATCAACAAGTGGGAAACTGCTCCTTAAAAGTTAATTCTTCAGGAGACAATGGCCATTCTTCTCTAATTAGTTCAGGGGGGGTGTTTCTTCTCTTTAGAGCATTTGGGTATTCCAGAGCTTAAAATGGCACCCGCTCGAGCTGGGAGAGGTGGTGTCTGCTCTAGCTGTAAAATAGCATTTGCCTGAGCTTGGGGCTGAGCATTCTCAGCCGTTGGGGCCCAAAATATCCAAAATATCTTCTGGTACCTCACTATAGGGCGGCAAAGGGGCAGTGGCTAGCAAGTTTGGGTACAGAGGCAGCAAGGGGCGTTGGCATGCATTTTTTTCTTGTTCCTTTTCTTTCTCGATTTTTCCCCTCCAGTTGTGCTTTTAACTTGTTGTTAGAATCTTGAAGACTTGCTACTATAGATTTCTGCTTCCTGTGTTCTGCCTCCTCTTTCCACAGGACCCAGAAATCTATATGCCTAGGCTTTGTTTTCTCCAGTTTTCCCCATAAATGGGTGAGCTTGTCCATGTCAAAAGTGCCAGTTTCCAGGAACTGAAGCTCAGGCAGGTTGGAGGTGTACTCACTCCACCAGTGAGTCAGCTTCACCAGCTTTTGAGCAGTTTTTGGACCCAAACGGGCTCCATAATTTTGGCACATGTACCCCAGGGAGTTTTTCATCAGGACAAGACACACCTCCACCCATGTTTTGTCCGGAGCTGAAACTGATCAAGCGGTGGAAGAGAGCAGTTTAGAAAGGCCAGGCATCCCCAGCAGACAGAGAGAAAAAAGTTGGACCAGTATCAGTTTCATTCATGGCTCATTAGGACGTTCTCCAAACCTATCCTAACACCCAAACCGGAGACTGTGGGACTGCTTACCCTTTAGTCGCGAGTGTTGGTGTAACCGGGGGAAAATCCAATCCTAACACTCAAACCAGAGACTGTGGGACTGTTCACCCTTTGTCGTGAGTGTGGATGTAACCAGGGAGGGAACCTTAACGCAGGAGCTTCGATAAACTATGGGAAATTCTTACCGCCCATCCAGGAGTCCTGGGGGATGGAGGTGGGAGCTAAGTGGGAGGATTGGATCAAAACGAGGTCTTCTTACCTCTTAGGATGTGTGCAAACCACTGCTCCGACCTTCCCCCTTTGGGTTGACCCAGACAGGAGATCCTCAGATCCCACTTCAGACACCAAGAATGTCATGGAATTACGACTGAGTTCTTTTTGAAGAGACTTAATAATGAAGCCAAAGCCTGTTTTAAGATTGTTTATTTAGCTAAGCGCTTAGCTAGAGTAGAGTACAAGACTCAACTCTCTTCCTCAAAATGGTGGTTAGTTACAGACAGTTATATCCCTTTTACCTTCGTCACAATCATGGCAACAGTTACATTCCATTATTCTATGTTACTATGCTACAATGATGCTCTGACCCCTGTTCCATCCATCCTCCCTCAATTCCTGCGATATCAGTGTCCTTGGCACATTTTCACTCTCTTATAACAGCACTATTCTCTATTGTCTATGTGACTCCCTCTCTAGGGAAAATGGCAGTCAGACTTGTTCAGTATTCATCGAAATCCACCTCATCTGCATCATGGCTGGAGACTTGTAAGTTCCCTATTTCTTCTTTCTCACTGTTCCAAGTTTCACAATCGCCCTATGGATCACAATTCTACTTATGGTACCATTTGTTGTTTCTTGAATTAGTGAAGAAAGCTAGAAATTATTGTAAACTAACAACAAATGTTTTATGTAGCTTTAACACTTATTTATTTATTTATTTACTTGCTTGGGTTGCTGAGGGTGGTTGTACAATATAATTTATTTTTTTATTTTATTTCATTCCATTTCTATACCGTCCTTAGCCAATGGCTCTCTGGGCGGTTCACAGCAAGGAATAAGATACAATACAGTAAAATAAAAATCAAGTAAAATCACTAAAAACATACAGCTTGAGCATTTAACAACTTGGTATAAAATTAACTTAACAATAAACAATAAACATTAAACATTAAAATGCCTGGGAGAATAAAAAGGGTTTAACCTGGCGCCGAAAAAATAGAAGAGTAGGCGCCAGGCGCACCTCATCCGGGAGACAGTTCCATAATTCGGGGGCCACCACTGAAAAGGCCCTAGATCTAGTAACAGCCCTCTGAGCTTCCCTATGGGACGGGACTCGGAGGAGGGCCTTAGATATTGAACGTAGTGAGCGGGTAGGTTCATAGTGGGAGAGGCGTTCCGCAAGGTATTATGGTCCCGCACCGTGTAAGGCTTTATAAGTCAAAACTAGCACTTTGAATCTAGCCCGGAAACAAATAGGTAGCCAGTGCAAACGCGCCAGAACAGGTGTTATATGTGCAGACCGTCTGGTCCTTGTCAGCAGTCTGGCTGCTGCATTTTGCACTAGCTGTAGTTTCTGAATTGTCTTCAAAGGCAGCCCCACGTAGAGTGCATTGTAGTAGTCCAATCTCGAGGTTACCAGAGCATGGACGACTGAGGCGAGGTCATCACTATCCAGATAGGGGTGTAGCTGGGCCACTCTGAAGGTCTGTGAAAGGAACAGGGCATCTCCTAGCAACTCTCAGCACCCTTCACAAACTACACTTCCGAGGATTCTTTGAGAGAAGCCATGATTACACTTTGAATAGAGGCCTGGTGTGGATGTGGCCAGGGGCAGCTTTGTTTTACATTTGGGTGGGAGGTAGGGTTGCCAGGTTCAGGGCCTGAGACTGATCCTATATCTTTAGGAGAAGAGAAAGTCGCCAAGTGCAGGTGTTCTTGCAACGCTATAATGGGAAAAACCACAAGGTGGAATTCTCCCTTCCCCCTGCACAACTTTTAAAGATACAGAAGACCTTTTGGTTTCCCATTACAGATTTGCAAGAACACCTGCACTTGGCTGACTTTCTCTTCTCCTAAAGATACAGGATCAGTCTCAGGCCATGAACCTGGCAACCCTAGTGGCCAGTGATTGTTTTGGTTTAAATTTGGGTGGGAGACTACATGTATCTGCTATAGCATGGGTTCTCAACAAGGGGGGAATTCCCCCCTGGGGGGGAATTTTAGGGTTCCAGGCAGGGAATTGGGACCACTATTCAGCAAAGTGTGATGTCCTGTAGATTATGTACAATCTGTAAAATTGTAGTTTGTTTTTAATTTAATCTGCGACATTCAATAAAGTTTATTGAATGTCACAGATTAAAATCGATTCTTGAACATGCAGCATTATTTTCATTTGCAAAATTAAATTATTATTTAAAGACCAGAAAGTCCTCCAAGAAATTCTGTTATAATATAAACTAAGAAATTTTTCTTTCACGAGAAACACCACCGTCACTCGCGAAACGTCAACACGCTATGAGAGACTATCTTGGGAAGGGGGGAATTATATTCTGAACAATGGTGAAAGGGGGGAATGGAGCAAAAAAGGTTGAGAACCACTGTGCTATAGAATAAAAAGGTGAGGGAAACACTGAAAAACAATGATACTGTTCACAGTGTTTTCCTTTTGGAAAGGCAAGGGGCTTCTCCTTTGCCCAGTGCCTCACCCTCCCCTCACCCTTCCTCCCTCCTCCTCCCCTCCCGGCCCTCCTTCTCCCCTCCCCCAGGTCAGTTTCAGCTATCCTAAGCGTGATTGCATAGGAGTAAATCCCATTGAACTAAAAAAAACATGCAAATGATCAAACCTGCCCTCCCCTCCTCCCCCCTCCTATCCCCTCCCTCTTGCCCTTCTCTGCCCCTTCCTTTGCCCTCCCCTCCCCTCCTGCATCCCCTTCTAATCCCCTCCTCCTCCCCCCTCCCTCCCTCTCCTCTCCCTTCCCCCTCATGGTCAGTTTTGCCTGTCATGACCATGATTGCATGAGTGTAAATCCCATTGAACTCAATAAGCATGCAAATGATCAGACCTGCCTTTCCCCTTTCATCTCCTTTCCTTCTCCCTTCTTCTTCCCCCTTCCTTCTTCCTCCTCTCCTGCCCACTCCAGCCCTCCTGCCCTCTCTCCCTCTTCTACTCCTCCCCCATGGTCAGTTTTACCTATCCAAGCCATGATTGCATGGGAGTAAATCGTACTGAACTCAATAAGTATACAAATGATCAAACCTACCCTCCTCTCCTCTCCCTCCTCCCCTCTGCTCTTCCTCCTCCCCTCCCCTCCCCTCCCTTCTCCTCCCCTCCTTCCTCCTCCCCTCCTCATCCCCCCACCCCCGTGGTCAGTTTCACCTGTCCTAAGCATGATTGCAGAGGAGTAAATCCCACTGAACTCAGTAAGCATGCAAATGATCAACCCATTCTCAGCACACTTGCACATTTCTTACCTTCCAGAATAAAAAGGAAATTCACTAATAGGCAAAAAAACCCCTTGCAGTTTAAGAATGTACCTATAGTGTAAAAATACACTCACCATAAGCTCAGAGGTACATGTTACCAAATGCTTCCAAGCTACACAGGAAGTGGATTGGACTGTGAAAGACCAACCCAAACTGTGTTTGCATTTTGAAATTTGTAGGGCAGTCCAATATCTCAGAAAGGAGGTCAGGTGCATTCACTACAGCTGCCCAATTTCCCAAAACTTTGATAGAAATATATGTTGGCTATAGGTATGTTCTTAAGCCGCAAGGTTTTTTGCCTATTAGTGAATTATATCCCGCCCTTCTTCCCAGTAGGAGCCCAGGGCAGCAAACAAAAGCATTACAAACATTCTAAAACAACACAAAAACAGACTTTAAAATGAATTACAACAAAACATTCTTAAAAATATATTAAAACAAAACATCTTTAAAAATATCTTTTAGAAGAAAAGCTTTAAAAACATCTTTAAAAAAACCTTTATAAACATATTAAAAAGCAATTCCAACACAGATGCAGATTGGGATAAGGTCTCTTCTTAAAAGGCTTGTTGTTGTCTAATATGCGTTCTACCAACTTCGATTGGTAGCCCAGCTACCTCCCTACCTGAGTAAGGAGGATCTTACATCAGTAGTACATGCTCTGGTAACCTCACGTTTGGATTACTGTAATGCGCTCTACGTAGGGCTACCTCTGAAGACGGTTCGGAAGCTACAGCTGGTGCAAAATGCGGCGGCCAGACTGCTAACAAGAATGAAGCGGTCTGACCATATAACATCTGTTTTGGCCCGCTTGCACTGGCTTCCAATACGCTTCCGGGCCAAATTCAAAGTGTTGGTATTAACCTATAAAGCCTTATACGGCGCGGGACCTCGATATCTGTCGGAACGCCTCTCCCGCTATGAACCGGCTCGTACACTACGGTCTGCTACGAAGGCCCTCCTCCGGGTCCCGACTCATAGGGAGGCCCGGAGGGCAGTGACAAGATCTAGGGCCTTCTCAGTGGTGGCCCCCGAACTATGGAATAGTCTCCCCGAGGAGGTTCGCCTGGCGCCGACACTATCATCCTTTCGGCGCCAGGTTAAAACCTTTCTCTATTCCGAGGCATTTTAATTTTTTGTTAATGATTGTAATGTTTGTAATTTGATTTTAGCCTTTGCTGTTTTTAGATTGTGAAATTTGATTTTAGACTGATGTTTTTGTATTATATTGTATTTTATTGTATCTATGTTCACCGCCCAGAGAGCTATTGCTAGTCGGGCGGTATATAAGTTTTAAAAATAAATAAAATAAATAAATAAATTTAAGGAGAGGGAATTCCAAAGCTTAGGTGCCACTACACTAAAGGTCCGCTTCCTGTAACAAGATATTGCAATGCTCTCAAAATCTGTATTTAAAAGAACCCCACTAATTGGTCCAGCAAGGTACCTCATGGCTTCACTGACATTGCATATGTCATGTTGCTCATTGCAAAGCCCTTTTGTGCATATATAAACTATGCCACTGTACCACATTAGCTCAAGAGGCCTTTCTGCATACCTGGAATGTCTTACAAACTGTCAGCTTCTATTAAGGCAAGTAGAACTGGGTCTCTAAAACTCAAAATGGATGTTTGACTTGAGGTTCAGCAGTATCCAAATAATAGCTAAGATGCCTGTGCTAAAGCAAATGTCCAAAGCAAATTGCAAGTTTATTGCCCAGTACAGTATTAAACAGGCAGGTTCACACTAACACAGCTGTCTCTGTGATGACTGGAAAACCTTTAGGAAGTACAGGTGAGTAAACTTCATGCCCACTCCCATCACATCCCACGTCCATCCATTTCCATGGAATAGAGAAGCTTTGCATTATGGCAAAGTCAGAGAGCTACTCCCCCAAACAAATTAAAAATCAGAATACTCCACACATTTATCTGGGAAGAAAATTTCCTTTTTGACTCAAAATATAGTGGTCAGCTACACCATGAATGGCCAAGAGTCAGTATGGTATAGTGGTTAGAGTGCTGGACTGAAACCTGGGAGATGGGTTCAAAAGCTCCATTCAGCAATGAGGATGACCTTGGACTACTTATTATCTCTCCACCTAACCTACCTCACATGTTGTGAGGATAACATGAAGTGGTTGAAAATCTTAGAGAAAAGGTGGGATATTTATTTATTTATAAATAAGCATATTTATAAACCACCATCTCATAAAAATATCAATAAAATCATTAAAGCATCATAAAACTGTAAAATTATAAAATCATAACATACAGAACAAATGACCAACTCTGGATCAAGTTAATTCTCTAAAAACACTTATAAATATATCATAAATTAATATATGAAATCAAATATGTACCTAACATTAATATGTTTTTAGCACATCAGCTTTAGGTCCACACCATCTATTTGTTGAGCATTTATTCTGATTTGGAGCATTCGTCCTGAATCGATCCTGACTTGTTTGTGTGGTGTTTATAAGTCTTCCTGTTACTCATTAGTACATCCCACTCTTTTCAGTGCATTTCCCTGCCACTTTTCTGCCCACAAAAGCCTTCTTTGTTTTAAGTGGATTTTTAAAAGTAGACTCTTTAGTCCACTTTAATTGCATAAACTTAGATTTCCAATACGAGCTTCAATCCCTCCAGCAAAATAGTGATAACCTGGAGATACCCTTTGCAAATATTGTTGTCATGTCAGTAGACTACGCGAGCGGAGTGAGCTATTTGACGAAGTTTTATCAGTTCATCAGCTTCTAACCTTGTCTTTCCCCTTCTCTCTACAGTCAATTACACTTTGATACATATGTTTATGCATTTTCATTACTGTATTTTGTTCTTCTTGTAACCGGCTTAGTGACTTTTTGTTGTGGGAACCGATTCACAAACTCAATAAACCTAACCCTTCAGAATTTACAGTGTTGGGTTCTTAGGCGAGGGACCCTGCCTTCCCCCTCTCCTCTCTCTCTTTTGCTTTGCATTTCTTAGTTGTTACTCTGTAAAGTGTTCCGCACAGATAGCAATATATACGATGATGACGACAACGACAGTGAAGAGGCTATTAGAAGCGAACCAAACGTGCTCCCAAACATCAGCGGGTTACGTCCGGTGTGGCTCCTGCCGGGCGCAAAGTGGCGTCAAGAGCCGCCCGATCGTGACTCGTTTTCCTCCTTTCTTCCTCAATGTTCTGGGAAAGAAAGCTCGGGTTGTGCGGTGACGCCTGGAGAGGAGGAGGCAGCAGGCAGGCGAAGGACGTGCGCTTCCGCACTTCTCCGTTGCTGACCTGAGTCAAGCAAGGCAGGACTCGACTCGAAGGACGAGACGAAGGGAGCCCCCGGAGGTGGTGAGGTCGAAGAGAGAGGCGGCTGCGAAGAGGTCAGGCTAACCTCGGGCTGACCTACGTGAATCACGCGCCTTCCAGCTGTCACCCTCGCGGGAGCGCCAAGAGAACAAAACAAACGATGAAACGTCAGTCAAGCACTTTTATTTGCCTTCCTGGGTCTGAGAAAGCGTGTGTGTGTGTGTGTGTGCGTGCGTGCGTGCGTGTGTGTGTGTGTGTGTGTGAGACGCGTTCCTTATTCCCCTCCCCCGCCGCAGTTTCCGCCAGAGCGCGTCTCCAAAGTGCATGCCTCTCTCTTGAATGACTCCCTAAGAACCTGATGGTCTCTTCCGCCCTACCCCGACCTCTCCCTTTCCCCTCCACCCGAGTGTGTGTGTGTGTGAGAGAGAGAGAAGTTTGTTTGTATGGAAAGTATGTTCTCAGGTAGGAGGACAAACTGCATAATGATTATTACATATTTATATGTCAAATACTTCTCACACTCACTTTCCTTAATAACACTTTGACCTGATTTTAAAGCTTTGGGAGAAGACGCCCAATGCCATTTTGTTCATACCACCCACAAGCTATGCAATGTAATATAGTCCAACTTGAAATATTTTTTTAAAATTAAAAATTAACCTGGTTAATTTTGGACTTGGTTCTAATTTGGGTTTGACTGTGCATGCCAGTTAAGGAAATTTGGTATGGTATTGAAGTAATTTTGAAATCTGTTGCCTGATGTCTTCTGCACTGGCCTCCCTCAGTTTCCTACGATCCTTCCAACAGGGCAGTTGGTAGTAAATGACCAAGTGGGGCGAAGGGACAGTCCAGCTGCAAAAGGGTCTTGATGTCTTCTTTGCTCACCTCTCTTGTTCTGAGACTCTTCCAGCAGGGCAGTTGGTGATATATGGCCCTGTGGGGAGATGGGACAGTAATGATTCTCAGTACAACAAAGTTTTAAGAATCCCTACACACAGATTCTCTGTGGTGCAGAGTGGTAAGTAGCGGTAATGTAGCCGAAGCTCTGCTCATGGCCGGAGTTCGATTCCAACGGAAGGAGGAAGTCGAATCTCTGGTAAAAGGGGTCAAGGTCCACTCAGCCTTCCATCCATCCGTGGTCGGTAAAATGAGTACCCGGCATATGCTGGGGGGTAAAGAAAGGCCGGAGACGGAACTGGCAATCCCACCCCATATATACGGTCTGCCTAGTAAACGTCGCAAGACGTCACCCTAAGAGTCGGAAACGACTCGCACTACAAGTGCAGGGACAATTTTGGGTGTTATCATTAGTTCTGCCCCGACTGTTATTTAATATACTGCCTGCAACTTTGTAGGAAGAATTCTCTTTACTAAATCTGTTAGCAATTGATTAGGTCTAGTTGTGTTACCAAGTTTCTATTGGCAGCTCCTGGAAAGAGTCTTTAGTTCTGTGTTTGGGGTGGTTCTTTCTAGAAGGCAGACATCCTTGCTCAGGACTGGTTCTCCATAGCTTGGAGGGCTTGGCATGCATTATCTTTTCACCACACATCCGTTCCATCTGCTTTGTTCAACTGAAAACACTATTTATCATCTTTGTGCAGTTAAGTGTTTTCTTGCTGAGTTTATTAGTTTCTGTTCAAGATTACTTACAAATAAGAGAAGATTTGAGTTATATAAAGTATGGATTGGACATGAGTTTATCTCCCTGGATAGACACACAGCTCCCCCTTTAGGATGCACACCTTAATGTGGTGAGGGGGGTTGAGAGTGCTGAAGAAGCTGAGAGCAATGCCGTCAGGAGTCTAGACCTTTTTATGACTTTTAGTATACATTAAATGCTCTGTTGAAGATCATAATTATGTTGGCTATACAATGTGCCAAATTCACCATTTTAACTAATGAATTCCAAATGCCGTATTTCTTCTAGGAACTTTAAGTTTTCATTATCTTCTCTTATTGCCTCATGTTGCTCATCCACGACATGGAACAGTAGATGACTTGGTTCACACGATTCTTCATTGCTTTTAAAATCCCAGAGCAGTTACATATATATTTAATCTTTTCAGATGTTTAAATTGTTGGTTTGTGAAGCTATATGGATATATACAGAGAGCGAGTGAGAGAGAGAGCATCAGGTTTTTAATTTGTTTTTCTTCTTAAAGTGATCTTTTAGAGATGAGGGGGTGATGTCTCAGCCCAGACTAATATTATAATTTAGTTTTGGTAATGAACAGTTCCATCAGGACTAAGGCATGTCCCAAAAAGAATCAATATAGCTCTCCCCTTTAGCAGTTTTCAAGGATCATTGTGAAAGGTTGGAGGGCTGTGCTGAGAGAGCGTGGCAATGATAATATTGCAAGTCAGAGGTGATTTGGATTCCAGGTAAAAATTCCCCATACTTCTAAGGTTGTAGTGAAGTTCACTCTACTTAAATTATCCCCTCAGATTTCCCACAGGTCATATTTATGCAGAAGTCTCATGCTCCATTGATGGTTGCAGTTTTAAATGCTCAAACAAATTGCACATGACAAAAGACTCAAGTTAGAACAGGTGTACTGACATTTGTTTTTTCAACCACCTCAGCTACAGGCACCAACTAATCAGGGATACACTGCAATATTTTGTTTGCATAGCTATTTTAGATATTAGCCATCACTCTGTGGCAAATTGGAGTGCTTTGACTGTGATGTCAATAAAGTGTCCCAAGTCAGATCAGGACACCCACAAAACCTTCTTTCTTCTCTGTTTTATAACCAGCATGGATTTTTTGCATTTCCTCATGTTAAATTGAAAACACCCCCATGCCATTCTGCTGCTTCCCATAAGATAATTTCAAAACAAGATCTTACAAAACTTATAGTCCTGAACTCAGAAACGCTTGCTTAACGACTCTCAGAGTATTCATGGCAATACACAAAACACTCAGAGGGAATCTAGAGTTGAAAGTGTTTGTTGTTGTCATGTGACTTCAAGTCAATTACGACTTATGGCGACCCTATGAATCAGTTTGTTTCAGTTTGCACAAGATAAAACAGTGGAAGGTGACATATGTTCTAACAAATTTCAAGGTGTGCTCTATGTTTTTAATTGACCATGCCCACCATTCTTTAAGTGGAGTGGTTTAAGCATAGCAGGCTGAACACATTCATCTTAGGCAGGCAAGGTTTGTTTTTTTCCAACAGCTAAATTCATTGCTTAAGTAGCAACATATTATAATCAGTCTAAGTTTACTTCAAAACTACAGTTTCAGATTCAACTGCCAAATGAACCCAAACTAGAAATAGAATATAACCTCCAGCTGGAAACGCAAAAGGCTGTCTTTACCATCATATGTCATTGATAAATAAAAAAGCTTTGAAATTAATGAAAATAAAATTGACACAGATTTCTAGGATGAACAATGAGTGAAAGAGTAGTAACACAGGAAAGCAGCAAAGAAAAACACCAACAAACATAATTACATATAAAAAATGTAATTCTCCATCTTTGGAGATGCATTTCTGATTGCTAGCGTTACCACCGCTCACCATATGGTCAGAGGTAAAATGGAAATGGACTGCCTTCAATTCGATCCTGACTTATGGAGAGAGAGAGAGAGAGAGAGCCAGAGAGAGACCACAGGTACATTCCCTCCCTCCCAGACCAAACATACTTCCGTCCCCCCTCTCTCTAACACACACAGATCACACATCCCTCCTTCCCAGACCATGCATACATACATCTCTCACTTTTTCTCACATGCACAAACAGAGCCAAGGAATCCATCTCTCTTAGCAGAAATCTATCTTTCTGTGGTGCACCTGTGAGCCAAACACATGGCACATTGAGCAGATCTACCCCCCAAAATCAAGAAAGCCCTTTCTTTGGGTGAAGAAAGTGCCTGCATTGAACTGCTGCACCATCTTTTCCTGCACCTCAAACAACCAAGAAAGCATCCTTGATGGGGGGAGGGGAAGTAAGGAGCAATGGTAAGCTCCATCAGGATGAACCTGTTGTTCCTTCTTTTCCCACACAGATTACCAAGAAGGCTTTCTCTATTGGGGGTGGGGAATTTCCAAAATTGTTCAAGAATTTAGTACACCAAGAAGGGACTGAGGCAAGAGGAAAATTGGGCACATGATATAGTTTTAAAAATTAATTGCAAGCTAAACAAGTGTAAAGCAAATTGAATTCAAATATTCAGTTTTATAATGCCCACCAAATTACCAAATGAAAATGCCTCAATGTAATTATGATGGGGAGTAAGTAAAAAGGGGAGCAAATAATGCTTCCCAGAATTATATACTGTCTGAGAGAAAAATAAAATGCCCCTAAGTGAAGAGATAATCCCTGTCAGGGAAACAGTCAAAGTAAAGATCGCAGAAACAACAAAAGAAATTGATGGAGGTGGAGGGATGAGGGTAAGATGGTGGATGTCCAACGTGTCCTGGATGGGGTTGCACTCCCCCTGAAGGAGCAGGTTTGTAGCTTGGGGGTTCTCCTAGAACCATCTCTGTCACTTGAGGCTCAGGTAGCATCGGTGGCATGGAGTACCTTCTACCAGCTTCGGTTGGTGGCCCAACTACGTGCCTATCTGGACAGGGATAACCTGGCTTCAGTTGTCCATGCTCTGGTAACCTCTAAATTAGATTACTGCAATGCACTCTACGTGGGGCTGCCTTTGAAGACGGTTCAGAAACTGCAGCTTGTGCAAAATGCAGCAGCCAGATTGGTAACAGGGACCAGATGGTTCGAACATATAAAACCGATTCTAGCCCGCTTGCACTGGTTGCCTTTATGTTTCCGAGCTCGATTCAAGGTGCTGGTTTTGACCTATAAAGCCTTACACTGCTTGGGACCACAATACCTGATGGAACGCCTCTCCCAATATGAACCCACCCGTACGCTACGTTCAAGATCAAAGGCCCTCCTCCGGGTGCCTACTCCAAGGGAAGCTGGGAGTCTGGCAACAAGGGAGAGGGCCTTCTCAGTGGTGGCCCCCAAATTATGGAATGATGTTTTTGACGAGGTGCGCCTGGCGCCAACACTGTTATCTTTTCGGTGCCAGGTCAAGACTTCCCTCTTCTCCCAGGCATTTTAGCATGTGTTTTCTATTGTTTAAAATTTTTAAATTGTGTTTTAAATTGTTTTTTAAAAGATGTATCTTAACTTGTATTGGTTTTTAGTTACTGTAAACCGCCCAGAGAGCTTCGGCTATGGGGCGGTATACAAGTATAGTTAATTAATTAATTAATTAATTAGAGGCAGCTATCAGCCTGAAAGCCACCCAATGTCAACCCTAAAACTTCAAAGAAGTGGATATAACTAGCCCCCATCACGCCAGGCAATAAGCAGAAAAGTCAGGCACTGCTTTGTTTACTCGTTGTTGTTGTTGTTGTTGCTGGTGGTGCTGCTGTGAAAGTTAAGGGAGAAGCAAGGAGTCATCTTTCATGGGAGACAGCTGCTTGCCTCCCATTGGCCACCAAAGGCATGTCGAGCTCCAAACCACTACCTAGCCAGAGGAAATCGCATGAGTCTTCCTCTCTTATGAAAGGGAGGTGAGGGATAAAAACATTCCCCCTGCAAAGGGTGGTGGAGCGGCAGCAGAAAAAGAGGTGCCAACACTGAGTACCAGTCACTTTTATCAGAAAAAAGTGCTGTATCTAATTTTCAAAAATGTAGATATAAGAGCATTTGAATATTCTCAACAACAGCAAAATGACCAACATTTCTCATTACTTCTTGGACAGCTACATCATATCCAGGTTATGGAGCATATGGAGTGTAAAGGAGTGCAAAATAAAATGTTTAGCCAAGGAACAATTATTTGTGATCTTGCTAAAATGATTTGAGGTTATCTCCCACATCATCAAGCTCTTTTCATTCTGTTCAGCCTCAATGACAATGTTGCAAGTAAAAGACCAAAAGGAGAGATGGTGTATCTGTCAGATAGAAGTAGAGCATTTAGGGTGATCATGCAGCCTCACATGATCTCTGTTATCTTAGTCACAAAAAACAGTTGTTCTTTGAAAACTCAATATATGAAAGGATTACACACACTTGTGCAAGGATGAATGTTCACATTGAACTCCTCCATATTGGAAGTGTACTGGAAATTAATTCACATGGATACAAATAAATTTCATTTGTATTATTAATAACAATAGTAAAAATAATAGGGGCAGATTCCAGTGTTCATCATGGTTTACAGAGCAAAATATGCAGGGTGTTGCCCTGTGGAACTTACAGTCACTTCCAGAAGTATTGCACTAGCCACCCAAATAACCGGCTGGTTCAGGTGTATTGAAGAACCACCAGATTTCCCCAACATCTCAAGCACTATTCTATTTGTTCTCCTTATTGCTAGAACAGCTGAAATAAAAAAAAAACATTGTAAATCAAAACAGTGATTTAAATAAGTGTAGTATATACTTTGCATCAAACAATGGGCATTAGCCATCTTCAGCACTCCACTGGAGAGAAAAGACAGGGAATACCCTCAAATATCTTAATTAAGATATTTGCTTTAATTTGTTCAAATATTAAGAAACCAACTGGTAATACTTATTCCATTATTCCTCTTGGTCCTCTAACTATAGCAGAATACTGCACATAATTTTTGATGAAAATATTGGGAAAAAGTAAACTTAATTCTTAGTCATATAATATTGCATCATATAATACAGTCATATAATATATCTATTGATATTGGTATAGTGGAAAAATAGTAGTTATCCTGGTTCACTGTCCCAAAAGCATGATGGCAAGCATAATAATTTTTGTCTAGGGTTTTTGGGTGCTCTTTTTTGGGGGGGGGAATCAGGGTCTGATGCCAATGATGAAAGCGATCAACAAGTACGAGGGGAGTTGGTGAACTTTAGGTACATTTCTCCTAACGGCTTTATGCCACCCCAATCTCTAGAAGCTACTGCTATGTATTAGTGTGGCATGGTGGCTAAGAGTTTGAGCTGTAAGCCGGGAGGTCCTTAGTTCAAATTCGAGCTGTGCACAAATGGCTTCTCAAAATTCTCCATCCTATTTGTGGACAGAGAAAATGAGGGGGGAGGATTTCACCAAATGTCTCCAGGAACAGGAAATTCTCCAACACTTTCTCAAGGGGTTGGGTTTGCCTTTAGCAGTGGTGGTAGTACAGTATTTTTCTTTTTTTCTTAAGGTTATACTTTGCTGGGGGGGGGGTTCAGCTGCAAGTGATAGCAGCAGCAACTGCAGTTGCAGCCTGGCCGCCACTTTGCATCTTCCATAATGCCCCAGATGCAGAGCTTGGAAAAGTTACTTTTTTGAACTACAACTCCCATCAGCCCAATCCAGTGGCCATGCTGGCTGGGGCTGATGGGAGTTGTAGTTCAAAAAAGTAAATTTTACAAGCTCTGCCCAGATATAGTGTCATTCTAGGATACTATATGGGACAAATAACAGCCACTACAAAAAATGGTGGAGAATAATTCAGACAAAATTATGCAAAGTGTCTTTCTTTTTCTAGGGAGCAGTGAAGGAAAAAAATGTTTTCTGGGAAATGTCAGCTCACCTCTATACTTGTGCGCAGTACTTGGATGCAGACTACACAAGGACTCTCAGGGATACATGGGTGTGCCATAAGGCACAATCCACATAAGGATCCCAAAGCTTTTCAGACCACAACGCCTAAGAGAGTTTTTAAAACAGAAACAGAAACCTTTCCTGCAATAATATTCTATTAGGAGAAATCAATCAATATCTGCTTTGTCAATCAGTCGCATCACATTTATTCAGACCCCACAACTCAATGCTGGCCAACCAGCGACCTCTGTTGGTGAGTTTTTACGATGACAGAAGAGACAAATCTGAAAGTCATCCCTGTATAAATAATTTTTGGGAAAATTGAGAACGGACCAGGGAATTTCAGAAGGAAATCACCCTGTGCTTTATAGATTATAGCAAAGCCTTTGACTGTGTAGATCATGAAAAACTATGGAATTATTTAAAAGAAATGGGGGTGCCACAGCATCTGATTGTCCTGATGCGCAACCTATACTCTGGACAAGAGGCTACTGTAAGGACAGAATATGGAGAAACCGATTGGTTCCCCATCGGAAAGGGTGTGAGACAGGGATGTATTTTATCACCCTATTTGTTTAATCTGTATGCAGAACATATCATATGGAAAGGGGGACTGGACTAAGATGAAGGAGGTGTGAAAATTGGAGGGAGAAATACCAATAATTTAAGATATGCAGATGATACCATACTACTAGCAGAAAACAGGAATGATTTGAAACAAATGCTGATGAAAGTTAAAGAGGAAAGCACAAAAGCAGGTCTACAGCTGAACGTCAAGGAGACTAAAGTAATGACAACAGAAGATAAATATAACTTTGAAGTTGACAATAAGGACATTGAACTTGTCAAGGATTATCAATGGCACAGTCATTAACCGAACTGGAGACAATAGTCAAGAAATCAGAAGTAGGCTAGGACTGGGGAGGGCAGCCATGAGAGAACTAGAAAAGCTCCTCAAATGCAAAGATGTATCACTGAACACCAAAGTCAGGATCATTCAGACCATGGAATTCCCGATCTCTATGTAGGGATGTGAAACTTGGACAGTGAAAAAAGCAGATAAGAGAAAAATCAACTCATTTGAAATGTGGTATTGGAGGAGAGCTTTGCTCATTACATTGACTGCGAAAAAGACAAATAATTGGGTGTTAGAACAAATTAAACCAGAACTGTCACTAGAAGCTAAAATGATGAAACAGATTGTCATACTTTGGACACATCATGAGAAGACATGATTCACTAGAAAATACAATAATGCTGGGAAAAACAGAAGGGAGTAGAAAAAGAGGAAGGCCAAACAAGAGATGGATTGATTCCATAAGGAAGCCACAGACCTGAACTTACAAAATCTGAGCAGGGTGGTTCATGACAGATGCTCTTGGAGGTCACTGATTCATAGGGATTGCTGTGATGCGTCCTTCCCTGGCTCTCCCTGTCAGGTTCCTACCTGCTCGTGGTTACTGCCTGTCTCTAGGCACCACCAGGGACTCCACCAGTCCGGACCGCTCTCTCTTATGGTTTCTCTCCCCGCTCTAGCACAGATCTCAACAGATCCCCCTGCTAGGCAACCACCAGTAACGTCCCAATACTAGTATTCCCAGAGACTCTGAATACTGGTATTGTTATTCTCTTCACCGCTGCCACCATTTGTTACAGTTCCCCTTCAGCCTTGCTCATTACCTTACCCTCCCTTCTGGTCTGTGAAACCCCAGCCAAGGATCAGGCCTTTGGTAAACCAAATTAAGTATTTATTACAGATAACAAAGCTAACAAGATTAACAAGATTTCTTCTTAAGGCACATAAGCATATGGTTTTACTCAATACTAATCCGAACTCCACCTCCCTCCTGGCAAACAACTCTCTAAACCCCACCAAGCAACCCACTCAGTTCTCTTCTCCCCCCCCCGATTCCACTCTCACTCTTCCTTTTATACATTCAGCCATTTTAAACACTCAGCCAATCATCTCGCATTCTACTGCCCATTCACTCCCCCTCCTCTTTCACTCCACTTACCATGTATCTTCTAAAACAACAACACTTACCATATATACATTAATATAGGAACATCACAATTGCCATAAGTCGTAATTGACATAACAACAACAAAATCATCTCTTATGCCCATATTAAAGGGTATTTCGAACATCAGCTACAAGAAAAGCCTCCTCATCCTGTTTTTTTATATGATGGAATTAGACCATTCTTTCAGAGCTTGGAAAAGTTACTTTTTTAAACTGCAACTCCCATCAGCCCCAGCCAGCATGGCCACTGGATTGGGCTGATGGGAATTGTAGTTCAAAAAAGTAACTTTTCCAAGCTCTGATTCTTATGAAGAAATTAATAGGACCATCCCTGTAATCTCAATGAGATTCATTAACTTCCGAAGTGATTTTATAATTATGTTATTTGAACAGGCAGTCTTTTGTTTATACAGGTGACTGATAGAGGCACAACATTTGAGAAACAAATCTCTTCCATTCTCCTTTCGATCTGGAGATCTAACCATCTAACACGCAAAAGTAAATGGTAGAAAATGATTGAAATTAATAGGTCCCGTTGCATTTTGATAGAATAATATACTTATTTACTGGATAATAGTTTGGGCACATCTGCATTCCTGATTTTGCAGGAATGTAATAAAAGTGTAATAAAAGAACTACTTATCTAAGCACAAGCACATGGGTATCTTTTTAAAAGGGTACACAACACTCTTACTAAATTTAAAAATATTGTACAGGAAACCTGCCAAAATATTTTTGATCTAAGTTACAGGTGGCATTTGACAGGAAGCATAAAGAACTATATAATTAAACATACAGTGCACAATATATTGCCATTACTTTTTTCCTAGCAGCAGAAATCAAATAGAATCGTACTCAAAGAGTGCTTATCAATGGTTCCTTCTCAAACTGGGCAGAAGCAATGAGTGGGGTACCACAGGGCTCGGTCCTGGGCCCAGTGCTCTTTAACATTTTTATTAACGACTTGGATGAGGACTTACAAAGCATGCTTATCAATATTGCAGATGATACAAAATTGAGGGGCACAGCTAATACCGTGGAAGACAGAAACAAAATTCAATAGGCTGGAGCACTGGGCTGAAAACAACAGAATGATATTCAACAGGGATAAATGCAAAGTTCTACACTTAGGAAAAAGAAACCAAATGCACAGTTATAAGATGGGGGATACTTGGCTTAGCAGTACAACTGTGAGAAGGATCTTGGAATTGTTGTTGATCACAAGCTGAATATGAGCCAAAAGTGTGATGTGATGTGGCTGCAAAAAAGGCAAATGCTATATTAGGCTGCATTAACAGAAATATAGTTTCCAAATCACGTGAAGTATTAGTTCCCCTCCATTCAGCACTGGTTAGGCCTCAACTTGAATACTGAGTCCAGTTCTGGTCTCCGCACTTCAAGAAGGATGCATACAAACTGGAATGGGTTCAGAGGAGGGCAACAAAGATGATCAGGGGACTGGAAACAAAGCCCTATGAGGAGAGACTGGGCATGTTTAGCCTGGAGAAGAGAAGACTGAGAGGAGATATGATAGCACTCTTCAAGTTCATGAAAGGTTGTCACATAGAGGAGGGCCGGGATCTCTTCTCGATCGTCCCACAGTGCAGGACACGGAATAATGGGCTCAAGTTGCAGGAAGCCAGATTTCGATTGGACATCAGGAAAAACTTGCTAACTGTTAGAGCCATACGACAATGGAACCAATTACCCAGAGAGGTAGTGGGCTCTCCGACACTGGAGGCATTCAAGAGGCAGCTGGACAGCCATCTGTCGGGAATGCTTTGATTTGGATTCCTGCATTGAGCAGGGGGTTGGACTCTATGGCCTTGTAGACCCCTTCCAACTCTACTATTCTATGATTCTATAACAGTGTATCATATAAACATATTTTACATATTTCTCAAGGAGCTGCAAACTGTTATGCGAGATAAAAGTTGATTCCAAGATAATGTCCTTGAAACTGGTTGTGTGTTTAAAAAGCAGGCCTCTCAGGTTTATCTGTTCTCTCTGCCAGCTCCTGCACAAACAGGATTCCAGACAAGAATCCAAAAAGACATTCCCCTTTGGTTCTGCTCCTGTCTTTTCTTCAGCCAAGGCGGGATTGGGGAAATGCTTTTCCTTGGAACAAAGGCACATGTTGAAGACTTTCCTTCTTCACTCTCTCCCCCTCCCTTATCCAAAGTATCTGCTTGGGAAAAAAAATCTGAGAAATGCAGTTTAGATCACCATTATGAATCGTCCTCCTCCCTCTCTCTTTCCTTCCTTTACAGTACTTTCTGAACTGAAACCTGGATTTCAATAGTCACTCCCCTTCAACCCCATTGCCAGAGTTTTCCATTATTCATAGTCCGGGGTGTGTCCTAAGCAGGAGTTCTATATAGGCAAGTTCAATTGAACGAGATAACAGATGGAGCAAAGTTAGAGAGTAGAAGCAACTTATAGGCAACAAAGACTTTGAAAAGGGATTTATCTTCTTTAAGTTACTACTATCACTTTGCATAGCATTTTCTTGCTTTTCTTTATCTTTATCCCCTGAGATCTATAGCATATTAAGGATTTTTGTGTGGGGTTTTTTTTTTTTTTAAACTGAGTTGCAAGCGATTTACCCGTTTTGAAAAGAAGGGGGAAAGAACTATATATATATATATATATATTAAAGGGGGGAAAGAAGAATTGGTCCTTCTGTATGCCTTTTCCAGAATTTAAGGGGATGAGCGTCTACCCCTTTCCTGGCTTTGTGAGCTTGTGTGAGAGGCTGTTCTCGATTCTTTGACTCAGAGAACGGCGTGTAAGCCCTCTCCCTTCGGAAACTTTTAAAAAACCCTATTGGTGCACCGTCAGAGTGCACAAGTACCTGTGGCTCTTGTCCTCCTATTTCCACCCCTCCCCGGTCAGGCCCGCTCCCCCCTTTCAAAAGGGTAGGAGGGGAGAGAGAGATTGTGTGGTGTCTTCCTATGCTGAGGTGTCTCTGCTTGCCTGTTCCTTGCACACTAGGAGTGTCCGGGTCGCCTGTCTGTCCCCACCTTTGCTACAGGGTTCTCGCCACACAGCGCCTCCGGCCCCTTCTCTCCTATCCTCCCTGCCTACTGGCCGCTCTTTCCCCTCTTTTCGCCCCCCTGTCCCCGTTGCTATGGCGCTGCACCTCTATTTGCTGCTGTGGGCAGTGGCGGCGACGGCACCGAGCCGGCTGGTTGTGGCGCTGGGGCCGGTGGTGCGGTGCGAGCCGTGCGATTCTCGTGCGCTGGAGCAGTGCCTGCCTTTGGCGACCGAATGTCCGGAAGTAGTGCGGGAGCCGGGTTGCGGCTGCTGCCTGACGTGCGCCTTGCAAGAAGGACGCCCGTGCGGCGTGTACACTGAGCGCTGTGGCTCCGGACTCCGCTGCCGGCCCCGGAGCGATGAGCAGAAACCCCTGCAGGCGCTCCTAGGCGGCAAGGGACTCTGCACCAACGTCAGCGGCAACGCGGCGGCGGCGGCGGCCGGCGACGGAAGAGATGGCGGCAGCGGCAGCGGCAGCGAACTGCGAGCCCTCCTCCTGCGCGGGACCCGTGGGCCGGGTAATGAGACAACAGGGGAGAGAAGGGAAGTGGGGCAGGGCGGCATGGAAGGGGAACCCTGGGCTGGGCAAGTGGGTTTGTTGTGCTTCTCTGTTACGCGTACACGTTCAAGATGCAAGAGTGAGTGTGCGTGTGTGCGTGCAGCCCGCAGAACCGGCAACTTCTTTAGGCCTCTTCTCTCTTGTATGTAGCGGCAGTAACAGCTCCTTTTCAGTGTGTAATAGAAGAGGGTTTTTTCATTTGTTTACAATAAAGCGGTATATAAATGTTGTTAAAATAAATAACAGATAACGCTGCCGTGTTAGACTGTAGGTGTACGGTAACGGCAGTAGGTCATGGCGAATTTATGTGTGTGGTAGGCAGGTAGAGCAATATTTGAGCGCCCTGGGAGAAAGGGCGGGATATAAATGTGAGAAAGGTGTAGCTGCAGTTCGTGGCGTGTTGTGTGTGTGTGTAGCCAACACACACCGTCTGAGGCCACCACATGTGTAGCAGGTTGTAAGTGCGTGTGGCAGGCAGCCCGATGCATTTTCTGAGAAGGAAGCACCTTCTTTCCTGTGTATGAGAGCGAGAGAGCGAGAGACAGAGTAGAGGTGGATTTTGCTCAGACCATGTGTATTTAGCAATCTGGGCTATGTCACCCCTCCACAGGATATGTGTGGTGCTGATGGTGGGCAGACTTACCTCATCAGTGTGCATACATAAAAGTATGTTCTTGCCTAAATTACATTAAAAAAAACTGAGTTACTGATATCCACTATTGTGGATTTTTAGGTCTTTATAGAAAGTAGGTGTGGGTTTGCACATGTGTAAACAAATATTTCCTTGTGCCCTTGTTTGAATGTGTGCAAGCACACAGTTTCTTTGTATTAACATATCCTATGCAAAAGCAGATATGTGTGCATGTGTCTGAAAATATCTTGGATGGTATCTTGGATAGTTTCACTCTAGTAACTTATAGTGAAGTAACTTCTTAGGACCATCCCCTTCAGTGCTTGTGTGTGAATAAAATTTCCTATGTACTGTTAAGTTTTGTGTGTGCAAAAGTAATTCTAGGTGCAGTGCTAGCTCTTGATGTACAGAGGTAGGTATCTGATTCCCAGTGCTCATGTGTCTTCTATGTTCCTTGAAAAATAAATAATGTATGTAGACAGTGCCTCTCAGTTTAGAAATCTTAACAGTGTGGGGCTGGTGAGATTTTGTTGTATTTATGTCACTTTTGATTTTATGTATTTAATATTTTGTATTGAAAATGTTTTTACTTATTTATTGTAAACCACCCAGAGACCTTTATGTCATGTTAAGATCACCAGTACAACAGATGCTATCGGAGATAGCTGTTTAATAGGGTCACCATAAGTCCAAATGGATTTGAAGGCACATAAGTTAGTGATCTTTGTATATAACAGTAATTGCTTGAGTTTCTTCAGTCTGTCTGTATGTAAAAATTGCTCTGTGCAGTGTTAGCTGTTTGTTGGTAGAGTTGTGTATATGCAATTTCCGGTGCCGTTTCAGTGCCTGCTCTTCAGAGAGCACGTAGAGTTTACTTTGCTGCATAACTTCCTGGTGTTCATTTGCGTTCATGTCTATAACATCCTGGGCAATTCAGATTCTGATGTGTTGTGTGTTACCAAAATGTTTGAATTTAATGCAGAAGAGGGTGTCTGAGTTCTTAGAAACTTGGTTCCAAAAACAAAACAGTTTAAGTGAAAAGTTTTACTAATAGTCCATCTTATAACCATTGTTTTAGTGTAGTAATTACATTGAAATTATGAATTGCTCCATATTATGTTAAAATTGTGACCATATTGTTTGGTATACATGTGTAAGGCCTTTTTTAAAAAAATATTTCTCAAAATCATTCTTTGATATATATATATTGGGGGGGGGGTAGGGAACACTGATTAAACACATCGGCATCTTCCCAAATGAGAAAATGAATGTGTCTGTCTGCTCATCTTCACCAGACTAAAGCAAGTATTTTCAAACGATTTATTTGCAAAGTTCTAGAAAGTGGGAGGGAAAAGGGAGGGAGATGCTGCAGTGAGTTCTGAAAGCAGTAGACTGAGGTAATCTGCTTTCATACAATGTGCTGTGCAGTCCAATCCTGTTCATGTTTAATTGAGACTTGCAACCTAGTGAGTATGCCTAGAATTGCAACTTTACACGGCAATCCTACAAATGTCTTACCATCTTACTTAAGAGGTAGTTGATGGTAAATGAGACCCAGTGCTTGCAGGAGAAAGGGGACCACCACCATCCAGGGAAGGAGAGCTGTTGTTGCCTGCCTGCCTGCCTGCCTGCCTGCCTGCCTGCCGCTGCCGCCGCTGCCGCCGCTGCTGCTGCTGCTGCTGCCGGGCTACCACCACCACCACCCTCTCCCTGTTGGACTCTTGTGCTGCAGGTTGCCACGCCTTGCAGGACCAGGCCCCAGGCACTCAGCCAGCTGTGGCTGATTTCTTCCACCTGTCCCTTCACCTGGAGGAAATACGTAAGCTGGCTGGCTGAGGGGGCTCCTGCTTTGTCTGCCTTTTTCTGGGTTTTCAGTCATGTGCCTGGGAGAGAGGACTCAGAGCCAAGGGGGGAAATTTGAGGGGGGCCCAGTTAGAGTAGTGACGGGTAGAGGGAGATATGGCATTGTGAGGAGGACTTGCCAGGGAAGGGGAACGTGGCCCAGGCAGTTAATGGCTGTGCCTTGTTCTGGTCCTCCCCACACCCGCAGGTTTGTTGGTTGCCCTATCAGCCAGCTCTCAGGCCTCCAGATGCTGCTCCTAAATGCCAGATGAGTGCATAATAAGATCTCCCTCATTCATGATTTGTGGATGAGGCAGCCAATCTGGTATGTATAACCGACACCTGGGTGGTGAGCAGGGGGGAGTCAGTCTGTCCCAGCTATGTCCACCAGGGTACCTGGTCCAGCATCAGGGTAGACCTGAGGGTCGGGGAGGGAGGGTTGCTTTGGTCTATAGGAGCTCCATCTCCCTCTGCAAGCACCCTGTCCATGTGACTACTGGTCTGGAGTGTTTGCACCTTATGTTGGGACAGCTGGACAGACGGGATTCTGTTGGTGTACTGGCCACCCGCTGCCCAACAGACTCCCTAGTTGAGCTGACGGAGGTGGTCTCGGGTGTATTGTTGAGATCCCCCAGACTGTTGGTTGTCAACATCCATGCCGAGGCCACCTTATCCGGGGCGGCTCAGGATTTCATGGTCTCCATGACAACCATGGGACTGTCCCAATATGCCATTGGCCCAACACATGTAGCAGGGCATACTCTAGATTTGGTTTTTGCATCTGGACATGGAGTTGGTGATGTAAGGGAGCCTTACATCAGTCCCTCTGTCATGGACAGATCACTGCTTGCTGAAGTTTAGACTTACAGTGGCTTTTCCCCTCTGCAAGGGTGGAGGACCCTCTGCAAGGGTAATGGATCCGGATGGTTTCCAAAGGGCTCTGGGGAGTTTTCCGGCTGATAAGGCTGGCGCTCCTATCGAAACCCTGGTCGAGCTGTGGAATACAGAAATGACCCGGGCAGTTGACATGATGGCTCCTGAGCGCCCTCTCCTGTGTAGAGCTCGTACGGTTCCATGGAATACCCCAGAGTTGAGAGCGATGAAACAGTATCAGAGACGGCTTGAGTGCAGATGGAGATGAACTCCTAGTGGATGCAATTATACACTGGTAAGTGCCTATGGTAAGCTGTATTTCGGGGCGGTAAGGGCAGCAAAAAACCAATATTTTGCTGCCACTATCAAATCATCAACCTGCCGCCCAGCGGAGCTCTTCAGAATTGTCCGGGGACTATTACACTCTGGTCCCAGGGACATGGTAGAAGCATCTGAGGCCCGCTGTAATGAATTTGCTAGGCACTTCCAGGATAAAATCTTTAGCATTCGCCAGGACTTAGACTCCAGTGTTACAGCAGGTGAATCAAGCGAGGTATCCAGAGCACAGCCTTGTCCCAATTTCTTGGATGAGTTTCAGTTGCTGCAGCTTGAGGACGTTGACAAGGTGCTTGGACAGGTTCGTGCAACCACTTCTGTGCTGGATCCTTGCCCTTCTTGGCTAATAAAAGCAGAGCTTGGAAAAATTACTTTTTTGAACTACAACTCCCATCAGCCCCAGCCAGCATGGCCACTGGATTGGGCTGATGGGAGTTGTAGTTCAAAAAAGTAACTTTTCCAAGCTCTGAATAAAAGCTAGCAGGGATGGAACAGCCGGCTGGGCCAGGGAGGTGATTAATGCCTCTCTGCGAGAGGGGGTGGTCCCTGGTGGCCTGAAAGAGGCGGTAGTGAGACTACTCCTGAAGAGACCCTCCCTGGACCCAGAAAATCTTAATAACTATAGGCCGGTAGCAAATGTTCCATTCCTGGGCAAGGTCCTGGAACGAGTGGTTGCAGGCCAGCTCCAGACACTCTTGGATGAGACCGATTATCTGGATCCATTTCAGTCGGGTTTCAGGCCTGGTTTTGGCACGGAAACAGCCTTGGTCGCCCTGTATGATGACCTTTGTTGGGAGGGAGACAGGGGGAGTGTGACTCTGTTGATTCTCCTTGATCTCTCAGTGGCTTTCGATACCATCGACCATGGTATCCTTCTGGGGAGACTAGCTGAGTTGGGAGTGGGAGGTACTGCATTGCGGTGGTCCCACTCCTACTTGGCAGGTTGCCTCCAGAAGGTGGTGCTTGGGGAACATTACTCGGCACCCTGGATTCTCCAGTATGGGGTTCCACAGGGGTCAGTTCTGTCCCCCATGCTGTTCAACATCTACATGAAACCGTTGGGTGCGGTCATCCGGAGCTTTGGAGTGCGTTGCCATCAGTATGCTGATGACACGCAGCTCTATTTCTCCTTTTCATCTTCTTCAGGTGAGGCTGTCAATGTGCTGAACCGGTGCCTGGCTGTGTCAATGGACTGGATGAGGGCTAATGAACTGAGGCTCAATGCTGAGGCTCAAGACTGAGATGCTGCTAGTGGGTGGTTCTTCTGACCGGATGGTGGATGTCCAACCTGTCCTGGATGGGGTTGCACTCCCCCTGAAGGAGCAGGTTCGTAGCTTGGGGGTTCTCCTAGAATCATCTCTGTCACTTGAGGCTCAGGTAGCCTCGGTGGCACGGAGTGCCTTCTACCAACTTCGGTTGGTGGCCCAACTATGTCCCTGTCTGGACAGGGATAACCTGGCTTCAGTTGTCCATGCTCTGGTAACCTCCAAATTAGATTACTGCAATGCACTCTACGTGGGGCTGCCTTTGAAGACGGTTCGGAAACTGCAGCTTGTGCAAAATGCAGCAGCCAGATTGGTAACAGGGACCAGACAGTCTGAACATATAAAACCGATTCTGGCCCGCTTGCACTGGCTGCCTTTATGTTTCCGAGCTCGATTCAAGGTGCTGGTATAGACCTATAAAGCCTTACACAGCTTGGGACCACAATACCTGATGGAACGCCTCTCCCGATATGAACCCACCCATACACTACATTCGAGATCAAAGGCCCTCCTCTGCGTGCCTACTCCAAGGGAAGCTCAGAGAATGGCAACAAGGGAGAGGGCCTTCTCAGTGGTGGCCCCCAAATTATGGAATGATCTTTCTGACGAGGTGCGCCTGGCACCAACACTGTTATCTTTTCGGTGCCAGGTCAAGACTTTCCTCTTCTCCCAGGCATTTTAGCATGTGTTCTATATTGTTTTAAATTTCAAAATTGTGTTTTAAATTGTTTTTTAAAAGATGTATTTTAAATTGTATTTTTTTTTAGTTATTGTAAACTGCCGAGAGAGCTTTGGCTACGGGGCGGTATACAAGTTTAATAAATAAATAAATAAATAAATAAATAAATAAATGTCTACTCAGGAGCAAGTTACATTGTTTTCAGTGGAACTAATTCCCAGTCAAGAACCACTGTGGTGTAGTGGTTAGAATGTTGGACTACGACCTAGGAGACTAGGGTTCGAATCCCCACACAGCCATGAAGTTCACTGGGTGACCTTGGGCCAGTCACTGCCTCTCAGACTCAGCGGAAGGCAATGGTAAACCGCCTCTGAATACCGCTTACCATGAAAACCATATCCATAGGGTAGCCATAAGTCGGGATCGACTTGAAGGCAGTCCATTTCCATTTTTCAATTCTCAGTCAGTGGGTATATGATTTGCAGTAGTACTAATGTATAATGCAAAGGTATGATGGAAATGCACAGGAAATGGTGTAAGTTATCATTTTCAAACTACATTTGGATTGATTCCAGTGATTTTATGATTGATTCCAGTGATTATATAAGGAGCAGATCAAAACATCCTCAGCTTCATTTTGCAAGAGAAAACCAGTGGCTCCATTTACAGTATGGTCTATAACTGAACACAGTTTCCTTATATGCATACCTTTTCTCACAACACAAAGTTGGGATTCAGGATCTGAAAAAAATGTTGCATAGGCTAAAGGGATTAATCCAACCATGCTGAGAAAAATAACACTTTCATAGGGAAGTTGTAAGAGACTGATCTGTGGATGATAATGATGAAGATCATTGGAGGTTTTGTTGCTTGATTGCAGGCCATCTTTGGCTGTCCTTTTGAAATTGAAATTGAAACTTTATTTTCTCAGTTGAGAAGTAGTGATGTGAAGGCCTGGGAAAAAACAAGAACAAAAAAACACCAACTTTTTTTCTGTTTTTTTCTGGGCTGTCACATCTGTATTGAGAAGTTGGTCTACACTTGAATTAGTCCCTAGAGTGACTTGGTATTACATGCAAGCCAAGATGTTAAGCCAAAGCAAAGCTAAGCATGAACAGGTTGGCACTCAAAATAAAAATTGTGGCTGCTTTGCTCCTCCTGATGTTGTACTACTTGAAACTAAGGCATGGCTTGGTTTAGTGTTACATCTGAACCCACACTTGTGGTTTGTATCGTTCCAGGCAAACCATGAGCTGTAACCAATGTTTGTTCTTGGCTGACCGCTTGTGGCTTGTCTGGAAGAAATAAATCATGAGCTTGGGTTTGGATATAACAACTAAGCCAAACCATGGCTTTGCTCTGGGTAGTGTGTCAGGAGGTGTGCAGCAGCCATGATTTTTACTGTGAATATCCGCACAGTCACATGTTCACTCCTAGCCATGGGCTATTATATTCTTCAAGACACATGTAGCAATTGTAGCAATGTTGGCCTATAAGAAAAAACCTGCAAAATCCACAGTGGGACCAAAATATCACAAATGTATGACAAGCTTTAGAGTTCTCCAGAATTATTTATCAGGCGTGATATTACAAAAAGCAGAGGATGGGAAGGGGACAGGAAAAGTAAAGAAACAAAAAAGTTCAAAAATTAGGGTTAAATGTTGTAGCCAACTGGTCAGCTTGTAGAGTCAGTTCCAAGAGAAAGACTGCAAGCTGAGATTGTAGCACTCCACGGTGCTGCAGATATCAGGTTACATACTTGGGATTCTGGGATAAAGAAGCAATGGCCATTCCCCATCTAAAACTAGTTATTCAGGGCAGAATCTACAATCAAAAGAAGATAATTTCCCATTGCCTTAAAATGCAGACTTCCTTCTTGGGTTTCCAGCAGTGGGTGTGATGACCTTTTGTGTTGTTGTTTCCCCCCCCCCACCAGTGCTGCTTGGTTCTCAAGCGCCTGCCAGCCATCAGGATGTTTGAGAACTCTGCACAAGGGATTTTGACAGGTGGGCAAGACAAACCACCTGTCAATTATGCAATGTCATAATGATGCCATGTAGATGACAGATGGAAGACCCACCCACCTGTCAGATTTGACCCACCTGAGCACTAGGAAATAGTACACAGTTTGGTTTCAGTTGACTCATTTTATCAAGTGCACCATAAAAAATTCATCCCTGGTTTTACTAAAATAAAGACTTGTCGTGTTTCTCCTTACTTCTGTTCTCTGCCTACCCCAGGAACCTGTGTCTGTCATTGAAGGTTTGGGACACATTTGGGTTACAACCAGACTTCAATTTGTTAAAGATGAGGAGCTGGATTTGCTTCTTGTCACCAAATCCTACGTGTGTAACTTGATAGCTATAGTACCTGGGCTGGATTTATTTCTCTTTCAGTCTCTATCTTGGAACTGAATCTACAAGCCAACCTCATAGCTCCAGCATCAGCCTAATTTTTGTACTAGCCTCCCTTTCACTCTCTGCTTATGTAACATCTTGCCTGATGAAGAGTTCTGGAGAACTCTAAAGCTTGCCACACATTTTGATTGGGTTTAATAAAGGTATTACCCAACTGTGGATTTTAGAGTTCAATATATCCTATTAATTTTTACACATTTCTAACTTCCACTTTGTGACAAGTTGAGCAACAACAAAATTTTAAATATGTCAAGCTAGTAAACCACGTTGAAATATATTGATTCCCTTCAACAAGGCTATTATGTTAGCAATTTCTTCTAGATCAAGGGTTTCCAAACTGTGGTCTGCAAACCACTGGTGGTCCACGAGCATCTTTAAGGTGGTACACAGGATATCTGTGGATTTGTGGTTGAAGATGGGAGACAGCACATCCATCCCGTTAAATAATAATAGTGGTTTTTAATTGTATTTTATTGTATTCTATGGAATTCAAATTGTAACCCAATAAAATACAATTTATAAGAAATAAAAGAAGCAATAAAATGCAATTAAAAATCATACAACATCATACAATACAGGCACATTACAATTGCTACAGCAGGCAGAAAAATCATTCAGTGATCCATCAAGACCCTCAGTGATTTTTGAGAGGTCCATGGGGAAAAAATATTTGGGAACCACTGTTCTAGATCAAACGTAGTGAACCTATTTATCAGTTAAGTAGAAGAAGAGGTGGATTTTGTAACCACATATATTAGCAAAGGGAATGGGCAGGCGGATCTGCTGTGCTGGCTTTTTTTTCAACATTAGGATATTACATAACTTGACTTTTTCTTTCATCTGGCTAGAAATCATGCAGAATTTGCATGTAGTCTCACTGTAGTAGAGGATAAAGGACTCTTGCAGTGCAATGCTATACATGTCTCCTCAGAAGTAAGCCCAATGGAACTTAAGTTTGTCTATGATTGCAGCTAGAGGTGGAGAAGGGAAGTTGAAACATCCAATCCATTAAGCACTGCTGATGCGTAATGTTCTTTCCTTCTCAGTGGGACTACTGGGGCTGCCATGTGCGACCTGCAGACTGCCATCTGGTGGCAATATAGAAGCAGGCCTTGTGTATGGTAACACCTACACTCTGGAACCCCACCACCTTGTTATTTAGGAGACACCAACTGTTGGGGGTTTCTGATACTTGCTGAAACCTTTACCAGTTTGCTTGGGCTTTCCCCAACTGCTATCAATGAATTCTTCTGCCCTGTATTTCTGTGATACTTGTCTGTTGGTTAAACTATACCTTAAAACCATTTTAATGTCTGCTTGAGATTTCTTTTGAATGGTAAGCAATATAAAATTACTATTACATAAATAAAAAGCCTTACTGAAATGAAAGGAGAATGCAGCAACTTTTAATAGAAATTTGCTGAAGAAATATTTTTAAAAATGAGGAATCAAGCAGAGATTTGCTAAAAGTGAATAATAGGATACTGGTTTTCAGATTGTGCTCTAGAGAACCTTGGAGTTCCCTGGAAGCTTTTCAGGGGTTCCTCGTTGTAAAGATCAGTAATGACATGCAGGTCTCCCTGGATGACAGCTTGCTCAGCACTACCAATCTTCCACTGCAATGTTCAGCTGAAGGGAGTGTTCAGTATCTTTTAGTTTACAATGCTAGTAGCATGAGACAATGGTGAAGCCTCAGAGACCTGGCCATTGGACTGCATAAACTGTGTATGCATCTTTAGAATGTGCTACAGAATCCTCTGCAATGTGCCAGAACATGTTGGGATCCTTTGACAGACAGTTCCCTGAAAGCAGGAAGTTTGAAACTACTGTTATAGGACAAGAAAGTTGTATTCCTAGTTTCCAGAGATGAATGAGAAGAGATGAAGCATAGAGATGAAGCATCCAAAATTCACTAAGGCTGCAATCCAACACCTGCTTATATGGGAGTAACTCACATTGAACCCAATGGAGCTTACTTCTGAGGAGACATGTATTAGATTGCAGCCTTAGTCATTGTTAATAATAATAATAATATAATAATTTTAATTTATAAGTCGCCTATCTGGCCAGTGGCCACTCTAGGCGACGTACAACTCAGTTAAAAATACATCATAATAAATACAGTACAACAATAAAACAGTAAAACAGTGACAGTTCAGAGTAGCAGGCAATTAGTCAAAAAGATTAACCCTCCCCGGAAGTCCCGAAGGCCTGTCTGAAAAGCCAGGTCTTCAAGGCCTGGCGGAATACATTCAGGGAAGGGGCATGACGAAGATCATATGGGAGGGAGTTCCAGAGAGTGGGGGCCGCCACTGAGAAGGCCCTCTCTCTAGTCCCCACCAGCCTAGCTGTTTTAGTTGGTGGGACTGAGAGAAGGCCCTGTGTGGCTGATCTTGTCGGGCGGCATAATTGGTGGTGTTGGAGGCGCTCCATCAGATAAACTGGGCCGAGACCGTGTAGGGCTTTAAAGGTTAATACCAACACCTTGAATTGGGCCCGGAAAACAACTGGGAGCCAGTGCAGATCGAACAGCACTGGGGTGATGTGCTCCCGGCGACGACAGTTTGTAAGTAGTCGAGCCGCTGCATTTTGTATAAGTTGTAGTTTCTGGACCGTTTTCAAGGGTAGCCCCACGTAGAGCACATTACAGTAGTCCAAACGAGAGGTGACCAGGGCATGTACCACCAATGGGAGCTGATGAACAGGGAGGTAGGGTTGCAGTCTACGTATGAGGTGTAATTGATACCAAGCTGCCCGGCTCACTGCCGAAATCTGAGCCTCCATGGACAGCTTGGAATCAAGGACAACCCCTAGGCTGCGGACTTGGTCCTTTAGGGGCAGTTTCACCCCATCAACATCAATCTCTCAACCTTCCCTTGTCCCCCACGAGTAGCACCTCGGTCTTATCAGGATTCAGCTTCAACCTGTTCCTTCCCATCCATCCACTCACGGATTCCAGGCACTTGGACATGGTCTCCACAGTCAACTCTGGTGAGGATTTAAACGAGAGATAGAGCTGAGTGTCATCTGCATACTGGTGACACTGCAGCCCAAATCTCCTAATGATAGTCCCCAGCGGCTTCATATAGATATTAAATAGCATGGGAGAGAGGATAGAGCCCTGTGGCACACCACAATTGAGAGGCCAAGGGTCTGAAACCTCCTCCCCCAATGCTACTTGTTGATGCCTATCGGAGAGAAAGGAGCGGAACCACTGCAGTACAGTGCCTCCTATTCCCAGTCCCTCCAGGCGATGTAAAAGGATACTGTGGTCGACAGTATCAAAAGCCGCTGAGAGATCGAGGAGGACAAGAAAGGTGAATTCTCCCCTATCTAATGCCCTCCTCATATCATCCACCAGAGCGACCAAGGCTGTTTCAGTTCCATGTCCAGTCCTGAAACCCGATTGGTATGGATCCAAATAATCCGCTTCATCCAAGTGTGCCGACAGCTGATTAGCCACCACTCGCTCAATGACCTTGCCTAGAAATGGTAAATTTGAAATAGGGCGAAAGTTATTCAAAACTTGGGGATCCAAGGAGGGCTTCTTTAAGATGGGCTTCACAACTGCCTCCTTGAGGGCTAATGGCATTACACCCTCCTCTAGGGATGCATTAACCACCGCCTTAATCCCCTCGCCAAATTTCTCTTTGCAGCTCACAAGGAGCCATGACGGGCAAGGATCATTTAGACATGTGGTAGGCTTTACAGTTGAGAGCATTGTTTGGCTTGGATATGGGGAAAACCTGGGCAAAACAACGTCTGCTCAGCCACGAAGATCACTAGGTGATCTTGGGTAATCTGCATACCTCACTGTATTACTATGAAGCTAAAATCATGTTCTGATGTCCTGGGATTCCTCCCACAAGCAAAGCTTAGTGTACTACCTTCAAAGGGGCAAACATTGATCAGCCATACCTTGGGGTCTTGGCAGCAGATTTTTAGCAAATGATTTTTAGCTTATTTTCATGGCCTTATATGCTGCATCATGTATCCATTTTTTATTAACCCGATTATGTAGGTGGCTCAGTTATAATCTTTAATTACTTTGGCCAGAGCCTTTTGGCATTCAAATACTTTAAGACACCATGAAACATTCTCCAAACACCCTGAAAAGGACTACTTTGCTTTGGCAACATCTTGTTTTCTTTCCAGAGTGATTCTGAGGCAACTATAAATGGATATGTAACTAATTTGACAACAATTGTATAACAGAATGCCACTGAGTCCTCTCTAAACATTATTAAGGAGGGCATAGTCAGTGGGACATAATTATTTCTAACTAGTCAGAACTGAAGTTAAAAGGGACAGGGATTGGAATCAGATTAATATTTTAATACATGTTTCCATGTCAGACTACACAAATAAATTAGTCATGATCTAGTAATAGATATATAACATATTTTCTAAAGCTATATATGCAGATAGAAAACTACATAAATGAAATGCTTGAGAAAAAAAGTCTACAAAGACAAATAACCAGGTTTTAAAAATGAAATTGTGGTCTAATGTACAAACTTTCTTAACATGTAAAATGCCTCCTGTGTGTATGAATTGTGCAAAAAAAAAAACCCACTCTCAAACAGTAAGAAGTTTAAACATTGCTGAGGCTTTGAATTTAACCTGTAGAAAGCAAGATGTTCTTCCTCAAACCATTTTTGGAAGTTTATAGATTTTGTCAATTATGCCCATTGTCAATAAAGGCTATGCCAAAAGCACTTGGAAGAATTTGTTAACTTGGATCTTACCCACTTTTCTCTTGCTAACATGCTACATAGTTTTGCTAACTAAACTATGATGCTTGGGCCTTCATTTTCAGTACCAATTTTTTTGCCATGTGTTGTTTTGAATAAAACCATAAGTATCCCTTTTTGTGGTCAAATTTAATGCCAGTCTGTTCCCTGCCCATCACATTATACTTGCACACTCCTAGTGTTATTGCCACAGGTGGCCTTTGGCTGAAATGTAAGCATTCAGTGAACTTGGGAGATATTACCTCTAAAAATATCAGAGGAAATGCAGCCATCTACAGTTACACCATGAGAGGAATATAGTGTAGACGCACTTTTTAAAAAACATTTAACAAAAATCAAATAAGCATAATTTTTAATATCTGGATCATAGCAGAGCAATGTTCACATCTTTAAAAAGGATTGTAGGTTAGTTAAAACAATTAAATATGAAGGAATTTTGGATGTAGCAGAAAGCTTAATAACAACAGATGCATCAGTGATTGGTCATAACACCCATTTAAATAAATATGAACCCATTTGTCATATGTAGAAACATTTTATTGTTAGCTCCCTCCTAAAAGTGTTGTTTATGCTAATCACAAATATAAACACTGGTAGTGTTCATTTTATGCAGTATGTAAGGCTGTTATAACTCAGGAACAAATTATATATTTATTTTTTATTTTTGTATGTCTTGCACTGGTAAAGTTGCTAAGAGATTTCTGATTTGATGCCACACTTCAGAAATGATAAAGTCATGAAGCAAATGTGCCATCTCCTGGTGAGAAACAGAAATGTTTCTTCAGATTCAGGGAAGGCAATTTGCTAGATGTTAGTGGTTTAAAAATTATAACTGTGAAAACAAATACATTTATAGCTTATAGGACAGGTTTCAAGCATCTAAATATAAATGAAAAACACACGCCCTACAACCCAATAATAACAGTGGGATGATAGGTTGAAAAGTCACTAGGTCCCTTCAGTCATGAAAATACTGAACTCTCTCTGTTCAGGAAATAGATTCTTCTGTCTATATGATGTTAAGGCTGCTGTGTTCAATCCACTTACTCCAAAATAGTTCCACTGACTTCAGTGGACTACTCCAGGAGAAGTGGCTGGTTTTTAAGCATTGTGACCTGAACAGCTGAACATTTTATATATATATATATATATATAAGCCTCAGTGCGTATAACTGCATTTGTTCACATTTGCCTCCTTTTACCTCTGTCACACCTTTCCCTATTGTACCTCCTCTGTTGTCAAACTGTAAATTGTACATTCTTTAGGGCAGGAAGTTTCCCCCCCTCTTTTTCCTATTCTGTAATGCTCCATGCATAGTCATGGTGCCATATAAATAATAATGTAATAATAACCTTCAGAAACTTTTTTAATATGCAAGCTCTTACACTATCATTAATGAATGACTGGCTAACCTTTTTTTACATTTGTTTTTATTTGAAGGGAATTCCAGTGACTCAGAGGAAGACCAGAACACCAATAGCACAGAGAATCAGTCTGCTCCCAACGCACACAGACTGTTGGATTCCAAGTCACATGCTCACCACACCAAAATAGATATCATTAGGAAAGAGCACACCAAAAATACTCAGCGCTACAAATATGATTCACAAAGTGCAGACACATTGAATTTCTCTTCTGATTCTAAACAGGAGACTGAATATGTAAGTATTATTATTTATTTAACAGGAAAAGCAACATACATGTGTTCTCTAAAAATTACCTGAAATGGATTCAGACTCTAGATATTGTTAATTGTCTCAGCTTTTGTATCCACCAGAATTACTAGAAATGGAGATTGCAACAGCTGGTCAGCTACAAGATGTCTGAATTACATTGAACTTTTGTGATAATGTTTAATCTGTTAATCAATAATCACTTCACAGATAGGTTAAAGTATTTCCTCTTTTGATTATCTCATACAACTTAAAACTAAAATGAAATTTTGAGGCAGATGTGGAGATTCCTATTTGGGAGAAATATCAGAGGAACTTTGAGAGAAGCAAAATGAGTTTCAGTGATTAGTTTCTCAGGGGTGTTCAGCACATCCCATAACAAACACTCATGCAGGTTGTTACTCAAGTTGCCTTGTGAGTGTTCATCTGTCTCTCGTCAGCACTGAGTGTCCTGTTGTGAATCCAGGGCTGATGGAGAATATCTCTACACAGTAAGCAAAGCTAGTAAAATTTGGGGCTTATCTCATGCCTAAAGTAAACTTTTGAAGCAAATAAGGAGGTTTGTATTTAGGAGAAACATCTGAGTAATTTTGAAGGAAGAAAAAGTTTTGAGAAGACTAGTAACATTTCAAAGAGGATTATGTATACCAATCCATAGTTATTGCCTGATTAGACCAGTTATTATGCTAGTAATGCATTGGTTCAGTTTTATTCCTCCTACAAACATGACAAATTGGCTAATAAATAAAAATGCCTTGCTTTCTGTCTGTGAGCCTGTATCCCAAGCAGCATATTATAACAAGTGCTGTGAATGCAGGACTTAGTATCAACTTTTGGCTGACTGTCAGAAGTTTTCTACTGCACATAAAGTAGCATCTAGCTTCGTTATTGATTGCTGAAAACGCTTCTGGGTAAAATAACACATGGAGATGAAGTAGCCACTGTTTCTTGTTCTTTATGTGCAGTGCATGAACAGAGTCTGCAGACCAGCCAGTTTGCAGGAAATGCAAGCAGAGAATATTCTGGTTCATGTACTGTTCTTGGCAGGCAGGCTGCTTATCCCCCTTGCCAACAGGCACACAAAATGTTGCTAGGTATTTCTTGGCTTTGCATCAAAACACTGATGGCTAATCCAGACACTGCCTTATGTTGCTGAAAAAGAAAGCTTGCAGGGAGGGACCACTTCAAAAATCTTCAGAAATGGAAAATACGCAGAGTCAGATCAATGTGAAAAGTGTCCTTGCCTGGTTAGTCTGTCACAAAATGTAGAGACGTTCCAGAGGGAATCCAAGGGTGCCTGGCTTTTCAGAGAGTACTGCTTCTCTTTCATAAAGAGGAAATTAAAAGGTTTGCATTGACAGGGAAATAGGCAGGATGATTTTATGTCCATGCTATCCTCTTCCAACCCATCCTAAACTGAGGAACTTCAAATTCTGGCATCCTAATATAATTTATACATGGTGACTTAACTTCATAATTTATTCTGAGTGCAAACTGGGTACACACGTCTGAGTATTTTTAAGCAGACTGCAGTAGTGGAAACAGCAAAAATATTGGTGATGCTGTGTCAGTGAATGGACCTGGTTTCATGATAAGGGACAGGCAGCTCTAGTTTTCCAAAGACTTGATCACTAGAATGTCTACCTAGGCAATGGTTGGGGAAAGTGTTTGTTTCTTAGGTGTTAACTTCAGTGTTTAACAGCATTACATACCTGTAATGAAGCCTTATTGATTTGTTGTGAGTAAACATGAACAAGTTAAGATCAAGCTGCCTATAAATATTTCGGATTTCTACGCATTCGGAACAAAGGACGCCAGGAACAAGATGCCAAGGTGATTAAGACATTGGCCACATGATTACAAGTTTCTCTTTGTAACCATAAGGGCTAGATTATGTTTCCAAATGAAATTCTCATAGAATTATACAGCTACGAGCAGGACTGGCACCAGGCAAGACTGGGCCCTTCGGCACCAACCTGCTCCGGGCTTGTGGCGCCTGCCCACACACATTCCACCTACCTCTCCTGTTGCTGTGAATGCCGTGCACACTGTACACGTATGCCTGCCATCAATCAAGATGGCGGCAGGGATGTCAGCCCCTTAGGGAAGCCCCCCCATCTTAGTTGATGGCAGACATGCATCCGCAGCGCACATGATATTCACAGTGACGGAAGGTGGGGCATGTGTGTGGGCTTATTGAAGCCCTCACTATCTGTTTGTGTGGGTGCCTGGGAGCTCCCTCTCCTTGATCCGCAGCAGGGTTAGCAGCCTCCGCTGCTGCAGATTGCAGAATGGGAGCGCTACCCTCCCACCCTAAGGAGGGGCCCTTCAGGAGTGACTATATACTATAGCCAGCATGGATTTTCACATTCCACCATGTTAAATTGAAAACACCACACATACACACCATTCTGCTGCTTTTCATAAGCTCATTTCAAAACAAAATATTACAAAACTTGTACTCCTGAACTCAGAAGTCTTGCTTAACAACCCTCTAGATTTTCATGACAATACATAAAACACTCAGAGAGAATCCAGAGTTCAAAGTCTAAAACAAGAGTAAAATAATCCACTTTGGACTTTGGACTTTTTTCTATCAATGGTCTCATAATTTGTTGAAATTAATTAAAAATCACCCATGTTCACAGAGTAATCCTATTACTGACCTTGCCCCATACTCTGACCTTCATCTTCTGCAGTTTAAAAGCTAAAATGCATGGCTGATTTATAATTAATTTTTAAAAAATAACAGAACCAACTGTCAGTGTTCTAAAAGCCAGACTAAGAGCTGTTTGGGTTGGCTGATCAGGGGGCCACACCCATGCCAGACATTTATTCCACTTTAAACAGTCATGGCTTCCCCCAAAGAATCCTGGGAAATGCAGTTTGTGAAGGGTGTTGAGCATTGTTAGGAGACTCCTATTCTATTCATTTGATGAGGCTGAAGACATGGCAACACTAACTTCTTCCTCCTGACATTTCTGTAACCCAGTCATCCTAACTGCTACCTCACACAGAGCATCTTTCCCTTTAGTCAGCTGTTCATCATCCAGCAGAATCCGGTGCATTGGGTCTACATAAGCAGCTGCCGAAAGAATCTTGTTTTGTAATAATAGTGCCTCTCTTCGTTTCATTGAAGCAGCAATGCCATCTGCAATTAACCCTCTTTGGGACAGGCGAAACATCAGGTTCTTCCACTCCTTCAAGAAAATGCCTGGAGTTAAGTCTTCAGCTTGTAATTTTTTAGTCACTGTAAATGAGTGATGAAGCAACTCTTCCAATTCTGTCACCTGTGTCCACTGACCTTCGCTTAGCATCACTTGAGGGTTGGCCATGTCCACAAGAAAGGGTTTCAGGTCAAGCAAGCGCTGAATCATTAAGTAGGTACTGCCCCAGCGTGTGGCTTGATCTATAATTGCCCCTTTTCCAGCGCGTCTCTTCAAAATGGAATCAACTTTAGATGTTCTGGCAGCAGTAACTAATTTCCTCACCTTGCCAATCAGAGGAGCAACATGTCCTTCTTTCAGACTGTCTCTTATTGCCAGCTGCTGTGTGTGCACAACACGGCGCATGTGATGAATTCGGGACAGTTTTGAGGCAGCTTCAACAAGATCATCTAAAGGATCATCATTTTGTTGCTGTTCTGTAGCAACTTCAGTTTGTTCCTCAGTTGCAGGAGCGTGCTCTTCAATTTCAAACATTCCTATATCTCTGAAGTCTTCTTCTAGCTGTTGGTCACCTTCATTATCTGCATTCATTAGTTTAATTGTACTTAGCATGTTTGAAGCATTGTCAGTTACAATACAAAGAACTTGTTCTTTTTTAAGTTCATAATCTTGCAGAACCTTTTCCACTAAGACCTGGAGAAACTCGCTGGTGTGATGAGCTTCCGTGTCTTTTACTGCCAGTGTCTTGGTAACTATTTCATTCTTGTCACAAACAAATCGGACATTGATGGCAAAATAGTTCGCTCTGTGGCATATGCAGGCATCCATTTTAAGAAATACAAAGCGTCCCCTGAGATTTTTTTTAAGTTCTTCCTTTTGGTTAAGGGCTTCTTCGATCACTATTTTTCTAATACTATCTCTTTCCAGAGAAACACCAAGTTTGCGGGCCATTTCTCCATTCAGACCTATAAAACCCGATCGTGAAAATAATGATAAAGGCACACCATTTTTTGCAACAAGTTCTATGATACGTTTTTTGAATGTATCTGCCGTCATTGTTACAGTAACTTTGTCACTGACAAAATATCTTGTAACTGATGTCTGAGAATTTTTCTGATCCTTTGCTTGGCTGGAAGTGCTGGGCATTAGTTCCTGGCTTTTGCTGTTATCTTTCTCATTCACAACTTTGAATACTTCTGGATGAAAGCACTGTCAATGTCTTTTTGAATTGGAAGCTCTCGTAGGAGCATGTTTATCGCTGCCTGAATATGCGCTGTTCTCGGCAACACACCATTTGTCTTCATCTGGGTCTTTTGTTATACACTGAAACACAAAATGTTTTCCATCCTGAGTTATGGTGAAATGCTCAAATACAGCTGACTTCATGGGAAGATTCTTTGACATTGTGAATTTATATTTTTTAAAATTTGTCAATCAAAATTACAAATATTTTTCCTGAAAAATAAAAAAGTATAAAATATAGGTATAAAATGATATATTTACCCAAAGCCCATGAAAGCCCAACAGCCTCAGCTCATTCCTCTGACTATGCCTTTGCACACCAGTTATCCTGAAAAAAACCCCAAACCCAAAGCCCCAAAATGACAACCTCCCTATGACAACCTTCCCAAAATGGCTGCCTCACAGAAGGTCTGCCAAAATGGCCACAAGGCAAAGAAAGGCCCAGTCACATGGCCCCAAACTACCACCCATGCTCCAGCTCTAACTGTAGGCCCCAAATGATTCCAGCCCTCCAGGCCCTTAACAAGCCCCCCAGGAGGCCTCAAATGAAGCAGGCCTGCCAGGCCTAGCAGAGACTCTCCCTGCCCCGACTCCAAACCTTGCAGGCCTCTTGCCCCAACCGCTCCAAGCCTGTCTCTCACGCTCCAATGCTGAGAAGCTGAGCCAGCAGGTCCTCTCTCTCCCGCCTTGTGTGCCATCGAAACAGATAACCAGCCAAGGCCCAAAGCGCCTAACGTGGCCTAGCTACCTGCTCCGTCGTTGCATCAGGCCAGAAAGAGGCTGAGGGGAGGTGGAGCAGGGCTAAAATAGCCACCCTGCGCCACCCCCTATGTGACAAGCATGTGTGGCCATGCCATGCCCAAAAGGGGAGGGGCGTTGAAGCCATGCCAGGTCTTCCCCAGCATGCCTGCAAAGACCCACGATTGCCAGAGCAATAAGTTTTTATTTAGAAGTCGGAGTCGGTACATTTCTACCGACTCCACCCAAAATTGCTTCCGACTCTGACTCCACGACTCCAATTCCACAGCCCTGAGCCCAAGTAAGATTTGTAGATAGCAACCACCCATGCTGCAATGACACTGGCCTCTCAAATGTGTTTTCTGTCTTTGCCTTACATTCTTTTGCCTTACCTTCTTTTATGTGATAGTTGTTTTGTCAACACTTCACTATTTCTTCTGAACTTTAATTAGGAGATAAGATCACTGCACGTTTGCTACACAGTGTAGTACAGAGTTGGCCGTCCTACTCAGAGTAAACCCACTGAAATTAATGAACTTCATTGAGTCTACTCTGAGTAGGACTTAGCTGAATTCCACCCCCTAATTTTACAAACTGGTGAAACAGACCTTCAGAAGGTAGGCCCCCCTTCTGACATTAACCTGGCAGTGTGGGTGCTGGTAATGATGCTGTAATGCAAGGATGTGGAACCTGTGAGCCTCTAGATGTTGTTGGACTACAGCTCCCATTATTACTGACCATTGGCTGTGTTGGCTGGGGCTGATGGGAGTTGGAGTTCAGCAAATATATGGAGAGCAACTACTTGCCCATCCCTACTGTAATGCGAAATAGGAATATCAGCAACTCGGTCCACATAACTTCAGGCTTTTGATGTTATTCACTAATAGGCAAAAAACCTTGCGGTTTAAGAACATACCTATAGCCCACAGCTATTCTATCAAACTTTAAAAAGCAGGGAAATTGGGCAGCTATAGTGAATGCACCAGGGGAGCAGGAGACCTGACTTCCTCTCTGAGATACTGGACTGCCCTACAAATTTGTCAAAATGGAAACACAATTTGGGTTGGTCTTTCACAGTCCAATCCACTTCCTGTGTAGCTTGGAAGAATTTGGTAACATGTGCCTCTGAGCATATGGTGAGTGGTGGCAACACTTGCCATCTCCAAAGATAGAGAATTTTATTTTTGTATGTTTGCTGGTGTTCTTCTTATTTTGCTTCTTTCCTGTGTTATTAATGTTTCTACAAAGAATCTATGCTAGAAAAAATTATTTCCCTCATTATTCATCCCAGAAATCTGTGTCAAATTTATTTTTATTAATTCCAAAGCCTTTTTATTGGTCAGTGTCATATGATGGTGAAGACAGCCTTTTGTGTTTCAAATTGGAGGTTATGTTCTATTTCTATTTTGGGTGCATTAACAGTGGAATCAAACTGTAGTTTGATGAAAAATCAGACTGATTCCAATATGTTGCTACTTCAGCAATGACTCTAGCTGTTGGAAAAAAGAGGATGCATATTTTCAGCCTGCTATGTTTAAACCATTTCATTTAAGGCAAGGTGGGCACAGTCAATTAAAAACATAGAGCACACCTAGCATTTTGCTAGAATATATTTCACCTACCACTGTTGTATTTTGTGCAAATTGAGACACTCCTGATGTCCACTGGAGACTATTCTGCAGAAGTCAGTGCCATTATTCCACAATTATGCTTGGAGTTTTTTTAGTATAAATTTTGCAGAGAGTTGCTGTACTTCACATATTCACAGAAATAGAAACAAAAGAAAATGATTTCCTATAGGAAACTTCACTAAAATTGCAAAGGAAATCAGACCAGAGCTTGGAAAAGTTACTTTTTTGAACTACAATTCCCATCAGCCCCAGCCAGCATGGCCACTGGATTGGGCTGATGGGAGTTGTAGTTCAAAAAAGTAACTTTTCCAAGCTCTGAATCAGACACATTCGAAGTGACCATCTGAACTATATCAACTGTCTTAATAATGTTGCTTCCTCCCTGCTAAAACAAGATCAGCACAGCACATGTCTTCTTTCTATTATTTGGGCTGATTGCAGGTGTTGCCACCACTCACCATATGCTCAGAGGCACATTTTACCAAATTCTTCCAAGCTACACAGGAAGTGGATTGGACTGTGAAAGACCAACCCAAATGGTGTTTGCATTTTGACCAATTTGTAGGGCAGTACAATATCTCAGAGAGGAGGTCTCCTGCTTCCCTGGTGCATTCACTATAACTGCCCAATTTCCCTGCTTTTTAAAGTTTGATAGAATAGCTGTGGGCTATAGGTATGTTCTTAAACCGCAAGGTTTTTTGCCTATTAGTGAATTTCCCTGCTTTTTAATCCGGGAGGTAAGAAATGGGATCCTGTCCAAGTTTGCTGAGAATGGATGGATCATTTGCATGCTTATTGAGTTCAATGGGATTTACTCCCCTGCAATCATGCTTAGGATAGGTGAAACTGACCATAGAGGATGGGGAGGGGAGGAGGAGGAGGAGGGAGGGGAGGAAATGCAGACAGGAGGACTGGGAGGGGATAGGTGAAACTGACCACAGAGGATGGGGAGGGGAAGAGAAGGTTTGATCATTTGCATGTTTATTAAATTTAGTGCAATTTACTCCCGTGCAATCATGCTTAGGATAGGTAAAACTGTCTGGGGGAGGGAGGGAGGGAGGGAGGGAGTGGGCAGGGGAGGAGGAAGGGAGAGGAGAGGAGAGGGGAAAAGCAGGTCTGATCATTTGCATGCTTATTTTCAATTGGATTTACTCCTATGCAATCTTGGTTAGGATAGGAAACACTGACCATGGGGGAGGAGGAGGGGGAGTGGGAAGGAGCGTATTGGAGGGGGGCAAAGGAAGGTGGAGGGGAGGGCAGGTTTGATCATTTGCATGCTTATAGAGTGCAATGGTATTTACTTCCATAAAATCATGTTTAAGATAGGTAAAACCGACCATGGGGAGGAGGAAGGGGAGGAAGGGGAAGGGGAAGGGGAAAGAGGGGATTGGAAGGGGATGGGGAGTGAGGGGCAAAGGAAGGGGGAGGGGAGGGGCAAGAGGAGGGGATAGGAGGAAGGAGAAGGGAGGGTGGGTTTGATCATTTGCATATTTTTTGAGTTCAGTGGGATTTATTTCTATGCAATCATGTTTGAAAATGAAAATGGACTGCCTTCAAGTCAATCCCCACCTATTGCGACCCTTTGCATAGGGTTTTCATGGTAAATGGTATTCAGAGGTGATTTCACCATTGCCTTCCTCTAAGGCTAAGAGGCAGTGACTGGCCCAAGGTCACCCAGTCAGCTTCATGGCTGTGTGGGGATTTGAACCCTGGTCTTGTAGGCTGTTGGAAAGCATGATGTTCTGTGTTTTTCCAGAAAGACAAGAAAAGACAAGTAAGGGGTTAAAACTGTGCAGCAATCCAAGGATGGACTGCAGCTGGCACATAAACCGAAAGTGTATAAAACCGTGGGTGAAGAAACCACAAGGTGTGGGGGTTGTTAGTAGGAGGACAGAGACTTGTATCATGTTAATACTTTGCCTATTGAATCAGTAAAGATTCTCTTTACAAGAACTTGCTGTAGTGTGTCTCTACTCTGGATATTCTGGGAAACAACTGGACGTTTTCTGGGCAACAGGCCTCTCCATTCATACGCTGCACAACAAGGGTTATGGGCCCAGCACCAGTCTAGAGCCCCAAGCTAGAGAACCAATTCGATCCAGAGTTCCAGAGATCCAGCAGCAGTGCTCAGCGGCAAACCAGGATGCATGGCTGGTGAGTCTAACATGTGTACGGAATCGTGCCGGGAGGCTGTGCAAGAAGCAGGAAAGGAAAGTCTGCAAGGATGGCAGTTTCGCTTTCGGCTGGCATGCCTCTTGAATGGCTGACAGACACAAATTATATGAGTTGGCGTTTAAGGATGCAAGCATTTCTAACTAAGGAAGATGTATGGCAAGTAGTAATCCATGAACCCCCCTCCATTCCACCACCGGAGCAGTGGATTCGACTACAGGAAAAAGCTAGGGCTTATCTTATTCTGGCAGTAGATGATTCACAATTGCTTCACATTCAAGATAAACCGACAGCCAGGCTGATATGGACTGCTCTTAACAAGGTTCACGTCAGGAAAACAGCCAGCAGCAAGATTCATTTGGCACGGAAGCTCTATCAAATGAGGCTGACTGATGACATGACAATGTCAGAACATTTACTAGCAATAAAGAAACTGTTTGCGGAGTTGCAAGAACGGAATGTTGCTCATACTCAATTGCAACAAGTTTACATCATCCTCTCTTCTCTGAATACTTCCTGGTATCCTGTTGTATGTTCGTTAGAAGCAATGAGAGATGACAATCTAACTGTCGAGTACATATCTGGAAAGCTGATCGAGGAGTGAGAGAGGCGAAAGGACACAGATGACAGGGAACATGTGGATAAATGCAACAGAAAAGAAAGCAGAACTTTCTTCAAAGACGCAGGTACAAGATCATATGGAGTGAAAGCCTGCTATATTTGTGGTTCACATTCACATCTACAAAAGGACTGTGAGTCGAGACGAATAGGACGAGGAAGGAAGCTGTCGTATGTTCAGCTGGTGAGTGCTGATAAAAGGAAAACCAAAAGCTGTGAAAACAGTGACTGTGTTGAATGGGTAGTGGACTCTGGAGCTACTCACAGTATGATTGCAGACAGAAATATGTTCAAAACTATGCTTCCCATGACGGAGGATGTGGTACTTGCTGATGGTACGCACAGAAAGGTACTGGGAAGGGGAACTGTAAAATTGTGTATACTGAATACAATAATGACTGACGTATTATTTGTACCGGGACTAGAAAGCAATATCTTGTCTGTCACGAAACTGAATTCCATGGGTTTTGAAGTGTTGTTTAAACATGGGATCTGTGAGATAAGAAAGGGAGACAGAGTCTGTTCAAAAGGGAGTTTAAGAGATTCACTATTCTATGTAAACCTAAGCACACCAGAAAGATTAGCTATGGTAACGAATGAAAAGCCTCATCACACGTGTATTCACTTGTGGCACAGGAAACTAGGTCATGCTAATTATGGCACAACTAGGGACATGCCAAATCATTGCGCAGATGTAACGCTAAAAGAGTGCAACAAACATGTAGAGTGTGATATATGCAACCAATCTAAGGCCACCATAGCTCCCATAAATAAAGAGGCTAAGAGTGATACACACGAACCGTATCAGACTATACATGTGGACCTGGCAGGACCGTTTCAAAGGTCGCAAGGGGGAGCCAGATATTATCTTGTCATAGTTGATGATTATACCAGGTTTTGTAATGTATATTTGTTGAACTCAAAAGACGAAGCAGAAAGGAAACTAAAACTGTTTGTGAAGAAAGTTGAGGTGCAGCATGGCACACACATTCGTCAAATACGTTCTGACCAAGGCGGGGAATTCACCAGTAAATCATTGGAGCAGTATCTATCACAGAAAGGGATAGAACATGCATTAGCGGCCCCATTTTCTCTGTTTCAGAACGGGATAGCAGAAAGAACGAATAGGACTTTGCAGGATGCAACGAGAGTCATGTTGAATGACTCTAGTCTACCAAATGCGTTTTGGAATGTGTGTTATATGCTAACTACATACAGAATCGGCTGTTTCATAGGGCGATAAATATGTCACCATATGAGAAATTCCATAACAGGAAACCTAAACTACAACATCTTGTAAGGTTTGCCGCAGAGAGCTGGGTGCACATTCCAAAGTGTAGATGGAATGGAAAACTTGCTCCCAGAGCTGAGAAAGGTTATATGCTAGGGTTCCAGAATGCTTACTATCGAGTCTGGCTACCAAAGCACAGAAGGGTGGTGCTCAGTAGAAGTGTAAAAGCCCAGGAACAAGATTGGGATAAAAACAAATACGTAGAACTGGAACACACACATATACATAGTGAAAGCACCGACAATGAATCTGAGACAGGAATAAAACAAGAGGAAGAAGAACATCCTCTTGCTAGCCCAAGTGAAAGCAGCAGACAAGAAACCGAGCCCCAAATAACACTCAGGAGGTCTGAAAGGGTGAACTTTGGGAGACCACCAGAAAGGTTTCATGTTAGTGCTATAAAAGCTCAAAACTATGACAGAAGTGAAGGGACTCCAGAAAGGAGTATGAACATTGTAGAAGATGTGTTGTACATTGACTGTCTTAAACCACATGAATAAATGCATTCCTGAAGAAATGTACAAATGTATGTAAGAAACTGTGTAAAACTCATGTAGAAAAATGTCTTTATGGAAAAGGTGGGAGCTGTAGGCTGTTGGAAAGCAAGATGTTCTGTGTTTTTCCAGAAAGACAAGAAAAGACAAGTAAGGGGTTAAAACTGTGCAGCAATCCAAGGACGGACTGCAGCTGGCACATAAACCGAAAGTGTATAAAACCGTGGGTGAAGAAACTGCAAGGTGTGGGGGTTGTTAGTAGGAGGACAGAGACTTGTATCGTGTTATTACTTTGCCTATTGAATCAGTAAAGATTCTCTTTACAAGAACTTGCTGTAGTGTGTCTTTACTCTGGATATTCTGGGAAACAACTGGACGTTTTCTGGGCAACAGGCCTCTCCATTCGTACGCTGCACAACAGGTCTCCCAGGTCGTAGTCCAACACTGACCCAGGGAAGGGGCAGGGAGTGGGAGGGGAGGAGATTGGGTGGGTGGGCACTGGGCAGAAGGGAAGCCCCTTTCCTTACCAAAAGGAAAACATTGTAAACAGAATCATTCTTTTTCAGACTTTCCCCCACCTTTTTATTCTACAGCAGACACATTTAGCCTCCCACCCAAATTTAAACCAAAGCTTTCCCTGGCCACATCCACACCAGGCCTTTATTTCACTTTGGACAGTCATGGCTTCTCTCAAAGAATCCTGGGAAGTGCAGTTAGTGAAGGGTGCTGAGAGTTGCTAGGAGATGCCCTGTTCCTCTCACAGACCTTCAATCAGGGTGGCTGACTGTTAAACCATTCTCTCAGGGGAATAGGAGTCTCTTAGCACCCTTCACAAACTACAAGAGAGAGAAGAACATTTGTGCAAAATGGCCCTTAATGGCACTAAAGCAGGTACTCATTGGGGGGAGTTGAGGGTAGGCTGGTTTTAAAAACTGCAGATCAGATCTCTTGCAACAAGTTTTCTTGGAGCTCCACGATAAGCATTGCTGTGCTGGAGAGAAGTCCTTTTTGTAGCAGATCTGCAAAAAACAAAGGATAGAAACCTGCATTTTTCAGGTTGCTGTGACAACGGATTTCCTCCAGGTGCAGCAGTGCTTGTAAAATAGCAATGTCTTTTTCCCTGCCCCCCATAGGATGTGCCAGACATAGAGCTAGCAACTGTGCGAAGTGCTGCGCATAGGGCTAGCAATGATCCTTGTGCTACAGCTCCGAAGGGCTGATAGCCAGAGGGCTGTCGGGCAGTTGGGAACCCCATAATGGATTTCGACAGGTAGGTAGGACAACCAACATCAATGATGTGATGTCATAATGGCATCATGTGATGAACAGGTGGGTGACCTTGTCAAATTTGGCCCACAAGGCTGATCCTGATAACCATCTGGCCTGTGGAGCCGAAAAGGTTCTCCACTTTTGTGTCAAGCCAGCCCATGGCTTAGTGATAATGAGCAATCAGGTGGGTACCCAGAGGGAAAATTTACTCCTCCTCTAGTCCTGCTGTCTCTGTGCTACTCAAAGGTAAGCTGTACTTTGACTTAGCATTGCATCCAAACGTGGGCTCATGATTTTTCTCCCCTGCACAAACCAAGAACAAACATTTGCAGCTCATTTTTAAAAAAATGTTTTTAACGCTGTTTTGTCTTAATGTATTTTAAGATTTGTTTTTATGACGTTTTAAAGAGTTTTTAGTGCCTTGTTTGCCGCCCTGGGCTCCTGCTGGGAGAAAGGGCAGGATACAAATTAAATAAATAAATAAATAATGTTTTGTTGTGAGAGACACCAGCAAAGAGCCTGGTTTTGTATGAAATGCTATGCTAAATTATAGCTCTGAGTAGTCCAGCAGCAACAGGACTGGGGAGGAGTGAAGTGGCCATGATTTTAGCTCTAGGTACGCTCACACTCATTCTCACTAAGCCATAGTTCGGTATAGTGTTACATGCAAAGAAGTCCAATGTGAAAGTTTCCATCCAAACATGTCCTCATTATTCAGAAAAGTCTATCCCTCAGCTTTAAGGGCTAGGTGAGGTTATAAGTGTGAGTTCTGAACCAGACAGGCTTTAGTTCAAATCTCATCTCAGTCACAAGCTCACTAGATAGCCTCAGGCCAGCCTTTCCCAACTATTGGGCCACCAGGTGTTGTTGGACCACAACTCCCATCAGCCTCAGCCAGCATTGCCAATGGTCAGGAAAGATGGGAATTGTGGTCCAACAACATCTGGTGGCTCACTAGTTGGGAAAGGCTGCCTTAGGCTCAGCACGTCCCCTCCGCCTCCCAATCTGCAGCATACTACACATAATGATACTGATTCTACCTTACAGGTTTAATATAAGGATTACTGAGACAATGTATATGAAGCCCTGTTGTTGTTGTTTTTGTTGTTATGTGCCTTCAAGTCGATTACAACTTATGGCGACGCTATGAATCAGTGACTTCCAATAGTATCTGTTATAAACCACCCTGTTCAGCTCTTGTAAGTTCAGGTCTGTCGTTTTCTTTATGGAATCAATCCATCTCTTGTTTTGGTCTTCCTCTTTTTCTACTCCTTGCTGTTTTTCCCAGCATTATTGTCTTTTCTAGAGAGCCAGTGTGGTTAAGGTGCTGGACTATGACCTGGGAGAACAGGGTTCAAATCCCCACACAGCCATGAAGCTCACTGGGTAACCTTGGGCCAGTCACTGCCTCTCAGCCTCAGAGGAAGGCAATGTTAAACCCCCTCTGAATACCAGTCACCTTGAAAACCATATTTATAGGGTCACCATAAGTCGGAATTGACTTGAAGGCAGTCCGTTTCCATTTCATTGTCTCTTCTAGTGAATTATGTCTTCTCATGATGTGTCCGAAGTATGATAACCTCAGTTTCATCATTTTAGCTTCTAATGATAGTTCTGGTTTAATTTGTTCTAACACCCAGTTATTTGTCTTTTTCGTGGTCCATGGTAATCCACAAAGCTGTCCTCCAACACTACATTTCAAATGAGTTGATTTTTCTCTTACCCGCTTTTTTCACTGTCCAACTTTCACATCCCTACATAGAGATCGGGAATACCATGGTCTGAATGATCTTGACTTTAGTGTTCAGTGATACATCTTCGCATTTGGGGACCTTTTCTAGTTCTCTCATAGTTGCCCTCCCCAGTCCTAGCCTTGTTCTAATTTCTTGACTATTGTCTCCATTTTGGTTAATGACTATGGTGAGGTATTGATAATTAATCCTTGATGAGTTCAATGTCCTCATTGTCAACTTTAAATTTACATATATCCAATGCCGCTTTCCATATATGTTCTGCATATAGATTAAACAAATAGGATGATAAAATACACTCTTCTCTCACACCCTTTCCGATTGAGAACCAATTCGTTTCGCCATATTCTGTCCTTACAGTAGCCTCTTGTCCAGAGTATAGGTTGCACCCAAGAACAATCAGATGCTGTGGCACCCCCATTTCTTTTAAAGCATTCCATAGTTTTTCATCATCTACACAATCAAAGGCTTTGCTGTAATCTATAAAGCAAAGGGTTATTTTCTTCTGAAATTCCTTGGTCGGTTCCATTATCCAACATATGTTTGCGATATGATTTCTGGTACCTCTTCCTTTTCTAAATCCAGCTTGGACATCTGGCATTTCTCACTCCATATATGGTAAGAGCCTTTATTGTAGAATGTTGAGCATTACTTTACTTGCATGGGATATTAAGGCAATATTTCGATAATTACTGCATTTCCTGGGATCCTCTTTCTTTGGAATTGGGATATATATTGAATGCTTCCAGTCTGTCGGCCATTGTTTAGTCTTCCATATTTCTTGACAGATTTTTGTCACAATTTGGACAGATTCAGTCTCAGTAACTTGTATGGTATTGGTATGCCATCTCTTCCTAGTGATTTGTTTCTTCCAAGTATTTTAAGAGCAGCTTTCACCTCACATTCTAAAATTTCTGGTTCTTCATCATACGGTTCCTCTGTGAATGAATCTGTCACCCTTGCATCTCTTTTATAGAGTTCTTCAGTGTATTGCTTCCATCTTGCTTTTATTTCATTGTGGTCAGTCAGTTTGTTCCCCTGTTGATTATTCAACATCCCTACTCATGGTTTAAATTTCCCTTTCATTTCTCTAATCTTTTGGAATAGGACTTTTGTTCTACCCTTTTTGTTGTCCTCTTCTATTTCTATACAATAACTATTGCAATAGTTCTCTTTGTCCCTACGTACTAGTCACTGTATTGTTGCATTTAGGGTTCGACTGTGCTTCTATTTGCTTTTGCTTTCCTCCTTTCTTTAACCATTTTAAGAGTTTCTTCAGTCATCCATTGAGGTCTTTCTCTCTTTTTAGCTAGTATTGTCATTTTGCATTCTTCCCTGATAATGTCTCTGACTTCAATCCATAGTTCTTCTGGTTCTCTGTCAACTAAGTTTAAAGCCTTAAATCTGTTCCTTATTTGATCTTTATATTCTTCTGGGATGTTATTTATATTGTATTTTGGCATTATGATTGCTTTGTTGTTGTTCTTTAGCTTTATTCTGATTTTCAATATTACATGATCTGTACCGCAGTCTGCTCCTGGTTTTGTTTCACAGAAAGTATGGAACTTCTTCACCTTCTGCTGCCAATTATATAATCATTTTGATTCCTAAATCGACCATTTGGTGATGTCCACATGTACAGTTGTGTTTTCGGTTGCTCAAAAAATGTGTTTGCAAGAAACAAATTATTGGCTTCACAGAATTCAATAAGTCTCTCTCCTGCTTCATTTTTATCTCCTAAGCCCCATTTTCCCACTATTTCTAATTCTTCTCTGTTCCCTACTTTTACATTCCAATCCTCCATGATTATCAGAACATCCTGTTTTGGCGTGTGATCAATTTCTTCCTGTACTTCTGCATAAAATCTCTCCCCGGGCTTTCCAAATTGATCTTGGGACTGACGTTGGAGTCTCCCAGACTATTAGTTCTCGGCGATTTCAACGTCCACGCCGAGTCCTCCCTGTGTGGATTGGCACGGGACTTCATGGCTGCAATGACAACCATGAGGTTGTCCCAATTAATCTGTGAGCCCATGCATATCGCGGGACATACTCTTGACCTTGTTTTTTATGCAGGGCGGGACGAGAATGACGGAGGAATAATAGATCTTTCACTGTCCCCGTTATCATGGACAGATCACTTTCTGGTCAGATTCAGACTATCTGCGACTCACATCTTCCGTGGGGAGGAAAGACCTATTAAAATGATCTGTCCTAAGAGACTAATGGATCCTGTCGGTTTCCTCTCAGCCCTGGGAGAATTTCCTATCTCCAGAGTAAACGATCCAGTTGAAGCCCTGGTCGACTTATGGAATAAGGCTATGACTAGAGCAGTAGATTCTATTGCCCCCGAGCGCCCCTTCGTTCGTTCCCGAATCAGTTCAGCTCCATGGTTTTCTAACGAACTGACGATTATGAAGCGCACTCGTAGGGGTCTGGAGCGTCGTTGGTGTAAAACTCGGAGCATATCTGATAGACTCTGTGTTAAGGAATTCTCTAAGATCTATGCAGCATCCAGACATGCTGCCCAAATAACTTTTTTCTCGGTTTCTATTTCTTCAGCTACTAATGAACCAGCTGAACTCTATCGGGTAGTCAAAGGTTTGCTCAACCCTGACCATCATGAGTCTACCGATGACCATTCACCTACTCGTTGCCAAGAATTCGCTTCTCATTTTGAGAACAAAGTCACTCAGATTCATTCTGACCTGGACGCCAACATCGACGTAGTCGGGAGGATTGCACCTCTGGACTCTGTTAGTCCTATCCAGCTAGATTCTTTTCAGCCTCTTCATTTTGAAGACATAGACAAGATCCTCAGTGAAATGAGACCTACCACCTGCTCACTTGATCCTTGTCCTTCTTGGATCATAAAGCAAGCTAGAGGGGGACTAGCTAACTGGGTTTGGGGGGTAGTTAATGCCTCTCTCCAACAAGGCCATTTTCCAGGTTGCCTTAAAGAGGCTATTGTAAGACCATTATTAAAAAAATCTTCCTCAGACCCCCTTTGTTTAAACAACTTCCGCCCAGTTTCTAATCTCCCATTCTTAAGTAAAATCATTGAGCGAGTAGTCGCTTCTCAACTCCGGCGTTTTCTGGAAGACATAGATTATTATGATCCATTTCAATCTGGTTTTAGGCCCGGACATGGGACTGAAACAGCCTTAGTTGCCTTGGTTGATGACCTGCGCAGAGAACTAGATAAAGGGAATATATCCCTGCTGGTTCTCCTCGATCTCTCAGTGGCCTTCGACATCATTGATCATGATATCCTCCTGGACCGCCTCTCCATGATGGGACTTCGAGGCACTGTTTTACAGTGGCTCCGCTGCTTTCTAGAGGGTAGGACCCAGAAGGTGGTACTCGGCGACTTTCAGTCAGACCCTTGGCCCCTAACATGCGGGGTCCCTCAGGGTTCAGTGTTATCTCCGATGTTGTTTAACATCTATATGAAGCCGCTGGGTGAGGTCATCCGGAAGTTTGGAGTTCGATACCATCAATATGCTGATGATACTTAGCTTTACTTCTCCTTTCCCCCAGATACTAAGGAAGCTGTCCAGCCCCTGAACCAATGCCTGTCATCAGTGATGGGCTGGATGAGGCTGAATAGGCTAAAATTAAATCCAGATAAAACAGAAGTGCTCCTCGTTAGTCGCACGTCTGATTTGGATACAGGGAATTTACCAAGATTGGATGGGGTAGTACTCCCCCTTAAGACACAGGTTCACAGTTTAGGTGTGATTCTGGATTCGGCTTTGAATCTAGAGGCCCAGGTTGCGGTGGTCTCCAAGAGCGCGTTTGCCCAGTTAAGACTGGTTCACCAACTGCGTCCGTTTTTGGAGACATCCAATTTGACAAAAGTAACACATGCTTTAGTCACATCTCGGTTAGACTATTGCAACTCGCTCTATGTGGGGCTTCCCTTGAAAACAGCTCGGAAGCTTAAATTAGTTCAAAGAGCGGCAGCTAGGATGTTAACGGGAGCTGACCTGTGGGCCCATACAACTCCCCTTTTACAACAATTACACTGGTTGCCGATCTGTTTCCGAGCTCAATTCAAGGTGTTAGTCTTAACTTTTAAGGCCCTACATGGACTGGGCCCTCTCTATCTGTCTGATCGTATGTCCTTTTATGAACCCTCCCGGCCCTTGAGGTCTTCTGTTGATCCTCTCCTTGTGATTCCCTCAATTTTTCAAGTTCATTTGGTAAGAACTAGAACTAAAGCCTTTTCTGTGATTGCTCCTAAACTTTGGAGCTCTTTACCGGCAGAGGTACGGTTATCTCCCTCTCTTGCAGTATTTCGTCGCCAGGTCAAGACGTTCCTTTTTCGTCAAGCGTTCAGTTAATCGTTATACTGGATGTTATATAGGTTGTTTTTAATTTCTGATACATTTTTATGGTTGATTATTTGTATTTTAATACTGTTTTGATTATGCTAATGTTATTTGTATATGACTGTTTTTGTTCGCCGCTCTGAGTTCTTTGAAAATAGAGTGGGCTACAAATGTTTTAAATAAATAATAAATAAATAAATTCTTCTTCTTCTGTGTTTGCCATTGGAGGATAGACTTGGATGATGGTTATGTTAATAGGTTTCCCGTTTAATCTCATTGATATCACTCGCTCAGACCTTGCGTTGTAGCTCCTAATTGCTCTTGCTACATCACTTCTTACTATTAAAGCAACCCCATTTCTTCTTAATTTCTCATTTCCTGCATAAAATATTTTGTAGTTGCCTGACTGAAAATGTCCCATTCCCGTCCATTTTAGTTCGCTCACACCAAGTATTGTAATGTTGATGCGTTCCATTTCTTGCTTGACAATTTCTAACTTTCCCTGGTTCATGCTTCTCACATTCCATGTTCCTATTGTGTGCGTTGTATAACTCCGGACTCTCCTTTCGCATCTGTGCGCATCAGCCTCTGGGCTTCCTTTCGGCTTTGACCCAGCTGCATCATTAGTCACAGCGCTACTCGTACTTGTCCTTTGTTCTTCCCCAGTAGCTCGGTGAGTGCCTTCTTACCTGGGGGTCTCATCTTCCAGCACTATCTCGTGTTGCATTTTGGATACTCTGTTCATAGGGTTTTCGTGGTAAGAGGTATTCAGAGGTGGTTTACCATTGCCTTCCTCTGAGTTTGGATGCATCTTAGTCTGGTGTCTCAGCTTTGACCATTACGCCTTGGGTGACCCTGCTAGGAGTCTAGCCTCTTGGTCTAGACTCTTGACGACATTGCTCTTAGCTTCTTCAACACACTCAAACCCCCTCACCATGTTAGATGTGCATCCTAGGGGAGGTATGAAGCCTTATGTACAATCAAAAAGCATATCTGTAAATATTCAGTTGTTAATCTTAATCTGTGTCTTAGAGAAAGTTAGGGTATGTGGTCATTACAATTCCAATTTATGCAAAACAATTTTTTAAAAAAAGTTTTTTAATACATACAATAACAAACACAAAATTCGTACAAATAAAATTTTTAAAGAGACAGGAAGAGTATCTCCTGAATCAAAAGTGCCTACGTCTTAAGTCCATACACATAAATGAATACATACATTGCTGCTATAGTGCTTTTTATATAAACTGCTGGTACTCTTGCTTGTAGGCTTTAAATCTGTATCTCAGTGGAGCAAGATGCGTATATTATGGCCAGATGCATTTCGACTTGTGTGTCTTTTTCAATGGCCTTTCAAGCACATACTACACAGAATAAAAATGTATATTGTATATTCATAGAGCTTCAATTTATATGACTGGTTTAATTTAAAATTATTACCTACAATTTCTTAAGGGATAGTGGAAAACACTTACTTAACAGATTTTCACTTGGATGAAAATTAATAGGTGCAGGATAGATGCATTTCCATTAGTTCAGTATCCAAAATAAATTACAATTAATTTTCAATATAGGAATAGATCTTTTCATTCCCATTAATAATTATTTCTTAAATTGCTTACCATTTTTTAACCAGTTCCTCTGGACAGTTTTTATCAGCAGCATTCATATAGAAAACCCCTCAAAATACATGGGGGTTGAATGCAAATGCCTGCTCAAGGTATTTAAAAGGACTACTTGTTAAGTGAATTCAGCTGTAGGAATTATCTTAAAGTGATATAAAAATTGCTCTTGCTGGTTTCCAATTATCCCATAAGATTGCTTGATAATTCATAATTATGTAATAACTCAGCATGAAAACCATACAGTACCACCTTAACTTTAAAACGAATACATAATTAATATACATATACTGAATTAGTAAATCTCATTATCCAATTTGTTACTGACATTTGCTAAAACTATTGTTATAAATCTTTATTAAAAAGAGAATACATGCATAACCTGACATTGTATTGATACCTATTTTCTGTTTTCATATTAGATGTCATAATACTGGGAGCCAATTCAGATCTTCATTCAGGCCTTTTGGGGCCATGGTTTTTAAAGTGTATGTCCAAAAGAGCTCTCTCTTCTTTAGTTTAGTTTCTAATGCTGTTCCTGTTCCTGTAGCCTTTTCCATCACCCAGAATTTGACATCCTTTTCTGTATGTCCATGGCTAATGAAATGTTTAACAAGGGGTGCATGTTGTCTTTTGTTCTTAATACAACTTTTATGCTCACAGATTCTCATTTTAATCTTCCTCATTGTCATACCTACATATAGAAGGTTGCATGGGCATTTTACGATATATATAACCCCCTTGGTGTTACAATTGAAAAATCCCCTTAAAGTGTAGTTTTTATTGTTACCATGGTTTAGAAATTGATGCAGTTTGATACAATTGTTGCATACACTACACTGATTACACGGGAAATTCCCTACAGTTTTGGGATACAAAATAGAGTAGGTTGGTTGATTTGTGTTCCTATTTATGTTGCTGTGAACTGGGAGGTCCTTCAAGTTTTGGGCCCATTTAAACACAAATAATGGCCATTCTTTACACCTGGGAATATCAGATAGAAGATTCCAGTATTTCAAAATGATCTCTTGTATTTTCCCATTAAATCCATCAAAAGGTTAGCGGTATAGTCATTCTTGTTTCAATTGTATTCTTTTTTCTTTGTTCAAGTAGCTGTCTCCTATCTGTCGTTTTAGCCTTGTATTTTGCTGTTTTTTTTAAAAAAAAATTAGGGTAGCCCCTCTCTAGTAGTTGTCCAATTAGAATCTCTGCCTGTTTATCGAAATCTATTATGTTGCTGCAATTCCTGTGCAACCTGATCATCTGAGAGAAAGGTAGATTTTTTTTAATAAAGCTAGGATGGAAGCTGTCAAACTTTAGGAACGAATTGGCATCCGTTGTTTTTCTGAATGTATCTGTGGATAGCGATGAATTCTGTTTTCTTACAGTAATGTCAAGGAAGTTAATTTGGGAAATACTATAGTTCATATCAAATTTTATGGATTGATGCTTGCTGTTTATATCCATCTTAAACTTCAGCAGGTCCTCCTCTGTACCTTCCCAAATGAGGAAAACATCATCCAAATATCTCTTGTAGGCATTTATATACTTAAAAAAATGATTATCATTATTCAAAATATATTCTTGTTCAAACCAATCCATAAACAGATTCACTAACTCGGGGGCAAATTTGCACCCCATTGCTGTTCTGGATATTTGCCAATAAAACTGTGACTGAAAACTGAAAAAAAAATTCTTTAAGGCTACCTCCGCTAATGCACAAATGAAGCTAGTTAGTGGTCTATTACATACCTTCCTTTTATTTAAAGTTGATTCTATTATGTCTAGAGCCTGCTCCTGAGGTATATTTGTGTAGAGTGATACTACATCCCTGGTTACTAAAAAACTGTCTTTCTTGTCCAAATTTACTTTTTCCAAATATTTTAAGAAGTCCCCTGTATCTTTCACATATGACTGTATTTGTGGAACAAAAGGTTTTAGAAAATAATCCACAAATTCAGAGATAGGTTCCAAAATGGACCCACACCCTGATATGATGGGTCTTCCTGGGACTGGAATGGTGTCTTTGTGTATTTTTGGCAAAAGATTAAAAAAACAGGCGTTCTGCCTTCAGCTTCTAGTATGAACTCATATGTTTTTTTGTCTATATATCCTTCAAGTAGTCCTTCATCTACAATGTCGACTACTTTTCTTTTAACTTCTATGGAAGGGTCTGAATTGCATGCAACATAATGGGTTCTTATTGATAGTTGTCTATGGGCTTCCTTAAGGTAGTCTGTTGTATCCCAGACTACTGAGGCTCCTCCTTTATCAGCTGGTTTGAAAATGATGTCTTGTCATTTTTTTAACTTTTCCAAAGTATCCTTTTCTTGTTTATTCAAGTTGTGCCATACTTTGACCTCTTTGTTATTTTTTCAACATCATTGGTAACCATTTCAATAAATGTTAAAATTCTGTAGTTCTTTGTAGCAGGATTGAAAATGGATTTGGGTCTAAATATTTCTATCGTGGATGGTCTTGTGGAGTCTGTGGCTTTAAAAAAATCCACCAATTTTTCTAAATAGATGTTGTAGTTCTGTCATAGATTTAAAGGGGTCGTGCCTCGGTGTAGGAACAAAAGATAGACCTCTGCCAAGAAGTGATAATTTTTCCATGCTTAGAGGACTACTAGATAAGTTAACTACCAGTGGGTTTTGAGGATTTTTTCTTTCTGAAGGTTTCCATCCCTTCTCCATATCTGTGTCTCTTGCCGTGAGTTCTGCCTCGTTGATTCCATAAAAAAGACATCTCTGTTTGAATCCCAGAGGTTCCTGACATAGGGCTTTCTGCAGAGTCCGAATTAATGTTTTCCAATGATTTGTCAGCACCACTATCTGTATCTTCCCTAAAGGAAACAGACTTCCTGGATTTAAAGGTTTCTTTATGCCTTTTCCAATCATAAACCCTATGTGCCTCATAGTCTTTTATGTCCCTTTGGAATTTTAGAAGTTTGACTTCTTTCAATTCCTGATGTTTTTTACTGAGATCCTTATCTAAATGGCATATTTTTTCTTGGAGTATCTTATCGTCAAGCCTACAAGCAAGAGTACCAGCAGTTTATATAAAAAGCACTATAGCAGCAATGTTTGTATTCATTCATGAGTATGGACTTAAGACTTAGGCACTTTTGATTCAGGAGATACTCTTCCTGTCTCTTTAAAATTTTATTTGTACGAATTATGTGTTTGTTATTGTATGTATTAAAAAACTTTTTTAAATTTTTTTTTAAAATTGTTTTGCATAAATTGGAATTTTAATGACCACATACCCTAACTTTCTGTAAGACACAGTTGCATCTGTTACGGTTGATTTTGAACTTCAGATTCTAACAGTTAATCTTAATCTTACATAAAATCCAACATGCTCATTAGTACGTCTTTTTCATATTGCAAAGCTTTGCAGAACAGATAATTTTGTCCCTTGTGTCCCTGCTAAAGAAGAAAGAAGATACTTTTTGTATGTTGTTAAACTTCAACTGTTGTTAAAGTAGCACTTGGTAAAATTGCAGTGCAAAAGCACATGACAACTTGATTTTAAATTTAAACAACGTCATTTTGAATATTAATTCAATTAAACTAACTGCAGTTAGAACCGTACTAAACTTCTTTCAAATGTATGTAGTTGTGTATTATAAAATAATAAAATATTTATTTATATAAAATAAAAAACATTGAGAAGTAAATAATAGTCCAAAATTACCGGCTGCCAGATCAAACAAGATCAACAGATGTATTTTAAATGCCTCTGTAAATAAAATGTCCATATTGTGGTTTAAAATATAGGATCTTAAAACAGGATAAATTAAGGCAATGCATGTCCTATTCCTCCTGCAGCCATGTGTTCCCCCCTAAAACCTCTCCAGAGGGACAGGAGACCCTGCTAACCAACATAGGCTGGGGCATGGGAGGCTGATGGGGGAGTGGGGAAGTGCCCCAAATCGGGGTTGGATTATAAGATAAATTAACTTAAGGAAGTTCACAGAAGGAATGTTTCCTTCCATCTTTCTCCCCAGCAGCCCCCACACCCTATCCCATATCATTCAGGAGGCCCACTACACACCCTCCGGAGAGGCTTTTCAAGAATCACAGGTGGCTGCAGGGTGGAAGAGGGGACTGGATACTTTCCTTCCATGAGCTTGCTGCCCTGGGCTCCTACTGGGAGGAAGGGTGGGATATAAATCAAATAATAAATAAATAAATTTCCTTAAATTAACTGGATGGGAAGTTGCACACCCAAATTGGTGTTGTTTAACAGTTTAATTCCTAAGGCTGATGATCCACAGCCACGCTTTACATACATAGCTCTGTCAAATAAACTACCTTTGCAGTAATCAGCTGTTCAGAAGAGGGAGTGGGGCTGGATTTAGATGTCTCCTACCTCTCACTGCCAAACATCTGTACAGTGAGATTGCAGCTTATTTGATATCTGTATAAATTGCTATATCTATATACATAGGTACAGTTGGCCTGGGGACAATTTTTTAAAAAAATGTAGGTTAAAAACTACTATTTAAAATAGTAGTACAGCCAAATTCTTCATATGCACATATTATTATTTTATTATTATTATTTATTACATTTGTATACTGCCCCACAGCCGAAGCTCTGTGGGCAGTTTACAACAATTAAAAACATTAAAAACAAATATACAATTTTAAAAACACTTTAAAAAAAATAACACTTTGGGGGAGATTCCTGCCTGGCCAGCTCTGCACCTTGAACACCAGCCCATCTGTCCGTTCAAGAACATGAAGGAGAGTCTAGCAGCAAAAGTGGGTCGCTCTCTTCTCGCCACCCTCAAAGGCAGCACTCTTCCTCGTCCATTTCAACCAGAGGCTGGTGGTGAGGCTCCCCTTCAGAGCCTTCCTCTGCAGCCAACTACCTTTGTGTGAGTCCAACTACCTTTGTGTGAGGGCAAAACTGGATTTTTAATATTCAAGAAACCTTCAGCTTAGGAAATGTCCTCTGTTACCACTTTCTCTAGGTCTTTAGTGTTTTTGCTATTTTATTCAAAATTAACATCTTCATCTTAATGCAAATGTTTGCCATGGTATAAATTAGACCACTAAGAATATCGGTATGTAAGGATTTTCTGATTTGTAAAATAAATAATAATTATAATTGGCAGGGTCCTTGTCGAAGAGAAATGGAAGACACATTAAATAACCTAAAGATTCTGAATGTCCTAAATCCAAGAGGATTACATATCCCAAATTGTGACAAGGGATTCTATAAGAAAAAACAGGTGAGTTAAATTTCTTAGTCAGTTCCATTTTCCTTTCTTTCCTTCCAGTGTAATCATCACTAAACTACAAATAATTAAAGTTCAGACCATGCCATTTTAATTGAATACAACAGTTTGGGGCATCTGTTGGCCTAGCTCCAATTCAGCATGTCAGGTGTGGTTGATGTTATTGTTTGCTGTCGTTCATGAAAACAGATTAAATTGAAGAAATCTCATACTTAAGTCACAGATGAGTTGACCCTAGTTTCCAGTGCCCTTCAGATTAAAAAAAGAAGGAACTCTGTGAAAAGAAAAGAAAAAAACCTAAGCAAAACCAAAATATGACTGTAATAGATCAATGCTTTGAATTGTAAATAGCTACTTGAGGGTTCCTAGAAGAATTGAGTTGGGTCATGTTACAGGCAGCAACTTGAGTAACTCCACATATCTATCCTTTACAGAGGACTGCTTCCAAAATCTGGGACATGTCATAATGAAAGTGATACGCACTCAGCATTTACTTCATAGTAATGCTAGCTTCTCAAGCAGTTTTCCATCTGAGATTTGTGAAGTTTCTTGACAATGCAGATCACCAAAGCTACCCACGCTTTTGTTAAATTCAGACTGAACTGCTACACATTAACAGTGCCACTAAATAGCATAGCTTGTAAACTTTGGTTAATTTACTACTTTATTTTTTAGTTTTGCACTTTTGTCTATATTAATTTGTCTACATATGCTATGCTCATTCATACTTATTTGAATTAGGACACTGCTGAATTTTCATTCAATGACAACTGTTATACAACCACTTACATACTTGAAAGAGCGCTTCTTCCCATATCAACCTGTCCATTTGTTAAGATCAGCATGGGAAGATCTCTTCACTGCTCTAGTCAATTCACATCTATTAAGTGGTGACACCGGAGAGGGCCTTCTCAATGGCGACACTCCAGTTATGGAATATACTCCTGTGACGCCCTTCCCTGGCTCTCCCTGTCAGGTTCCTACCTGCTCGTGGTTACTGCCTGTCACTAGGCACCACCAGGTACTCCACCAGTCCGGACTGTCCCTTTTTATGGTTTCTCTCCCCGCTCTAGCACAGATCTCACCAGATCCCCCTGCTAGGCAGCACCACCAGTCACGTCCTATTACTTATCTGGATAGGCTTGCCTAAACAAAACATTTTTAGCAGGCATCAAAAATGTACATGAAGGCTCCTGTCTAATATTAACTGGCAGGGGGTTCCAGAGAATATTTGCTGCCACGCTAAAACAGCAGTTCCTTGCAAGTGCAGAATGAACATTATGAAAGTGCCAGTTATGTACATTGAAGTGGCCGAGTGAATGCACACAGGGTAACACTGTGGAATGGTCTGCCTGATGAGGTGTGCCTGGCGCCGACGCTGCTATCTTTTCGGCGCCAGGTGAAAACCTTTTTATATTCCCAGGCATTTTAACGCGTACTACTAATATTTATTGATGTATCTTGCTGCTGGTTTGATTATTTTTGTTTACGTCTGTTTGGTTTGATTCCATTGTATTTATATATTTTTTGATTGTTTTATTGTTATGTACACCGCCCAGAGTGCCCTTGGGCTTAGGGCGGTATATAAATAAAATAAAATAAATAAAAAATACTATTCTTCAATTAAACTGGTCCCAAGCTGTTGAGGGTTTTATATAGTAATAGTAACACCTTGAATTTGGTCAAGTAACAAATCAGTAGCCGGTATAGATTTTTGAGCAGAGATGTGATATGCTCAGGGCCAGTTCTAAAGGGCAGCTAGGTGGGCCCCTGAGGCGCCACTCCACTCCCCTTGCACTATTCATGGCAAGATTGCTGCCTCAGATTGCATGGCGAGAGCTTCGGAGCCCCTGCCATTCCCTTGCTTAACCTACATTGCTTGGCTGTGGTGTGGTTGCGCATGCAGTCCTGCCCTTAACCAAGATGGCTGCCAAGGTTTCCCTAAGGGGCTGAAGTCTCTGCCGCCATCTTGGCTGATGGCATGTCCATTGGTTAAGGGCAGCCGCACAACAGCCGAGAAAGGTAAGTTAAGCAAGAGAATAGCAGGGGCTCCGAAGCTTTCGCCGTGTAATCCGCAGCAGTGATCCTGCCACAAATCTCGGAAGGGGAGCGCCGGGGGCCTGGGGCAGGCTTGTGCCCAAGGGCCCCGGCATGTCTGGGGCCAGCCCTGAGTATGCTGATAGGGTCTCCTACCAGCAATCATGCTGCAACAGTCTGCACTAACTTCAGCTTCCAGACAAAGCCCAAGGGAGTGCATTACAGTAATCCAGTCTTGAAATTACCAATGCCTGGTCCACTGTAGTCAGAGCTTGGAAGATTACTTTTAAAAAATAATAAATTACAGTTACAATTACTTGGCCCAAAAAAGTAGTAATTACCGTTACAATTACAATTGCTCTGAAAGTAACTGATTGCTTTACTTTTTCTCAAAAGTAATCACTACAATTACATTTCAGTTACTTTTTTAAAAAAACTCCTACAAGGTGCTGGCCTTGGCTGCTGCACATCTAAGAAGCCTAAAACAATATTAAAAATAAACACACACACACACAGGGGGTAGTAGAATAAAAAATTTTATCCATAAGATTAACATAATGGCATAACAGAATCTCACATCCCCCCAAGCAATGAAGATACCCCAACTCTTGAAATCAAATTTTACACTTGAAATGCTTTTATAATATGTTTCTGTTATGTCTCAAAAGAACAAGATGCTCAAAGAGCATGTCAGACAAGGAATGTCTTTTTACAGTCATTACGTTGCCACCAGTACTGAACAGGCGTTCTACTGTGGCACTTGAAGGCATGCCTGTGTTGTGCTGCAAAAAACACCGCAGCACACGTGGAAAGCCATGGAGTGATGACACTTCCCTGCTGGGAGACCTCAGGTACCTCACCAGTTCCTCCTCAGCAGTGTCCACTGCTGACTTCTTGCCCTGGGGCAGAAAGTTAAAGAAGTCATCTTCTAAGTCATCTCCTTCCTTCAAAGGGAGCTTGATAGGCTGGAGCATTGGGTTGAAAACAACAGAATGAAATTCAACAGGGATAAATGCAAAGTTCTACACTTAGGAAAAAGAAACCAAATGCACAGTTATAAGATGGGGGATACTTGGCTCAGCAGTACGACATGCAAGAAGAATCTTGGAATTGTTGTTGATTAGAAGCTGAATATGAGCCAACAGCGTGATGTGGCTGCAAAAAAGGCAAATGCTATATCAGGCTGCATTAACAGAAGTATAGGTTCCAAATCATGTGAAGTATTAGTTCCCCTCTGTTCAGCACTGGTTAGGCCTCATCTTGAGTGCTGTGTCCAGTTCTATGGAATTTAGTCATAAAAAGTTCAGACTGTAGTAAAAACTAATTAATTCTGAGGTTTTGGTATGCATTGAACCAGAGCTTGGAAAAGTTACTTTTTTGAACTACAACTCCCTTCAGCCCCAGCCAGCATGGCCACTGGATTGGGCTGATGGGAGCTGTAGCTAGAGCATGGATCTGTTTAAAAAAAAGTTGTGTGGGGGGGCAGTTGACGTTTTGGTGTATATCTTGGGAATTAGACCACCTGGAAACTTACTTTTTTTTTAATTGAAGCTGAGAGTCCGGAGAGTAAGGGGTGGCAGCCAGAGAGCCGGAGGCCCCCCAAAACCAGAGACTCCAGCCAAAAACACACACACCGGAGCACACACACACACACAAATCATCGTCACTCACCTCCACAGCTCTTCGCCATTCTGCTCCTGCCTTCTTCTTCTTGTCCTTGCCCTGGCTTTGTCCTCCGGTGTCCATTTTTTCCTCTCAGAGTCAGACGCTAGCAGGCCCCCCCTGCCTATTCACCTCTTCCCTCGTGCTTCCTAACACAGATCACGAGGGAAGAGAGAGTCTGCGCAGAGGTCCAATCAGTGTGAGGCACATGTCTTGTGTTAACCAATCACAGCCAGGAGCTGACTTCCCCTTGTTCCCGCCCCCAAGTAACATCCAACCTAACGTGGAAACGTTAAAGTTGCAGCTGAAAAGTAGGGAAATTACTAGTCGTTCCGTTACTTGCCAAATGTAATGGAATTACCCACTCGTTATCTAAAATTGTAACTAATTACAAGTAACTTGTTAAAAATAACGAGTTACTTCCAAGCTCTGACTGTAGTTAAGCTGTCCTAGTAATATTATGTTGTAATGTGCGATATAATGATTTCACTGAACATAAGTACTGAAGGGGTTAAAGCCAGTGAATACTGGTTCCTAGAGAGGCAAAAAAACCCACTGCAGCTGAGGAACGAAGTGGTAAGGAAGAAGCAGGAAGGGTAACACAGTGGGGAAAACAACAATAATAAAACTCTTGTGAGCAGATATGTATACCATTGTACTGTAGGTTAACAATAAAGTGAATTCTTAATGAGTCCTGCAGCTCAGGAGACATGAGCCTCTTTGCAAAGTTTATACATTTGCCTTTTGGGGGCAAGGGGATTCTTTAACATTCACCCACACTTATTGTGTAGTAGTATTTGCAGAGAATAATTTCTAGGGATTACCTGATCTCAAATGGAGCCACCACAGGAAAGATGCAAACTGGTTGCTAGTGAAAAAGGAAGGGCAAACTATGGAAATTCCAAGGACTAGAAAAAAATACTGAAGCAGGAAAAGTGTTCTAAAAGGGAAGGCAAAGCAGAAGTTCTTTAAGAGCCAGGGATTCCTATTGTCCAAAAATCTCACTGATCAGTCACAGCTCTGACTTCACTCATTGGCTAAAAGTGCTGATAGGACAGAGCAGCCAGGCTGGCTCTTTTAATTATACAGCCATAAGAGTGGCTGTATACTATAGCCAGCATGGATTTTTCACATTCTGCAATGTTAAATTGAAAATACCCCCCATGCCATTCTGATGCTTCCCATAAGCTCATTTGAAAACAAAACCTTACCAAACTTATAGTCCTGAACTCAGAAACACTTGCTTAACAACCCTCTCAATTTTCATAGCGATACACAAAACAGTCAGAGAGAATAGAGAGTTCAAAGTCTAAAAAGAGAAAAAAAAACCCAGAGCCCTTTTGGACTTTTTTCTCTGAGTTCTCATAACTGGTTGAAATTAATTAAAAATCAGCCATGTTCACAGAGTACCTGTAATCCTAATACTGACGTTGCCTCATACTCTGTCCTTCATCTTCTGCAGTTTAAAAGTTAAAAAAATGCCTGGCTGACTTTTAATTAATTTTGGCTGGAAGCTAATGATAAGGGCAGGCAGAGTTCTACAAGCCTGACTCATAGCTGCTGGGCTTGCCTAATCAGAGGGCCACACCCACACCAGACTTTGATTTCACTGGAGGAAGTCATGGCTTCCCCTAAAGAATCCTGGGTAGTGTAGTTTGTGAAGGGTGCTGAGAGGAGACTCCTATTCTCCTGACAGAGCTCCAGTGACCAGACTGGTTTAACAGTCAGCCACTCTGACTGAAGGTCTGTGAGAGAAACAGGGCATCTCCTAGCAACTCTCAGCACCCTCCACTAACTACACTTCCTAGGATTCTTTGGGAGAAGCCATGGCTGTCCAAAATGAAATAAAGGCCTGGTGTGGATGTGGCCAGGGAAAGCTTTGGTTTAAATTTGAGTGGGAGGATACATGTGCCTGCTGTAGAATAAAAAAGTGGGGAAATGCTGAAAAGCAGTGATACTGTTCACAGTGTTTTCCTTTTGGAAAGGAAAGGGTTTTCCCCCCTGCCCGGTGCCTACCCAATCAATCTCCTCCCCTCACCTCCCTGCCCCTCCCCTGGGTCAGTGATGTACTACAACCTGGGAGACCAGGGTTCAAATCCCCACACAGCCATGAAGCTCACTGGGTGACCTTGGGCCAGTCACTGCCTCTCAGCCTCAGAGGAAGGCAATGGTAAAACCACTTCTGAATACCATTTACCATGAAAACCCTATTCATAGGTCAACATAAGTCGGGATTGACTTGAAGGCAGTCTGTCTCCATTTTAAAACATGATTGCACAGACATAAATCCCACTGAACTCAAAAAGTATGCAAATGATCAAACCCACCCTCCCTTCTTCTCCCTCCTATCCCCTCCCTCTTGCCCCTTCCCTCCCCCTTCCTTTGCCCCTCCCTAACCATCCCCTCCTTCCTATTCCCCTTCCTCCCCCTCCTCCCCTTGATCAGTTTTACCTAACTTAAGCGTGATTGCACGGCAGTAAATACCATTGAACTCTATAAGCATGCAGATGATCAAACCTGCCCCCCCTCCCCCTTCCTTTGCCCCCTCCAATACGCTCCTTCCCCTTCCCCCCTTCCTCCCCCATGGTCAGTTTTTCCTATCCTAACCATGATTGCATAGGAGTAAATCCGATTAAACTCAATAAGCATGTAAATGATCAGACTACCAATTACCTAGAGAGGTAGCGGGCTCTCCGACACTGGAGGCATTCAAGAGGCAGCTGGACAGCCTTCTGTCGGGAATGCTTTGCTTTGGATTCCTGCATTGAGCAGGGGGTTGGACTAGATGGCCTTATAGGCCCCTTCCATATCTATTATTCTATGATTCTATGACCTGCTTTCTCCCTCCTTCCCCTCCTCTGCCTTCCTCCTCCCCTCTTCCTTCTTCCTCCTCCCCTGCCCACTGCAGCCCTCCCTCCCTCCTCAGTCATTTTTACCTATCCTAAGCTTGATTGCATGGGAGTATATCACACTGAATTCAATAAATGTGCAAATGATCAAACCTGTCCCCCTCCCCCTCCTGCCTGCTTCCATCCCAGTCGTCCCCTCTGCATTTCCTCCCCTCCCTCCTCTTCATCCTTCTCCCCTCCTCATCCTCTGTGGTCAGCTTCACCTATCTTAATCATAATTGCAAGGGAGTAAATCCCACTGAACTCAATAAGCATGCAAATGATCAATCCATTCTCAGCAAACTTGGACAGGATCCCATTTCTTACCTCCCGGATTAAAAAGCAGGGAAATTCACTAATAGGCAAAAAAAACCTTGTGGTTTAAGAACGTACCTAGAGCCCACAGATATTTCTATCAAACTTTAAAAAGCAGGGAAATTGCACAGCTATAGTGAATGCACCAGGGTAGCAGGAGACCTGACCTCCTCTCTGAGATATTGTACTGCCCTACAAATTGGTCAAAATGCAAACACCATTTGGGTTGGTCTTTCACAGTCCAATCCACTTCCTGTGTAGCTTGGAAGAATTTGGTAACATGTGCCTCTGAGCATATGGTGAGTGGTGGCAACACCTGCAATCAGCCCAAATAATAGAAAGAAGACATGTTCTGTGCTGATCTTTTAGCAGGGAGGAAGGAACATTATTAAGACAGTTCAGATGGTCACTTTACTTTGCAATTTTAGTGAAGTTTCCTATAGGAAATCATATTCTTTTGTTTCTATTTCTGTGAATATGTGAAGTACAGCAACACTTTGCAAAATTTACACTAAAAAAACTGGTACTGACATTTCTGCAGAATAATCTCCAGTGGACCTCAGGAGTGTCTCAATTTGCACAAGATAAACCAGTGGGAGGTGAAATATATTCTAGCAAAACTCTAGATGTACTCTGTGTTTTTAATTGACCTTGTCCACCTTTCCTTAAGTGGAGTAGTTTAAGCATAGCAGGGTGAAAACATGCATCTTGGGCAGGCCAAGTTTGTTTTTTCCGACAGTCATTGCTTTAAGTAGCAACATATTGTAATCAGTCTGATTTTACATCAAACTGCACTTTCAGATTCAACTGTTAATGCACCCAAAATAGAAATAGAACATAACCTCCAATTTGAAACACAAAAGGCTGTCTTCACCACTATTGTTGACCAATAAAAAGGCTTTGAAATTAATAAAAATAAATTTGACACAGATTTCTTGGGTGAATAATGAGGGAAATAAAATTTTCTAGATTAGATTCTCTGTAGGAACATTAGTAACACAGGAAAGAAGCAAAGTAAGAACACCAAGAAACATACAAAAATATAATTCTCTGTCTTTGGAGATGGCAGGTGTTGCCACCACTCATCATATGCTCAGAGGCATGTTACCAAATTCTTCCAAGCTATACAGGAAGTGGATTGGACTGTGAAAGAGCAACCCAAATGGTGTTTGCATTTTGACCAATTTGTAGGGCAGTCCAATATCTCAGAGAGGAGTTCAGGTCTCCTGCTCCCCTGGTGCATTCACTATAGCCACCCAATTTCCCTGCTTTTTAAAGTTTGATAGAAATAGCTGTGGGCTATAGGTACGTTCTTAAACCGCAAGGTTTTTTGCCTATTAGTGAATAGAAATGGCTGAGAAGGGTATCTGCACATTTTGCTCTGTAACTTTCTTTTTTGGGGGGCTGGAAGCTTACCTTATTTTTTTTAATGAGAGCTCAGAGTCAGGACCAGCTGCTGGGGGCACCGCTGAAAGTCTCCAGAGGCACCAGGTGGGTGACCCGCTCTCTACACAACCTTCGCTTCTCATCCCCCAAAATACAAGTGTCTTGAGAAGATAACTGCTGTTATCAGCATTTTTAACAATCTTTTTACCCACTCTCACAACAAAAGGCATAATAAGTTAAGAAAAGTTTCTATTTAAATTAATCAGTAATAAGTATACCTTCTACCAGTTGGGGCTGTTGCCTTCAGTTATATAGAGAACAATAACAGATTAAATATTCCTTGAACGCAGTGCTAGCTGTCTCTCACAGCTATCAGTTGCAGTAATTTCAGCTGTAGGCTCCATGCAGCAGCACCTGTTGCCTTACTCCATCTTGGCGTAAGCCTTGGATTCATGCCAAGGTGGGGGTGGGATTCAGCAGCTGTGCTGCAGAAGGACTGTGTTTACTCCTACACTGAGCAGTCTGTCACTGTTCTTGGCACTTTCTAATGTCCCTTTAGGGCTCTATCTTCTTAGCAGAGGAGCATTTCTTGCAGGGTCCCATCTGCTCCCAGCTTGGCCATCCCACCCACATCAGTCCTTATCTCCTTTTTAGCAAAAGCTGACATACATGTTATATGTTAGAAAGAGGAGAATGTACATCTGTAGCTTTGTCAAGGTCGGGATAGAAGAACAGTTCAAAGAAGGGGTGCTGTAGTAAAACAGCAGTAGGCAGGCAAATGATTAAGCCCTTCTTCCATTGCCTTGCTGTGTCAGTGTGCCCCCCCTGGAAGCCTGGGTGTCAAGAGTTTTGTTACAAGGATTTGTGTATAAAGTCCCGTAAGGCCCCACGTGTTGAGGCAGCTTCTTCATCTTACAGGAGACTTCAGCATGTAAGCTCATGAACATCACAGGTAGAGGTAAGACCATCAGCATTTAAGACAAAGCAGTATCAAAGGCCTAGATCCGGCTAAGGTTGCAAACCTATTCCTCGGATGTACAACTTCAGACTGCAAGTAGGGATTGAAGTGCTTAAATATTCTTTGTTATCCTCCCACCCCTCCGCAATGAAAAATATATTCCAAGAAGATGGCTAAGCTATAGCCCTTCTCCATGACATGCTAGTTTACTAGGTGGGGGAAGAGAGGAACATCTGAGCCCTCACATCTGCAGGCTTTAGGAAGCTTAGGAGCTGAAATGCACATAGAAGGGAGGGTTTAGTAAAACGTGGCAGAGGTAGAAGTTTTGCTTCCCACTATAGTGCTGTGGGTATTGGAGAATATCATCTGCTTATTGTCACTAAGCTAGGAGTAGGGAACCTTTTTCAGCACAAGGGCTGCATTCCCTTGTGGGCAACCTTTGGGGAGGCACATGCCAATAGTGGGCAAAGCCAGAGGCAAAAGTGGAGCAACAGGTGTGACTTTTCCTTTTCTGCATTAGGCTACATTCCAGCCATACGCAATTCACACACCTCCATCCTGGCAAGCAAGAAGCATTATTACAGATCACAGACACATTCCAGCCAGGCAAAATCACTTGAAGAAGGCACAAAGCAGGGCTGGTGAAGGTTAGGGTCTGGGCTTGAAGATGTGGTCTGGGGAGAGTGCAGAGTGCCAAATAGAAAAGCCTGAAGGGTCACATTTGGCCCCTGGGCCTAAGGTGAAGCCTGACAGCTGGACAGAGAAGCCTGGACAGCTTCATTTGGCTCCTGGGCCTGAAGTTTCCCATCCCTGCTCTAAGCCATCACATTCTTGGCTTTTCCATCAGGCCTTTACGACCTTTGAGACTTCCAAGGTGAACTAGTTCTAGAACTGTAATATGAGCAATCTACTAAATGCTGTAATTTTTGCATTGTACTGTACTGGCTATATTGGTTATTGTATTTTATCATGTTTTATTGTACGCCGCCTGGAGGGGCCACTGGCTAGAGAGGCGGCCTATAAATTAAAGTTTATTATTATCATTATTATTCAGGCTTGATGCAAACCTAGCACCATTGATGTGCAGACTAGATAACTTGGCATCTATAAATTATTGTATAATTATAACTATCAATAGAAATGAACTAAACTCCCACTGTTGTTCACAGAAATGTGGTATTCTGAGTTTAAACATTAATAACATCTCCTTGTCAGGGTAACATCATAGATGTCTTTTGTAGAGCAGCACTGAATATTCTCCAGTTTCAGTTTTTGGACAGAAACTAGTAGCAGTTTTGGTGAGGTAGACATTTGTTTCATGAAACACCATTAGAAGGATCAAGTATTGCCTCCTCCCCCTTCCTTTTGTTTGATTCTGTTTTTCCTCTGCTGCTGCTGCCTTCTCACATTAATCACATGGTGATCATGCAGTGAACAGGATGATGGTGCAATGGTAGGTGATCTCTTCACTAAAGGCAGGTGTGGACAACATAATTTTCATTAAATATTTTTACAAGAATATTGAAAAACATCATTGAAAAGGCCAGGCAGGCATTTTTTCAGAACTGCCCAGCACAATTTGAACATATTCAACCCAGCTGTAGTGTTTTGCCTCATATTGGTTGTTGTTGTTATGTGCCTTCAAGTCGATTACGACTTATGGCGACCCTATGAATCAGTGACCTCCAAGAGCAACTGTCATGAACTCCCTGTTCAGATCTTGTACATTCAGGGCTGTGGCTTCCTTTACAGAATCAATCCATCTCTTGTTTGACCTTCCTCTTTTTCTATTCCCTGCTGTTTTTTCAAGCATTATTATCTTTTCTAATGAATCATGTCTTCTCATGATGTGTCCAAAGTATGATAATCTCAGCTTCATCATTTTAGCTTCTAGTGACAGTTCTGGTTTAATTTGTTCTAACACCCAATTATTTGTCTTTTTCGCAGTCCATGCTATGCGCAAAGCTCTCCTCCAACACCACATTTGAAATGAGTTGATTTTTCTCTTATCCTCTCTTTTCACTGTCCAACCTTCACATCCATACATAGAGATCGGGAATACCATGGTCTGAATCATCCTGACTTTGGTGTTCAGTGATACATGTTTGCATTTGAGGACCTTTTCTAGTTCTCTCACAGCTGCCCTCCCCAGTCCTAGCCTTCTTCTGATTTCTTGACTATTGTCTCCATTTTGGTTAATGACTGTGCCAAGGTATTGATAATCCTTGACAAGTTCAATGTCCTCATTGTCAACTTTAAAGTTACATAAATCTTCTGTTGTCATTACTTTAGTCTTTTTGATGTTCAGCTGTAGTCTTGAATGGGATATTAAGGCAATAGTTCGACAATTACTGCATTCTCTGAGATCCCCTTTCTTTGGAATTGGGATATATATTGAACGCTTCCAGTCTGTGGGCCATTGTTTAGTTTTCCATATTTGTTGACAATTTTTTGTCAAAATTTGGACAGATTCAGTCTCGTAGCAACTCTATTGGTATACCATCTGTTCCTGGTGATTTGTTTCTTCCAAGAATTTTAAGAGCAGCTTTCACCTCACATTCTAAAATTTCTGGTTCTTCATCATACGGTTCCTTGGTGAATGAATCTGTCACTCTTGCATCTCTTTTATAGAGTTCTTTAGTGTATTGCTTCCATCTTCCTTTTATTTCATCTCGGTCAGTCAGTGTGTTCCCCTGTTGATTATTCAACATCCCTACTTTTGGTTTAAATTTCCCTTTCATTTCTCTAATCTTTTGGAATAGGGCTCTTGTTCTTCACATTTTGTTGTCCTTTTCTATTTCTATACAATAACTATTGTAATAGTTTTCTTTGTCCCTATGTACTAGTCATTGTATAGTTGCATTTAGGGTTCTGTGTTTCTGTCTCCTTTTGCTTTTGCTTTCCTTCTCTCTTTAACCATTTTAAGAGTTTCTTCAGTCATCCATTGAGGTCTTTCTCTCTTTTTAACTAGAGGTATCGTCTTTTTGCATTCTTCCCTGATAATGTCCCTGACTTCAGTCCATAGTTCTTCTGGTTCTCTGTCAACTAAGTTTAAAGCCTCAAATCTGTTCCTTATTTGATCTTTATTTTCTTCTGGGATGTTATTTAAATTGTATTTTGGCATTATGATTGCTTTGTTGTTCTTCTTTAACTTTACTCTTATTTTCGATACAATCACTTCATGATCTGTACCGCAGTCTGCTCCTGGTCTTGTTTTTGCAGAAAGTATGGAACTTCTCCATCTTCTGTTTCCAATTATATAATCGATTTGATTCCAATATTGACCATCTGGTCATGTCCACGTGTACAGTCGTATTTTTGGTTGCTCAAAAAATGTGTTGGCAAGAAACAGATCATTGGCTTCACAGAATTCAATAAGTCTTTCTCCTGCTTCATTTCTGTCTCCTAAGCCCCATTTCCCCACAGTTCCTAGTTCTTCTCTGTTTCCTACTTCTGCGTTCCAGTCCCCCATGATTATCATCATATCTTGTTTTGGTGTGTGATTAGGTTTCAGGGATGTGTGTGTGTGTGTTGGTTTGTCTTTTTCCCCCAGCGTATTCTGTTGCCTTATTGGGATTACCTGTTTGGCCAGACACCTTGATTTGGTGCATTCTGATTACTCTTGTTCTCTGTTCATGACATGCCATGGTCTTGGTGATGTTAGTGAATTTGTTGAAGATTGCTGTGTGCAGGATCCTGCTTTGGGTCAGGAGTTGTTCTTCACGATCTTCTGGTTCCTTTCATCCATGTGATTCTCTGTTTCTGTCTAAAATTAAATACTGAAGAAGTACTTAATCATTTCTTGGATAACTAAAATGGAGTGTTCAAGAAATGTTTAAGAGTTCTCTCTTAATACGTCTAAAGCTAACAAGAATATGTCTACTTCCCCTGCCCTTCTGTGACATGAGAAAAACAGACTATATAGTTTGCTATTTGAGATGAGCCCTCCTGTCTTTTAGACCCAGTTCCTCCTGCTATGCTGACCTATGAGATGCAAGGCCACAGAGAAATAGTACTGTTAATAATATGTAGCTGGTTGTGAGATGTAGGAAGCCTCTTGAACTGATATACAAGAGTCGTTTCCATTGTGCCCTCCATCCCACCTTCACAATACCCTTTTCTCAATTTTGGTGCCATGTAATGGGTTTGTGTGCCAGTGATATACTGTGGCTGGTTAGGGTACCTATTGCTGTTGCAGTAGCATTGTTACCTGCAACTGTACCAATACAACAATTTTGTGACATCTGCACTGCTTGTGCAGTTTTTGCACTCCCAGACCTTCAGCATCTGAAAGCCTGATTTCTTTTTCTCTTGGAGGCAGAAGCAGCTGAAGATGACCACTGGAAGAGGTGAGCTTTCCATGCAGTCCTATCCTATAGCTGCCTGCTCTTCTTGCTCCTGAAGAAGCTGACCTTTTCCCACCACTGTTTGGCAGAGATAAGCCAGTCCTGCCCCTGTTGACTGATTGATCGAGAGCCTACCTGAGCTTGGCTTCTGGGGGAGTTGTGGCTATAGGTGTTCTTGGCCTGGCATGGGTGGTGGCAATCCCAGCAGCAGTGAGTCTGAAGGGAGTCTCCCTTTTGGGGAGAAGTCACTTCAGGGAAGATACAAGGGCCACCTCACCAACTTCTGATGGCTGAAGCTTGTGTAGGGCCAGTGTTGTTACAAGGTAGGCTATCTTGCCAAATTATTTTCGGTTAATTTGACCTGGTGTTGCCTTACTGCGTTTCTGTTCTTGCTTTAGTTTGCCTTTACCATGTGCCTGAGACGAGATCAACCAGGGAGAGCTTGGGGGTTAGACAAGCTAAAGGGCTCCACAGCAGCTTGAGTGGAAGTGGTGTGGCCTGATAACTGCTAAGTGCAACTAGCAGCAACTATGTGTGCTGGGAGGATCATTCTGTTTCCTGACAACCTTCAAGGAGGACAGGACAAAAAAGAAACAAAAGGAAAATAGATACTATGGACAGAAATGACATTCCAGTGGTGGTGACCTGCATGGTATGTGCAATGTTTGTTTTCTTGCCTGAGAACAACATAGTGTACACATGCAACAAGTGCAAGCTGGTGGCACTGTTGGAAGAAAAATTGAGAAGCCTTGAGCATCAGGTGGCCACACTCAACTCAAGAGGATAAAAGAAGACAAACTGAGAACAATGATAAGTAAGGTTAAGTGGCAAGCAACCCTAACGAGAAAAAGAGTCCAAGATGGGTGGGAGTTTCTAAAAAGAAAATTCTAAAGGCACAATTGCAAACAATTCCAACAAGAAAAAAAGATGGAAGATAGCAGATGAAGCCAACGTGGCTTCACAAAAAGCTTAGAGATGACCTAGAAACAAAAAAGACACATATAGGAAGTGAAAAGAAGGCCAGGCCACAAAGCAAGAGTACAGACAGGTAGCACGAAATTGCAGGGATGGTGTCAGGAAGGCTAAAGCTGAGAATGAGCTGAAGTTGCAAGAGATGCCAAAGCAGCAAGCTTTCTTCAGGTACGTCCATAGTAAAAGACAGAGAAAAGAAATGGTGGTACAGCTACTCAGTGAGGATGGCAAAATGATGACAAAGAAAAGGCAGAAGTGCTTAATTCCTACTTTGGCTCAGTCTTCTCCCAAAAGAGGGTCTTTGACCCTCCTGGAAAATGTGAAGCTGAAGGGACAGGTTTGCAGCTTGAGATTGATAGCAAATAGTCAAGGAATACCTAATCACTTTGAATGACCTCAGATCTCCAGGGCCTGATGAGCTACATAACTGCCTGAAGATCTCTCGGAACCACCGTCTTTGGAGGATGGGTGAAGTGCCGGATGACTGGCGGAGGGCTAATGTTGTCCCTCTCTTCAAAAAGGGCAAAAAGGAGGAACCTAGGAACTACAGACCAGTCAGCTTGACATCAATCCCTGGGGAAATTCTGGAGCAGATTATAAAGCAGTCAGCACCTTGAAACCAATGCAGTGGTTCTGGACACCACACTTGAGGAAGGATGCAGACAAACTGGAACAGGTTCAGAGGAGGGCAGTGAGGATGATCAGGGGACTAGAAATAAAGCCATATGTGGAGGAATTGAAAGAACTGGGCATGTTTAGCCTTGTGAAGAGAAAACTGAAGGGTGGTATGATAGCACTCTTCAAGTACTTGAAAGGATGTCACACAGAGGAGGGCTGGGATCTTTTCTCGATCATCCTAGTGTGCAGGACACAGAAAAATGGGCTCAAGTTACACGAAGCCAGACTGAACATGAGGAAAAACATCATAACTGTTAGAGTGGTATGGCAATGGAACCAATTACCTAGGGAGGTGGTGAGTTCTTCAATGCTTGAGGCATTCAAGAAGCAATAGGACAGCCACCTGTGGGTACACTTTAAGTTTGATTCCTGCATTGAGCAGTGGGTTGGACTCAATGGCCTTCCGACTCTACTCTTCTATGATTCTGTGATTCTCACTGCATTGGTCTTGGGTAAGGGAAGGTTTGGTGAGAGAGGAAGGGCAACCCTTCTCTCAATTGGTTGGCTCCTTCTCTACCCAGAGGAATTGTGGTTGCTTTATTAGCCAGCTCTCAGGCTTCCAGATGCTGCTACTGAATACCAAATTGGTTTTATATAAGGTCTTCTTTATCCATGGCTTGAATGCAACACTAAGACCTGGATGGGTGAACAGCATGGAGTTAGTCTCACTCAGCTGTGCCTACTTGGCTACTCAGTGCCGCATCAAAGCAGGCTTGAGGGTCGGGAAAGTGGCATCACTATCATTCATTCATTGGCAATCACTCGTGGCCGAGTAAGATTGTCTTCCAAGATAAGGTCTTTAACAGTGGGTCCGTAAGTGACTGGAGGCCAATTCTAGATCCACACAGCCTCCCACAGTGAGGACATAGTTTCCAGATGGAAGATGGCCGCGATGAGGATTTGTTCGACGTGCCTTCCGCTTAGCTCGTTTGTTCCATTCGCCCTGTATTCGTGCTTCTTCAAAGTCCACAGCACCTTTGATAATAGCCAACCTCCATTTGGGACATTCATGGGCCAAGACTTTCCAGCTATCTCCAGACTTCCTGTCCACTTGAATGATGATCTAGAGTGTTTGTGCCTTGGACTGGGCACTCAGGACAGATTAGGGATTCTGTTGGTTTACCACCCACCCCAGTGTCCCAACGGTTTCCCTGCCTGAGTTGAGAGAGGTCATCCTGGGTGTGATTTTGAAGAACCCCAGGTTGTTGGTCCTGGGGGACATCAACATTTACACCAGGGCTGCTAAGTCTATGGTTGCTCAGGACTTCATGGCTACCATGACAACCATGGGGCTCTCCCAACATATCATCAGCCTGGCACATGTGGCAAGCCACTCTTTAGATCTGGGCTTCTCAACTGGGCAGCAGAAGGGTGATCTGAGAGTGGCGGGATTTTAACATAGTCCCTTGTTATGGTCAGATCAGCTGCTGTTGAGTTTTAGACGATCAATGACTTTCTCCCTCTGGGTGGGGGGAGCTATTAGAATGGTCTGCCCTCAGAGACTGATGGATCCAATTGGTTTTCAGAAGCCTCTGGAAGATTTTCTGGCAGTGAAGGCAGCAAAGATGTACTTCACTGTTTCCATCGTATCCTCACTATGTCCTCTGGAGTACCTTTCCTGGGTAACATGAAGTCTTTGACTTTCTGGCTCAAAGGAGGGGGTGGAACAGACTGTGGCCTGCTGTGTCTTGTTTGCAAAGCATTTTGAGGCTAAAATTGCTTGTATTTGCTGAGACCTTGACCCCACTATTACAGCAGGTAAATGTCAGAGATACTCAGAGCACAATCTAGCCCCATTTTGTTGGATGAATTTCAGTGGGTGCAGTGTGGGTGATTGTATGTGCACTTGCCCCTTGCACCACATGGCTGATTAAAACTAACAAGGAAGGGCTGGCTTTCTGGGCCAGGGAGGTGATAATGCCTCTTTATGAGAGGGAGTGGTCTCTGTATGCCTAAAGAGAGCAGTGGTAAGGCCGCTACTTACAAAATCCTCCCTGAACCCAGAAGATTTAAATAACTATCACCCAGTTGTGAATGTTCCCTTCTTGGACAAGGTTCTTGAGCAGGTCATTGCTAACCAACTCCAGGCTCTCTTAGATGAGACTGATTTTCTAGATCCATTTCAATTGGTGTTTAGGCCAGGTTTGAGCATATAAACTGCCTTGATCACCCTGTCTGTTGCTAGAGACAGATGACCTGTGTGACCCTGTCTATTCTCCTTGACCTCTCAGTGGCTTTTACTACCATTGACCATGGTATCCTGCTGGAGTGGCTGTCTGAAATGGGACTGGGTGGCTGCATTGCAGTGGTCCCAGTCTTATTTGGATGGCCACCTCCAAAGAGTGATGCTTGGGGGATGCTGCTCAACATCATGGAGCCTTCAGTCTGGAGTTCCACAGGGGTTAATCCCCCATGCTGCTTAACATCTAAATAAAACCACTGAGGGGGATTATTTGGAGATTTGGAGTGCGTTGTCGTGAATATGCTGATGACACGCAGCTCTGTTTCTCCTTTACATCTGCAGGTGTTGCAGTAGTTGTGCTGAATTGGTGTCTGGCTTTGGTAATGGACTGGATGAGACCCAATAAATTCAAGCTCAAGCTGGGTAAAGATTGAAGTGCTGTTAGTGTGCTGTTCCTTAGACCAGATGGGTGAGATTCTAGCTGTTCTGGAAGGGGCTGAACTCCTCCTAAAGAAGCAGACGTACAACTTGGGGTACTTCTGGATCCACTTCTGTTGCTGAAGGCACAAGTGGCCTTGGAGGCATGGAGTGCCTTCCATCAGCTTCAGTTGGTGGCCCAGCTGAGACTCTCCTTGGACAGGGATAACCTAGTTTCAGTTGACTAAGCTCTGGTAATATCCAGGTTAGATTACTGCAATGCATTATATGTGGGGCTGCCTTTGAAGACAGTTCAGAAACTACAGGTAGTGAAGAATTCAGTGCCTAGTGTACTGACAGGGACTAGAAGGTCTTAACATACTACATTGATTCTGGTCTGACCACAGTGGCTACCTATTAGTTCCCAATCTTAATTCAAAGTGCTGGTTTTGTCCTTTAGAGCTCTATACAGCTCAGGACCACAATACCTCCGGAAGTGTGTTTCCCCATGGAAACCAGTCCAGACACTGCAGTTCTCATCAGATGCCTTTCTCTGTGTGCCCCACTTGAGGGAGATGCAGAGGCTGGCAACACAAGAATGGGCCATTTTGGGGGTAGCTCTCCATCTCTCCAGGGAGACATTCTTGCCAGTCTTTAGGTCCCAGGCTAAGACCTTTCTGTTCACTTAGGCCTTCAGTCCAGGCTGCCTCCTACATTGTTGCTCATCTGTTAGTGGGATAGGTAAGGACTGGTCCTTATTAACATGTTGTTGGATGAGCATTTTATGGATTTTGCACTGCCATTGTTTTATATTATTATGGTTTTAATTTTTATTGTATTTTGTCAAGTTGCTTTGAGATTTTTTATTGTATAAAGTGACTGATGAGAATAATAATCATTACTATTATTATTATATTTGTTGGTACAAAGTATATCACAGGATCACATCATTAATTTTAAAATAAGTGGTTTTATTTGGTTCCTTTCTTCTTGTTACTGGTATCTAGCATTCAGTTGCATCCATGCAGAACTTCCTAAGAAATTTCCTAGGAAATAACATAGTTCTCTGTTTTAAAGGCTACTATTAAAGAACACTGAGAGCAGTTGTTGCCTCCTTCCATGGGGGTGAAGGCAAAACCCCGTAGAGCTAAATTTCAGCATTTAGAGGGAATATTAAGGAAGACTTCTGGGTTGCAGAACAGAAGGCAATGGAATTGGTGGCCAGGGGAAGTTGCCAGTTGCCTGGGGAATCTTCTCCACTGCTCTTTTTAGGGAGAGGCTAGGTAAACATATGTCAGGAATGGGCCACAGTGCAGGGAACGAAGATGGAGGAGGGGAAGTTTGCTTTCAAGGTTGTGGATGGTGCATGGCAGGAGACTGTAGCCAGGGATGATACTATCATGTTTTCAAGCTTTTCTCAGCAACAGTAATGAGGGTTAGACATTAACTTTTTCTTTATTTAAAAATGTTATATCTTGAATAACTCTGGAGATCTAAAGATTTTGGGCACTGCACAGAATTTCCTCAGAAAACATACATTACTGTCCATGAATGAAGTCAGATAGAGAAGATTTGCTACAGAAATGTGAAGCAGCAATAATACACAAAACAATATCCCAAATGATGAAAACAAACAGGGCCTTCTCCAATACATTAAATACACAATAGTAGTACTAATCTGTATCCAGGTAATCCAGACTTCTACACCAACAAAAAAATAATTCTGAATAAATTATTCAAATTAAACAGAATGTGTAATCTCTGTTATATTCACAGTCTGTCCTGCAGTGTTTACTGTATTGCATAATATATTATGCTTTTATTAGTTAATGAGAACTCAAGCATCTCATCCCTTGGAAGTCTTACTCTGCCTGACGAGAATGGTTGTTGCATGGATTAGTGAAATGATGTATGCAAAGTTCTTTGAACATAAGAAGAGACACATTGGATCACAAGAAGTTCCATCTTGCCTCAAGTTCCATTTCCAACAGTGACCAACTACATGGCTCTCAAAAGAAAAAAGAACATAGTTCACCCTCATTTGTCCGCAGCATCTGGTATTCAGAGGTGCACTGCCTGTGAACGTGAAGGGTCCAGTTAGCGGCCATACCTAATATCCACGAATAGGCCTATCCTTCACAAAGTGGTCTAATTTTAAAGCCATTGAGGCTAGAGACCTTTACCCTTTTGTTTGGTACAAACACACAAATAAATTCAATGATGATATAAAGGGTTCTGGAATTATTGAAGGGAGAGAAAAATGTGTCACTATCCACTTTCTCACACCCTTCATAAAGCACTTGATAAATTATTATTATTAAAGAAGCTGTATTAAACCAGATTAATCCAAAATTCACCCATATAGTTAAGGAACAAATCAAGACATTTGATATGTGTTCTCCCTATCATCACCTCACCCAATCGTAATGCCTTTCTGTGTGTCCCTCAAATAAGCATGTGATTAATTATCTTTTTCTCATTCTATGACAGATCACTCCATTTAAGCACTTAAGATGGTTGTATACACAGAGGGCTGAAGCCAACATTGTGTTGCTCTAACATGTGGCATTATGTTTCTTTTTCCTGACTGAAGGTGTAAAGAGAATACACCCTTTATTTTTTAGCTAGAATAAGTGGTGTTAGTTCATGTACTGTAATAATGTAAACATGGATAAAACAAACATTTGGGAGGGAGAGGAGTCTGCCCAGCACAATACTTAGCCTTTTGTGGAATGCAAACCCTGGAAGGTTGTGGGTGGTACATGATAGGAGACTGTAGCCAGAGACGACAGTGTTTCCAGCTAAGGAAGTACTGGAGTGACAGCTCCTCTCAAAAATTCTCCTAGCTGAGCTAACAGAGAATAGGGATCAAAGAGCTCATAATACAAATAAACTTCCTGTTTAGCTAAGTATCTTCACTTGTCAAGGACTTCTTGCACTCATTGTAGGTCATATGTGTGATGCTTGAGTCTCATTTAACTCCGTGGTTCTCAGCCAGAGGGGGTAGAGTAGCAGTGTTTACAGAGAAGGCTTTATTTGTGAAATGTGTTATTTAAAAACAAGGAGAGGAGGAAGCATCAGTTAATTTTGCTTTCTTATCATTTGGTTGCTAGGAGACATCCAGGCACTTTCCTCACCCCAGTTCACCTGTGGCCTCATTGGATTAAGAGCAGTGGTATTAAGAGTAACCAAGGAGCCCCAGGCCCTAAATCTTTCACACTGAGCCCTGGATCTTCTCTCCCCCCCACCTTTTAAAGCTTTAAAAAGTAAAGTCACATTTAACTTGCTGTGCTTGTAAGAGGAAAAGTGGGAGCATTTGGGGCTTTTCAGTTTAGAGAAAAGGTGATGATAAAGGTGTATACAATTATGCATGGTGCAGGGCAGGTGGATAGAGAAAATAATTTCTCCCTCTCTTATAACACTAGAACTTGGGGACATCCAATGAAGCTGAATGTTGGAAGATTCAGGACAGACCAAAGAAAGTATGTCTTCACACAGCACACAGTTAAACAATGGAATTTGCTCCCACAAGAGGGAATGATGGCCACCAACTTGGATGGCTTTAAAATAGGATTAGACAGTTATGGAGGGAAAAGCTCTCAATGGCAAGTAACCATGATGGCTTTGTCAAAGGCAATATGCCTCCAAGTACCAGTTGCTGATAATCACATTTATTTATTTTATATTATTTATTTATAATTTGATTTATAACCCACCCTTCCTCCCAGCAGGAGCCCAGAGCAGGAAACAAAAGCACTAAAAACACTTTATAACATCATAAAAACAGACCTTAAAATACATTAAAACAAAACAACTTTAAAAACATTTTTTTAAAAGCTTTAAAGACATCTATTTAAAAAGGGTTAAAAACATATCGTTTTAAAAAAAGGTTTTTAAAAAAAACATATTAAAAAGCAATTCCAACACAGACACAGACTGGGATAGGTCTCAACTTAAAAGGCTTGAGGAAAGAGGAAAGTCTTCAAAAGGCGCCAAAAAGATAGCACACATGGCGCCTGTTTAATATTTAAGGGGAGGGAATTCCACAGGTAGGTGCCGCCACACCAAAGGTTCATTTCCTATGTTGTGCAGAACGGACCTCCTGATAAGATGGTATCTGCAGGAGGCCCTCACCTGCAGAGCGCAGTGATCGACTAGGTATATAAGGGAAAAAACAGTCTTTCAGGTATTGTGGTCCCAAGCTGTATAGGGCTTTTTACAGCAAAACTAGAACCTTGAACTTGGCCTGGTAGCAAATGGTCAGCCAGTGCAATTCTTTCAGCAGCGGGGTGACATGTTGGCGATACCCTGCCCCAGTGAGCAGTCTCACCACTGCATTTTGCACCAGCTGCAGCTTCCAGACCAACCTCAAGGGCAGCCCCACATAGAGCACATTACAGTAATCCAGCCTGGAGGTTACCAGAGCATGGACAACAGTGGTCAGGCTATCCCAGTCCAGAAATGGCCACAGCTGTTTTACCAGCCAAAGCTCATAAAGGGCACTCCTAGCCACTGAAGTCACCTGAGCTACAAAGATGGATCCAAGAGCACCCCCAGACTTCGAACCTGCTCTTTCAGAGGGAGTACAACCCCGTCCAAAGCAGGCAAGTGACCAATTATCCGAACTCAGGAACCACCAACCCACAGCGCCTCCATCTTGCTAGGATTCAGGCTCAGTTTATTGGCCTCATCCAGCCCACCACTGAGTACAGACAGCAGCCAAGGGCTTGCACGACCTCTCCCAAATCAGATGTTATGGAGAAATAGAGCTGGGTATCGTCAACATACTGCTGAAACCTCATCCCAAATCTCCTGATGACCACTCCCAAGGGCTTTATATAGGTGTTAAACAGCATGGGGGACAAGATGGTACCCTGCGGCACCCCACAGTACAACTGCCAGGGGGACGAAAGACAGTCACTCAATGCTATTGTCTGAGAGCGACCTTGGAGATAGGATCGGAACCACTGTAAAACAGTGCCTCCAATACCCATCTCACCAAGTCAGCCCAGAAGGATACCATGGTCAATGGTATCAAAAGCCACTGAGATATCAAGTAAGAATAACAGGGTTGCACTTCCCCCGTCCTTCTCCCAATAAAGGTAATCCATCAGGGCGACCAAGGCTGATTCAGTCCGATAACCAGGCCTGAACCCATACTGGGATGGGTCAAGATAATCTGTTTCATCCAAGAATACTTGCAATTGCTGTGCCACAACCCTCTCAATCACCTTCCCTAAAAGGGTTTTTTGCGACCGGTCAGTAGTTGTTATAAACCAATGGGTCCAGGGTGGACTTTTTCAGGAATGGTCGGATCACCACCTCTTTCAAGGCAGCTGGAACCACTCCCTTCAGCAACGATGTGTTGACCACACCCTGGATCCACTCGGTCAACTCCCCTCGGCAAGCTTTAATAAGCCAAGAAGGGCAAGGGTCAAGAGGACACATTGCTGGCCACATCATCGCAAGCACCTTGTCTACGTCATCAGGTCGAATCAACTCAAACTGTTCCCAAGAAGTTGCAGCAGATGCTGCACTGGACACCTCATTGGGGACTACAGTAGATGTGGATGGGGCATCAAGACTGCTATGAAGGCGAGCAACTTTACTCTCAAAGTGCCTTGCAAACAATTCACAGTGGGCCTCTGAAGGGTCTAAAACTCCATTTCCTGGACTTGATGTGAACAGACTCCTGACAATATGGAAAAGCTCCACTGGATGGCTAATTGACGATGCGATAGAGGCAGAGAAGTGGGCCTTTGCCGCCCTCACTGCCGCACAGTAGGCACAGTTATGATGTTTTAGTCATGCCCGATCAGCCTCACAGCACGTCTTTCGTCACTTCCACTCTACCCGTCGTCGAGCCTGTTTTATTGCCCTTAGCTCACTGGTATACCAAGGCGCAAACCGGGCCCCACAGTGCCAGAGAGGGCACTCGGGGGCAACCGTGTCAAGAGCCCGATGCACTTCGCTGTTCCACAGTGTGACAAGGGCTTCAACAGGGTCATCTGCTCTATCTACTGGGAACCCCCCCAGGACATTCAGAACTCCTGTGGATTCCATTAGGCTCCGGGACTGGACCATCTTAATCTGTCCACAATCCCTGAAGGGAAGGATTGGAGCCATAAGTCTAAACTTCACCAGGAAGTGATCTGACCATGACAATGGGGTGACATCCACCCCCACATCTCCAGACCACCCCTTCCTCCATCTGGAGCAAAAACCAAGTCGAGGGTATGCCTTGCCCTATGTGTTGGGCCAGGGACAACTTGAGACAGCCCCATGGTCGTCATGGAGGCCATGAAGTCCCGAGCAGGAAAACTAGAGGCAGCCGCAGCATGGACATTGAAATCACCCAGCACTATTGTTCTGGGTTCCACAGCCGAGACAGCCTCTGCCAGCTTGGTCAGAGAAGCTGCCAGGTAGCAGGGTGGACGGTACACCAGCAGCAACCCTAGTTTACTGTCTCCTCGGTCCGACACCAGGTGCAGGCCCTCACAGCCAGCTCCAAGACAGAGTGGTTTCCTGGTGGCAGAGATGGAAGTTCTGTAGACCACAGCAACTCGTCCCCCCTCAGTCCCTGCAGCCTGTGCTGGTGTTGCACCGAGTATCCAGGTGAGCAAAGCTGGGTTAGATCAATTCCTTACAGCTCATCCACCCAGGTCTCGGTAATGCACACCAAATCGGCACCTTCATCCATAATCAAATCATGGATGAGAGTGGTCTTTATGTGTACCTGGCGTTTAAACAACAACACACACAGGGCAGTGGGCACAGCAGATGAGCAACGAGGAACCCATCCATGAGAGGAGTGGCAGCAAGGAACAAGGTGCAGATAGCCTTCCCCTCATCTTCTATGGTAATTCACCACGGCCTAGGTCCAGGCTATTTGTCAGACCGTATCTCCCCGTATGAGCCTGTCCGTTCCCTGAGATCTTCAAGAGAGGCCCTTCTCTCAGTCCCAACACCTTCGCAAGCGTGATTGGTGGGGACACGAGAAAGGGCCTTCTCGGTGGCTGCCCCCAGGTTCTGGAACTCTCTTCCTAGGGAAGCACGAATGGCCCCTTCCTTGCTATCCTTCCGTCGGCAGGCAAAGACTTTTTTATTCCGACAGGCTTTTGGACTAGAAGATGTTTAAGATAGGGCCTCATAAGGTCTGTTGTATTGTTCTATGGTCCTATTCTTAATGTTTTAAATTGTTTTAGTATCTTAAGTGTAAGTTTCATGATTTTAATGTCACGAATAGTTTAATTCTATTTTAATTGTATATTTTTGTATGTTTTTTACCTATGAGTAGTTTTTATTTGTAAGCCGCCCTGAGTTCCAGTTTTGGAAAAAGGGTGGGGTAAAAATAAAGATTCATTCATTCGTTCATTCATTCCCATGGCTATATTTCCCATGATCACTGAAATTGGGTGGGATCACCAATGTTCTTCCATACTAAGACTCCTCCTAAACACCTGAGATGGACCCAACATGAGCCCACCAACAAAACCTGCTGGAGCCAATTTTCCCAGTAGGCCTCTGTGAGAATTATGAACAGTCATACCCATTCAAACCTTTTCACACAGGGCCCATCTACTCCCCTTCCTGTCTCACACCCAGGGAGGGCCAGCCTTCTGCCAGTTACAGACTCTCACTCTGAAGGCATCTGGCAACTTTCTCCTGTCATTCAGTTCACTGCACAGGCTGCCACCCTATGCAGGAACTACACATGCACCACACACCCTCCCCACCACAAATCTCCTCTAGATTGGTTTAACAGAAAACAATTTTTTAAAAAAAGGTAATAGAAGGGGGTAGCACCCTCACCCTCGGGACTCTCTAAGGGGGGAGCCCCTTTGGTGGCAACCTCGGCGGCAGCAGACCTGCTGCCCAAGGGCAGCTGGGTTTTTATGCCTCCTGACCCAGCCAGGAGCTGATGCAAGAGGCTGCAAGATTAACTGCAGCCTGTCTCTGGAGCCAGAGTCAGGCCAGAGGTCCCAGTCCTTGCAGCACTTACCAGGGACTTCAGCTGTCTCGAGGGACAGCAGCCCAAAGGAGCAAGCAGCAAGCACACAGATGCTCAGATACTTACTCCCAGGGCAGGTCTTCTTCAGTCCGCTAGTGCTGCAGCTGTTCCCCCCCTCACATGTGGGAAGAGTGCTGTTGTACTCAGATCCTTCTTGTGATCTTCCCATAGGCCACTGTGGACAGGATGCTGGACTAGATGGACCATTAGTGTGACCCAGAAGGCTTTTCTTATGTTCTGCTTATGTTACCATATGACATTTTAATTTGCTTAATTTACATATACATTAGCATATGCAAAATACACAAATATGTGTAGGCTGCTGGAAAGTCTAGTGGTCTGGTGTTCCACAAAGACAGCAAGGAAAGCCAAGGAAAGGGTTAAGGCGTTCAGACAGCTCAAGGACAGATGCGCAGCTGGCACAGAGCTTCTGTTGTCTATAAAGCCTTGAAACCGAAACCGCTTTGTGTGGGGGGTGTTAGTAGTGTTAGGAAAGTGTTCTCATCTGTATTACCGTTAATGTCAGTAAAAGACTCTTAAGACTAAAGGCTCGTGTGTGTTGGTCTTTTCTCTTGGGTGATCTCTCTCGGGTTGGACTGGACCTCTGGGTACACGCAGTTCATTACACCGCTGCCAACATAGTGTGACCCAGAAGGCTTTTCTTATGTTCTGCTTATGTTACCATATGACATTTTAATTTGCTTAATTTACATATACATTAGCATATGCAAATTTTGTGCAGATTTGTTCCATGAGCCTTTGTCCTGAGTCTTTAAGTACCTAGCAATGCCCATTATTAAAAGGCGAAATGTTCCTTGTCTGCTTCCTCCCAGTCACTTGAAATATAACTCGCAAAACAATAACATGTTGCCTTTGGGCAACATAGAAGGTTTCCCTACATCTTGCCTGCTAGCACTGGAAATGATTAGAAGCACCTAGGGCAGAGTACCAGCACCTTTTTATTTATTTAGTATGTTTTGCTGCTGATACCCGCCATTTTGTGCTGGCACCCATGTTACTTTGAATGAGGTATGAATTCAGGCACCTCATTTGTTTTACCCAAAAAGCACTGGGTGTGCCCATCATCTCTGAAGAAGAATTGGAGACTCTGAGCAGGTTTTGACTTTGTAAAGCTCATGATGGCAAAACTGGATTATCTCAAACTCTGTTGAAATAGGGTCACTTTATATTTAGCACTTGTAAACCTGTTTGCCATCAAGACGGTATGGGGTCAATCCTAACTCCCTAAGGATACATATGATACCAAATATGTGTTTGTAGGTTTATCTGTTGGACACACAAGTCTCCCTGCAATCAGTAACCATGCTCGATTATGGGAAGTTCAAGCAAACATGCTCACAAGCCTCCTTTACAACTTGTCACTGAACATGGCCCATGCCTCCAACATAATCACAACTTCCTAATGCTGGAAGAAGACATGTTGAACATCTAAACACATCTAAAACCATAATGTTTGATATAGCACCCAAATATAGTTTTTATGGGCTTAGAGGAGGCCACAGTCTTCGATCATTGAAAACGCTTTTTTTCCTTTGCCAACATCCTTTTTTTCTTTTATTCAGGGAAGAGTTAGAATTGTTAGGGTATGTGGCATTTATTATTCTAAAGATGTGTTCATTCTCACAGATAACATGAGAAGGACAGTAGTTCCGTAGCAGAATGCATGATTTGCATGCAAAGGTCCCATGCTCAATCCCTGGTGTTTCCAGATGGGTCTGAGAAAGGCTACTGTCTGAAACCCCGAAAAGCCACTACCTGTCAGTGTCAACAATACTGAGCTGGATGGATCGATCTTCTAATTTTGTATAAGTCATACTCCTGTGTTCCTACATGAAAACTGGTAAATTCATGCCACTGTCTATAAAAATAATCCCTCCTGAGTGAAATTAACTTTGCCAAAGATCTAAAAACTGTGTCTCAGCAGTAAAGTGCACCGTGAATCCTATGCCATAAGATCTATCAACAGTTGAACTAATATGTAGACAGCAACTTCCACAATTTGGAAGGAGGAGGTTCGCCAAGAAAAGCATAATATGACATGCCACAAATGTTAATGTCTGATATGGCATAGTTATTATGGGCTTAGAGGAGGCCACATTCCTTGATAATTGATTGATTTCTCTTTTTATTAAGATAATCCTCTGTTGCTAATATCCTTTTGTTTTCTTTTAATCAGGGAAGAGTTAGGTTTTTTAGGCCATATGACATTTATTATCCCAAAGATCCCTTCATTCTAGTAGGGAGTAGTGTGTGATTTACATGCAAAAGGTCCCAGACTCATTTCCTGGTGTTTCCATCAACTAGATCTGTGGTGCTTCATAATATATTACGTGAGATCTGAACATTACAATTGTTATTTTTAACTTGTAGAGGGAAGCTGAGAAAAATAGTATTTCTTGCCCACTAAACTATTTCTGGAGCAATCTTCTGCTTTTGATGTTTGGATAAATCGTGTTAGGGAATCATGCTTTCCCTAGAAATTTTATTTTTATTTACTTATTCGGGCAACCTTGTGCTTTGAGAAGTAGACACGTAGACTCCAATATGCTGATATATCTAGCAATTATTGAAGTGATAACTGTTGCAGAGGATTATGTGTCTGCTAATAAATGTCAGCTAGAAGCCTGGAATTCTTCTGGCAAACAGATGCAAGTGGAGTTGCTACTGCTGCCAAAACTGTCTTGGCCAGGCATGTACTCCATTTGGGGCCTAAGAATCAACTTGCCTTTCTTTCCCAAATAAAGGGTCCACGTAAAGGGTCCCTTACCCAGGAGATTACCATAGGCCCATGAAAATGTGACGTAGCTTCATGTTAGTGGACAGCTGTAGTGTGTAGTGTTACTTGAAGTGATTTATAAGGCTTCTTCACATTTTGGGGCTACTAAGAATAGCTTTTATGTTCCAATAATTAGAACCTTAATAGCCATTTGGCATTGGAGGTAAATGCTCATTGTAAGTCTTCTATGAGGATAATCAAAATTCCACTCATTCTCAGCACTGGAAGTGTTGATAAGATGAAGATGTATGACTTTGGGCTTGAGTCTGAAACCACATAGCAGAAATTCTCCAACATCTGCAGGTTCTTTTTGGTTTGAGGGTTCAGACCCAACATCCTAATCAGAGCTTGGAAAAGTTACTTTTTTGAAGTACAACTCCCATCAGCCCCAGCCAGCATGGCCACTGGATTGGGCTGATGGGAGTTGTAGTTCAAAAAAGTAACTTTTCCAAGCTCTGATCCTAATCATACAATGTTTACCCATGTATTCTGCCTACAGCACCAGGGGATCTTCCATCTTTATGCCAAATAGAGCCAGCTGGGGCACAATCCACCCACATTCAGAAAGTTATGCTGACTTCAAAAGGAGTGTTAATGATGATCGTAACCTTTCTCACTGAAATCAGTGGGATTTAAAAGTGCTTAAACATCTCTAAATTGTGCCTTCATTTTAAAGTGCCAAAATTGTACTCTTTTATTGCAAGACCAACATGACTTCTTTTCTTTAAAATATGCTTATGCCAGGATTCCACTTAGACAGTAGTCCATACATCCCATTCTATGATTTTGCAAGTATGGCAAGGCTTAGAATGAAGACAGGCAAAATATTTTAAGAATGATGGCGGTACCATCCAAATACATGATGGTGTTGCCATCAGAATGCATGCACATTTTTTCTGACTCAAGGAAAAACTTGAAGGGGGAAAACTAAATGTTTTGCAGGATTTTTGTGTGGTTAAGTGTGAACTGGGAAAAAGCTGGCCTATGGTAGGCATGTATTGGCTAAAACTCATTACATCAATCACACATTTCCCTCTCCCCCCAATCCCTAGAATAGTTTTGCCACTGTTTTTTGAAAAATGTATTTTAAAAAAGTATACAACAAATAAATGTAGAGGGAGGGCAACCTGCCTAATTCATGAGGAATGGGGCAAGACTAAGTGTTAGGTGAACTCCTTGGTGTAGAAATCACCTCATAGATCCAGCTTTTGACTGAACATAAGTTGTAAAAGTGGGATTATACTGTGGTTGAAGAACCTGCTATGATTGCTTTTAGAATTCTACATCTATTCACCTTAAAATCCTTGGGTTAAGCAGATTTACCGCAGCACTGAAATCAGAATGTCACTAATGAAATCTTATCTCTTGTTTTGAAGTGCCGTCCATCCAGAGGCAGAAAAAGAGGCTACTGCTGGTGTGTGGATAAATATGGACAACCACTCCCAGGATATGATGGGAAAGGAAAAGGAGATGTCCACTGCTACAATTTAGAAAGCAAATGAGGCACCATCTTTCATGGAATCTGTGTATGGCATCTTGACCCTCCAGAGGCTTTGGAGTGACTGGGCTGCAGTATGGACTGCGTTGGACTTGGGAGCTCCAGGGTTTGCCCCCTTCTTAATGGGGGTCAATATCTGTGGACTCTGCAGCTGCAAGCTGCCATTGGCGCACTTCCAGTTTTTCATAGATTCACATAGGGAGCTCTGAAATACCAAATAAATCTGCACTATTGATCCCCAGAAAGAATAAGGGAAAAAGGCACTTCAGAATGGATTCAGGGAGTCTCCACTGGCTTTGTTTTTTTTGTTTTAATTAATGGCCTGTGACCAATTTGATCCTGAAAGATAACTGTGCTTTTAGTTTGAAGAATCTATAGACTATAAGCTTTGTAAATATATTAAACATATTGGATATGATCCAATCTAAGCTAAGCACTGGAGAGTTAAGCATGAGTTCAATTTTCTTCCACTGAAATAACTTATAAATGATATAGGCTGGGTTGGATCACACCCAAGGTGTTAAAGTTTTCATTTTGGTTTTATACAGGTCTGATGGGAAACTTTATCTTCATGGGTAAAAAAAGAACTTTTTAAAAGAAATGTGTCTACATGGCTATTTTTTCTGTAAAATATACTATACTATGAATATTCTTTTTGTCTGTATTTAATATAATTCTTTTTTTTATAAACTATTTAAATGAAACATAATTGTGATACAGTCATTATTATATAGCCAGCATGGATTTTTCACATTCTGCCATGTTAAGTTGAAAATATCCCCCATGCCATTCTGCTGCTTCCCATAAGCTCATTTCAAAACAAAACCTTACAAAACTTATAGTTCTGAACTCAGAAACGCTTGCTTAACAACCCTGTCAATTTTCATGGCAATGCACAAAACAGCCAGAGAGAATCCAGACTTAACACAAGTTAAAAAATCCAGACTTTCTGGACTTTTTTCTGTCAGTGGTCTTATAATTTCTTAAAATTAATTAAAAATCAGTCATGTTCACAGAGTATCTGTAATCCTATTACTGACCTTGCCCCATACTCCATCTACAGTCTATAGATTCTGATAGAGCTCCAGTGACCAGAGTGGTTTAATAGCCCATCTTCCCAGATAATTCTGGTGATTGTAGATCTGTGAGGGGGATAAGAACGTAAGAAGAGCCTGCTGGATCAGGCCAGTGGCCCATCTAGTCCAGCATCCTGTTCTCACAGTGGTCAACCAGGTGCATTTCCTAACAACTCGCAGCACCCTTCATGAGCTACACTTCCCAGGATTCTTTGGGGGAAGCCATGACTGTTTAAAGTGGAATAAATGTCTGGTGTGATTGTGGCCAGGGACATCTTCGGTTTAAATTTGGGTGGGAGACTACATGTGTCTGCTGTAGAATAAAAAGTTGAGGGAAACCCTGAAAAATAATGATACTGTTAATAACATTTTCCAAAAGGAAAAGAAAGGGGCTTTCCCTGTGCCTAGTGCCCACATTCCCAATCTGGTGGCTGCCACCACTGTATATGCTCAGAGGCACGTTACCAAATTCTTCCAAGCTACACAGGAAGTGGATTGGACTGTGAAAGACCAACCCAAATTGTGTTTGCATTTTGATTAATTTGTAGGGCAGTAGAATTTCTCAGGGAGGAGGTCATGTCTCCTGCTCCCCTGGTGGATTCACTATAGCTGCCCAATTTTGCTGTTTTTTTTAAAGTTTGATAGAAATATTTGTTGGCTATACAAATGTTCTTAAACTGCAAGGTGGGGTTTTTTTGCCTATTAATGAATAGTGTATGCTTTCAAATGCTCTTCTCCAGGATACTTGCCAAAGCCCAAGTCTGTGAATCTCAAAGAGAAAGTGTAGTATTCTTCAAAGGGTGGCCACTCATCATTTCAAGTCAAAATCCAAGTGGATTTGGCACAAGTGTTTGCAAATATGCTTTCAGCTCAATAAGTATATCATGCTAGTTGCCAACCTTTTTGGGCCTGTGGGCACATTTGGAATTTTGAGCCAGTGTGGTGGGTACCACCCCCTCTGGTCACTTCCCCTTCACAGAGAGGGGGAAAAACATGCAAATATTCTTTGCTTTTCCAAGGCATCTGGGGAAAGGTCAGGTCCAGTGTAATTAAAATGGATGCTCTTGAGAGTGGCTGTATACTATAGTCAGTAGGGATTTTTCGCGTTCTACCATGTTAAATGAAAATACCACCCTCACCCCTTTCTGGTGCGTTGTATAGTCCCAGTTCAAAACAAAAACTTACAAGCCTTATACTGTTGGATTCAGAATCGATTGCTCTACAACTCTGGAAGTTTTCTTGGTGATACACCCCCCCCCACGGAGAATCCACAGGTTAAAGTGAAAAACGGGAGAGAAAAAAACTAGAAGCTGTTTGGACTTTTTTCTTGAGAAATTCTCATAATCTGTTGAAATTCATTAAAAATCAGAGATGACTATAAGATATATCTAATCAAATCCCTGAGCTTGCCCCAAACACAGTACTTCATCTGTAGTAGGTTTAAATTTTAAAAAACGGCATGGTTTATTTTTAATTAATAGATTAAAAAATACATTACCGTGGATGATAATGTACCACATGCACAGTAGTAGAAACAGGAGTTCTTTCGTTTCACTCTCCCTCCTCCCTCCCCTTCCAGTTACTTGGAGGAAGCAGGGGAAGTCTTCTGCTCCTGTGATTGGTGGGCAACAGACATGTGACTTACACTGGCCTACTGCTGAGTGTTGCTCTTCCCTTGTGCTCTGTGTGAGGAAGCAGAGGGAGGAAATGGAGAGCCAGAAGGTCAGGAGAGAGAGAGACAGAGCAGCAGAATGGAGGTGAGTGACGGTGATGTGTGTGTGTGCCTAGCCATAGGCCTTAGCAATTACAATTTTAAAAACAACAGAAACAGTCTGCATTAGCACAGCATTAAAAAAACTTTAAAACAGGAACCATATGTCCCTTAGCCATATACAGTGGATGTAGTACAGGAATAAATAACCATAATCCCCCTAAGATTTGTTTAATACTTCTGAGACAAACTTCGCCCGTAACTTTTGTGCTGCAAGGGCAAAGAGGGCCACCCTGTGTGTAACAGAGTAGTCCTGGTCTGATAAAAGATAAGTGATATTATCTTGCGGTGAGCTCGACCGTACCAGCAAGGTATCAAGAAATTTGGCTCTGCGATGAGAGTATAGAGGGCACTCTAGCAGATAGTGAGATAGATCTTCAATCACATCTGCACCACAAATACACACACGTTGATCCCAGGGAATCTGGCTGTATCGGCCTGATAAGACCGCAGACAGCATTGTTTGGAATCTTAGGGCAGTGAATGCATACCTAAGGTTAGGTGGAATATAATAGGCCAAATAATTTGCTCTCAGATGATCCATTTTTATTACACCAAACCACCTTGAGAATTTGGAGTTATTGATAGCCAATTGATCAATCCAGTTGCTGTGTTGAAAGATTGCTTCCTTTAATTTACCTCAGTTCGATACAATTGAATTCGAGGATGTTATGTGGTAAAGGTGATATAAGCTCGATATTCTGGCACTCAGCCAGTACCCCTTGCAGCCATATCATGGCATAGTTTAGTAGGAGTGTTCTTTATAGATTCCCAAAAATTAAACAGGGCATAGTGGACACGAGCACTGAGTTGAGGGAGACCAAGCTCTGCTTGAAGAAAGGCTGCCGGAGTTCCCCGGGGGAGGCACAAAAGTCTTCTCATGAAACTATTTTGAATTGCCTCTAGACTGGGCATATTGGAGCTTTCCCAACCCTATACTGGTGCCCCATATAAAATCTGGGCGAGAACTTTATTTATGTAATTTTTTAAGGCAGGGAGGACCAGATTGCCTCCAACAGTTCTATAAAAACTCAAGATAGCCCCACAAGATCTTAGCGCTGAGAGTTCGATATAATTTATATGTGTTTTCCAGGAAAGATTGTCCTGGAATTAGATACCCAGGTACTTAATTGCTCAATTGGGTGGCCGTCTATGGACCAAGGGAAGTTCCTGGGCCTCTTACCAAAGACCATGACTTTGGTTTTAGAATAGTTAATCATGAGGTTTTCTTTTGCGCAGTATATACTGCGTTTCTTAAGGAGTCTCCTCAAACCAATTCGCGTAATGGATAATAGAATCATGTCGTCAGCATACAAAAGTATCGACACTTTCCTATTTCCAAAGGCAGGGGGGAAGTATTCAGGGCCCGCCAGTTCAGAAGTTATTTCGTTAAGATAGAAATTGAAAAGAAAAGGGGCCAATAGACAGCCCTGCTTTACTCCCTTACTGATGGCTATGGGATCTGTAAGTGAGCCAGTGGGACCCACCCTAACTCTTGCAGTGTTGTCAGAATATAGTTCTCTGATAAGAAAGAGAAGCCGCTTATCTATATTGGTTTTGGCTAACTCGGCCCACAGCCTTGCTCTATCTATAGAGTCAAAAGCCACCGCCAGAACCACGAAAGCGGCATAAAGATGTTTCGTGGGGCCATGGATACTTTTCCTTGCAATGTCATAAAGAGTTAGGCAGTGGTCCATAGTGCTCTGGCCTTTACGGAAACCAGCTTGTTCTGGGGAGATAACCTGGTTAGTGGTTTCCCACTCTTGAACTTTAGTTAGCAGGTATTTAGAGTACAATTTGACCCCTGTATCAAGAAGGCTGATGGGACGATAGTTGTTAGGATCGTGTTTTTCCCCTTTCTTATAGATGGAGATGACAATGCTTTGCTTCCATCCTTCTGGGAAAATACCGGTCTTATGTACTTGTGTAAACAATTTGGCAAGGATGGGCGCCCACAAATCTGGAAAAAAATTAAAAAGTTCAGGAGGGAGCATATCCTCTCCAGGGGCTTTGCCCGATCTCAAGGTAGACAAGAGTGATTTTATTTGCGATACCAAGACTGGGGGCCAGACTGGGAGGGGGTAGTCCGGTTGGTAGAGAACCTCAGGAGCTCCAATGGGAGGTGAATAGAGCTTGCTGAAGTGTGCATGCCAAACTTCAGCAGGGATCTGCCAAGAGTTTAGGGGACTTGATGTGCACATCCCTTTGGCCACCAGTTCCCAAAACCCACGTTCGTCTTTTTTGCCCATGGCCTGATCTAATAATTGCCATTGGGATCTAGCATATGCGTCTTTTTTCCTTTTTAATAATGCCTTATATAAAGCACGCAAATAGACTAGATGTAGACGCTGAAAATTTTCCGGGCATCTCGTTGCACGGCGGGCATAATTAGTTAGATGGTGTTTTGCTATTTTACATTCGTGGTCAACACCTGGAATTTGATGGCCCCAATGCTGGTAATTGTTTATTCGATGTCAATATGGGTCTCAATATGGACACGATTGATTGATATGGCTTCAAAGCATCTGTTTCAGGTGTTAATATTACTTGTCTAATAGAGACCGGGAGATTACTATACAGAAATTCCGAGGCAGTAGACCACAAGGTCATAGACCATCGAACTCTCTGCTCAGAGATTTGTATGCCTTCCAAATTATCTTGTGGAGAAAAGGGGGGAGGGTGTAATAACCTCATATTCATTAGCAGGGGGAAGTTTGATACTTCCATGAGTAGGTTGTTATCCAAGTGATGCAGCATCAAAACCTCTAGCAGTCTGAGGCCTTGTTTATTAGATAACTGATCTTGAGAGACTCTATCCCTTAGGGGGGGGGGAAACTATCGTCATGATTCAAGAACATACCCGTGACTGGCTCGGAGTTCCCTATTCTAGCATTAAAATCCCCACATAAGAGTAACCTCGCATCGGGGAATTGATGCTCAATTTGTGACAGGGTGTCTGAGAGAGCATTCCAGATGCTGAGGGAACCCACTGGCTTGGCTACGCTCGGCGGAAAATAAACAATAATAATAAGATGTCCTACTAGACTCCCCCATAATCTCAGCACCTGCACGTATTGATCACTGATCAGGGTCAGGGGGGTGATCTCCATGTGGAGGTCCACGGAAATTAAAATGCTAAGGCCACCGCTTGCACGACCTTTGGAGTTGATCTTCCGGGCTGGTATGGAGAATTCTCTGTAACCATTAAGAGACAGTGAGTTGTCGTGCATCAACCACGTTTCTTGTAAGCACACTATCGTGGATTCATGCAGAAAGGAGTCCAATTCCGCATCATGGTATTTATTAGACCAACCCATTATATTCCATGACAGGATCGATATTTGTCAGGCGGGGCTGATCATATCTAGTTCCTTAGCTGTGGAGGTGTGGGGGTGGAGGAACTCTCATTAGTTCCGTTGTCATGGACAGACCACTACCTGGTCAGGTTTAGACTTACTGGGACTCAGAACCTCTGCAGGGGTGGGGGACCGATTAAAATGGTCCGCCCCAGGAGACTGATGGATCCAGATGGTTTCCTGACGGCTCTTGGGGACTTTCCTGTCACCTCGGCAGGTGATTCTGTCGAAGCCTTGGCCGACCTCTGGAATGAGGAAATGACCAGGGCGGTAGACACAATCGCTCCTAAGCGTCTCCTTCCGCGGATAGGAGCTAAATCTGCCCCTTGGTTTACTGGAGAGCTGACAGCGATGAAACGCGAAAGAAGGAGACTAGAGCAACGTTGGCGGAAGACTCTGAGCAAATCTGACCGAAAATGGGCTAGAAGCTATTTAAAGACCTATTCCGCAGCAATGCAGGCTCAGAAGAAATCTTTCTTCTCCGCCACCATTGCATCTGCTAACTCTCGTCGTACGGAACTGTTCCGAGTGGTCAAGAGTCTTTTAAGTTCTGACCCACATGAATATGATGCTGACCAATCAACAGCCCGCTGTCACGAGTTTGCTCGATATTTTGCAGATAAAGTCGCTCAGATTCGCTCTGACTTAGATGCCAAAATTAATACAGTCTCTGTGGATGTAACTTCGGCCTCTACTTGCATAATTAGAATGGATTCCTTTCAACTTGTTCAACCCGAGGATGTGGACAAAATCCTTGGAGAGGCACGTCCTACCACCTGTATGTTAGATCCTTGCCCATCCTGGCTTATAAAAAATGCCAGAAAGGGACTGGTCGAGTGGGTCAGGAAGTGATCAATGCCTCTCTACAACAGGGCAGATTACCACCCTGTCTAAAGGAAGCTGTAATAAGACCTTTGCTGGAAAAATCCTCCCTTGACCCCTCATCATTAGGTAACTATCCTCCAGTCTCCAATATTCCTTTTTTGGGCAAGATAATAGAATGAGTGGTAACCGCCCAGCTCCAGAGATTTTTGGATGAGACGGATTATCTAGATCCATTTCAATCTGGTTTCAGGCCCGGCTATGGGACTGAGACGACTTTGGTCGCCTTGGTGGATGACCTACGCAGGGAACTGGACAGGGGGAGTGTGTCCCTGTTGGTTCTACTGGACCTCTCAGCCACTTTCGATACCATCGACCATGGTATCCTCCTGGGTCGCCTCGCTGGGATGGGACTTGGAGGCATGGTGCTACGGTGGCTCCGATCCTTCCTAGAGGGGCGAACCCAGAAGATGGTTATGGGGGATACCTGCTCGACCCCTTGGCCATTGACCTATGGGGTCCCCCAGGGTTCAGTCCTGTCCCCCATACTATTTAATATCTACATGAAACTGCTGGGAGAGGTTATCCGGAGTTTTGGGGTTCGGTGTCACCAATATTCCTCCTTTCCACCTAATGAAACCAAGGAAGCCGTCCAGGTCCTAAACCGCTGCCTGGTATCAGTGATTGACTGGATGGGGACGAACAAGTTGAAACTAAATCCTGACAAGACAGAGGTGCTCCTTGTCAGTCGGAGGGCGGATCAGGGGATAGGGATTCAACTTGTGCTGGACGGGGTTACACTCCCCCTGAAATCTCAAGTTTGCAGCTTGGGAGTACTCCTGGACTCGACTTTGAGCTTGGAGGCCCAGGTCTCTGCTGTGGCGGGAGTGCCTTCGCTCAATTAAGATTAGTGCGCCAGCTGCGCCCGTTCCTTGACCTGTCAGACTTGACTATGGTAACACATGCCTTAGTTACATCCGATTAGACTACTGTAACGCGCTCTACGTAGGGCTGCCCTTGAAGACTGCTCGGAAACTTAAATTGGTACAAAGAGTGGCAGCCAGAATGTTAACTGGAGCTGGGTTCAAAGAACATACTACTCCTTTGCTATACCAGCTCCACTGGCTGCCAATCTGTTTCCGGGCACAATTCAAAGTGCTGGTTTTGACCTATAAAGCCTTATACGGCTTAGGTCCAGGCTATCTGTTAGACCGTGTCTCCCTCTATGAACCTGTCCGGATTTTAAGATCATCCGGTGAGGCCCTCCTTACTATTCCATCTTTCTCGCAAGTTCTTCTTGCTGAGACACAGAATAGGGCCTTTTCGATGGCTGCCCCTAGATTGTGGAATTCCCTCCCTAGCGAGGTTCGGCTGGCTTCCTCGCTATCATCCTTTCGCGCCCAGATGAAGACTGTTTTATTTAGGCGGGCTTTTAACTGAAAATGTTATAGTTTTAATCTATTTTGATTTAATCTATTTTTAATTGTTTTTAACATGTATATTGGTTGTTCTGATTGTTTATTGTTTTAATTGTGAGTTGCCCTAAGTTCCTCGGAAGAAGGGCGGGGTATAAGTATTTTCAATAAATAAATAAATAAAATTACACAGCAGTTTGTTTGGGGGTATAAAGAGGGGAGTACGGATTTTGTTATAGGGCCACGCTGGAGCTCTCCATTGGTCTTTTCAACGACTTTAGGAACATTCTGGGCATTTTGAGAGCTGGTAGTCTGCTTCTCTCCAAAAATTGTGGGGGCAATGGGGGGAGAGCTGTTAAGATGATGGGCGTGCTTAGTAGGGGCCTTTTCAGACTCTTCCAGAGTCCTTATCTTGGGGGAAAAGTTTAAAATAGTATTATTAAGGATTCCCAGTCTAGAGGCTCGTGATGGAGAGGGTTCAACTAGGGCGATCGTGCTGGGATTTGATGTAACGATTTGATCCCTTGTATTCCCCTGCATTGCTGTTGGGGGTCCCTTCTTTATGATGATCGATTCTGCCTCCTCTTTGGTCCATGTGGAATTGGTCCATGTGGTTCAATACAGGAGGGGGTTCAGAAAAGGTCCTCTCGTGTATTTTTAAAAGAAGAGCTTTTAGGTAGTCAAGTCTATGCATAATTTCGAGCTGACCTCCCATAGATAGCGCCCCAAAAGAGTGAAGCAGGGCTCATTCCTCATCCTCGAGGAGGTCATTTGCCCAACCATCAAGCTCTGAATGTCTGTCGACTTTCCTTGTGTAGTCACTGTCACTGGAGACACTGGGTGGCCCTCTGAGTCCTCCAGATCAATAAGCAGTCCAAAGTTCTCGCTTCTAGAGGTCTGCCGAGAAAGGGATCTAGGTCTATGACAAGCAAGGAGGTCCACTGGGGCAGCCCTATTTTCAAAGAACCATGAAAGCACAATGCCCTGTTTGGACTATTGATCCATCAGGGCCAATATATGTTTTGCTATTTTGGGTGAGGCAAAGGTGACCACCGCCCTTGCTCTCGTATCGTTGTAATATAAGTACTCCACTAGGGCAATTTCCTGAACATTTATACTTAGGGAGGGGAGGCCCTTTAGTATTTTTGTGAGGTGCCTTTTCCGTGCGGGCTGAGATATTATACCCTTTGGTTTGGGAAAATGGACAAATACCAGTTTACATTGGTTTAGTACTAAATTCCATCTTGGCATGCTAGATGGTAGCGTCTGCATCTTTTTCCCATAGTCCTTCGTTAAAACTCCCTGCCACGGATCTTGGTAGGGATCATGACTATCCTGGGTTTCTAGGGGTGGAGCAGAAGCTAGGGTCGAAGGGGGAATAGGGAGACCGGGGTTGCAACACGACTCTTTTTGTACTACCACCCCACTCGCATTAGTAGATTTGGGAGGTGAAGGGATCTCTTTCTCTTTCATCGTGGCTAGGGCCTTGTCCAATAAGTTAAAAAGTTTTTTTTTAATTCATTTTACTGCCTTGAGCTGATTTTTGGCTTTTGAGGTTTTTGCTCTTCTTTACTTTAGTAGATTGGACCTTTTTTTTAGTCCGGCAGGGTCTTGTATTCGGTGCGATGGGATTGATCTCAGTGGGAGGAGGTGGTATAGTATGTTGTAGACACGAAGATGGTCTGTCTAATGCTAAATGTGCAACGGGCTTTTGGTGCATCTTAACTAGAGTTGTTAATAGTTGATTACTTTCTGTCAGAAAGTCTTTCACATTTTCCATCTCTGACACCAGCATCAGTAGCCAGCCCGCAAGAGAGGGCCCCAACTCTGAAAGGGTAATTTGATCTGTTAAGCCGTGGAGCACCGCTGGAGAGCTAGATGAATTACACATGCCCAGATCTTTTTCAGAAGGGGAATTCATTGTTAGTAACTTCCCCGGGATAGTCTTTTGTCCAGGCAAGAGAGTTCGAGGTTCTACGGGATTTGATAGAGTATCTTCCGCCTGTGCCTTGGAGGCAGACTTAGTCTCCTCAGGTGCGACATTCTTTTGAGTTTTAGTTGCTAAGCATCCTGTCTCTTTAAGCCCTTGCTTCTCCGCCTGCTCAATCTCGTCAGCTAGGCTTAGAACCTGGGAGTTACATGTATTCCACTGAATGTTATCCTTAAAAGGAAAAGACCACTCAGCAGGAAAAGAATGGTCGAAAGTGGAGAGCCCCTCAGAGCTTTTCTGTGCGTGAGTAGTAAAAAAGTGTGTGATTTTTAGTTGTCCCTTAGAGGGCTTAGATGGATTTTTCCAGCTTTGAAAAGGGGGGAGAGTTGGAACCGTTTCTCCCTCTCTCTCAGACCGTTTCTCCTTAGAGGGGAGACTTTCAAAAGGTGGCGCCTCTCCTAAGACCATTGTTACAATGCCATATTATGTTGACTGGGATACAAGGAAACTCCTCCCTTAGTTGTAGGCACAGTCTATTGCGAGTTTAAGCGTATCGGAAGGATTTAGTCGATGTATACCCTTCCAAGGTTAAAATACAATATACAGCTCAGTATGGTGGAATTGACATCGATCAGATTTGGACAGTCCAAATGCATTAACCTTGGTGGCACTGACTGGATGATGGGGAGAGGAGGTAGGGCCAGAGTGTTCCCAGGGGTATGTTGTTTCAATAAATGCTTGTCTGACGGCGGCTCTTCACAGCACTGTTTAAAGTAAGGCTGCTTTTCACGTTAGCACTTTCTTCGTCTAAAGATTTAGTGTGCACTGGAGGGGGAAAAGTCTATCCTCTAGACTATCCCTAGAGTTCATATGAGCTAATAGATATTGTTATTAGCTTGGTCGAAAGGAGAGCACAGTAAAGTCTCACCCAGCGTCCATCAGCAGCCAACCGGAAGTGTGTGTGTGTGTTCCCACCCCCCGCTGTCTCCCCCTGCCTGCCCTTTCCGTTGGCTCATTTGGCCTGCCCCAACCCGCGCTCTCTCCCGCTGCCTGCCTTCCCCACTCGCTCAATCAAGCTTGAGGGAAGAAAAGAGTCAAAGAATGGGGGGGAGCTTTGAAGGACTTTTAAACGTCTACTCAGAAGTAAGTCCCATTGAGTGCAGTGGGGCTTACTCCCAGGTAAGTGGAGCGGTGCTTCTGTGTGTTAGCAGTGAGCTTGAGGGAAGGCAGGTGGTAAAATGTCTACTCAGAAGTAAATCTCACTGAGTTCAGTGGGGCTTACTCCCAGGTAAGTGGAGTGGAGGTTCTGTGTGCTAGCAATGAGCTTCAGGGAAGGAAGGAGGTAAATTGTCTACTCAGAAGTAAATCCCATTGAGTTCAGTGGGGCTTACTCCCAGGTAAGTGGAGTGCCTAAAAATGTGAGACAGACTTGTTAGCAAACTAGAGCTAGGAGTGAACTGTTTAAATTGTTGACTCTTTTTTTAAAAAAAGAGTTTGTTTTACAAATTTAAATGGAGTTAAAGCCTCTTGTGGGCTCAGTCAAGTGAAAACTGCTATTTTGAGAGAAGGGTAGAAGAGAGAGAAGGGGGAAAGATTCTGAGGGCTCGCACTGTAATTCTAAAATGTCTACTCAGAAGTAAATTTCACTTATTCAATGCGGCTTGTTGTTGTTATGTGCCTTCAAGTCAGCGACCTCCAACAGCATCTGTCATGAACCACCCTGTTCAGATCTTGTAAGTTCAGTTCTGTGGCTTCCTTTATGGAATCAATCCATCTCTTGTTTGGCCTTCCTCTTTCTCTACTCCCTTCTGTTTTCCCAGCATTATTGTCTTTTTTAGTGAAACATGTCTTCTCATTATGTGTCCAAAGTATGATAACCTTGGTTTCATCATTTTAGCTTCTAGTGACAGTTCTGGTTTAATTTGTTCTAACACCCAATTAATTTTTACAAAATTAAGTTTGATTACATTCATAGTACAATCCTAACCCCAAACCTAGTCTAAAGTAAATCCGATTCAGTTCGGTGGGACTTAGTCTCAGGTAAGAGGGATTAGGATTCCAGCCCTTTAGAAGAAACAGTTGGGGGGGCAGAGAAAAGGAGGGGAGTTTGCCTATGTGTCTGCTCATGTTGTTGTGTTGGACTGCCTTCAAGTTGATCCCGACTTATGGCAACCCTATGAATAGGGTTTTCATGGTAAGCCTTCCTCTGAGGCTGAGAGGCAGTGACTGGTCCAAGGTCACCCAGTGCGCTTCATGTCTGTGTGGGGATTCGAACCCTGGTCTCCCAGGATCAGAAGTGAGTCTCACTGAGCTCAGTGGACCTTACTCCCAGGTAAATGGGGTTGGGATAGGATTGCAGTATCATTTTGAGGGGAATGTAGGAAGAGGTGAAAGAACAACAGAGAGGTAATGAAGAGAGAAAAGGCTTGTGGGGGGGACCCTAAGACTGAAGCAGAACTTGTGTGGCCCCTGTAGGCTGAGACAAGTGAAAATTGCTATCTTGAGAGAAGGTGGGAGAATGTACCAGTAATCTAGTAAAGGGGATGGGGAGAAGGATTTAGGAATCTGAAGTTACAGTGCAGTCCTAACCATGTTTAATCAGAAGTAAGTTCCACTGAGTTTATTGCAGCTTACTCCTGAAGTGAAAGTGAACATAGAATTACAGCCTTTAACTTCTAAATTCAGTCCTTTCCTTTAAATACTAGGTGATTTATCAATAAATATTATAAAATTTATGTCTGTTAAATGTTCAGTGTGTCATCATGTGACTCTTATTGTTGCTTGTTGAACACCTGCTCTTCAGGATAGTGCCACAAATAGATTTCAAAAAGTCTGCTTTAAATTTGCTCCAACCCCCCTGTGGCATGTAATGAATGTAATCAATGTTCCAGTTTGTCTGCATCCTTCTTGAAGTGTGGAGACCAGAACTGCATGCAGTATTCAAGATGAGGCCTAACCAGTGCTGAATAGTGGGGAACTAATACTTTACATGATTTGGAAACTATATTTCTGTTAATGCAGCCTAAAATTGCATTTGCATTTTTTGCAACCACATCACACTATTGGCTCATATTCAGCTTGTGATCAATGACAATTACAAGATCCTTCTTGCAAGTATCCCCCATCTTATAACTGTGCATTTGATTTCTTTTTTCCAAGTGTAGAACTTTGCATTTATCCTGGTTGAATTTCATTCTGTTGTTTTCAGCCCAATGCTCCAGCCTATCAAGGTCTCTTTGAATTTTGTTTGTCTTCCATGGTATTCACAAGGTTTTCCCAAGATTTTCCATTTGGAAAGGAAAGGGGCTTTCCCTTTGCCCAGTGCCCACCCACCCAATATCCACCCCTCCCCCTCCTCTTCCCCTCCCTGCCCCTCCCCTGGGTCAGTGTTGGACTATGATCTGGGAGACCGGGGTTCGAATCCCCACACAGCCATGAAGCTGACTGGGTGACCTCGGGCCATTACTGCTTCTCAGTGTCACAGGAAGGCAATGGTAAACCACATCTGAATACTGTTTACCATGAAAACCCTATTCAAAGGGTCACCATAAGTCTGGTCGACTTGAAGGCAGTCCATTTCCATTTTCAAATATGATTGCATAGAAATAAATCCCACAACTCAAGAAGTATGCAAATGATCAAACCCAACCTCCCTTCTCCTCCCTCCTATCCTCTCCTTCTTGCCCCTTTGCCCCACCCTCCCCATTCCCATCCCCTTCCAATCCCCTCCTCCCCCTCCCCTTCCTCCTCCCCATGGTCAGTTTTACCTATCTTAAGCATGATTGCATGGAAGTAAATACCATTGAACTCTATAAGCATGCAAATGATCAAACCTGTCCTCCCCCCCTTCTTTTGCCCCCTCCAATATACTCCTCCCCCCCTTTTCCCCCCATGGTCAGTTTTTCCTATCCGAACCATGATTGCATAGGAGTAAACCCCATTGAACTCAATAAGCATACAAATGATCAGACCTGATTTTCCTCTCCTTCCCCTCTCCTCTCCCTTCCTCCTCCCCTCCCCTCCTCCTCCTTCCTCCTCCCCTGCCCACTCCAGCCCTCCCTCCCTCCCCCCCAGTCAGTTTTACCTATCCTAAGCATGATTGCACGGGAGTAAATCGCACTGAATTCAATAAACATGCAAATGATCAAATCTGTCTTTCTCCACCCCTCCCCCTCCTTCCTGCTCCCATCCCCCTCCTCCCCTCTGTGTTTCCTCCCCTCCCTCCTCCTTCCCTCCCCATGCTCTGTGGTCAGTTTCACCTATCCTATCCATGATTGCAGGGGAGCAAATCCCATTGAACTCAATAAGCATGCAAATGATCAATCCATTCTCAGCAAACTTGGACAGGATCCCATTTCTTACCTCCCGGATTATAAAGCAGGGAAATTCACTAACAGGCAAAAAAATGTTGTGGTTTAAGAATGTATCTATAGCCCAGAGCTATTTCTATCAAACTTTAAAAAGCAGGAAATTGGGTGGCTATAGTGAATGCACCAGGGGAGCAGGAGACCTGAACTCCTCTCTGAGATATTGGACTGCCCTACAAATTGGTCAAAATGCAAACACCATTTGGGTTGGTCTTTCACAGTCCAATCCACTTCCTGTGTAGCTTGGAAGAATTTGGTAACATGTGCCCATTTCCCTGCTTTTTAAAGTTTGATAGAAATAGCTGTGGGCTATAGATACATTCTTAAACCGTAAGGTTTTTTGCCTATTAGTGAATAATATTACACAGAGTCCCCCCAAAAGCCACCAACAAAGTAAAGTTTCAGTGCAAAATCACACAATAAAAAAAAAACCTAGCGCTAGCTAGCACCACAAAACTGTTGATCCAAGACACTGACCCTCATCAATCTTCATGATTTTACATAGAATGACACCAAAAGTACCAGCAAATCACACACCACATCTGGACACAGAGGTAACCTATGATTTGATAGTGATTTTGAGTTGATCTCTTAAAAAATCAATGGGATCTATACCTTGGATCCATATTTTGCACTGACGCAGGACTGGAGAGCGCTGGATCAGTGTTTTTATGATTCAGTCTATGGAGGCAGATGTCATCTGTGATCTGAGGCTGACTGGGGAAAGAAAACCTCTAAAAATTGTGATTTCAAGAGGATCCATTTGATTAGATAGCAAATATGTGTGTGTGTGCACGCATGCACATATCCTCTCTGATTTCTGTAGCACCCCACTCTTCCCCCTAACTGCTCCCTTTGCCTCCCCTCCCCTTTTTGCTCCTAACATCTTGGTTACTTTGCTTTTCTAAGCCTCAAAAAAATGTAGAGCTGAAAGAGGAGTTCTTACATACATTTCAGGGAGTGGTGGGTAACCCCCATTGCCACTTCATGATGAAGGGGGCAGTGAAAGTTGCAGCTCAGAGGTTTTGTAGGGTGCCAGGGGAAGTGCCACTGTACACATGGGTGACACCCAGAAAGATAATGTATAACCTGAGCCTTGTTTCACTAGAATGTGAAAGCTTAAGAGTTGTGTGTAGCTACTGTGGCAGCACAATGCCTCAACCCATAATAACACCAGGGTTACAGGCAGATAATACTTCCAACATTTAAGATCAATATACCAGAAGAGAGATTACTATTAAAAACATTATTTTAGTAGCAAAAATGAAAATAATTACTGGAGGGATTTTTATAGTAATAAGTTCCATTCCTGCTTCATTTGGAATGCAATAATGTTATTTCACATGATTAGTGGTCTAGATGTGGATGGGGTCACCTATTGTCATCTGTGGATGTGGTTACTCACTCTCATGTGAACCATACATTATAGGTACTGCATCAGAAACTGTCATGTATGTTGATGCAAATCTGTATATCCATATACATGCCTACAACATGATTTAAGTCTAGCAAGGAAACTACATGTACAACCCCTGTGTAGAAGTGTTCCATACAGATAAGAGCATAATCATACACATGAACCCCAATGTCTAGCCTCATGACCTGGTCATAAAGCACTTGAGGTTCAACCTTGCTGAAACTCAGTCTGAGTAGTGCTTGGACTGGAGATTCCATGGGAACCCTATGTATACTGAGTTACACAGAAGAAAGTCAGTATATTTTATTTATTTATTACATTTATGTTCTTCCATGATTGAACTTGAGGAAGGATAATTAATTTTAAAAATTTTGGTTTTTAAGATTTGTCACCTGAATGCTGGCTCCTTCATGGCAGTATGCATGCTGGTACATCTTCCTAGTTTATTTGCATGTCAACATTGACGCTGAAGAACCTTGCATTGGGAAGGGCACTGTGTGTAATGTTTATCAGCTTTTCTTTCTGTCCTGTTGAAAATGTAAACATGATAGCAGCCTGAGGCAACATTCCTACGTGGCTTATAAGTTACTATATTTGAAAGTTTGTGGGAGACAAGTTATCCCTGGACAGCAATAATAATATATCTTAATATAGATAAAACATGATGGTTCTCTAAGAACAAAGTATTTATACAAAGAATTATTATTTCCCCCTTTCGTTCCTAAGGAGACACAATCCATGAGTAAGTGGGGCACTTTTAAACCTGTTGATTTCATTGGGCTTAATTGCACTTAACTGATGTGCAGATGGTGGCCAAGTTTTTTGATGGCTCAAAGCATACTTCCTAATTCATGAGAGGAGACTTTGGAGGAACACATGACTTCAGGAGTCATAAAAATATCTAAAATAAATATACCACCATTTTTAAAGGATCAATAAGCAAAGACTCAGCTCTTTGGTTTGGTATGTACAGAATATGTTTGGTCCAATCCTCTTCCAGTAGAGAGCAGTATGCAGAGAAGCTCCACTCATTTAAGTTTTCAGGTATATTCAGGTGACATTATTATCATCAAAATTATTAGTGGTTGTAGTAGTATTCCTAATGTAGTCTAATATAAGGTTCTACTAGAGCTACTCCCAAGCCTTCTCACTGTGTCCACAGTGAGCAAAATAACAGTCACTGCTGTAAAAAACAAATTATTATCCTATTAAATGGCATTCATGTGACCTTATTGCTATCACAAAAGAGCAGAATTTTCTCCTGTCCTCTACCTCCATATGTTATATATGTTGTTTATTAAGGCAATTGGATTTTTAAAAGACGTTATATGGGCATCCAATAGATCCCCCCCCCAAATCATGTTCAGGAGCCAAACTGCATAATAAATTTCCAATTTAAACCTGAAATATTTGTGGGATCTATCTGCACAGCAACAATGTGGACAAGGACATGCAAATATACAAATATGCTTAACAATTTCAGCTTAAGGAAGTTCTCTTCTCACAGCACCAAAAAAGTTAAAAATCTAGTCCTCCCAGATGACAGCTTTAATTAGTGTTGGACATAATTCAGTAAAATGTGTGGAATTAGTTGTTATTTTTGGCACACACAAAGCTGAATGTTGTAGAAGTGACTTAATGCCTCTTTGTGCTTCCATGGGCCTCTTTTTTCCCATTCAATTATAGCTCTATATTTTATTAAGCAAACTCCTTTCAATTTAGAAGGCAATTCTGAGATCACAATGAAAACACAATAAAAAATGTTCATGAGTGTACTGGATTATTGCTAATCATATTCACAGTGACCAGGGAAAGTATAAATGTTAAGAGCAAAGGCCATGATAAAATGCATATATACCCATATGCAGCAAAATGAGGCATGAATGAGGTGATAAAGACAATAAGGTGGTAGAATGGTATAGTCTATAGCAGTGGTCACCAGCATGGCACTTGTGGGTGCAAGTGTGCCCACTAGAACCTCTTACGGCCTCCGTAAAAGGTCTCAGTAAATATCCCCTCAAAATTCCACAATGCATGAGAGACTGTTTGCTCTTCTGCTCAGTTCCTCTATGCATTGGCTCGACCTCTCCTACACTGAATATGTCCCCTTAAACATGTCTAAATATGATAGGATGCATCCATCTTCTGTTTAGAAGAGAGGAGAGATGCAAAGAGCTTCTCTCTGCAAATGCAGCTGTGGCTCATGAAAGGGCCTTTTCCTCATTTCTTTTGGAAGAGGGATGCCTACATTATTTTGTGGTCCTGCCTCTCTTTTAGAAGTAGCAGTCATGATGTGACTGGCACCCATAGCACTTTCTCAGTATTGCCCACTGGTCCAAAAATGTTGGCAACTCATGGTTTAAGACAACAGGGGAATCTTATTGCTGAATGTTTCATTCTCGCCCAGCTTTCTCTGCAGTGCTTTGCTAACTGCAGGGAGCTGTGTACATGTCTTGAACATAAGTCTCTGCAAGTAGAAAATCAGTATAGAAGGCCAGACCTCACAAAAGGAATCCAAGTTTAAGATTTAAGAGAAGTTCAGTTCCCAATGGCTCCCATTGAGTTCTATTTAAAAAGGTAAATAGATTGCAGCTTGGGACACAATTGAAAAAGGGCAAACCTTGACCCTCACCCTGACACTGGGGTTGCCAGGGACAGGTTTAAGCCCCACTCTAATGATATCTAGGTGTTTACTCTTTTATGATTTCCTGTATAATTGAATGCCTTCCATTCACACTAATAAGGGGAAATAAAGTACTTGGAACAAACCCCATGACAGAGGGTAGCCTAGTCTCCACTGACCCCATGCGGAGTGTGTGTGCACACAATGTATTTCCAGGTGCAGATTGCACACAAAACACTGCATCTCCCCTCCCATCCATATACAGGTCTTCCCTCCATACACACTGTCATAATAACAGGTATTTCTCTAATCTAAACCTGCACATTGTCCAGGTCCAATGTAGACTACCAATGCATTACAATTTGCCAGACGCTTTCCCTTCCCCCTTTTGCGGTCCCGTGCAAGCAGCAAAGACAGGTTTATTGAGGCCCTGATGGGCTGCTGTACATATTTGAAAAGGGGAGAAAGAACAGCTGGATTCAGTTTGGTGGACTCACCGTTGTGTGGGCTTGTGCTAGTTTTTCATAAACAGCTGTTATATAGGAACCTCACATAGTATTGGACTTAATATATGGTCAGTATTTATGTTATGGAGAGCAATAAATAGCTATATAAATCCCACATAAATGACAAGGAATCAAATTAATATTTTCTGTAAGCAGATCTGTTATCTCTCAAGCTACTTGAGAAAATGCCCTTTTTTCATCGATACACAGTGCAAGAGTCTTTGGAGCTTGGAATATCACCTTCGACTTGGATGCACAGCCCAGCCCAGAGGGCACAATATTCGCTATTTGTGCATGAAAGGAAGGTTCAATGCAGAGCTTGGAAAAGTTACTTTTTTGAACTACAACTCCCATCAGCCCAATCCAGTGGCCATGCTGGCTGGGGCTGCTGGGAGTTGTAGTTCAAAAAAGTAACTTTTCCAAGCTCTGGTTCAATGCATACCAAAACCTCAGAATTAATTAGTTTTTACTACAGTCTGAACTTTTTATGACTAAATTCCATAGAAACATTAGCACAGCATAGTCCCTATTTGACTTGAGCTCTAAAATTAAGTAATAGTTTTTATAAACCTTTTGGGGAATCATTTTTGGTATCTCTCCACACTCTTTTTGTTAAAAACAACAACAACTGGGTAACTGTGGATGGCCCCATAGAGATTTTCTGTGTTAGCCATTAAAATTATATTTCAAGTATAAAAAGTGCTGAGCAATTTGGCTAGATGGCAGCAGCTTAATATTTTAAAAGAAGTATTTATAGAGAGCTGTTCTGAATGGACCATCTGTACATCTGAACGTTATCTATGGCTGTTAATAGAAATATGTTGAATGCATGCATTTTTGCTCACCTGCCATCCATTGCTTCAAATTATTGGCTGTTATTTCACAAAAATAATTTCTCCTAGAGCAACAGCCTTCAAAGACAAGAGGGATCCCAGCAGCAAAAACAATCAGAGTCTCGTTGCACCATAAAGACTAGCATATTTACTATGGCATAAGCCAGGGGTGGGGAAACCTTTTTACCCCACACCTTCAGAGGCCAACCTGGACAGATAGGTGGAGCCACCCCCTGTCAATTAACTGATGTCATGATGACATCCAGTGATTGATAAGTTGGGGTCTTGCTCATCTGTCAAAATTGACCCACTTTCAGGTGCTGGAGGACAGCCTGCAGAGGAAGACTTACAGGAGACCCTGCAGGACAGCAAGCAAGAGACTGAAGCGCAGTCAAGCAGAGGCAATGAAACTATGCCCTACAAGAAGAAAAAGTGAAGTCATGGGAGACTCCCTACTGCATGGAAACCCAAGTGTGCCAAGAGGACCCATGGACTCACCAGGTGTGCTGTCTCCCTGGAGGATGGATTAGAGATGTGACTGAAGCGTTGCCAACACTTATAAAGCCCACTGGCACTTATCCCTTTCTTATCATCCATGTGGGAATGAATGATACTGCTAAGAGGAGCTACAAATTAATCACATCAGACTTTCTAGGGTTTTATAAAAGCAGGGATTTGCTTAACTCAAAATTCCTTCTCCATTTGATCAACCACATCTACACAAGTCAAGACACATTCCAGCTCTCCACCCAATGTGAAACTGGGTCTAGAAGTGTGCAACAACCCCACACATGCCCAGCTAACTGGATTACCAATGCCAGGATGCCTGTGTCATCAAGTACTCTCCCAGCCCCCATCATGAAAGACACAAGTCTGGGTTCAGAAAGAAAATAAACATCTGGTCCTCTTCGAAGTACTACTAAGCTTTTTATTTTAATTAAAATAATTAATAGGGTCTTGCTCTTCTCCTTAATGGATGTTAAATATCTTACATACATCCATAACATATTTTCAGATACTTTAAATAAATAAAGATAAATATAAAAGGTCTTGGGGTAGTTTGCCACCAAGAATCTCCTCTCCCTCCCATCCTGAAAATAAAAAAGGCACAGTCCAGCCCATGAATAAACCAGATAATCCCCCTCACGATGCCAGCCAAATATTGTTTAGGGGCAGGTTGCCACCAAGAGTCTCCTCTCCCTCCCCTCCCATAAATAGGGAGGGGGAGGGGGAGGGGGAGAGGGGGAGAGGGAGAGAGGGAGAGACCCCCTTACCAGTGGAGAAACCACCATTGCTATCTTATGAATAAAAATAATTATTCTACTACCTCTGTACGTGTTTGTTTATTTTTAATTTTGTTTTAGGCTACTTAGCGGTGCAGCAGCCAAGGCCAGCACCTTGTAGGCTTTTTTTAAAGTAACTGAAATGTAATTGCAGTGATTACTTTGGAGAAAAGTAAAGTAATCAGTTACTTTCAGAGCAATTGTAATTGTAATGGTAATTACTGCTTTTTTGGGCCATGTAACTGTAACTGTAATTTATTACTTTTTAAAAGTAATCTTCCAAGCTCTGGGAAATACACATTTCAGTAGTTCATGTCACCAATTGATGTCATCAATAACAATGTGGTTAAATTCATTGCCTTTTTTAAAAAAAAATATCTGGTATCAGGAGAAGCCACAGAAGCTCATAGCAAAGTTCAGCCAGCAAAATATTTAACTTGTAAACTGTGGGGTAGTCCAATACACAGTTTACTTTTATTAAATTTCTCACCTAGCCTTAATGTGGATATACACTGTGATATACATCTTCATCATGGTGCACAGCCTAGTGGAAACCCTCTACTGCAAACCCATCTGTATGGCAGGGTGTGGATAGGGATGCACACTAAATTCCCATTTGTCTTGTAATGTGAATGCAAATGTACCCCCTCACCTGCTATCTCTGGCCATTAATTACTTATAACACACCTTTATGCAAGTTAGAGCCAATACACATCAATGAAAGCAAAAGAGACAGAGTCAACAGAAAATGGTTTAATAATTCATCTTAAATAGCATGACTTGTGAAAATGTACATCCACTAAATGTTATACATTGTAGTCTATTAATTTATTTGTTACAATATAAACATAGTGCATGTGCAAGGAAAACAGGCAGAATTTTTCTCTTATATGGTGCTCTTCACACCAATACCCAGTAACGTGGAAACTTATTCATTGTGGTGTGCTTCCACCCTGCAGGGGCATGTGTGAATAAAGCAGCCATGTGGGTGGGAAAGATCAGTCAGGTCATTCCCATGGAATCAACACCCACAGGGCATGTGTGTGAAGGTTACCTTTCTTGCTACATTATATGGATTTAGAACTTCTTGATATTGAAATTAAAAGTGGAGATGCAATACCAACATACTATGCAAATGAAACAGACTTCTAAATAAATACTTGAACTGTGTTCTGTGTAGTGCTGATTTGTACACTACACTTGCAAATGACATAAATACACAATACAAAATTCCTGATTGACAAAACTATTTCCTCCATAATTTTTGCACTCAACGGATACTGTATACTGTGCTCTTCAAAAATAGAAAAAGTGCATATTTTCAGAGAAACAACATTAAACATATTACACACAAAGTTTTGAAGTGTTGAAGGATATAGATTTATAAGTTAACCAAACAGACAAAATACAAAAAAATATAAAATAAATAATTCAGCAGGCAATATGGGCAGACTACAAAGGTAGCTTGTTTTGTTATAGTTATTTACAGGTTAGAAGGTGTGAAGGACCAACAATATCACCATTTAATCTTCATGATGAGACTATTTTTAGGATCCTCCCAACCACCAAACTAGGTCACATATATGCACTTACTGGTAGTGCTGGGATCAATAGGGCTTTACATCTAAGAAATCGTGCATAGGATAAGGCTTTTTGACCAGTCCCATGCTTAAAGATCTGTTGTCTGAGGGTCTCCTCAACTCTGGAATCAGATGGTATCTACTTGTACAAACTTTGCTGCATATCTGATCTTATTCTTGTGAGCCAAGATATTGTTCACATTCAAGGTCGCTTGTGATTTCAAAAGATCCAGGAATTCTCCTCCCATTTGGATAGCCACACCAGCACCTTGCAGGACTTCCATCAAGTGAAGTTTCACACTACGAGAATTTTAAAAATGCACATTTAGAAAACAAACTATTTTAAAGTATCTAGAAATTATTAGATGTTAGATTATACCTAGCCTAGAACCGCTGTCACATTTTTAAACAATATAGATTATTGTCCCATTGACCTCAGCTGAACTGCATTAGTAGCCATACCAAACAGTCTTGAAAACAGATAGATACTTTGTGTTTGTCCATTTCTCTACAGAGGATAACTGTTTGTTTTTTTCTCTGCTGGGCAAAATTAAGAAGATTGACATAAGAGGCTGAAAGTGGAAAAGGGATTGGGGTAAATGACTTTAACCTGATTTCAAAGTAGGTGAAATGAAACTGAGTAGGTGTTCCATTAGACAAGATTATTTGAGCGAGTCATATAACTTTGAAACAAAGAACACAGTGGAGGGATGCTGGATTCTTATACGAGGTAGACATAAAACTAGACATTCAACCCTAGTCAGCCCAGAGTTCAACTGAAACATAATTCCAAAATAGTTTCTCTTCTCCTCTCCCCCCATTTTGTCTCCTGACCAAATACAACTGAAAGTAATTTTCTACCATACAAAATTGCTCTGCTACCACCATGACTAATCTATCCTGTTGTAGACAGAGGCCCTCATCCAAAGAAAGCATTAATTTGAGTAGCATGAAAGTCATTGCCCTCAACGAAGGATGGGGTATTAATTCAGTTCAGTTTGTGTTTGAATGCGAAGGAACTTAATTTGCACTTCCTGAAACTGAACTGAAACACATTTATCCATAAAAATATTCACTTCTCTGAATTTTGTGATGCAGTTCTCCAACCACAACTAGGGTTGCCAGGTCTCCGGTTTTTGGCCGGAGTTTCAGGGAAAAAGGGGCCATCTCCGGCCTCTGGCAATACTTTGCTTAAACTGGATGATCTCCGGCTTTTCATTGGCCGCCTTCCCGCCCTTTGTCATTGAGGCAGGGAGAGCTGGTGCCGCCGGGGCCGGGCTCTGTCTTCCCAGGCAGCAGCCTGTCTTGGACAGGGGTGGGCGGGAGCGGCAACGAGGGGCTGGCCCTGGGCGTGCGAGGCGGGCGCTGCTTAAAAGGCCAGTCGGGCGAGCGCGGTGCTGTCATTCTCCCTCCTGCTGTGGGCACCGCTGGGCAGGAGTGGCTGCGATGGAGCTTGGCAGTGGTGGCGGCCGCAGCGGCGGCCGCAGCGTCTCTGGCTGGGGAGCGCATCGCGGCCGCTGCTGCCCAGCGGCGCCCACAGCACGAGGGGTGAAGCGGCCGGGCGTCCTCGGGGCTAAGAAGGAGCTGGCCCCGTCTGGCGTCCACTGCTGCTGTGGGTAGCAGGCTGGAGAGAGAGAGAGAAAGAGAGAGAGGCTGGAGAGAGAGATGCTGGAGAAAGAGAGATAAAGAGAGAGAGGCTGGAGAAAGAGAGAGATGCTGGAGAGAGAGAAAGAGAGAGATGCTGGAGAAAGAGAGAGATGCTGGAGAGAGAGAAAGAGAGATGCTGGAGAAAGAGAGAGATACTGGAGAGAGAGAAAGAGAGAGAGGCTGGAGAAAGAGAGAGATGCTGGAGAAAGAGAGCGATGCTGGAGAGAGAGAGAGAGAAAGAGAGCGATGCTGGAGAAAGAGAGAGATGCTGGAGAAAGAGAGATGCTGAGAGAGAGAGAGAAAGAGAGAGATGCTGGAGAGAGAGAGAGAGAGAGAAAGAGAGAGATGCTGGAGAAAGAGAAAGATGCTGAGAGAGAGAGAGAAAGAGAGAGATGCTGGAGAGAGAGAGAGAGAGAGAGAGAGAGAGAGAGAAAGAGAGAGATGCTGGAGAGAGAGAGAGAGAGAAAGAGAGTGATGCTGGAGGAAGAGAGAGATGCTGGAGAGAGAGAAAGAGAGAGAGGCTGGAGAGAGAAAGAGAGAGTTTGGCCCTAATCCTCAGTTTCTTACTATTTCCTCTGGATAATTGCACTGCTGGAAACGGACAGAATCATCATGTAATTGTCTTTTCTTGACAGGATGTGGGAGTGAGATTGAAATGACAACAAATAGGAATGTGTGCCATTGTTCCATTTTTCTGCACATTTCCCATCTCCCCAAAGCAGCCTTCCCCAACCTGGTGCCTTCCAGATATCTTTGGGCATACAGCTGCCACCAGCTAACATCTGGAGGGCACCAAGCTGGGGAAGTCTGCCCTAAATTGTCAGCTGCTTCAGGTCTATCAGATCTAAGCATAAGGTCACCCTGTTGTGGGAAAGTTCCCATTAAACTGACTCGTGTTGTCTCATTAAGTCTCTAATGTGGCAATTTAAGCGAACAGACCTGATCTTGTTCTGGGTTTTGGACTTCCAGCAGGGGCTTAGACTAGAAGGACTAAAAGGCCCCTTCTAGCTCTGTGATTCTATGCTACATGTAAGTGTGTGTGTGTGTGTGTTACACACAAACGCACAGGCACACACACAAGCATACTTTTTTTCTTTGATCAATTTTGCTTAGAAAAAAAGTGTCTTGTTCTTGTCAGTTGACTTCCTTTTTTATTCTTTGTATGTACTTAAACAAGCTGGTCTGTTTTAAAAGAAAAGCTTGGTGGTGTTTGTGAGAGCCCACGAAAGAGCAATTTCAGGTAACTGCCACAGCCAAATGGTTAAGAATTGGCCTTATGACATAATGTGTACTGGCTGGTCTCTACAGAATTCCAAACACCATTTCAGACTTAAGGCTGCCATCTATTATCCCAAAGGCAGCCAAAGTAGCATCCTCCAGATATTGTACTAAAACTCCCATGAGCCCTATCCTGCTTGGCCAGCAATCACAATGAAGTCCAAAAACTTGACTGCATCTGTTTAATTATATGCATGGAAATGGAAATGGACTGCCTTCAAGTCGATTCCGACTTATGGCTACCCTATGAATAGGGATTTCATGGTAAGCGGTATTCAGAGGCGGTTTACCATCTAAGGCTAGTACTCCCCACCTGGCTAGGGCCTGATCAGCTTGCCACAGCTGCACAAGCCAGTCCCTTCCTTGTCCGCAACTGCCAGCTGGGGGAAATGGCTCCTTGCGACTATGCACCTTGCCCACAGGTGGCAGGGCACATAATCCCTGAGCCACTCACTGTGGGGGTGATCTTTAGCTGGCCCTTGACATCCAGAAGACACGAGTGGGGATTTGAACTCATAGACTCTGGACTCCCAGCCAGGCTCTCCTCCCCACTGTGCTATACCATCTGTTGCATGAGCATACAACTGACTTCATAGCACCATGCAGATAACAACTGGCTCACTCTGCATTAGCATAGCTGCTGCAAGCACTCTTAGTTCATTTTTACAAGATAGTTCAACATGCTATCTTGTTCATTAAAAAAAATGCATTCATTCCTGACTTTACCTCTTACCACTTCTCCAGGCTGTAAAAAATAAAATAAAACACCTTCCACTTTCCTTTTTTGTATCTTTAATTCAATTGTTGTTGTTAATGTGCCTTCAAGTCAATTTCAACTTATGGTGACCCTATGAATCAGCGACCCCAATAGCATCTGTCATAAACCACCCTGTTCAGATCTTGCAAGTTCAGGTCTGTGGCTTCCTTTATGGAATCAATCCATCTCTTGTTTGGTCTTCCTCTTTTTCTACTCCCTTCTGTTTTCCCCAGTGTTATTGTCTTTTCTAATGAATCATGTCTTCTCATTATGTGTCCAAAGTATATGTGTCCAAAGTCAGAGGAAGGCAATGGTAAACCACCTCTGAATACCTCTTACCATGAAAACCCTATTCATAGGGTCACCAAAAGTTGGGATCGACTTGAAGGCATTCCATTTCCATTTTCCATCCATACTCCCTAAGATGGTGAGAAGGAATGACCTTGTCACTTCAGCTGGACCTCTTTTAGGTAAGATTTCTATTTTAATTTCCAATCAGAAATTTTTTTTTGAATGGTATGCTGCACGTAAGCGTGGTTGATACAATGTATCATGCTTCATGATGTCACTAGGGCCCGCCCCATGACATCACTAGGGCCTGCCCCGTGACGTCACTAGGGCCCGCCCCCATTTTCTCAGGTTTTTGGATGGTTCCGACCTGGCAACCCTAACCACAACATATGTGAACATGCATGAGAGAAAAGTGTGCATGACAATAACACTAAAAGTGCACTATATTTGGGCTGACTGTTTGCAAAAACGTGTATATTAGGCAAAATGGCATACAAAAATGTATATATTGGGAGATATGCACACTAAAACATTTACTGATTCTCATAAGAGCTCTTGAATAAGGAAATAAACCACAAACCGATGCAGAAATGTGGGAAACTAAAGTTAAGACTGGAAAAAATGATAAACTGAGAGAAGCCGAAATTAACCGATTCATCCATCCTTTCTCTCAACCCCATAACAAAATTACCTGCTTGTTGTAGTAAAATCCATCCTTATTACAGTTGGGTAAATAGAATCTGTATATCTGCCCTCTGGTTCTCTGTTGAGCTTTTGCTAACTTATCCAGGGCTCTGTAGAGTTCTTTTTGGCATGGCCCCTGAAAGAATAGTGTTGAAGCTATTAAATCAAATAATGAACTAATTAAGAACTGATATACAAGTCAGTTGTTTTAATGAAATCTGGAACAAATACATTATTAAGTAGTTTATTCCTGTGCAAGGATATACATTTTTAACTTACAGTGCAACTCCCCCTCCCTTTCTATTCCTTCTGGCTTTTTTTGAACAAGTTATGTCCTTCAATAGCTGTATTCCAGCCAGTCCCAGTGCTAGCACACGGCCAGGTTGGGCACTGGCCTGAGGGCCCAGGATCTCACACAAGGACCCTCCTCCTGATAAGAGCAGGCAACCAGCGGAGGAGGAAATCAGCAGGCAGCGATGCAGGCAAGCCCCAGCCAGCTCCACAGCAACAGAGTCTGACGTGGTCAGCTGTGCCACTGCAGGCAAAGAGAAGCGGCAGGCCGCTTGCTAAAGAACTGCCCCGGCCTGTCCTGAGTTTCAGGCATGGGAGGAGGGGTGGCACTTACTGGCTTGTAGCAGCAGAAGCGTGGCAATGAGGAAGGGGCTGAAAAAGAGGCTAACTATGTCTGTTCTAATGTCTGCTCAGAAGCAAGCCCTGTTGAATTCAGAAGGGCTTCCTCCCTGGTAAATGTAGTTAGAATTGTAGCCTAAGAGTGGGATGTGGAGCTTGGAAGGAAGGTAAGAAGGCTTTCCTGGTTTTCTTAGGCTGTAATCCAATATCTATGAAGAAGTATGCTCCATTGGGTTCAATGATATTTACTCTCAGGTAAGTGCATTGGATTGCAGCCTTAATTACATAATAATTATTGCCTCCTCACTCCCTCGTTCCCTTTGCCCCACTGATCTGATAGCGTGTGTGTGATAAGTGCTTCCCTCTCCTTTTACAGGCAACCTTCCATTGTTCAGGTCTGTACTGTATATGAATTCCCTCCTTTTCCTCCCTCACTGCCCCACCACCCCAGTTGTAGCTGGGAAGCTCCTATTATTATTTTCATTTCCATAAGGAGCTCAAACATAGTTCTTCTCCTCAACACCCCGTGAGGTAGGTTAGACTGAGAGACAGTTACTGGCCCAAGGTCACCCAGCGAGCTTCATGGCTGAGCAGGAATTTGAAACCAGGTCTGGCAGGAGGTCCTAGTTATCATGCTTCTCTTTAACTTGGAAACTTGTACACGGCATGTTCAGAGACTAATAGTTTGTCCCTAGAAAGGCCCTTTTTTCAGTCCTTCATACAAAGCATTATATTAGTAGTACTAATAGCATTAAATCACCAATGCTGTGTGTTTATTCTGCACTAGACATCAAAGGCGATTCCTCTTATGAGGGTTTCTGATGGACTGAGGCATGCTGGAGTACAGTTTGTGTCTGTGTTTATATGGGTCTAGAGTATCTGAAAGTTTCTCTCCATGTAAGCCCTGTGATGTGTATCCTTTTCTATCCTTTTGTGTCATTTTTGTATACTGTACACACTTCTTAACATATAGGTAAATTGCAACTGAATTATTGTGAATGCCTTTTTTTTAGAAATAGAATTTTAACTTTTAAAAAATGGTATTTATTTAAAAGGGCAGCCTTTCATCTAGCGTTCTGTCCTTGGCTTGCCCTGCTGCTCTGATATAACAGTGTCACGTGGCAATAAGGAGTTTCAAGATTAATTCTAGAATGCCTCCTAATATCTCAGCACCGTTGAGTACGTTGCGAGTGCAGAGAAAGGGCCATTGCAGCATCTGCCTTGTATGCAGAAGGTCCCTCAGGTTCAGTCCCCAATGGCATCTCCAAGTAGGAGAGATGCCATCAGGGACTGAACCTGAGAGACCTTCTGGGAGAGACTCCTGCCTGAAACTCTGGACAGCTGCTGCCAGTCAGTGTAGGCAGTACTGGGCTAGATGGACCAATGATCTGACTCAGTATAAGGCAGCTTCCTATGTGAGCAGGAAATCCTGGTGGGCAATTGAAATGTTTATTTGAAGTGCTTTTTTCAAAAGATCTTTGCAAATGACAGAAAAGAATGGATTCAACCACACACACACACACCCTTCTTTGTCTGTGAAAACATTAAAGTAGAGCAGCCCCCAGAAACAGTGAAAAATGAGAATTATTTCTCAGTACATTTTGTGGAAGATCTCAGGTTCTGATACTATTCATATAATCTGCCTATCATTAACATGGTAAACCAGAATAAATTCTTAGGAGCTAAGGCCTGCAAAATAGGTAAATTTATCCCAACAAATTAAAATAAATCAAAATTTTGTATTTTTATTTTATAAGAGGGGGTTGCAATATTGGTGAAGATTTGTTTTCTTTGAAAGGAGTGGGGCCACAAGAGAGGGAACAAGGGCCCACTAATACCCTGTGCCTGAGGGCCCCCAGAAACCTGCAGCCGGCCCTGATTCCAGTCATGACAGTCATCCCACCAAGTTTCAGTTATAGTAGGGCCCCACTTTCTGACAGTTTTTGCCTTTCGGCGGGGGCCTGGAGCATAACCTGCCATATGAGTAGGGCCCAAGTAGTATTTATCCTCCTGTATTAACAGTTTAAGTTCATCCTGTTTGTTTCCCATATTCTGGACTTTTGTATACAGACATCAAAGACCTTGTGATTTATGGCCTGGCTGTCCTCTCAGTTCCTGTTATTGTGCATAAGCCTTTGTCAGTCATTACCACCGTGTTTATGTCTCCCTTCCCCTTACAATTCACTTTAAAGTTCTCCATGCTGTGGCCAAACACATTCTTCACAGTCCTTGTGAGGTTCAACCCATCACTTGCCAGCAGTCGAATCAGGAAGCTTAGCCTGTGGTCCCAGAAAGCCACTTGAAATGGATTTTGGGGTACTCACTTGTTCCTTCAGTTTCTTAAGTTCAGCAAGTTTCTTTGCTTTAATGCTTTCATATGCACTGAGTGCATTCCAAAGGACAGACTTGTCTTGGCCAATAGGAAACATCAGGTGGTAGTTGAGGTCTTGATGAGGTGTTGTTTCAGTGCCTTCGGCAGACATGTCTTCTGCTTCCAGAGATTCTAAAAGGGAATAATCAGGAAGGTTGCATGATAAAATTTAGTTGGAAATTTTCCTGCACAAATTTCACTGAAATGAATGGGAGCTGTAGAGCACAGCTACTGTGTCCCAATAGTAGACATCATCCCTCAGTGGAAAATAAGCCTTTATACGGAGGGTTCTGTGTGGTTTTGTGAGAATTTAGAAAAGCCACATTGTCTACAAGAATTCAACATCCTGAGAATCTCAGCTCTCTTAAGTAAAGGAAAGCAAAGAAAGTATGTAGCCCTTTTATTTATGAGGTCAGTGTATGACAATGCCCAGTGAAAGCTAGGAGTTCCAAAGGCCAGAAGACACAGACTTCAGATGTATATATACAGAGAGGCTCCTACCATATAGGGAACAAGAAATGCCAGACGTCCAAGCTGGATTTAGAAAGAGAAGAGGCACCAGAGATCGTATCGCAAATATACTTTGGATAATGGAATGGACCAAGAAATTTCAGAAGGAAATCACCCTGTGCTTTATACATTACAGGAAAGCCTTTGACTGTGTAGATCATGAAAAACTGGAATGCCTTAAAAAAAATGGGGGTGCCATAGCATCTAATTGTCCTGATGCACAACCTATACTCTGGACAAGAGGCTACTGTAAGGACAGAATATGGAGAAACCGAGTGGTTCCCCATGGAAAGGGTGTGAGACAGGGGTGTATTTTATCACCCTACTTGTTTAATTTATATGCAGAACATATCATACGGAAAGCGGGTTTGGACCAAGATGAAGGCGGTGTGAAAATTGGAGGGAGAAATATCAATAATTTAAGATATGCAGATGATACCATACTCTTAGCAGAAACCAGTAATGATTTGAAATGAATGTTGATGAAAGTTAAAGAGGAAAGCACAAAAGAAGGACTACAGCTGAACATAAAGTAATGACAACAGATTTATGTAACTTTAAAGTTGACAACGAGGACATTGAACTTGTCAAGGATTATCAATTCCTTGGCACAGTCATTAACCAAACTGGAGACAATAGTCAAGAAATCAGAAGAAGGCTAGGACTGAGTGTTGAGCCTCCGCTTCCCCATGAGGGCCAGGGAGCAGTGAGACACGAGTTCCAGGTTTCCCAGCTGTCAGAGGGCATGGAAGACCAAGGAATTGTTGAGATTGAGCAAGACCTTGGAGGGGAGTTGGACTCCGGCCCAGTTCCCACGGATGGCGCAGCCTTGGAAGTGGATGTACTGCCCCCCAACAGGTTGGAGGAGCCGTTGGAAGATGTTCCAGAGGGGGCGGTGACTCCCCCTTTGCCAAGTGGTTCCCGGGATGCCTCGAGCGCGTCACCACCCCCTGATCTCAAGCTGGTTGCTAAGGAGACGGTTCTTTCGGATGAGCCATTGGAGGCACACACCCCATCACCCCACTCTCAATGCCGCGAGAAGCGGACAGGACAGAGGCAGGACTTGCGGAGGAGCCAGAGATTATGATCTAAAACTTTCCCTACTTAAGACAGTCACACTCTGGGTTAAGTTGCTGAGTCAACTTTCTTCACGCATTGCAGAGCATGTCTAGAGTGCAGTTAGGGACTTCTAGTGAGCTAGCTTAGAGGTTTCTATGAAGCGTACTGCTTTTGATGTATCCATTACTTTAATAAACAAGATTTGATTGCACCTGCATCTCAGCCTCGTGAATCCCGCTCTGAACAGGACAGTTTGACTCAGCCACAATCCCTTCTCGACTCTGTTCCCATGATGGACAACATGGACCAGAACGTAGCAGCAGGGGAAATACAAATCACCCTGGAAACCTTGTATGCTGACCTCCAGAACTTCCGAGTGACCACTCAAGCCCTGCAAGCCAAGAACTAGAACCTCTGAGCCTTGATCACCCAAGTCCAAGCAGCACCCCCCGGGGCAGCACCAGTCCCAGTCAAATCCCCGGTGGGGCTCCCCATTCATTACAGGGGACAGAGCGAACAGTTTGCTACATTTCTAGTCCAATGTGAGTTGTACATTCAGGTGCGCCAAACGGAGTTCCTGACGGACGATGCAAAGGTGGCGTTCATCATTAGCCTACTGGAAGGGGGAGGCAGTCAAGTGGGCCACCCCATATTTGATTCGCAATGACCCTGTACTGCGACAGTTTGTTGCCTTTAAGGACGTGATGGCGGAGATGTTCCGGGACCCACAGAGGAAGGAGACGGTGGCCCGCCAACTGGGGACCCTACGACAGGGGAACAGTTCAGTGGGGACGTATACCAATGCCTTTCGCGTTCTGTCTCAAGAAACGGATTACAATGACCCAGCCTTGATGTATTTCTACCAAAATGGACTGAGTTCGGACGTTTTGGATGAACTGGTGCGCTCCACGCCACCAGCTACTGTGAGGGGCCTGATCTAGCTGAGTTTGCAAATAGACAGCAGCCTGGAAGGGAAGAAGCTGGAACGATGGATGGAACCCTCTTGGGCACATGCTGCAGCCCATCTTCCCCGTGTGCACTACGCACCCAGCGTGGGAGCCCCGGGTATGTCAGGAGAGGAGCCCATGCAGATCGGAGGAGCCAGACCGCATTTAAGAGAGAAAGAGAGGGAGAGGTGCCGGAGAGAGGGACTGTGTCTGTACTGCGGGAAGTCAGGCCATCTAGCCCAAAACTGTTCAGCCAAGGCCGGAAAACCCCAGCTGCCGGAAAACTTCACATCCCAGCTCTCGTAGAGGCCAGAGAGTTGGGGGGTCCTTCAGACACTGAGCCTCAGCCGCAACCCCTTCCGTCCCAAGGTGCTCTCCTGTTACCCATCCATATCACCCTGCCCTCGGGCCAGAGCTTCCCGGCCAAGGCTATGATTGACAGCAGGGTATCCTCTTGCTGCATGGACAGAGAATTGGCGCGACAATATGCCATTCCCACCTGAGAATTGATACAGCCGCTGGCAGTGGAAACCGTAGATGGCCGACCCTTGAAGTCAGGAGGGGTGAGCAGGGTGACGGAGAAGTTAGCGGTGGCAGTCCCTGGACATCGGGAAGACCTGTCGTTCTATGTGGCATCCCTACCTTGTTTCCCAGTGGTGCTGGGAATGCCTTGGTTGGTCCAGCACAACCCCACAACCTTCTGGGAGGAAGCAGTGGTGGCCTTTTCCTCCAAATACTGTCAACAACACTGCCAGCCTGTGGAGAAACCAGAGATGTTGGCAGGAGTGCTATCTCCAGAGGAACCCACCTTACCCACCAAGAATAGGGAGTTTCAGGATGTATTCGACAAAAAGGAAGTGGAGCAACTCCCTCCTCAATGGCCCTACGATTGTGCCATTGACTTGATGCCTGGGGCACGTATCCCCACCGGATGGATCTACTCCTTGTCCGAACCGAAGTTAGCAGCGTTGAGGGAGTTCTTGGACACCAACTTGAAGAAAGGCTTCATCCGCCCCTCACAGTCCCCGGCCGGGGCACCTCTGTTGTTTGTCAAGAAAAAGGGCGGGGAGCTACGCCCGTGTAATGATTACCAAGCCCTCAACCAGATCACAATCCCCAACAGTTACCCCTTGCCGCTCATCAAGGACATGCTGGAGCTGTTGCGTTCTGCTAAAATTTACACAAAACTGGACTTGAGAGGTGCCTGTAACTTGTTGCGAATAAGGGAAGGGGATGAGTGGAAAACTGCTTTCAAGACCCGCTACGGGCAGTACGAACACTTAGTCATGCCCTTCAGATTGTCGGGCTCTCCTGGAGTCTTCCGGAGTTTCATGAATGACATCTTTTGGGACTTTGTGGACCGCTTTATGATTGTGTATCTGGATGATATCTTGATATACTCGGCTTCCCCTGACAAACACGAAGCACGTGTGCACACTGTGCTGCAGAAGCTGTGGGAACACCACCTTTACGCTAAGCTGGAAAAATGCGGGTTTGATCTGACTACTCTAGACTTTCTGGGGTATTGCATTTCCCTGGCAGGAGTAGAGATAGACCCGGGGAAGGTCCATTGTGTACTCACTTGGCAGCCCCACAAGATGAAAAAGGACTTACAGCTCTTCTTGGGATTTGCTAACTACTACCATCATTTCATAGCTAACTACTTAAAGCAGACTGCGCCTCTCATGGACTGTCTGAAAGGCTCAGGACCCTTCCATTGGACCGAAGCCACTCAGGACGCCTTCGAGAGGCTGAAGCAGAGGTTTGCTACAGAGCCCATCTTACAGCACATAGACCCTGTGCTCCTCTTTGTGGTGGAGACAGATACCTCGGACGTAGTGATCAGGGGCATCCTTTTACAACCGGCTCGGGGGGGGCTGAAACCCTGCGCTTACTTCTCAAGGAAGTTAACCGACTCTGAACAAAACTACACCGTGTGGGAAAAGGAATTATTAGCCATCAAGGATGCCTTTGAAGCCTGGAGACACCATCTGGAGGGGGCTCAGCATGAAATTGAGGTGCGCACAGACCATCAGAACCTAGAGAGCCTACACACCGCCCGCAGGCTCAATCAGAGGCAAGTGCATTGGGCCCAGTTTTTCACGCGCTTCCACTTCAAAACCCACTACATTTCCCAAGCTCAGAATAAGAGGGCCGATGCCGTATCCCGGAAACTGGAATATTTGGAGGATCTCACCCCAAAGCCACTGCAGTTCGTTATTCCCCCCGAGAAGGGGGTGGTCGGGGCATGCCAAGATTCCTGGGAGTCTGAGTTATGTGAAGCGCAAAAAAAGGACCTGTTTGCCCAGGATCTAGCGGCACCAGCCGAGGGAACACGGAAGGACTTCGCTTGGAGAGGGGACTTACTGCTTCACCAGGATGCCCTCTATATCGCCGCCGGAGAACTAAGAAACAGAGTGCTACGTCAATGCCATGACTCCCCCATGGCAGGCCACTTCGGAGTCTTTAAAACTATACAGGCTGTAACCCGGGAATTCTGGCGGCCCAAGGTGAGGAAGGACATAGAGCACTATGTCCGATCTTGTCCCACTTGCATGAGAGCCAAACATGCCCCTGGGAGAGCAGCAGGCCTATTAGAGCCCCTTCCCACTCCACCCGGACCCTGGCGGATGGTCACTATGGACTTTGTTACAGACCTCCCTTCTGCTCAAGGGAAAACCACCGTCTTGGTGGTAGATGCCTTCTCGAAGATGGCTCATTTCATGCCATGCTCTGGACTTTCCAACACTCAGGAGACTGCCAGGTTGTATGTGCAACACGTGTACCGGCTGCACGGACTGCCAGACAGCTTGGTTTCGGACAGAGGAACCCAATTTACAGCATATTTTTGGCAAGCATTGTGGAGACTACTACAAAGTGAACTGCGGCTGTCCTCCACACATTATCCCCAAACGGATGGGCAGACAGAGAGAGTGAATGCAGTTTTGGAACAGTATTTACATTGTTACATTGGGTACCAGCAAGACAACTGGGTGTCTTACTTGCCGTTGGCAGAATTCACCTATAACAATGCTGTGCACATGGAACACTTTGCACATGCAACAGACTCCCTTCTTTGCCAACTTCGGCCACCATCCCCGTGCTTTCCCAGTCCCACGGGACAATCTCTCCATCCTGGCAGCCGAGGAATTTATGCAGGAACTTCAAGCTATGCAACAGTTGCTCCAGGAGCAGTTAGAACGAGCCATGGCAGATTACAAATGGGCGGCCAACCAGCATCATCAAGAGGGGCCCCTCATACAAGTGGGCAACAAGGAGTGGGTGTCCACACGTTATTTACCTATGACGGGCCGGTGTCGTAAATTGCAGGACCAGCAAGTTGGACCTTTTGAGGTGGAGGCGCAGATTAACCCTGTGGCTTACCGACTCAAACTGCCTCGCACTTTCAAGATGCACCCAGTGTTTCACCGGGCGCTGCTAACCAAGGACTCTCCTCCTGACCCTCATCGGCCGCGGATTGAGCCAGCTCCTCCTTTATTAGTGGATGGAGAGGAGGAGTACGAGGTAGAGCAGGTATTAGACTCCCGGAAGCGCTGAGGGAGACTTCAATACTTGATTCATTGGAAGGGGTATGATCCATAGGAACGTTTGTGGGAGACGGTGGAGGATGTGCATGCCCCGGATTTGGTGAGAGACTTCCATGAGGCGTATCCAGAGAAGCCCAGACCTTGGGGGTGGGAAGGGTTAATGCATGGAAGGGGGGATGATGTTGAGCCTCTGCTTCCCCACAAGGGCCAGGGAGGGGGGAGGCGTGAGTTCCAAGTTTCCCAGATGTCAGAGGGCGCGGAAGACCAAGAAATTGTTGAGTCCGAGCAAGACTTTGGGAGGGGAGGGGAGTTGGACTCTGGCCCAGTTCCCACGGATGGCACGGCCTTGGAAGCGGAGAGCGCGCTGCCCCCCAACAGGTTGGAGGAGCCATTGGAAGATGTTCCAGAGGGAGCAGTGACTCCCCCTTTGCCAAGCGGTTCCCGGGTTGCCTTGAGCACTTCACCGCCCCCTGACCTTGAGCCGGTTGCTAAGGAGACGGTTCTTTCGGATGAGCCATTGGAGGCACACACCCCGTCACCCCACTCTCAATGCCACGAGAAGCAGACAGGACAGAGGCAGGACTTGCGGAGGAGCCAGAGATTACGATCTAAAACTTTCCCTACTTAAGACTGTCACGCTCTGGGTTAAGTTGCTGAGTCAACTTTCTTCACGCATTGCAGAGCATGTCTAGAGTGCAGTTAGGGACTTCTAGTGAGCTAGCTTAGAGGTTTCTATGAAGCGTACTGCTTTTGATGTATCCATTACTTTAATAAAACAAGATTTGATTGCACCCGCATCTCAGCCTCGTGAATCCCGCTCTGAACAGGACACTGAGGAGGGCAGCTGTGAGAGAACTAGAAAAGGTCCTCAAATGCAAAGATATTTCACTGAACACTAAAGTCAGGATCATTCAGACCATGGTATTCCCGATCTCTGTTTATAGATGTGAATGTTGGACAGTGAAAAATGCGGATAAGAGAAAAATCAACTCATTTCAAATGTGGTGTTGGAGGAGAGCTTTGCGCATAGCATGGACTGTGAAAAAGGCAAATAATTGGGTGTTAGAACAAATTAAACCAGAACTGTCACTAGAAGCTAAAATGATGAAACTGAGGTTATCATACTTTGGACACATAATGAGAAGACATGATTCACTAGAAAAGACGATAATGCTGGGAAAAACAGAAGGGAGTAGAAAAAGAGGAAGGCCAAACAAGAGTTGGATTGATTCCATAAAGGAAGCCACGGAGCTGAACTTACAAGATCTGAACAGGGTGGTTCATGACAGATGCTCTTGGAGGTCACTGATTCACAGGGTCGCCATAAGTCACATTACAAGAAGGCACATTACAAGAGATATATAAAATTTCTAGTGGGCACATTGGATTCTTTACACATTGGGTTAACAAATGCTTTATATAAGATCAAAAAAGTACTTAAAATATAATGTTTATTATTATTATTATTATTATTATTATTATTTATTACATTTGTATACCACCCCATAGTCAAAGCTCTCTAGGCGGTTTACAACAATTAAATTATAATATCTACTCAAAAAGTTTCCAAGATCTTATAAGGATTCAAATTACCATGAACCATATAATTCTAGTACATTGCAAAGAAAATCAATTCCTGTATAAAAGAGTCCTGTGATTCTCTTCCATCCCTTGTTCTTACTATATTGGTAAATTTTAGAAGATTGACTATATACCATACTTTGCTAATCCATTCATGAACTGTAGGAGTAATCCCCCCCCCCCAGTTTCTGGTTATAGTCAATCTGGCTGCCATTAGAAGGTGTATGATCATTTATCCACCATCAGATAGGATATGATTCTTAAGATAACCAAAATGTAAGTTTAGAGGACCCATGGGAAGATCATATCCAGTTATATCTTGTATCTAAGTGGCAATCTCTTCCCAAAATGTTTTGATTTTAGGACAGGACCATAGAATATGGAGTAATCCTGCATTATTAGCTTTGCATTTCCAGCAAACATCCAATGTGGAATTATAGACATGACTAAGTCTCTTAGGGGTCAGATACCATCTATATATAACTTTGTAGAAATTATTCTATAGATTTACATCAATCGTAAAAGGTGGTGCATGTCTGCAAATCCACTTCCATGTTTATGAAGAGATCTGATAGCCCACATCTCTCTATGCATTTAGATCTTCAGTACGAAGGAGGATCTTATATAATTTACTTAGCAGTTTGTGGGTTTATGAGTAGATATTATAAGTTCAACTCTGTTGAATCTCTTCAGGTGCCATATTTATTCTGCAACTTATATATGATATTTCTAAACTGGAGATATTGAAAGAAATGAGGATGGACTTCTTGCATTTCATTAAGAATATTATATGATTTATACACCATCTAGATAACCAGGTTTTTAACTTAAGTCATTTCCCCCCATAAATCAATATTCCCCAGAGCATGACAGTCATACATTTATTCATTATAGATCAAAGCTGTTAATGGGGATAAATTTGGACTTAATTTAGTTCTCAATTTATTCCAAATAGTGAAGATGGTTCTGACACACGGGTTAGATGTTAAAAGAACCTTATCTGCTTGTGCAATATACCATAATGTATTTTTCAAATTTACAGAGAATATTTCTTCTTCCAATACTTTTGAGTGATCAGAATCAAACCAGTTATGTCATATTTGCAAGAATAGTAGCTTGATAATACATTTTGATATCCGGAAGTGTAAGACCTCCTTTCTCAGTGCTACATGACATGGTTTTAATATTTAGCCTGGCTTTCTTATTGTTCAGATAAAAGAGTCATTGAGCAACAAAAAGAGAAACAAAACATTTGGCTAAAGATGATCTAACATGTGTGGCTATTCAAGCATGAAAACAGGGTGCCTGAACAGTTGTCCTAGCAGCAATGATTTCAATCATACTAGAACATAATTATTAAAGATAATAAACAAGTGGATTATTATGGCTTTGGTTACAGCATACACCTAAAAATATAATGTCTAAATATGGCAAATACATGTTTGCAAACACCTGCTTTATGTATGTTGCTCCTTTTTAGTGCAGACTTGTGCCACAGCCACACCATACATTTAAAGCACTATTATTCCACTTTAACAACCATGGCTTTCCCTCAAAGCATCCTGGGAACTGTAGTTTGTTAAGGGTGCTAAGAGTTGTTAGGAGACCCCTATTCCCCTCATAGAGCTACAGTTCTCAGAATGGTTTATCAACTCCTCTTCCCAGAATACTCTGGTAATTGTAGCTTTGTGAGGGTAATAAGGGTCTCCTAGCAATTCTCAGCACTCTTAACAAACATAGTTCCTAGGATTCATTGGAGGAAGCCATGACTTAAAGTGGTATAATAGTGCTTTAAATGTATGGTGTGGTTGTGGCTTTGGTGGCAACCTCAGGTTTGCACTGTGTAATTTGTGAAGCAGACTTGAAGCAATTTTCAACTAATAAGTCCATTCTAAATCAATGATTTAGCAAGATGTGACCAAAAATGAGGCAGCATAATGGGTAACAGATGGCTTAGGAATTTACACACACTTTAGCACAACTGTCTCATTTCAAAAATGTATTATTCAGCTTCTTTATAATTTCACAAACCCTTGGTTTACTCTTAATGGAAAGCAAAATTCTACCAACTCTTGATCAAGCCACAGTTCTTCAAAGTTTACTATGGTTTGCTTAATGTTATTTTTGACACTTTAAATATTGGCACCACGGCAACTCAGCTGGGCAGGTGAGAGTTTTAAGGCAGATGCAAGCTTGGGGTTGCTTTAAGATGAACACATATTTTACTCCTAGCTGTGGTGACAGGCCTATCTCCAGTGGATGTCCTATGAAGCACAAGAATATTTTTCATTGACTGCTGAAAATTTGTTGCTAGAGGTACAGAGAAAAAAATAAAAAAGCTTTATCAGTTTATAAGCACATCCAAATTGTGGGTATCGGGGTGAGGAGGGAGTATCTTATTAACATGTTGATGATCCTACTTCCCTTTCTTTCTTCAATACCATTGCTACTTTTTAAAATTGCCCTTAGCCCCCTATGCTATGTATGGTGTGCATGTTTGTCAGGCTTCTGTAGGAGTATAGGAGCTGAAACAGGCACAGGGGCAGGACAAAAAAAGGCAGCAACAAATTCTTTCTTCCCTTCCTTTTCTTCCACAACATACACATGCAAAATCTTCAGTGTAGCTGCCATGGACTGCCACTGGGTAAAGGATAGATAAGTCCTTTATGGGGATTCTTCCTCTGACCTAGTGTTTTCTGACTTCACTCTCCTTGCTCTTTTCTTTCTTTCTTTTCTACTCAGACCATGATTTTTTTCCCATGATTGAAACACTTCTTTGTAAATGGTGCTCTTTATTCTGGGTCACCCCACTGATCTTACTTACACAACAGCTCTCCAAGGTCTCAAGTAGAGGTCTGGCCCAGCCTTGCAGCCTCAGATGGATGCTAAAGATTGATCTTGGAACTTCCTACACAGTGTACAGCTTCTACTTAAAAACCTCGGCTTTCTGACAAGCCAGACGACCTCCTAAACATAAAAGAACATTTTCCACAAAAGTTTGCCTCAGGGTGCTTGCTGCAGGGAAGACCTAATGCTGAAGCACCTCTGCGTTCTCTTACACCAGCCAACCAATAGATAACTTAGTTTGCTGTGCTAATCATTAGACGTATCTACTCACTTTCCCACAGGCCCTGAGCTTTTAAACAAACAAACAGCACTAAAAGAAGTATGAATAATAGAAAGGCACATTATTTACCTGCAGTCTCTGTCATGTCAGTGATGGGTAGGCAGGTGCCCTGACCATGGGTGAGGGCATAAAGGGGCCTTGGTTCCCCTGGGCGCACATGGCAGCTGAGCCCCTGACTACAGCGTGCTGTGTATACTCCACAGGTCTCCCCTAGCTGGAGGGCACAAGTATGGCAGCAACCACAGCCTGGCTGGCGAGCTGTTTCAAGACAGCTGGCAGGCACTGGCAGGCACAGTGCAAGCGTCTCTTCAGTGCATGGGGCACAGTGTATTGAGTGGAGAGCAGTGCCAAGGTTGAGGAAAGGGCAGAGGAGTAAGAGCAGCAATTCACGGCAGAGGCCTATCGAAAGCATAATGAATGAACCCTGCAAGCAAGCCAGCTGAGTCTGGAGAGGAACACCAGTCAGGTTACCCACATTCAGCTTGTCCTCGGATCTTAATTTCAGCATATTTATAGAGTTCCTTGTCAGTCTGTTAATCTTTAACCCCAAGTTAACTATTGTCTGGGCAGGAGGGACAGAGAAGTATCATTTCATTGGTAGTTTCCGTCCCTCCCCCTCTATTTTTTTTAAAAATGATGAAATAATGTATCATTATTCCACTCAGTCTTAGCCTTTCCAAGATGGTTTTAAATATGACTATACAAGGAGAGTTTTATCTCTGTCTTAAAAGTCTTCCCGCTCTGGGTGTTCTATATTATTAGTAGTAGTAGGAGTAGCATTGAGAAAGAAGAATGGGGAGAGAAGAATCCCCTGAAACTTCAATAGCTGACTTCATACTTCCACAGCAACAGATGCAACAGCCTCTTGTTTAATTTTTGTCATGTGGCTGGAGGTTATTAGGACAATGACATACCAAGAGAGGCCCCAGAGGGTAATCAAAGCTCCTTAGATCCGGTAACTCCTGAACACAGCACGTAGGAGCTAATGTCAATAGTGTGTTTGTAAAGGAGCGTTTGGGACTGTTTCCTGTGGATATACTTGTGTGAAAACAGAGCTCAAACATGAGTCCCCTGCATCATTGGGGAGGAGCAAGGGTTCATACTTATTTAATAACCATGGGAGAAATACAATAGTCCATTTCCCATCTCTCCCATACTACCACTTTAAGAATAATGCACACAGCCATTACATACATTTTAGAATCAATAAATGCCACATCCTCTGCACAAATTGGAGTAAGTGGGACTTATTTTCAAGTAAACATGGAGCTGAACAGGCTAGAAATCATCACGGTAGGGTTGAGCATGAACACAGGAGAGCATGAACTATTTTATAAACATTAGAAAACATTAAAAACCCAGCAGCATTAACAGCATTTGTCTTAGCATAAAATTTTCTGAGCTCTTCTGTTCAAGTAATGGGATGTAGTAAATGTAAAATTGGTACAGGAATAAAACAGAGGCTAATGGGGGAGAAAAGTATTTAGATAATAATAATAAATAATAAATTTAATTTTTGTGTCGCCTATCTGGCCAAAACCACTCTAGGCGACGTACAACATTAAAGTTCAACAATACAATATAAATACATAATAAAATACAGTGCAGTCAACAATAACCATTTTAAAAGCAGCAGTACAGAACAGTTTAGGGCTATCAATAGACAGTTTTAAAACAATATAAAGAAATTAGCCCACCCCGGGGATCCCAAAGGCCTGTCCAAAGAGCCAAGTTTTTAAGGCTTGGCGAAATGTATCCAGGGAAGGGGCATGGCGAAGATCATACTGGAGGGAGTTCCAGAGAGTGGGGGCCGCCACTGAAAATGCCTTATCTCTAGTCCCCACCAACCTAGCTGTTTTTGTCGGTGGGACAGAGAGAAGGCCCTGCGTGGCTGATCTAGTCAGGCGGCTTAGTTGGTGGTACTGGAGGTGCTCCTTCAGGTAAACTGGGCCGAGACCGTATAGGGATTTAAAGGTTAAGACCAACACCTTGAATTGGGCCCAGAAAACAACTGGAAGCCAATGTAGATGAATTAACACCGGCGTGATGTGATCACGGTGGCGGCTGTTTGTAAGCAGGCGTGCCGCCGCATTCTGCACCAGTTGTAGTTTCCGGACCATTTTCAAGGGTAACCCCACACAGAGCGCATTGCAGTAGTCTAATCGAGAGGTGACCAGGGCATATACCACCAGTGGGAGCTGATGAATAGGGAGGTAGGGTTGCAACCTCCGTATGAGGTGTAGTTGATACCAAGCTGCCCGGCTCACTGCCGAAATCTGAGCCTCCATGGACAGCTTGGAATCAAGAACAACCCCGAGGCTGCGGACCTGATCCCTTAGGGGTAATCTTACCCCATTAAGATTCAGGTCAGCAACACCCAACTTTCCCCTGTCACCCACAAGTAGCACCTCGGTCTTATCAGGATTGAGCTTCAGGCTGTTTCTTCCCATCCACCCACTCACGGATTCCAGGCACTTGGACAAGGTCTCTGCAGCCAACTCCGGTGAAGATTTAAAGGAGAGATAGAGCTGCGTGTCATCAGCATATTGGTGACACCACAGCCCAAAACTCCTGATGATAGCTCCCAGTGGTTTTACATAGATGTTAAATAGCATGGGAGAGAGGATAGAACCCTGTGGCACTCCACAAGTGAGGGGCCAAGGGTCTGAAACCTCATCTCCCAATGCTACCTGTTGATGCCTGTCAGAGAGAAAGGAACGGAACCACTGTTAAACAGTGCCTCCTATTCCCAATCCCTCCAGGCGATCTAACAGGATACCGTGGTCGACGGTATCAAAAGCCGCTGAGAGATCCAGGAGGACAAGAAAGATGAATTCTCCCCTATCTAGTGCCCTCCTCATATCATCTACCAGAGCGACCAAGGCTGTTTCAGTACCATGTCCAGTCCTGAAAACCGATTGGTATGGATCTAAATAATCCATTTCATCCAAGTGTGCTGACAACTGGTTAGCCACCACTCGCTCAATGACCTTGCCCAAAAATGGCAAATTCGAAATGGGGCGAAAGTTGTTCAAAACTTGGGGATCCAAGGAGGACTTTTTTAGAATGGGTTTTATAATTGCCTCCTTGAGGGCCGGTGGCATTACACGCTCTTTCAAGGATGCATTTACCACCGCCCTAATCCCTTCGCCCAATTTCTCCTTGCAGTTCATAAGAAACCATGATGGGCAAGGATCAGTCAGACAGGTGGTAGGCTTCACCGTTGAAAGTACCTTGTCCACATCCTCAGAAGGAAGAGGCCGAAACCAATCCCACTGAACCGGATTACAACTGGTCAACTCTGGATCCTCTACTGCATCCACAGCGTACGGAATCGGGATCAGGCGTCTGGGGCGGACCATTCTAATAGGTCCTTTACCCCTGCGGCGGGTGTGTGGCATCGAGAAGTCAAAATTCACCAGATAGTGATCTGACCATGACACGGGGGTAAAAGAAAAGGCCCCCAACTTCAGAACACTCCCCACCACTCCCAGGACAAATACAAGGTTGAGAGCATGAGCGGCTACATGGGTGGGCTCAGTGTTACTAAGGTGCAGTTCCCAGGAAGCCATGGTTTCCAGGAAATCCCGAGGGGCTCCAATGAGAGTGGTCTCAGCGTGTACATTAAAATCCCCCAGTACTAAAAGTTCTGGGGTCAACGTTCGCACATCCGAGACCACTTCCAGCACCTCGGTCAGGGAGTCTGCCGTGCAGCGGGGCGGGCGGTACACAAGCAGGATCCCCAGACTGCCCTTCGGGCCCAACCTCCAGTACATGCAATCAACAAACTTGGTCCTTGGGACCGGAGGCCTGATGAACATCAAGGACTCCCGATAGATGACTGCCACTCCTCCTCCCCACCTTCCCACCCTCGGTTGCTGCGCATAGCGGAAACCTGGCGGACACATGGCCTCAAGAGTGGGAGCTGAGGCCTCGTCCAGCCAGGTCTCTGTAATACATACCAGGTCTGCGCACTCTCTCCTAATTGCTTTTCTCTCCTAATTCCCCCCCAAAAGACAAAATTATTAAAACAACAACAACAATATTTTCATCCTCAGAACAATTACATGAATTTGGACATGCTAAGAGAAAGAGTATTTTTGAAAAAACAAAAACAAAAAGCAAACCCTGTGCAGTGAGCTTTAATTATTTCTTTAGGACATTTATGCTGAGGCAGCCTTAGGGCTGAGCAAGGATTTGAACCTCACTCTCTGCGTTCATGGCAACCTGTTCTCACTACTCAAAGCTGCGTCTGTACTCCTTCTGCCCATTTGATATCTGAGGAAACATTTTGGATAAAATGTGAAAACCATAGTGTGGGTTATTAACAGCACAATCCTATACATGCCTTCTCAGGCAGTCTTAGTTTTGTGCTTATACTATATTTAGAGCACAATCCAAGTACTATTTGTGCTGGGCTGGGGGGAGGTGGATGTGGCGGACCCCCAGCTAAGCTGGCAAATTCCCGGCACTGTCAGGCTCCACCAGGCTTCACCAGCAGAAGCCCCCTGTCCCAGCTGAGCCATGGCGCTGCCAGGGGTCTGCCAGGGACAGCCAGCCCAGCAGATGGAGAGCCAGTGGAAGCCAGCAGTAGATCCGAAAATAGGGTGTTCTGGTGGCATGGCAGGGGAGGAGCCATGGGGGGAGGGAGTTACACGACATCCAAGTCTCCCTCAGAGGTCCCCTGCTGGTCCCAATCAGCACAAGAATTCTGCCCGCTAATTAGCCCGTGCTGTAAAAATATTCACATGGCAGCCTACAAGGACCACCTACTGCCTGCTAGGCCTGTTTGTGGGAGCTGGCGGGTCTTCCTTGCTGGCTCCCATGCACAGTTCCTGACGAGCTAAAGATCAGCCGGGCCAGCAGCTCCAAAACAGGGAGTGGATTCTGCAGAGCTTTCCGCTCGCCCCCTTTCTGCCTGCCTGACGTCATTTGGATTGCGCTGCCCATGTTCCTTCCTACACCCATATTACAACTAAATAAAACATTGCAAGAAATGATCATTTAAAAGAGAAAAATAAAACATAACAACATTGGTGAATTACAAACTTGAGCCTAACAAGTCTGAATAAAATAGGGAAGCAAGGGGAGAACAGACTGCTGGGGAAGATGAATAGAAACAATTGATGTGTGTATTGTATTCACATTCATGCAGGTAGGGACAGGATGATACCACAGCTTTCTGCAATATATTTATTTATTTATTTATTAAACTTGTATACCGCCCCACAGCCAAAGCTCTCTGGGCGGTTTACAATAACTAAAAACAAATATATCTTTTAAAAACAATTTAAAACACAATTTTTAAATTTAAATTTAAAAATTTAAAACAATATAGAACACATGCTAAAATGCCTGGGAGAAGAGGAAAGTCTTGACCTCGCGCCGAAAAGATAACAGTGTTGGCGCCAGGCGCACCTCGTCAGAAACATCATTCCATAATTTGGGGGCCACCACTGAGAAGGCCCTCTCCCTTGTTGCCAGACTCCCAGCTTCCCTCGGAGTAGGCACCCGGAGGAGGGCCTTTGATCTTGAAAGTAGTGTACGGGTGGGTTCGTATCGGGAGAGGCGTTCCATCAGGTATTGTGGTCCCAAGCCGTGTAAGGCTTCATAGGTCAAAACCAGCACTTTGAATCGAGCTCGGAAACATACAGGCAGCCAATGGAAACGGGCCAGAATCGGTTTTATATGTTCGGACCGTCTGGTCCCTGTTACCAATCTGGCCGCTGCATTTTGCACAAGCTGCTGTTTCCGAACCGTCTTCAAAGGCAGCCCCATGTAGAGTGCATTGCAGTAATCTAATTTAGAGGTTACCAGAGCATGGACAACTGAAGCCAGGTTATCCCTGTCCAGATAGGCACGTAGTTGGGCCACCAACTGAAGTTGGTAGAAGGCACTCCATGCCACTGAGGCTACCTGCGATATAGTGGTTAAGAGTACAAGCAAGAAGCCAGGAAACTCCAGGTTTAAGTCTTGTGGCTCATCCAAACGACTGTATAATGTGCGATATGATCACTTTGTGTATTCATTAATTTTTGGTGGTCCATATGACGCCGTCCGTTTTTGCGCATTTCCGCGCAGTTAAATCTGCATTTGCAGTACCGCGAAAAATGCAATATGCTTTTTAAAACTGGGAATCATCCTCTCTACCTTAGAATCATAGAATCATAGAGTTGGAAGGGGCCTTGTAGGCCATCAAGTCCAACCCCCTGCTCACAGCAGGAAATCCACAGCTAGAGCATCTCCCGCAGATAGCTGTCCAGCCTCTGCTTGAAGACATCCAGCGATGGGGATCCCACCACCTCCCTAGGCAGCCGGTTCCATTGCCGAACTGCCCTTAATGTCAAGAAGTTCCTTCTAATGTCCAATCTGAATCTACGCTCCTGCAACTTAAAACCATTAGACCTAGTCCTACCCTCTGGGGCAGCAGAGAACAAATCTGTACCCTCCTCTATGTGACAGCCGTTCAGGTACTTAAAGAGTGTAATCATGTCACCCCTCAGCCTTCTCTTCACCAGACTGAACATGCCAAGTTCCTTCAACCTTTCCTTAAGGTGAGCGGATGCAATACCGCAGACTTTAGAGCTGTGGGTGGTCCATGGGCGTTTCCCCAGACCCCTTCCCTCATTTCCAGCCAATCATGTATTTCCACTTTTGTGCATGTGCGCGAATGTCCCGGGAAAGCCCGGGAAAACTGAACCAATCAGAGCAATGGGGTGGTGTTGGGGGGGGCTCTGTGACTTCTATTGCGCAGATGCAAAAATGTGCATTTGCGCAGAAGCAGCTACAGCCATTTATTTTTAGCCAGCCTGCGAACTGGACTGCCGCTCCGTGTGAGATCTGCAATTGCGGTTGTTTGTAAAGCCCCCCCTTTCCTGGCTGGTCTCACTCAAGTGCAGCTGGTAGGTGCAGGGAGCTGGCTTTGTTCTTTCATCCTTGCACACACGGCAGAGAAAAGGGAGAGCCTGGCACTTTGCAAAGGGTCACGGGAAGGAAAGGGAGAAGGGGGGCTGAAGGCAACAGAGCATCAAGTTTTGCCCGAAGTGGTTGGGAAGCTGCTGGGGAGGGTGGCTCTTCCCTGATGGTGCCGCCACCACCACCGCTTCTGCCCTTAGGGCCAGAGAGACAGGGAAAGCTAATTCAAGAAACAGAGGATGGAACAGCAAAGGCTTGTCTCTGGGTGTTGGGGGCCAGGAACCTGGCAGTGGAGCCAGAGGTCCCAGCTGGCATTCCTGCGTGGTATTCGATTTATTGGACATTTGGGGGGGGGGAATCAAAGGTACAAGGACAACTTAGAAGAAATCAGCTTTTAGTCGTTTGAATCGAGAATGCACCTGGGCGGATGTGCGCAAATACGCAGAGTCACAAAGTTGCCTTGCCACCCTAGGAAAAGTTGGTGCTGTAAGAAGGGGGGTGCTCCCCATTAAATGCTCTGCTTTCCTGCCATTCTTTACAAAAGCAGCAAGTAGTACCAGCTCCTCAGTGCGCCAATACGTCCCCTTACGCATGCCACTGTAAGGCATTGCTTCCCTCTTTCGCAAACAGCCCAGAATTAAACAGACCAAAGTCCCTGTTCAGGCACATCCCTGTTCTTCAGAGAAAGGAAGCTCCTTGCCAGAGCCAGCAACTATTTTTGTTGCTGGTGCAGCTTCAGCAAGAACAATTTTAGAACGGTTTTCCTCTCTCGCTGGGAGGGAGAAGTGCTCGTTTTTGCTACAGCATCTTGGCCACCCACAGCCATAGAGACTGGTGGTCTACCTTCCTAGACATGACACGTTGTTACTTCCAGTTCTGGAGAAATATTTGGAATTGCCAGCTGTGTGTATCTCCAGAAAGTTGAATATGCATAAAGGCAAAAACACATACATTCGGTTTAGCGAAATATCGCAAACAGAAGCAAACAACAATACAGGAATGATTGGCATGTTTCTTTTATCAGAGGGAACACCGCAAAGCCTGTGCTGGGCGCTTCAGCACCGATTTGTTGTTTGCCAGCATTCTCTGCCCGAGCCCAGAGCCACCACCCGCCAAGGGGCTGTCTGCTTCCCTTGGGGGCAGCATTCCTGCAGCCAAGCCGCACAGCGCTCGGAGGCTGAACCCTGCAGTGAATGAGCCTAGGGAATATGGGGGGATTTGCCCAGTGATTACAAGCGCTGATCCCTTGCACCACCCACAATCCACCTGGATGGTCAGGGGCACCTGGAGACCCACCCAGCTGGCCCGCTCCGGAGTGGCGAGTGGCAAGGAAGGTGTGAGCCGCGCTGGCAGCAGCTTCCATGGGCATGCCTTGGGCTCAGTGGGTGGAAATCATGGTATTGGATGCTGTGAGAGGCATCTGCGTTTCCCAACAGTCTAGGGCAACCTGCTGGTGGCCCACTCCATCTGCAGCCTGTCTGCCCCAACTGCAATGGACAACAAAATGTCGCGCTCTTGCATCCAAGCGCCTGTGCGTTAGTGTGCTTTGGTGCAAGGGGGGAGAGCACACGTCATGTTTTGCGGACCAATTGCCTCACAGGGGCAGAGTGGGGTGGGGCTTTGGGAAAAACCAAAAATAATGTACGGGTCTTCCCGCCGCATGTGTGGGCACGAAAAAAGAGTATTTTTTAGATCGGAAAAGAGCGAACAAACAGGCTGAGTGGCGACTCTCAGATGACAAAGCAAATATGGAAAATGTGGATTATCTGGGTCAGTTTGGACAAGCCCTCAGTCTCATCCACTTCAGCCTTAAGCCTATAAAACGGGGGACAGTAATCCTGACCTGCCTTGCAAGATAATGTGAAGCACTTCAGAGGGAAATGCTACAGTGTTATTAATAGCTTCAGCTTCATATTTTCTGGCTGTGTTTTTCAGGTTGCGCATCTCTTCTTATTCGCCCTTCCATGTATATGGCCCCCATTTGTTACCCTTGCTTCTAGGCATTATTTTTCTGTGGCAGAAAATAATGGAACTTTCTAGTATTAAAAGCTCATTTTTTTTTAGAACCAGTAGACACTTCATATTGATTGGCTTTTAATGTTTATTGCTTAGTAAACCTCTTAATATTCATTATTAGTATTTAAATTATGCAATTCTTGTATCAGCTGAATTGCCTTTTGCATGTGGACACTCTCTTTTAAAAATATTTTTAATACACAAAATGTTTAAGTGGGGCCTGATTTGGGGGGGAGGGATGTGAGGCGTCCTTCCCTGGCTCTCCCTGTCAGGTTCCTACCTGCTCGTGGTTACTGCCTGTCACTAGGCACCACCAGGGACTCCACCAGTCCAGACTGTCCTCTCTTATGGTTTCCCTCTCCGCTCTAGCATAGATCTCAACAGATCCCCCTGCTAGGCAGCACCACCAGTCACGTCCTATAACCAGTATTCCCAGAGACTCTGCCTGAGCCTCAATTAGGTTACCTCTGTGACTGCGTGCTTAAGCTGTCTCCAATCCCTTTGATTTACTCAGACTGCTTATAATTCTGGTTTGCTCTGAATACTTGTGGTGTTCTTCCCTTCCCCGCTGCCACCATTTGTTATAGTTTCCCTTCAGCCTTGGTTATTTACCTCACCCTCCCTTCTGGTCTGTGAAACCCCAGCCAAGGATCAGGCCTTCTGTAAACCAAATATAGTTTTTATTAAATAACACAGATAACAAAGATAACAAGATTACTTCATAAGGCACATAAGCATATGGTTTTATCTAATACTAATCTGAACTCCACCCCCCTCCTTCTCCACGCTCTGACAATCAACTCTCTCAAACCCACCAAAACAACCCACTCACTTTCATCACATCCACCCAGATTTACCTGACATTCTTCCTTTTATACTCTCAGCCATTTTAAACATTCAGCCAATCATCCAGCATTCTACTGCCCATTCACTCCCCCTTCCTCTTTCATTCTACTTACCATGTATCTCCTAGACAAACAGCACTTACCCTATTTACACTAATACAGGAACATCACAAGGGACATTATTACAGGCATACATAAGACCATTTACATCAATAACTTGAAAGTTCTTTGTTCCACAGTACTTAATGAGAGCCTTGATGGAATTTAATTTAATGGAATTTAAGACAGTTGGTGCAATGAGGTTGAAATGCACGTACCATGTACAGAACACAGCCCCTTGAGGACCATTTCAGTCACATCTTCTCAAAATTAGATGTCATTATAAACCCCAAAATGAGTGTGGAATGAAAAATTAGCTCATTAGCATGTGGAAACAAGGACTTGTAAAGCTAAGTAAGTGGTGGCTACGATTGATGTGTCTCAGAGACGTTGATGGTAGTTATGAAAACCAGCTGTTGTGGTTAGAGCACTTTACACTGTGACCTTTTTGACCTAGTGGCTCTGATTTTAACTCTTTTCAGTTTGTTAAAGCTAAGGATGGGGGAGAAATTCATTCAGTTCACATTTAAAGACAAATCTATCAAATTCACACTTTCTGAAACAACGATAAAACCAAAACAGAGCCTTCCTTTGACATTTAAACTGACCTGAATTTTGTGATGCAGGTCTCTACCCAACAAATGTTTACAAATTAATATAAGAGGAAAGTGTACATAAAATGAATATATCAGTGAAAATATACAAAAAAATCATTATATGAGGGAAAGTTGCATACAAAAACATGTTCATTAGGAAAAAATTGTTCTGAAATGCTGATGAATTTTCATGAGGATTGTTTTTAAAAAATGCAAATTGCTGCAGAAATGTGGAGAACTGAATTTAAGACTGGACAAGTTTCATCTTCCTCAAGTGAGGCTGTTGATGTACTAGACCGCTGCCTGGCCGCGATAATGGGCTGGATGAGAGCTAATAAACTGAAACTCAATCCTAACAAGACTGAGATGCTGTTGGTGGGAGGACCCTCTGCCCAGATGGTTGACGTTCGACCTGTCCTAGATGGGGTTACACTCCCCCTAAAGGAACAGGTACGTAGTTTGGGGGTCTTATTAGATCCGCTCCTGTCACTTGAGGCTCAGGTAGCCTCGGTGGCACGGAATGCATTCTACCAGCTCCGGCTGGTAGCGCAACTACGACCCTATCTGAGCAAGGAGCATCTTGCCTCAGTTATCCATGCTATGGTAACCTCTAGATTGGACTACTGTAATGCACTCTACGTGGGGCTACCTATGAAGACGGTTCGGAAACTTCAGCTAGTGCAAAATGCTGCGGCCAGAGTTCTCACTGGGACAAAGAAATTTGACCATATAACACCTGTCCTGGCGCAGCTGCACTGGCTACCGATATGTTTCCGGGCCAGATTCAAAGTGTTGGTTCTTACCTATAAAGCCCTAAACGGCATCGGACCGCAATACCTGATGGAGCGCCTCTCTCGCTATGTACCTACCCGTTCACTACGCTCGACGTCGAAGGCCCTTCTCCGGGTTCCAACCCATAAAGAGGCCCGGAGATCAACAACTAGATCTAGGGCCTTCTCGGTGGTGGCCCCCGAACTATGGAATGCCCTCCCAGACGAGATACGCCTGGCGCCTTCTCTGTTATCTTTTCGGCGCCAGGTAAAAACTTACCTTTTCGCCCAGGCTTTTTAAATTTTGTAAATTTTTAAATATTTTAATTTAACATTCTAAACTTAATATGATCTTAATTTAAATCTCAATGGCAATTTTATTAATGTTTTATAATTGTACTATATATATATATTTTTTTCCACACTTGCTCATATTTTAATTGTGATTTTATTTGTTGTACACCGCCCTGAGAGCTTTCTGCTATAGGGCGGTCTAGAAATGTAATTAAATAAAATAAATAAAAAACGAAATCGACAGATCCTTCCGTCCCTAGTTAAAGCAATGACAAGGCGAAAGGGTAGGAATGGGGAAGCTATACTACTATCTCAAATATACACAAACATTTAAACATCTCTTCCCTAAAGCTTTTATGTATCTTGTGTGCTAACTTTTCTTCAGATGAAAGCAATCTGATACTTTGTGCTTTCAACAGCTTTTCAGCTAAGTTATACATTTCCAGTAAACTTCATATGAAATAACAACAGTCTTCCCGGGCAGAGCAATTCTTCATGGAGAAAGACATATGCTAAGGAGCCTTTGGGAATGGAGAATGCTGGCAGAGCTGGGTGGAGAGAAAATAAAAGCAGCAAAATCAGAGCACTGTGTCAGCTGTAGTTACCATGGAAACTGCAGCCACCTGTTGTTGAGCACAGGGGAGTGTTCCCAAGTACTCTTATCAGTTGTGTACAAACAGATAGCCCATGGGAAGTGTCTTGGAAGCACCAGCACAGGAGTACAAGCAAACACTGGGCAGGGCATGCACAATTTTCATAGCAACAGCTACACTGGCAGCCAATCAGCATGGCACATGTGCTACACACCCCAAGCACACACCCCACAGCCACAAACACAGGCAGCGTGATACAGTGTTACCAGGTAAACAAACACACATGGAGCCCATAAGCACACTCTGTAACTCGCATTGCCCTCACATTACACAACCACCCCAAGGACACACACAGAATGCCTCCCCCCACCCCAGAACCGGTTGCACACATAGGGAGAGGCAAAAGGACAGTTTATTGAAACAGCCTACAAGATACATGCAGCTACAGCCACAGCAGAGAGAGTGGGCAGGTAGGAAACACACACATATAACCCACTCGGAAAACACCACACCATGCCCTCAGGGGCAACTGTGGCAGGAGCAGCCCTGGGGACAACATCTGGAAGCTACTTCACCTCCAATATGGCAGTGGTCGAGGCATGACAACCCTGACCCCCTACTCCTGCACCCCACCCTGGTCTGTGCACAGCAGCCATGCCTAACCCCCCCCCACTGCTTGATTCAGGGGGTGGAGGTGGTAGGTAGCTCCTGATTCCCACAGCCATGTCCTGGTGCATCTGGAGGGCACTCCAGTAGAGGGCCTGTGACTGACTATGGGCAGTAGCTGAGCCCCCATCTACTGTGTTCTGAACACTCTGCATGGTTGTCACCATCACCCACTGTTGTGTTGTCAGCCCTCCAATACCATTGTGGAGGGTATGAACTGTAGTGGCTGAGGTGGTGGCAGTGTTCTGCCAGAGGTGCCCAGCTTCACAGCAATCAGCCTCACTTGAGCCCACAGCTCAGCCACTGTCCAAGCAAGGGGATGCACAGACCAACAGCCTCTGGTGTGAGGGCGGATGTCTCACGCAGAGGGTGGTGGTGAAGGGAGCATCCACTGGAACCAGTCAAGGTAGTGTCCCACTATCACACCTGCTGGCAGCCTTGCTGCTGCTCTGCCCACTCTCCCCACTGTCAGAGTGGCCACTGCTACCATCCCCAGGGGACCCAGCAGAAGTGGGCTGAAGAGGGGAAGGAAGGAGGAGTGGCACAGGAATTGCAGGCTGGCCAGCAGGGGCAACAGGGAGGGGGGAGGGACAACTGGGGGTGCAGGCTCATCAGGATCCAGAATCAGGTTAACAATCTGGACTCCTGCTGGGAGGAAGGGTGGGATATAAACCTAATCATAAATAAATAAATAAAAAATCTCCTCCACTGGCACATCCCAATTCAGGGCGGGTCTCAGGAGGATTCAGGGATCAGGGGCACCACAGGGTGCTGCTGAATGGCTTCCAGAGCAAGTATGGGTGGGGGACTGGCCACAAGGGTGACAGCTAGGAGGGGGTATAGCTATGCCAGAAGAGGGGAAGCAGGCTGAGAGACCCCAACAGGTGTTCCTGAGGCACATCCAGCATCAACTGCACCACTGTGGGAGGCCCTAGCAGCACCAGGGAGCCTGCAAAGGGAGACGGAGGGGGAGAGAGAGCATCACTACACTGTTTACAAGGAGCCTGGGACATACCTCTCAGATACCCAGCTACACCACCCACCAATGGCTGCTACCAGGAACCTCCCCTGTCTGGGCTCCATCCAAACTTCAGAGGTGCCACCACAGCGACATTGGGGCAGTGCTCCTCAACAGGCTCAGCATCCACTAGCAGCTCTGCTAGGGCCTTGTTGGGCTGGGCAGGCACCTCCTGCGGGTTCCTCTGGTATGTCAATCTGTGTGTCCAACCTGTTGAGCTGGAATGGCCTGGCTGGTGAGTTCAGCTGTTGCTGCTCAGGATGCTTCCTGCCTGGCAGAACCCTCTGGGCATCTGCAGGAGCCTCCTTGTGCTTTGCTGGAGGCATCTGCTCCTTGCCAAGTAGCTGTCTGTCATCACCACTCCCACCAGGGGCAGGTTGGAGGGAAGCTGTGGGGTGGCGAGAGAATGAAGGACATTTAGAGCAATGGAGGACTCCCCATGTCAACCAGCTGCTGATATGATCTCTGGTGCCTCTTCCCTTTCTAAATCCAGCTTGGGCATCTGGCATTTCTTGCTCCATATATGGTAAGAGCCTTTGTTGTAGAATCTTGAGCATTACTTTACTTGCATGGGATATTAAGGCAATAGTTCAATAACTCCTACATTCCCTGGGATCCCTTCTCTTTGGAATTGGGATGTATGTGGAACATTTCCAGACTGTGGGGCATTGTTTAGTTTTCCATATTTCTTGACAGATTTTTGTCAAATTTTGTACAGATTCAGTCTCAGTAGCTTGTAGCAATTCTATTGGTATGCCATCTATTCATGGTGATTTGTTTCTTCCACAGTATTTTAAGAGCAGCTTTCACCTCACATTCTAAAATTTCTGGTTCTTCATCATACAGTTCCTCTGTAAATGAATCTGTCATCCTGGCATCTCTTTTGTAGAGTTCTTCAGTGTATTGCTTCCATCTTCCTTTTATTTCATTGCGGTCAGTCAGTTTGTTCCCCTGTTGATTATTCAACATCCCTACTCTTGGATTAAATTTCCCTTTAATTTCTCTAATCTTTTGGAACAAGGCTCTTGTTCTTCCCTTTTTGTTGTCCTCTTCTATTACTATACAGTAACTATTGTAATAGTTCTCTTTGTCCATACATACTAGTCGCTGTATTGCTGAATTTAGGGTTCTGACTGTGTTTTTATCTCCTTTTGCTTTTGCTTTCCTTCTCTAACAATTTTAAGAGTTTCTTCAGTCATCCACTGAGGTCTTTCTCAGAGGTATTTTTTTTTGCATTCTTCCCTGATAATGTCTCTGACTTCATTCCATAGTTCTTCTGGTTCTCTGTCAACTAAGTTTAAAGCCTCAAACCTGTTCCTTATTTGATCTTTATATGCTTCTGGGATGTTATTTAAATTGTATTTTGGCATTATGATTACTTTGTTGGTCTTCTTTAGCTTTACTCTGATTTTTGATACGACCAGTTCATGATCTGTACCGCAGTACGCTCCTGGTCTTGTTTTCGCAGAAAGTATGGAACTTCTCCATCTTCTACTACCAATTATAATAATAATAATAATAATAAATAAAATTTTATTTATGAGTCGCCTATCTGGCAGAATGAACGGCCACTCTAGGCAACGTACATAACACAGTAAAATACAATATAAAAACCAATGAGGACCACAATCAATAATATATAATAAATTTGATTCCTATATTGACCATTTGATGATGTCTACATGTACAGTCATCTTTTTGGTTGCTGAAAAAATGGGTTTGCAAGAAACAAATTATTGGCTTCACAGAATTCAATAAGTCTTTCTCCTGCTTCGTTTCTGTCCCCTAGGCCCCATTTCCCCACAATTCCTAATTCTTCTCTGTTCCCTACTTTTGCATTCCAATCCCCCATGATTATCAGCACATCTTGTTTTGATGTGTGATCAATTTCTTCCTGTACGTCTGCGTAAAATCTCTCCAATTCTTCTTCTGCGTTTGATGTTGGAGCGTAGACTTGGATGATGGTTATGTTAATAGGTTTCCCATTTAATCTCATTGATATCACTCGCTCAGACCTTGCGTTGTAGCTCCTAATTGCTCTTGCTACATCACTTCTTACTATTAAAGCAACCCCATTTCTTCTTAATTTCTCATTTCCTGCATAAAATATTTTGTAGTTGCCTGACTGAAAATGTCCCATTCCCGTCCATTTTAGTTCGCTCACACCAAGTATTGTAATGTTGATGCGTTCCATTTCTTGCTTGACAATTTCTAACTTTCCCTGGTTCATGCTTCTCACATTCCATGTTCCTATTGTGTGCGTCGTATAACTCCGGACTCTCCTTTCGCATCTGTGCGCATCAGCCTCTGGGCTTCCTTTCGGCTTTGACCCAGCTGCATCATTAGTCACAGCGCTACTCGTACTTGTCCTTTGTTCTTCCCCAGTAGCTCGGTGAGTGCCTTCTGACCTGGGGGTCTCATCTTCCAGCACTATCTCGTGTTGCATTTTGGATACTCTGTTCATAGGGCTTTCGTGGTAAGAGGTATTCAGAGGTGGTTTACCATTGCCTTCCTCTGAGTTTGGATGCATCTTAGTCTGGTGTCTCAGCTTTGACCATTACGCCTTGGGTGACCCTGCTAGGAGTCTAGCCTCTTGGTCTAGACTCCTGACGGCATTGCTCTCAGCTTCTTCAACACTCTCAAACCCCCTCACCACATTAACGTGTGCATCCTAGAGGGGGTTTAACAATATAGCAGTATACAAATATTTTTATACGTAACTAAATAAATAAACATCCACACCCACCTCCAGGCCCTCACTCTGTCCAACATGAAATGCTGCCAGATCTTCCAACTGGATAGGGAGGCCATTGAGCTGTGCCTGAGGCTGGCTTCCTCACCTGCAAGCCCAGTGTCCCACTACAGGAACATCTCTCTGCTTTGGAATTTGCTCCTTGGCCTGTGCTACTTGGCCATGGGGACTTCCAATTGGAATGTTGGCTGGGGGACCCACCCTGTTTCCTCCACCAAAAGGTGCCTATCAGCCTTCCTGGAAGCCATGGTTGCCCACACATCCAGAGTTCATCCACTTCTCACAAAAGGAGGAAGGGTTTGACCTGCTCAGTGAAGAGTTCTTTACCCTGGTCGGCTTTCCTGCCATTGTGGGAGCCCTGGAAGGTTCCTTCATCACAATCCTGGCACCCACAAGGTACCCGCATATTTACAGGAATCAATACGATGGCAGTCTGCTATGTTCAGTGCATATTCACTGATATGAATGCCACAATACCTAGGAGTGTGTATGATGCCCAGATCTGGAGGCCTCTGCATTGCTGAACATGCAGAAGGCCTACCCCCTTGACCAATGCTGGGTAGGCAGCAGGTGGCAATGGCTGAGGTGAGGTGGCAATCACCCTGTCAAGAGCTTGCAAGTTCCCACCAGGGTCAACTCCCAAGCCCACGGCAATTGATCCCATCCAGGCACAACCCGTGCCTCCCTTACCAGGGAGGAGTTAAGCGAACAACAACACTGCAAAGTAGGTAGACTGCCACCACCCCTTTAAACCTGGTCACCCACTGTGGGCCAAGGGGAAACCCTAAGTGCCAGAAATAGACCTGCCAAGGATTCCAAAAGACAAGAGTCAAGGATGCACTCCTTGTCCTGGAGCCTTAAGGCAAAATACCCAACTATACAGTAGTCTGTGGCTAATTGGCCAAGGTGCTGGAGTCAGAGCCAATCTGCCCCTGAAATGAACACACACTGATTTTATTAGTCTTATTAAAATAAAATATAAGTGCAAAAATGTAACAGCAAAATAATTTCTTAAAGCAAGCACCACAAGAGTTAGGTAAAATACAAAAGGCAAAGAGTTTTAGTCACAGGTAAAAAAATAACAAAGCTGTCTAGCTTAATCTATACTCACACAATATAGGTGTGTGTATATATATATATATATACAGCAGAGTAACTTTATGTTTCCACATCTCCCCAGAGATGTATAGCCTGGATAGCAGATAGAAGATGGAACCCCAACATCAGGTAGCACCAAGGAACATTGGAGAACAAAGACCCAGAATCACAGTTCTATTTTGATGGGGAAAACCCCAGCAACAGCCAGGAATTAATTAGCCAATCAGGGGGCTTTCTGATGATGAAATCTTTGGGAGCTTTTGTGCCTAATGGCCATGCGCTTTTCCAACCTTCCCAGGCCAGTGGCCTTGAGGCACCAATCTCAGGCTGATAAGCAGGTGTTCTTGCTCCTGCCTAATTAACTGAGTTCAGTTATGAGAACTGGCAGTCTCATGGCCTCCCAGAGACCCTAATTCAGGCAAGATGTTCCCCTCCTAATTCCTTGCCACAGAACCATTTTAGTTAACAACCTTACAAATCAAGAGTTCTTGCCATTCCCATCTACCCCCTTTATGGGGGCCTCAAGCCCCAAATAAGGGTCTGACACTGTTTGTATAGGGATAATATTGAAATCCATCCACCCTGTGTAAGGAATGGAATTAATCTGTTAGATGTATTAGTCTGATAAGCCATCCTCAACAGCCACAATAATACGAGCCTAGCAGGAGGGCAGTGAACTCCTTCACCACAGATCAGCATAGCATCCCTGTTAGGCCATGGGCATAAGCAAAAACATCTCTGTATTCATGATCGATTACCTAATTTTATTATACATGAGGGGCCATAAAACCATATCAAGACACTCTCTCAGATGGGGGGGAGGGAGACAGCAGACATCAACCATTGTGCATCATTAGTATAGACTCTGTGGAGGCAAAGCAGGGCTACTGCACTGGCTCACAGAAAGCCCCTTTCCCTGCCAGGAAAGCCCCCCCCAATAGCTAGGATTGGTAAGTATGATCTGTAATGTAGAATTATAATAAGTTAGTAGAATAAAAGCAACTAAGCAACACAACTGGTGTCAATTTTTTATTACTTATCTTGAATTATTCTATAAGCTGATACCGAAAACAAAAACAAGGGTGGCATCACATTTGCAGTTGCTTTGTTTCTTCATAAATATCTAAAGGAGTTGGGATGTATTCATAGCACCTTTTTGAAAGTTACAATTTCAATGCACAGGACAAGGATAAAGCAGCTTGCCCCAGTGCAATCTCCCCTTAGCCCTCCTTTTAAACCATCTCTCCTTTTATTAGAGATAGATAATAGAGTGTTCTTTTATGGCCATCAAAAGGTTTATTTTAATGTAGACTTTGTATGTTTTTAATTATATGTGTTTTTTATCTGGAAGCTGCCATGAGTTCCAGTTTTGGAAAAAGGGCGGGGGATAAATAAATATAATAATAATTAAATAGAGAGATTTTTATACCAATGGCCATCCAAAAATTGAGCAGGTGATAAATGAAATCCTGGAGAGGACAGATGTCACCTGGCTGCAGTTTTGGTAAGCGAGATCTTTTGTAACTATAGAAGTTACTAAGGAACAGGCAACTCAAAGCCTAGCTGCTTTTGAATACATAATTACTTTTTATGGCTCTAATGGCAGAAGTGAAGTCTCATAGATATATAAAAACTTAATAGCGCTAGACAGTGGCAATTTGATTACTTTGCAGCTATCATGGGAGGATGATTTACAAACTAAACTTAGCCCAGTGAGCTGGAGTAAAATTTGGTCAACAGCCCCATTATGCTCTATCTCTGCCCAAATACAAGAAGCTGTTGGAATAAGCAAGCTTGCATGCCGTTACCTTTGACAGGGAGATGTTCCCTCTAACCAGTATTGAGGATATCTCTTTATGTTTGTTTACCATGATGCAACTTCCTTAAAAGGTTATTTACCTTCTTCCTCCTCCTTTGTCTGGGGATATTGATCCTTTTTGCATATTCTCCATTAACCTCGAGCAGAGGGAGCAGGCAGACACTCCTTCCAGGAGCATCCTCACCAAAGACTGAAAATGGACTAAGACTACAGATTATTTCTGTCTAAGCTAGAGCCTATGTTTTCTTAAACATATGAAGGTCATGAGTAAACATTATTTTATTCTTTTTACCTGAGAAGATTGTCTCTGTTGATTTATTTGATTAACTAGTATGTCTGAGAGAAGGTGTGGGACTGGTTATTCTCAAATCCGCTGTTGCATTTATACTTTGCTAAGAAATAGAACTACATATTGTTTCTGTTTCATTTAAACCAAACAGAAAATGGAAATGGACTGCCTTCAAGTCGATCCCGACTTATGGCGACCCTATGAATAGGGATTTCAAGGTAAGCAGTATTCAGAGGGGGTTTACCATTGCCTCCCTCTGAGGCTAGTCCTCCCCAGCTGGCAAGGGCCTGCTCAGCTTGCCACAGCTGCACAAGCCAGCCCCTTCCTTGTCCGCAACTGCCAACTGGGGGGCAGCTGGGGTCCTTGGGACTATGCAGCTTGCCCACGGCTGCACAGGGGGCAGGGCACGTAACCCTGAGCCACTCACTGTGGGGGTGGCCCTTGACACCCAGGAGACACGAGCGGGAATTTGAACTCACAGACTCTGGACTCCCAGCCAGGCTCTCCTCCCCACTGTGCTATACCACACTTAAAACAGTGTTTAATTGGCATTTCACTCAAATTCAACTTTTATATACAAATTCAAACTTTCTCCACAATATTAGTGCAATAAAGGAAATAAGGGCATATGTTTCCAATTATAATGGACCTACCCATTAGTAGCAGAATTCTGAGATACGTTCTTTGTCAAAATTAAGCTAATTACTAAAGGTAAAGGTGTCCCCGCACTTATAGTGCGAGTCGTTTCCGACTCTTAGGGTGACATCTTGCGACATTTACAAGGCAGACTGTATATATGGGGTGGGATTGCCAGTTCCTTCCCTGGCCTTTCTTTACCCCCCAGCGTATGCCAGGTAGTCATTTGACCGACCACGGATGGATGGAAGGCTGAGTGGACCTCGACCCCTTTTACCAGAGATTCGACTTCCTCCTTCCATTGGAATCAAACTCCAGCCGTGAGCAGAGCTTCGGCTGCATTACCGCTGCTTACCACTCTGCGCCATGGAGGATCTTAGCTAATTACTAAGCAAGACATTATACTAGTGCAATCTCTTGCCTTATTAGGGACATGGGAAGGACTGGATGAAGAGTGCCATGATAAAGAACTGTTCCTGCATTTCCTAGCAGCAGCAGCACAAATGCTTCTTGTTAAAAGCTGGAAACATTTAGAGGGAATCAGCAAAGAGACTTGGCACAACCAAGAGTAGTTTCTAATGCTTATGGAAAAGTTAACATATAAAATTGAGAAAATTGAGGAGAAATCAAGTATGACAATTTTTAAAGGTTTAGCAAACTTACATATATGTTCCTATCTGTTTATGGACATTTAAATGAAAATAATTTTAAAAGAATATTGTAGCACATGGGGAGGAGAGGTTTAAGCCTAGCTTCAGTAGCCTGTGCTCTGGTAACTGTCAGGGTAAATTACTGCTTTGCACTACATGTACACTATATACCTTGGAAGATGGTTTGGAAACTGCAGCTGTGCAGAATGCAGCAGCCAGATTAATAACTGGGATCAGATGATCAGGCCATATAAAGTCTGTTCTGGACCAACTGCACAGGCTGCCTGTATGTTTCCAGGCCTAATTCAAAGTGCTGTTTCAACCTATAAAGCCTTACATGGCTCAGAACCCTAATACCTGATGAAGTCTGCCTTCCAGTGTAAACCTGACCAGAAATGAGTCCTTGATGTTGTAGTGGATAGTTTGATGAAGATTTTGACTCAGTGTGAGGCAGCTGTGAAAAAGGCAATTTTTTAATTTGAACAATAAAATAAAAATAAAAACAGGGATGGATGACAACATAAATTAACATGACATACAGTCCAAAAGCAAATTATGAGTCCGATTTCTCAAAAGGTGCTGCTACATTTGATGTTCAGAGGTATACAAAATACCCATCATACCACATGAAATGATTCCAGTTTAGCTCTGCCTTGAACCAATTGTAAAGAAAGGGTAATTTTTTTTCAAAATGGCAATATTCTAGGTATACCAAAGGAAAATGTTCAAATTATCCTCTTTAGGCTAATCTAAGGATGAAGTGGGAAATTGACCCCTTTGGGGTCCATTTCTGACACCCCATTTTGCTGCGGGGACTAAAACCTTCTCTCAGTCCCAACACCTTCGCAAGCGCGATTGGTGGGGATGTGAGATAGGGCCTTCTTGGTGGCTGCCCCCAGGTTCTGGAACTCTCTTCCTAGGGAAGCACGAATGGCCCCTTCCTTGCTATCCTTCCGTCGGCAGGCAAAGACTTTTTTATTCCGACAGGCTTTTGGACTAGAAGACGTTTAAAATAGGGCCTCATAAGGTCTGTTGTATTGTTCTATGGTCCTATTCTTAATGTTTTAAATTGTTTTAGTATCTTAAGTGTAAGTTTCATGATTTTAATGTCACGAATAGTTTAATTCTATTTTAATTGTATATTTTTGTATGTTTTTTTTGCCTAGTTTTTATTTGTAAGCCACCCTGAGTTCTAGTTTTGGGAAAAGGGTGGGGTAAAAATAAAGATACATTCATTCAAAACCCCTTGCTATTGGTGCACAGCGGCCTGATGTTTTCATAGATGGGTCACATGATACTCTTCGGCGAATCACAGGGGAGTGGAAAGTATTCCCTAAAAGGGTTCATATCTGGTCATGTCATTTCCGGCCATTTGCAATACACATCATATCTGGCCATGGGCAAAATACATCACTTTTGGCCATTGCAATACATGTAACTTCCTGCCATATGCAAAACATGTCACTTCCAGCCATGTGAATGAGCACATGGCATTTGTTTTGACAGCTGGTGATGTCACTGCTGGTCACATGGTGTTTGTTTTGATGATCAAGCACATGGTGGTCATGTGACTACATTTTGACAGCAAGTAGGTCTGCCCTACTAATATTAAGACTGGTCTAAACCGTAATTTTAATTAATCTGAAATCTTGGTTTCACTTGCACTTTTAATATGGTTTGTAGGATGATAAAGATTTTAACAATTCCTTTTCTGACTATATTCCGCCTTTCCACTCTTTCCATCCCAAGATGGTCGACAATACATGTAAGTAAGACAAAGAGGAGACAAGCTCCAGTGCTTACTGGAGAGATTTATTGTTGTTGCTCTGCATATTTCAGAGTACAAAACTTCTTCAGGAATTTTCAATAAAGAGACAAAGCTAGTTTCTGAGTTTAGGTCAGAGCTTGGAAGTAACTAGTTACAAGTAACGAATTACTTGTAATTCATTACTTTTTTGAGTAACGAGTGGGTAATTCCTTTACATTTTGATTGTAATAGAACTAGGTGTAATTTTACTACTTTTGTGGAGTAATTGTAACGTTTCCAGAGTTACTTTTGGGCATTACTTGGGGGGGAGCAGGGGAAGTCTTCTGTTCCTCTGATTTGTAGATGAAAATCATGTGCCTCAAACTGGGCTTCTGTGCAGTGTCGCTCTTTCCTTATGCTCTGTGGATGGGCACGAGGCGACGAGGGAGGAGGCAGAGAGTGAGACGGGGTGGAGTGGAGAAAACAATTATTTAAAAAAGGAGCCAGAGGGCAAGAACATGGGTAAAGGAGGAGAAGGAGGCAGCAGCAGAATGGAGATAAGGAACTGTGGAGGTGAAAGATGACAATGTGTCTGTGTGTGTGTTTGCACTTGGCACACAAAGTGGCCTCCACCACCCACTCTGGCTACTGGGCTGCATTTGTAGTATTTTAACTTTTTTGCATCTCAGGGGAAAATGTTTGCTTGAGTGAGTGTCCCTTAGTTGGTGGCAGGGCAGGTGGTTAAGTGAGAGAGATTATGCTGGCTGGCTGAGGGGGGGGGTTGCACTTGGTTTGACGTGCAAAGATCTGAGTAGTGGCCTCAGCTTCCCTCCCCACCTCCCTTACCAGTGGAGAGACCACCATTGCTATCTTATGGATAAAAATAATTATTCTACTACCTCTGTATGTGTTTGTTTATTTTTAATGTTGTTTTAGGCAGCAGCCAAGGCCAGCACCTTGTAGGCTTTTTTTAAAGTAACTGAAATGTAATTGTAGTGATTACTTTGGAGGAAAAGTAAAGTAATCAGTTACTTTCAGAGCAATTGTAATTGTAACAGTAATTACTAGTTTTTGGGGGCCATGTAACTGTAACTGTAATTTATTACTTTTTAAAAGTATTCTTCCAAGCTCTGGTTTAGGTTTACAAAACAGGGTGTTTCTGGATCTTAGGAATTTGTAAGCATTTAAAGCTCCTAAAGAAGTTTTATACTTCAAAATGTGTAGAGTAACAAAAAATACCTTTCTTCAGTAAGCACTGGAGCTTGCCTCCTCAACTCATCATGCTGCGTTCCCCCCTCTTCCTGCATTACAAAGCACATAAAGCACAATGCAATGCATATAATAAAAGAATGACAACAGCAACAACCATCAAAATATGAAATGCACAAATATGTTTTATCAATCTCCCGATGTCTTATATAATAAAACATTTTTATTGCCCTTTGAAATAGCTGAAGGGAGCCAGCATGGCAAGCTTCCTTAGAAGAGGGAGTTCCTTAGAAAGAGTATAAAAACAGGCAACTCCCTAATTCTTGATAGTTACCAACCTACATACCTTACTGATAGGCACATATTTTGCCAAAGGTTTAATCCCCAGCGCCTGCAGAGAGGGCTAGAGAAAACTGTAAAACCTTGAAGAGCTGCTATCAGTCATTGCAGACAATCAGAATTAGATGGACCCATGATTTGTCTTCTTCTTCTTCTTCTTCTTCATCATCATCGTCATTGTCATCATCCCACCCTCCTCCCAAAAGGAGGCCAGAGTGGCAAACAAAAACACCAAAAGCACTATAAAACATCTTAAAAGACTTTAACATATATTAAAACAAAACATTGTTAAACTATTAAATCAAAACATATTAAAAACATATTTTTGGGGAAAGAAAAGCTTTAAATCATCTCAAAAAAGCAATTCCAACACAAATGCAGACTGGGATTAATATAAAGCAGCTTCATAATCTAGTACTAAGACTTACTCAACTTGTGATCCACCAACTTCAGAGCAGCTCATATGCCTTGTATTGCAGCCTTTCAGCCTTCAGTCTAAGGTGGCATCAGTACCAGGCCTATTGATCCCTTGATGTGCTACTATACATGACATGTGGGCTGCATTTGGCTTGATTGGTCACAAATTGTACAGGTCCGGAATAAGTATTCCAAATGATGACTCCAAGGGAGTTAATCTGGAAGGTGTGTCATAAAATAACCTGGAGCCAGAATACGTAGCGTTTTAATGGTAAAATCTAGTACCTTGCTTGAACTGGGCCTGGAAACTAACTGGTGGCTACATAGCAGGACCTCCATGCAGTCAACTAATATATAGCACATCTGGAGACTTATCCATCCTGCTGGTAGACATTTATAGCAACACATTGTGTTGGTGTCAAAATTCTCCATGCAATGAGGATGATCCATATAGTTCAGATTTAAATTGTTTTATTAATCTAGGCATCAGAACATCATAAAGCAAGAATTTAACAAAGAGAACTACATGTTATGTTATGTTTTATTTCTAGGCCGCCTTTTGGCCAAATAGGCCCCCAAGGCGGCTTACACACAAATAAAAAACACAAATACAAAATACAAATAAAAACAATACAATTTACAAAAAAACAAACTAACAAAATTATAGCATTTCTAAAAAGCATCTACATATCAATATAAAATTGGGGGACTGGTATGGATGATGACTGATCTGAAGCTGGGAGCTGCAAAGGCAGAGAGGCTTGCCTTGCTCTCTGTGCTAAATCCAAAGCTATGGCTTTAGGAAGCCTCCCCTAGAAGCCTCAAGGTGTGCTAATGCTGAGAGCCCTTCCGTCTTATGCTGAGGCGGTGTGTATGTGTAAATAAAATCATATATCCTAAACACACCACAGTCTACACTGACCTTCATTACAAGGAAACCAAACCCTGGGTAAGCGCTGAAACATCTGGAAGTCTCACACCAATCAGAGATTGGGGTGTGCACAATAAAACTGTACATAAACCCAAATAAAATTTGGTAAAAACAGAAACATGTAGTAAACCTCTCAACAAGTCATGGCTTCCCCATGGATCAAGGTATTTCCTTTTGAATTTTAGATGGCTGGGGATTTATTCCCTTTGTAAAATATCCGCAAACCTATCTACAAACTTCTATGAAAAAGCTTCACCAGTGGGAGAGTCAGTTAAAGAAACAGACACTTCTTCTGTTGGAAGTACGGCATGAGCAACTCCTGTTTGGGTTCTTTTGTTTGTATTCCAGAAGGAAGATAGGCCCTCCAGCTGGCTAGGCTTGCCTACCTTCACCTGTGCTCTTCTCTACCCAGCTTCCTTCTGTTGTAAACTGATATGCTCAGGGAAGCTGACCTGCCCCTCCTTCCTTTGTCTTCTTCTTTGAATATCCAAGGAGAGAGGAGACATCTCTGTTTTGCTCTCTCTTCTGAGCAAGTCTGGGCACTGTGCCTCCAACTTAGTTAGTTAGAATTAGGTATGCCATTCCTATCTACTGTGTATTTCTATAAATAAAGTAGCTTTTCTTATTTTACTAAGTCTTAAGTCTCAGTGATCTAAATGCAGGGTAAAAGCCGCTACAAGTACACACACTGGCACATGCAGCTCAGACCGCTGATGATCTCTGCATATTTCCATAACATCTTCCAGTCAAAATTAACGTATGACACTCCTGTTGAAGTAGTCTTCCTGAAACTTCCTCATGTTTCAGCAATTAGTGTGTCACAAAATCAGCCCAGTCCCTTTGAGAGTAGTGACAGTAATGGGGATAGAAGTGTGCAATAAGAACAGATTGAAGATATCTTCTGAACATTCTTCATTCAGAAGGGCATCTATTGATATTTGATCCCATCTTTAAAAGTTGCTGTATGGCCCTTCCTTAGCCTTAAAATCCCATCTGCTGCTGCCCATGTGCTCCTGTGGTCTTTTCTGTTTATGTATTCTCCCATTTGAGAGACATTGTTTTCACTTTCAAGACTCTGGAGTTGAGAGGTTTCCCTGAGAAGGTGAGACACAGATAACTGCTGGAAGTGACTGTAATGAGGCCCCTCTTTTTCCTTTCCTTTGCCAATTTCTTATTCACTTTCTTCTCATGCTAATGTTTACTTTTTTGATTATCTTTTTCTGAGTCCATGGCTATCTGTGCAAGATTCTTTTGAAAGATATAGGGTGACCAGCTCTAGGTCAGGATGTTCTTTCTACTGTTCTATAAAATATCATTACCACCCCTTTGTGCACCCTGTCACTTTGGTAATGATGCCACTGCCTTTGAACTTTTATTTTAAAAATAATGTTAATGTTTTGTGTATGCACCCATCTTTTTTCCTTTCATCCATTCCTGCTCTCACTTCTGGACTCTCTTCTACTGCAACAAGTGAGGTTGGTTCTTTCTTTCTTTCTTTCTTTCTTTCTTTCTTTCTTTCTTTCTTTCTTTCTTTCTTTCTTTCTTTCTTTCTTTCTTTCTTTCTTTCTTTGCCTTCTATTTGACTGGGCCAGCTCCATTTGCCCAGCGATGGCAGCAAGAGTTCCTTTATCCCATCACCAGCACTGCATTTGTTTGTTGCAGCTGCTTATTTCCCCATCTCTACCTCTTAAGGCTCTCTATTCCATTTTCCATGGCCATGTAAAGAATGTTTGGATATGGAGCCCTTTACCAGCTTCACATGAGAGGAATGAAAGAGGTCTTGTCTGTAGGGGTAGCCCAAAAATAGGAAGTACATCCATGCACTTGTCTTCCAGAACAAAATAGTTAAAATACTTTAGGTTTTATTATTGCCAGGCACTGGATGATGGACAACAGGGAGCTGGGTTTTATTGCTGGAATAACTACTTCAAGCCACTCAAATTTGTGTCATCACTCACCTGCTTGTGTAGGGACTGAAAGGAATAGTGTTTGGCATTTGCTGAAAGAGAGGGAGATGCAGGACATTTGAGTTTTGAGGAAACTGAGAAACATCAGTAATGCAAAAAGTCTAGCAAAAAGCAAGCAGGTTCTAGGATTCAGTGGTGTTGGACTGATATAGTTTGGGGACTAGTATTCCTTATACGGATGCTTCCCCCCCCCAACTGCTCAACCTATACTATTTGTAAACATGTAGTGTATTACAAAGGCAGACATAAGTGTCCATTATCCTGTCTCGTCATATGATTCTGGGGTAATACCAAAGTAGAACTTGGTAGGTCATGGGGTGGATCCTGGGCATAATGTGGCAGGTTGTAGGTGGAATCTGGTGGATCATGGTCAGTGCCAAGTGTGTCCAGGAGTGAGGTCATTAGTACAAAATCTTTGCTGAGTCACTTGGCTTTGCTGACTTTTCAGACCACAGTATTGCCCGACAGAACAACATTACTTATTAACCCAGTAAAATAGTATTTGGATTCCTGTGCTGAGCAGGGGGTTGGACTCAATAGTCTTATAGGCCCCTTCCAACTCTAAGATTCTGTGAAAACAATGGATGATTGATACCATTATTAAGTCATCCCAGGGATCTGTAACATCTCAGCAACACATCCTTATTTATTTATTTGTCTGTCTGTCCATCTGTCTGCACATCACCTTTTAGGCCATTGGATAAAACTCCATTATTGTGTTATGGAACTATTTTCTGTCACTGACATTCTCTAGGTGTTTTTTTTTTTAAATGTGTTTACAGGTCAAGGTCCCAAATTGATATTTGCTTCATACTGATCTATGAGTTTATGGCTACGGCTTATACTTTGTTTTGTCTAGTTCGGAACTGTGGGCTCAAAATGACTGGAAGGTTCCCAGTTTATTTTACATATTTTATTTTAATTTCCAACAAAACGAGAACAGGCAGATAAATAGAGAGGAAAATTTATCAATACATCATGTCACTAATATTTAGAAAAGTACATCAATTTATTTATTTAAAGTATGTATGTCCCACTTTTCTTAAATGCTTGAGGCAGGTCATGATCAATGTCCCTGAAAATTTCAGAGTTAACAGTTGTAAACACTTTTTAAAAATGCATCACACTGAGAAAGGAACTTGTCTTATTCATAACCTGTTTTGAAAACCTTCCCAATATGAAGCTTTTCTGGAAGTAAAGCTGCAATGCTAATTCTACATACCTGGGAGTTAACGCCATTGAATTCAGTAGGACTTACTTTTGAGTGGACATGGTTAGGATTGTGCTGACGATCAATGGGACTTTTGAGTGAACATAGAAAAGGATTGTGTTGTAAATCTTTCTTTCCCTCTCCAATCCTTTTTTTAAGCAGCTAGACAGGGCTTACTCAGGTGTCACTGCTTTTAATTGGCAGGAAACTAATACTTAAAAAAATGTTCTCCAATGGCCAACTGGTTTTGTCAATAAACTATTATATGGGGTGTATGTACTTTTTACATCTCCAATGTGTGTGTGTGTGTGTGTGTGTGTGTGTGTGTGTGTGGAATATTGCCAACAACCCTGTGAGGTACAGTTGGAAACAAAGGTGGTTCACAACAAGAAACAAAGCCATTAAAAATCCAATAACCATAAAAGAAGTATAAAACAGTTGCAAAACAGCTTAAAGTGGCATGATTCTGAGTTTTGGATTGGATGAATGAAGTTCCTTATCACTAAATTGCAGTCCTGTGCATGCCTCCCTGTCTCAGTAAGCCCCATTGAATACATTGGAACTTGCTTCTGACTGAACATGCATAGGATTACATAATAAATAGCTTTACAGGTTGTGTAAATAGTAAACATCTTTGACATTCATGCTTATATAAATATTTCATCATACTATGTTTTGATATGTATCTGATTTCACACTATGGTTGTACATTATTATTTACAAATTATTATTTCCTCTACATTTTAAGTGTGCCCTTCTTCCTTGGGGTGGTCATGGTCCCCTCTGTTGTTTTCACCCTGAGGGGCAGATTAGGCTGAGAGATGGTGAGTAGCCTAGGCTCACCCGGTAAACTTTGTAGCTGATTTCTATTTTTAAAAAATAATTAAAATGATTTACATTCAGGCAAAGGTTATGAAGTAATGCAGATCCACACAATACATTTAAAGCACATCCAACTCACATGTAAGGTGCATGACTTCCCCAAAGAATCCTGGGAAGTATAGTTTCCCCCTCACATTATAGTTCCCACCTCCCTTAAACTGAAGTTCCCATGATTCTGTGGTGGCATTCATGTCCTTCAAATGTGTATTGAATGTGCTTTAAATGAATGGTGTGGACCTTCACTAGGTATGATGTGCATTCATTAATTCATTGAAATAACAATTTAAAAAGGTTTTTTTAAAACAGGGCTGTAGCTCAGTGGTAGGGCACATGCCTTGCATGCAAAGGTCCAAAATTCAGTGTCTGGAAAAGACTATTGCCTGGAATGGGGGAGAGCCAATGCTAGTCCAGGTCATCAGTACTAAGCTAGATGGTATCAAATGGCCTCAATCGGTATAAGGCAGATTCCTTTGTGCCTAAAAATAGAAAGAGATCCAAGGGCCACAGTGACTCCAAAATTTATTTATGCATTTTATTTACAACATTTATATACCACTTTATTGTAAAAAAAAAAACCTCAATGCGGTTTACAGAAGGAATTAAAACAAAATTATTGGCAACAAAAGACAGGTATTTAAAAACATTCAAAATATATAACGAACAATGAGTTAAAAACAGATAAAAAACATAATAGCTTCTACATGCCTGGGTAGGCTTGCCTAACAAAAATGTTTTTAGCAGGTGCCAAAATGAGTACAATGAAGTGTCTGCCTAATGTCAATAGGCAGGGAGTTCCAAAGCGTAGGTACTGCCACACTAAAGGATCCATTTCTTAAAAGAGCAAACCAAGTACTATGTGGTACCCGTAACATGGAAAGCACACCTTGAACTTGTCCTGGTAGCAACCAGTGCAGATTTCAGAGCAGAGGTATTAGGTGCTGATTCATTCTCATTCATGTCAGTAATCATGCCACAGCATTCTGCACTAACTGCAGCCCTCAAGTTGTGCTGCATGGGGATTTCTGTGAAGTAGGTAGCCATTAAAGGCTGTAGGTGGCTGGGTGATCTGGTTTTGAACTTTTGAAAAGAAGGGAGCACTACAACACTTGGACAGCCTCATAAGTACCTTTAGTTTGCTTCTGTGTTTCCATGTGGATTTTTAAGAATTTCCCCTTAAAAATACACACAGAAATTGGATAGGATGGATTTATTTATTATTTATTAAACTTGTATATTGCCCCATAGCCAAAGCTCTCTGGGCGGTTTACAATAACTAAAAACAAATACAATTTAAAATACATCTTTTAAAAAACAATTTAAAACACAATTTAAAAATTTAAAACAATATAGAACACATGCTAAAATGCCTGGGAGAAGAGGAAAGTCTTGACCTGGCACCAAAAAGATAACAGTGTTGGTGCCAGGCTCACCTCATCAGGAAGATCATTAATTTGGGGGCCACCACTGAGAAGGCCCTCTCCCTTGTTGCCAGACTCCCAGCTTCCCTTGGAGTAGGCACCTGGAGGAGGGCCTTTGATCTTGACCGTAGTGTACAGGTGGGTTCATATCGGGAGAGGCGTTCCATCAGGTATTGTGGTTCCAAGCCGTGTAAGGCTTCATAGGTCAATACCAGCACCTTGAATCGAGCTCGGAAACATAAAGGCAGCCAGTGCAAGCGGGCCAAAATCGGTTTTATATGTTCAGACTGTCTGGTCCCTGTTACCAATCTGGCCGCTGCATTTTGCACAAGCTGCAGTTTCTGAACCATCTTCAAAGACAGCCCCATGTAGAGTGCATTGCAGTAATCTAATTTAGAGGTTACCAGAGCATGGACAACTGAAGCCAGGTTATCCCTGTCCAGATAGGGATGTAGTTGGGCCACCAACCGAAGTTGGTAGAAGGCACTCCATGCCACTGAGGCTACCTGAGCCTCAAGTGACAGAGATGATTCTAGGAGAACCCCCAAGCTACGAACCTGCTCCTTCAGGGGGAGTGCAACCCCATCCAGGACAGGTTGGACATCCACCATCCGGTCAGAAGAACCACCCACTAGCAGCATCTCAGTCTTGTCTGGATTGAGCCTCAGTTTACTAGCCCTCATCCAGTCCATTGTCGCAGCCAGGCACATTGACAGCCTCACCTGAAGATGAAAAGGAGAAATAAAGCTGTGTGTCATCACCAGGGGAGAGGAGGAACTGGATTGGTTCAAGGCATCTGAATGGGTAGAAAAAAGACAGCTAGGCAGGCTCCAAGAAAGAGAACCTATTGGTGGCAGCAGCCAAAAGTACTGAATATTCTTGGAGAGAGGAGCCAGTTGATGGGGACAAGTGGAGGCAGCACTAGGAGGTTTTGGAGCTTCCTGCCTGTTGGGGAAGATACAGTTTTCTCCTAGTATCAGCTACTTTCCCCATCTAAAGGAGGCTCCATTGCTACTCCAGAGTTGAGATAGTGCCATCCAGAAAAGCCTAGCCTAAGTTGGAATAATTTAAAGAGAAGCATGAAGTGGAAATCTCCAAGCAGTATCGGGCACTCAGACCTCCTGGAATCCAGGGGCGTCATCAACCTAAAGGAGAGGTGACAAAGGATGACAGCTCTCCATGCCCTGAAGCCCAACTGTGGGGCCTCAGTCACTGGTCTGTGAAGCAACAGTCAGCCCAGACTTGAATATGAAGATCAGGACTAACATTCCACTACTGGTGTGTGTTTTTACACAGCTGCACTATTGGACCCAAAATAAACTGTTTGTCAATTGAATTCATGTATGTGTATGGAAACTGAGGGTTTCAAGATGCCCCTATCCCCAGGGCAGCTACAGAATAAGAAATTTCTACACAGAGATTGTGTGTGTATGTCTGTGTGCCCTCTTCACATATGTAGAGCTGTGCATGAAGGAGGACAGGTTGTGTTCTACAATATTTTACCAGACTGCTTATCATAGCTCCATTTCATGACATTCTTCACCAAATGAAATCCATGCACATTTCAAGATTCTAAATTTATGAAGGTTTTGCCATTATTTTAGTGGTGGAATGTTCAGTATCATAACCCTTGATGTATTATCTACTATTTATTATCAATTAATTCACCTCCATGTCTTGAAATGCACAGCCATCTTTACTCCAGAATCCCTGCTTTAGTCACCATTAGTTTAGATTCCTTACAAAACGTACTGAAACACAATACTTTGGTCAAGGGCACCATTTAACGTACAGAATGGAAAAACTGTGTACAGGAGTGTGAAGCAAGAACTTGTTACAAATTTTATTTTTTGCTCAGACCATATGTCAGGAAATATCGCAACATGGGGCCAAAGAGTACAGTTTTCACAGGGTCCCAAGGCAATGAAATCACTGACCTTTGGTTTTTGTTAATGAAAATACCAGCCAGGATTTTGTGGGTACTAAAAGACTGAGTCTTAAATGCATATGGACACATCTAATTGCTGGTGCACAGTTTTTGTGTGGCGATTAACATTGAGAGGGAATATTATGACATCACTTAATCCCAAGTCTTGGGTTTCCCACAATTATCACTATACCCCCCAAAATCCCTTTGTCTGAAATCCTACTGGAGGCTCCTAAAGTTCTAGCATGATACTAAAACTAGCCCTAAACAGGATTTATCCCAAATGGGGATGAGTCAAACCTTCCTGAAAAATTTTGCTAGCCTTATCTAAATTCTTTTTGCTTTCTTCCCTCCCCAAATTCTTCTCCCAAGCTAGGATCTCCAAATACTGCTTTCAGTGAAGTTCAGTGGCAATGGTTGTCTTGGCTTTATCAACTTTGCTTACTGTAAGGAGGGGTAGCCAACACAATCTCCAGATATTATGGACTACAGTAGGGCCCCGCTTTACGGCGTTCCGCTTTACGGTGTTCTGCTGATGCGGCGGCTTTCAATCAGGGGAAATTCCCCATTTTAAAGCCGATTTTGCCATTTTGCAGCATTTTCGCGTGACACGACCCGTTAAAGTCAATGGGTTCCGCTTTATGGCGATTTCCACTTTACGACAGGGGCCTGGTTCCTAACCCGCCGTATAAGCGGGGCCCTACTTTACATTTCCCATCATCTCTGACCAATGGTCATGCTGGCTGGGGCTGAAGAGAATTGGGAGTCCATGATGGCTACCCAGCCCTGGGCTTCCAAGAGAACACTCAATGCTGATGGAAGGTAGGGATGGACAAATCTGCCAATTTAATTTCTCTCAGTTTCTCATTTTCCAAGTCTTAAATTCAGTTCTCCACATTTCTGTAAAAAGAAAAAATACTCATGAAAATTTGTCAGCTTTTTAGTGCTAATTTCTGCTAATACATACATTGTTGTATGCAGTTTTGACAAATATACACATTTTTGCAAGCAATATTCCCTAATATCATACACTTTTGTATGTTATTTTCACTAATATATGCATTTATATGCACACTTCCCCCTAGTATATGCATTTTAGTTTATGCACTTGGCTGGAGAACTTCATTGCAAGATTTGGAGAAATGCAAATTTTGAAGGTTGGCTGTCTTTCGGTTCATGCATTGGTTTGGAAAGTGTGAATTAGGTAGGTTTGCCTTTAAATGCAAACTGAATCAAATTTCTCCCTCATTCCTAGTGGAAGGCTGAGATTACCCACAAGTACAGTATAAACTGCAACCTGTATTAACATTTTCTGTGGGTCCAAAATAGGGCTGTATGGATAATCATCCTCTTTTCTCTTGGATATCTTTTTTAGTCTTTACTGAAGCAATTCCTCAATATTTCTCAGGAGTGGAAATCTCTACAAGGTTTTGCTTTATGTAAAATTTGGTTGCAACTTGATTTCCAAATAGAGATCATAGCTCTGGCTTGAGTTGCCTGGCTTCATGTGTAGTCATTAAAATAAATAAAGGTAGATTCTGTAACCAGTTAAGCAAGTGCAAGAATTTGGGGTGATTTCCCACACAATTTATTCAATAGTACTGAAAAACATTCTGAAAGCATTTTCCATTATTTGATAGCTCACCATTACCTACACAGCCCCAGAAAGAAGATTTAAGACACAGTATAGGTGGGAAACAGTCATATTTATTTAAATATAACCATTGGAAGAACTGCAATAAGAAGCCAATAAGATATGTAGGGTGGATTAAGTTAAATAATAATAATAATAAACTTTATTTCTACCCCGCCCTTTTCCCAATAGGACTCAGAGCGGCTTACAACTAAAAACAACACCATTAAAACATACAAAGTATACAATTAAAAATAGAATTAAACTATGAGAAAAATTAAAACCATAAAACATACGTTAAAAACAGCAGACAATTTAAAATAATAAGACCATATAATGTAATCACCAATCCTAGGACACTTAATCCTAGTCGTTCTCTATCCCAAATGCCCGTTGAAATAAAACGGTCTTTACTTGTCACCGGAAAGACGGCAAGGAGGGAGCTAATTTCACCTCAATCGGAAGGGAGTTCCACAGCCTAGGGGCGGCCACCGAAAAGGCCCTATCTCGTGTCCCCATCACTTGCAAAGGTGTGGGGAGCACAAGAAGGGCCTCACCTGAAGATCTCAAATCCCAGGCAGGTTCATGTAGGGAGATACGATCTGTCAAATAGCCTGGACCTGAGTCGTATAGGGCTTTGTAGGTCAAAACCAGCACTTTGAATTGTGACCGGAAACAAATTGGCAGCCAGTGGAGCTGCTGTAACAGGGGAGTTGTATGGTCCCTGTAACCAGCCCCGGTTAGCACTCTGGCTGCAGCTCTTTGTACCAATTTAAGTTTCCGAACAGTCTTCAAAGGCAGCCCCACGTAGAGCGCATTACAGTAGTCTAAGTGGGATGTAACCAAGGCATGCATCACCCTAGTCAGATCAGGCAGATCCAGGAACAGGCGCAGCTGGCGCACCAGTTTTAATTGGACAAATGCGCCCCTGGACACAGCAGTAATCTGGACCTCAAAGTTCAAAGCTGAGTCCAGGAGTACACCCAAACTGCGAACCTGAGACTTCAGGGGGAGTGCGACCCCATCCAGCACTGGTTGAATCCCTATTCCCTGATCTGCCCTCCGACTGACCAGGAGTACCTCTGTTTTATCAGGATTTAATCTCAACTTGTTTGCCCTCATCCAGTCCATCACTGGTCAGGCACTGGTTAAGGACCTGTACAGCTTCCTTGGCTTGACGTGGAAAAGAGAAATAGAGTTGAGTGTCATCAGCATACTGATGGCACCGAACCCCAAAACCCCGGACAACCTCTCCCAGCGGTTTCATGTATTATTTATTTTAATTTATTTATTTATTTAATTACGCTTTTAAACTGCCCTATAGCAACAAGCTCTCAGGGCGGTGTACAGCAAAATAAAACCACATTTAAAAACAAACAAGTGTGGATTAAAACATACAATATAAAACATATTTAAAAACAAAATTAAAATACGAATAAAATAAAAATACAGTTACAGTTAAGTTTAAAATAAAATTAAATTTAAGTTTAAAATGCCTGGGCGAAGAGGTAGGTTTTTACCCGGCGCCGAAAAGATAACAAAGAAAGCGCCAGGCGTATCACATCTGGGAGGGCATTCCATAATTCGGGGGCCACCACTGAAAAGGCCCTAGATCTAATTGTTGTTCTCCGGGCCTCCCTATGGGTTGGGACCCGGAGAAGGGCCTTAGATGTCGAGCGCAGTGAATGGGTAGGTATATAGCGAGAGAGGCGTTCCATCAGATATTGCGGTCCGATGCCATTAAGGGCTTTATAGGTAAGAACCAACACTTTGAATCTGGCCTGGAAACATATAGGTAGCCAGTGCAGTTGGGCCAGAATAGGTGTTATATGGTCGAATTTCTTCGTCCCAGTAAGAACTCTGGCCGCAGCATTCTGCACTAGCTGAAGTTTCCGAATCGTCTTCAAAGGTAACCCTACGTAGAGTGCATTACAGTAATCCAATCTAGAGGTTACCAGAGCATGAATAACTGAGGCGAGGTTCTCCCTGTCCAGATAGGGTCGTAGTTGGGCTACCAGCCGAAGCTGGTAGAACGCATTCCGTGCCACCGAGGCTACCTGAGCCTCAAGTGACAGGAGCGGATCTAATAAGACCCCCAAACTACGGACCTGCTCCTTTAGGGGGAGTGTAACCCCATCCAGAGCAGGTCTGACATCAACCATCTGGGCAGAGTACCCCCCCACCAACAGCATCTCAGTCTTGTCAGGATTGAGTTTCAGTTTATTAGCTCTCATCCAGTCCATTATCGCGGCCAGGCAGCGGTTCAGTACATTGACAGCCTCACCTGAGGAAGATGAAAAGGAGAAGTAGAGCTGCGTATCATCAGCATATTGCTGAGAACGCACTCCAAAACTCCTGATGACCTCACCCAGCGGCTTCATATAGATATTAAAGAGCATGGGGGACAGAACTGAACCCTGCGGGACACCATATTGGAGTACCCAGGGACTCGAGTAATGCTCCCCAAGCATCACCTTCTGGAGGCGATTCCCAAGATAGGAGTGCAGCCACTGCCAAGCAGTGGCTCCAATTCCCAAGTCCGTCAGTCGCCCCAGAAGGATACCATGGTCGATGGTATCAAAAGCCGCCGAGAGATCAAGGAGAACCAACAGAGTTACACTCCCTCTGTCTTTCTCCCGACAGAGGTCATCATACAGGGCGACCAAGGCCATTTCTGTACCAAACCCCGGCCGAAAGCCCGATTGACATGGATCCAGATAATCAGTTTCATCCAAGAAAGCCTGGAGCTGGTGAGCGACCACACGCTCTAAAACCTTGCCCAGGAACGGAACATTTGCTACTGGTCTATAGTTGTCAAGATTTTCAGGGTCCAAGGAGGGTTTCTTTAGGAGCTGTCTCACCACCGCCTGTTTCAGGCAGGGTGGTACCACTCCCTCTCGTAAAGAGGCATTAATCACCTCCTTGGCCCAACCGGCTGTTCCATTCCTGCTAGCTTTTATTAGCCATGAGGGGCAAGGATCCAGAGCAGAAGTGGTCGCCCGCACCTGTCCGAGCACCTTGTCCACATCCTCGAGCTGTACCAACTGAAACTCATCCAATAAAACCGGACAAGACTGTGTTCTGGACACCTCTAAATGTTAAATAACATGGGGGACAAAACTGAACACTGAGGGAACCCATAGGTCAATGGCCAAGGGGTCGAGCAGGAGTCCCCCAGTACCACCTTCTGGGTTAGGTCCTCCAGGAAGGACTGAAACCACTGTAACACAGTGCCTACATGTCCCATCTCAGCAAGGCGGCCCAGAAGGATACCATGATCGATGGTATTGAAAGCTGCTGAGAGGTCCAGTAGTACCAACAGGGACACACTCCCACTGTCCAGTTCTCTGCGTAGGTCATCCACCAAGGCGACCAAAGCTGTCTCTGTCCCATAGCCAGGTCTGAAACCAGATTGAAATGGATCCAGATAATCCGTATCATCCAAGAATCTCTGGAGTTGGGCGACCACCACACGCTCTATTATCTTGCCTAGAAATGGAGTATTGGAGACTGGCCGGTAGTTACCCAGTACAGAGGGATCCAGGGAGGGCTTTTTCAGCAGTGGTCATAGAATCATAGAGTTGGAAGGGGCCTTGTAGTCCATCGAGTCCAACCCCCTGCTCACAGCAGGAAATCCACAGCTAGAGCATCTCCCACAGATAGCTGTCCAGCCTCTGCTTGAAGACATCCAGCGAAGGGGATCCCACCACCTCCCGAGGCAGTCGGTTCCATTGCCAAACTGCCCTTACTGTCAAGAAGTTCCTTCTAATGTCCAATCTGAATCTATGCTCGTGCAACTTAAAACCATTAGACCTAGTCCTACCCTCTGGGGCAGCAGTGAACAAATCTGTACCCTCCTCTATGTGACAGTCCTTCAGGTACTTAAAGAGCGTAATCATGTCGCCCCTCAGCCTTCTGTTCACCAGACTGAACATGCCAAGTTCCTTCAACCTTTCCTCATAAGACTTGTTCTCCATACCGGCTATCATCCTCGTTGCCCTCTTCTGAACCCTCTCTAACTTGTCTATATCTTTCTTAAAATGAGGCGCCCAGAACTGAACGCAGTATTCCAGATGAGGCCTGACTAATGCAGAATATAGTGGGACTATTACTTCCCTTGATCTGGAAACTATAGCTCTGTTTATGCATCCCAAAACCGCATTTGCCTTTTTTGCCGCAGCATCACACTGCTGGGTCATGTTCAACTTGCGATCCACTACAGTTCCAAGGTCCTTCTCACATGCACTACTGCTAAGCCGGGTATTTCCCATCCTGTACCTGTGCATTTTGTTTTTGTGGCCTAAATGCAGAATCTTGCATTTGTCTTTATTGAATGTCATTTTATTAATTTCAGCCCAATTTCCTAGTCTATCCAGGTCCCTTTGGATTTTATTCCTGTCTTCCATTGTGTTAGCTATCCCTCCCAGTTTCGTATCATCCACAAACTTCATAAGGCTTCCCTCCACCCCGTCATCTAAGTCATTGATAAAAATGTTGAAGAGTATCAGCCCCAGGACAGAACCGTGTGGCACTCCACTCGAGACCTCCTTCCAGTCTGAAGCAGAGCCACCGACGACCACTCTTTGAGTATGGTTTTCCAACCAGTTGTGAATCCACCTGACAGTATTTCCATCTAGTCCACATTTGATGAGTTTGCTAATCAAAAGGTCGTGGGGGACTTTGTCAAACGCTTTGCTGAAATCTAGATAGATGACATCTACAGCATTTCCACCATCTACTAAGCTAGTGACCCGATCAAAAAAAGAGATGAGATTAGTTTGACAGGATTTTTTCTTGACAAACCCATGCTGGCTCCTACTAATCACAGCATTGTCATCTAGATAGTTGCCAATGGACTCTTTTATTATCCGTTCTAATATCTTTCCCGGTATTGAAGTCAGCCTGTAATTCCCCAGATCTTCTTTTTTACCCTTTTTAAAGAGCGGGACGATGTTTGCCCGTCTCCAATATTCCGGCACCTCTCCCGTTCTCCAGGATTTCTCAAAGATGATGGCAAGAGGTTCCAAGAGTACATCCGCAAGTTCCTTCAATACTCTGCGATGCAGTTCATCAGGCCCTGGAGATTTGAACTCATTTAGGTTAACTAGGTATTTTCTGACTATCTCCTTATCAATCTCGAACTGCAATCCCAACCCGTTGCTGAGATTGCTACCGATGCAAGGTTGCACGCTGTGCCCTTTTTGGGAGAAAACGGAGGCAAAATAGGTGTTGAGCAGTTCTGCCTTTTCCTTGTTATCTGTCAACATTTTGCCATCCTCATTGAGCAGCAGTCCCACCGTTTCCTTGGTCTTTCTCTTGCTTCGAACATATCTGAAAAACCCCTTTTTGTTGTTCCTCGCTTCCCTCGCCAGCCTCAGCTCATTCTGGGTTTTAGCTTTCCTTACGCTATTCCTGCAAGCCTGAGCCGCTCGTCGGTACTGTTCCTTGGTGATGCGTCCTTCCTTCCATTCTTTATACATGCTCTTTTTTACTTTTACCTCCTCCACCAGTCTTCCGTGTAGCCACATTGGCTTTTTCCGATGTCTTCCGTTTTTCTTCCTCTTTGGAATTGTTTGCGATTGGTCTTATAACTGCCTCCTTTAAGCATGATGGAATTCTGCCTAGTTGTAGAGAGGCATTAACCACTCCCCTGACCCAATCAACTAGTCCCCCTCTGGTACTTTTAATGAGCCAGGAAGGGCAAGGGTCCAGTGAACAAGTGGTGGCACGCGCCGCTCCAAGGATCTTGTCCACATCCTCAGGCAAAACAAGTTGAAAAGAATCCATTTTAATTGGACAAACAGGCGGCAAAGTTACATCCTCAGAGATTGTATCAATTTTAGCATCCAAGTCAGAGCGAAGCTGAGCTACTTTGTCTGCAAAGTGCATTGCAAATTCTTGACAGCGGTCTGCTGAGTGGTCAGAATTACCGTCATGGGGGCCAGAACTTAAAAGCCCCCTAACCACTTGAAACAGTTCCGCTGGACTGCTCCCAGCAGATGCAATGGAGGCCGAGAAGAAAGATTTCTTCTTAGCCCACACTGCCTCGGAGTAGGCCTTCAGATAGGTTCTAGCCCGAGATCGGTTAGCTTCGCTCCGAGTCTTCCGCCAATGTCGCTCTAGTCCCTGTCTGACACATTCATCACCACCAGCTCCTTGGAAAACCATGGGGCCGGTTTGGCTCTACTCTGAAAGAGGGGACGATCGGGAGCGATCGTGTCCACCTCCCTGGCCATTTCCCTATTCCAGAAGTCAACCAGGGCTTCGACAAGATCGCCTGCCAAGGTGACAGGAAAAACTCCAAGAGCCATCAGGAAACCATCTGGATCCATCAGCCTCTTGGGGCAGACCATTCTAATCGGTCCCCCACCCCTGCAGAGGTTCTGGGTCCCAGTGAGTCTAAACCTGACCAGGTAGTGATCTGTCCATGACAATGAAACCAGAGCTTGGAAAAGTTACTTTTAAAACTACAACTCCCATCAGCCCCAGCCAGCATGGCTACTGGATTGGGCTGATGGGAGTTGTAGTTCAAAAAAGTAACTTTTCCAAGCTCTGAATGGAACCACTGCGAGTTCTTCCACACCAAGATCACCGTCATCCCGACCAACACAGAAAACAAGGTCGAGGGTGTGACCAGCAACATGAGTGGGGCCAGATACTACTTGGGACAGACCCATGGTTGTCATGGAGGCCATGAAGTCCTGAGCCACTCCCGACAGAGCAGTCTCAGCATGGATGTTGAAGTCACCCAGTACCACAAGCCGAGGGGAGTCCAACACCAACCCCGAGACTACCCTGGCTAGCTCAGGTAGGGAGACTGTGGAGCAGTGGGGTGGGCGGTACACCAACAGAATCCCTATTCTGTCCTGGCCACCTAACTTCACGTACACACACTCGAACCCTGAGAACTGTGGGAGAGGGCACCTGGTCAGGGGAATGGTGTCGTGATAGACCACTGCGACCCCACCTCCCTGTCCCCCATAGTGAACAGAAACCTAGATCTCTGCTCATTCAGCAATGCTCTCCCAAAATATCTGGAGTCTCTGGGCAAAAACTGGAGACCTCGCAACCTTTATAGGTGCTGAAAAGATAACAGAGATGGTGCCTGTGTAATATTTAAGGCAAGGGAATTCCAAAGTGTCAGTGCCACAGCACTAAAGGTCCACTTCCTATGTTGTGAGGAATGGACCTTCTGACAAGATGGTATCTGCAGGGAGCCCTCACCTGCACAGTGCAGTGATCGACTGGTTATATAAGGGGTAAGATGATCTTTTAGGTACCCTGGTCCCAAGTGTGTAGGGTTTTGTGCACCAAAACTAGAACCTTAAACTTTATTGCTATGCTCACTCTCATGAGCGTGCACACAATTAAGTCATACCTCATCCATAGTGAACAGAAACCTAGATCTCTGCTCATTCAGTAACGCTCTCCCAATCCTTTTAAACACACACACACACACACACAGTAAGTGAGTTCCTGGAAACTCACATTTAGAAGGCACTACAAAAGGCTTTAGTCCTATGCTTGCTCTCTTAAGTAAGCCCCACAGAACACAGTGAAGGTTTACTTACTTTTGAATAAGATGAAGAGAATCTTGTTAGTAACCAGCAGTGCTTGGAAAGTTCATTTTTAAAAGTAACAAAATAGTTCAGTTCAAGTTCATCCAAGTGCACTTCAATTCACAATAATTTCTGCCTGCCACACACAAAGGACAAGACTGCTGTCCTCCCCCAGTGCCAATCCTAAACCATACAAAGAACTCTAGTGAAGAGTAAAAAGTAAAGACACATTGATAATATATTTTAAATTAAAACATATTTGAAATGAGCATCTGTAATTGTATAAATGTAATAGAGTGTTGGACCCAGACTTCAATTACACCCACTTAAATGAACACAGTGGGCTAACGTCTAAGCAAAATGAATAGGGGTATGTTGGTTACTACAGCTGAATCATACCTTCTCCTTGGTATAGTTACAGCAAATACTATATTCAGGAAGATTATGTTTTATTTGAACTATGCCTGGCTTATTCCCTGGTATGCAGAAAGAACCTCCTTGACCTGGAGCAGTGTATTCAAGTATGACGGATAATAGTCATTGGCTAAAGATTTCCAGAGTTTCATTTTTTAAAAAAATCTTTATTTTAAAAAATAAAACCAATCCTATAAACTGTAAGCTCCTATTTGCTCGGAGAAAAAGATATAGCAGGTGGGAAAAACAAGTAGCCAAAATGTTAGAAAAAGTTTTTCACACTATATGATCAGTTCTAAATAATGGTGCAGGAAGTTGCACAAGTTCCTTCAGGATTCCAGTGGTGCAGGGACTCAGACATTCACACAAGGTATCTCTAAATGTCTTGGTTTTTATAAAAGCAGAGATTTGCTCAATTCAAAATTTCTTCTTTTGATCAAGCACATCTGCACAGGTTCCACTCCTTACTCAAAGTGAAATTGGGGCTGGAAGTGTCCAACAACCCCACACTCACCCTGCTAACTGGTGTGCCAGGATGTCTGTGTTTTCAACTATTCTCCTGCTCTGTTGCACAACCCCACACTCCATTATGAAAGACAGTCCTGGGCTCAGAAATAAAATAAACATCTGATCCTCTTGAAAGTCTGCTTTTTGTTTTAATTAAAATAATTACAATTAAAATAATTATAATAAATTCTTGCTCTTATTGCTAATGTGAGTTGATTATCTTGCATAAGCCCATATCGAATATTCTGATACTTTAAATAAATAAAAATAAAATTTAAAGGTCCAGTCCAGCCCAGTCCATTCTTGGGGCAGTTGCCACCACAAATTGCCCCATTCCACCCTGACCTACCTGTGTGATGTCTGTTGGTGTAAGGAGCCAAGGGGGCAGGCTCTTATACTTTACTGCTTGTGGCTCAATCCAGCACTTTCACCTACTGGGAGACTCAGTGCCTGCAGGAGTAAGGGGACCACCATCTCCAAGGGAAGAAGGAGAGCCGTTAGCTGCTGCTGTCTGCCTGCTGCCTGCTTTCTTGCTGCTGCTGTTTGGCTACCACCACCCTCTCCCAGTTGGACTTCTGCTCTGCAGGGGTCACACCTTGCAGGACCAGGCCCCCAGGTACTCAGTCAGCTATTGCTGATATCGTCCACCTGTCCCTTACCTGGAGGGGGTACATAGGCTGGCTGGCTGAGGTGGCACCTGCTTTGCAGATTGCCTGGCTTTTTGTGGGTCTTGAGTCATGTGCCTGGGAGAGAGGACTCAGAGCCAAGTGGGGAGACTTGAGGGGGGGCAATTAGTGTAGTGAAGGGTAGAGGGAGATATGGCATTGTGAGGAGGACTTGCCAGGGAAGGGGAACGCGGCCCAGGCAGTTAATGGCTGTGCCTTGTTCTGGTCCTCCCCACACCCGCAGGTTTGTTGGTTACCCTATCAGCCAGCTCTCAGACCTCCGGTGCTGCTCCTAAACGCCAGATCGGTGCACAATAAGATCTCCCTCATTCATTATTTGTGGATGAGACAGCTGATCTGGCATGTATAACTGAGACCTGGGTGGGTGAGCAGGGAGGAGTCAGTCTAACCCAGCTATGCCCACCAGGGTACCTGGTTCAGCATCAGGGTAGACCTGAGGGTCAGGGAGGGGGTTTGCTGTGGTCTATAGGAGCTCCATCTCCCTCTGCAAGCACCCTGTCCATGTGACTAGTGGTCTGGAGAGTTTGCACCTTATTTGGGGTCAGCAGGACAGATTGGGGATTTCTGTTGGTGTACCGCCCACCCCGCTGCCCAACAGACTCTCTAGCTGAGCTGATGAAGGTGGTCTTGGGTGTACTGTTGAGATCCCCCAGACTGTTGGTTCTGGGGGATGTCAACATCCATGCCGAGGCCACCTTCTGGGGGATGTCAACATCTATGCCGAGGTTTCCATGACAACCATGGGACTGTCCCAATATGCCATTGGCCCAACACATGTAGCAGGGCATACTCTAGACTTGGTTTTTGCAACTGGACATGGAGATGGTGATCTGAATGTGGGGGGCCTTACATCAGACCCAATGTCATGGACAGATCACTTCTTGCTGAAGTTTAGACTTACAGCAGCTTTTCCCCTCTGCAAGGGTGGGGGACCTATTAAGATGGTCCGCCCCCAGAGACCAATGGATCCAGATGGTTTCCAAAGGGCTCTGGGGAGTTTTCCAGTTGATAGGGCTGGCACTGTTGAAACCCAGGTTAAACTGTGGAATACAGAAATGACTCGGGTGGTTGACATGATTGCTCCTGAGTGCCCTCTCCTGTGTAGAGCTCGTACGGCTCCATGGTATACCCCAGAGCTGAGAGTGATGAAGCAATATAGGAGACAGCTTGAGTGCAGATGGAGATGAACTCCTGGTGGATGCAATTACACACTGGTAAGTGCCTATGGCGCAGAGTGGTAAGCAGCGGTAACACAGTCGAAGCTCTACTCATGGCCAGAGTTCGGTTCCAACATAAGGAGGAAGTCGAATCTCCGGTAAAAGGGGTCAAGGTCCACTCAGCCTTCCATCCATCCGTGGTCGGTAAAATGAGTACCTGGCATATGCTGGGGGGTAAAGAAAGGCCAGGGAAGGAACTGGCAATCCCACCCCATATATACGGTCTGCCTAGTAAACGTCGCAAGACGTCACCCTAAGAGTCAGAAATGACTCGCAGTACAAGTGCGGGGACACCTTTACCTTTAAGTGCCTATGGTAAGCTGTATTTAGGGGCAGTGAGGGCAGCAAAAAAAATATTTTGCTGCCACTATCAAATCATCAATCTGCTGCCCAGCGGAGCTCTTCAGAGTTGTCCAGGGGCTATTACACGCTGGTCCCAAGGACATGGTAGAACCATCTGAGGCCGGCTGTAATGAATTTGCTAGGCACTTCCAGGATATAATCTTTAGCATCTGCCAGGACTTAGACTCCAATGTTATAGCAGGTGAATCAAGCGGGGTATTCAGAGCACAGCCTTGTCCCAATTTCTTGGATGAGTTTCAGTTGGTACAGCTTGAGGACGTTGACAAGGTGCTTGGACAGGTTCGTGCAACCACTTCTGTGCTGGATCCTTGCCCTTCTTGGCTAATAAAAACTAGCAGGGATGGAACAGCCGGCTGGGCCAGGGAGGTGATTAATGCTTCTCTGTGAGAGGGGGTGGTCCCTGGTGGCCTGAAAGAGGCGGTAGTGAGACCACTCCTGAAGAAACCCTCCCTGGACCCAGAAAATCTTAATAACTATAGGCCGGTAGCAAATGTTCCATTCCTGGGCTCGGTCCTGGAACGAGTGGTTGCAGGCCAGCTCCAAACACTCTTGGATGAGACTGATTATCTGGATCCATTCTAGTCAGGTTTCAGGCCTGGTTTTGGCATGGAAACAGCCTTGGTCGCCCTGTATGATGACCTTTGTCGGGAGAGAGGGGGAGTGTGACTCTGTTGATTCTCCTTGATCTCTCAGTGGCTTTCGATACCATCGACCATGGTATCCTTCTGGGAAGACTGGCTGAGTTGAGAGTGGGAGGTACTGCATTGCAGTGGTTCCATTCCTACTTGGCAGGTCGCCTCCAGAAGGTGGTGCTTGGGGAACATTACTCGGCACCCAGTATGGGGTTCCGCAGGGGTCAGTTCTGTCCCCCGTGCTGTTCAGCATCTACATGAAACTGTTGGGTGTGGTCATCCAGAACTTTGGAGTGCATTGCCATCAGTATGCTGATGACACACAGCTCTATTTCTCCTTTTCATCTTCTTCAGGTGAGGCTGTCGATTGATTGATTGATTGATTGATTGATTGCATTTGTATACCGCCCCATAGCCGAAGCAATGGACTGGATGAGGGCTAATGAACTGAGGCACAATCCAGACAAGACTGAGATGTTGCTAGTGGGTGGTTCTTCTGACCAGATGGTGGATGTCCAACCTCTCCTGAAGGGGATTGCATTTCCCTGGAAGGAGCAGGTTCGTAGCTTGGGGGTTCTCCTAGAACCATCTCTGTCACTTGAGGCTCAGGTAGCCTTGGTGGCACAGAGTGCCTTCTACCAACTTTGGTTGGCGGCCCAGCTATGCACCTATCTTGACAGGATAACCTGGCTTCAGTTGTCCATGCTCTGGTAACCTCCAAGTTAGATTACTGCAATGCACTCTACGTGGGGCTGCCTTTGAAGTCACTTCGGAAACTTCAGCTTGTGCAAAATGCAGTGGCCAGATTGGTAACAGGGACCAGACAGTTCGAACATATAAAAACGATTCTGGTCTGCTGGCATTGGCTGCCTGTATGTTTCCGAGCTTGATTCAAGGTACTGGTTTTAACATATATAACCTTACATGGCTTAGGACCACAGTACCTGATGGAATGCCTCTCTCGACACGAACCCACCCGTAAACTACACTCAACATCCAAGGCCCTCCTGCGGGTGCCTACTCCAAGGGAAGCTGGGAGTCTGGCAACAAGGGAGAGGGCCTTCTCAGTGGTAGCCCCCAAGTTATGGGATGATTTCTTTGACAAGGTGCGCCTAGTGCCAACACTGTTATCTTTTCAGTGCCAGGTCAAGACTTTCCTCTTCTCCCAGGCATTTTAGCATGTGTTTTTAAATTGCTTTAAAAAAAAATGTGTCTTTAAAATCTGTATATTTGTTTTTAATGTTTTTAATTGTTGTAAACTGCCCAGAGAGCTTCGGCTATGGGGCGGTATACAAATGCAATAAATAAATAAATAAATTAATATAATATAATATAATATAATATAATATAATATAATATAATATAATATAATATAATATAATATAATATAATATAATATAATATAATATAATATAATATAATATAATATCTCCCTTTCACCCTGATTAAAAAACATCCAGTACAGGTGCAGCCCATGAAGAAACCAGATTCTCCACCCATCTGCCCCACACATGCACTTATGATGCCAGCCAAACAGTGTTTAGAGGCGGTGTGCCATCAAGAATGTCCTCTTCCCCCCCATCCTGACAAAAAAGGCCCAGTCTGGCCCATGAAGAAACTAAACTCTCCCCCACCCCAAGATGCCAGCCAAACATTTTTAGAGGCAGTTTGCCATCAAGAATCTCCTTTCCCCCCACCTGACAATAAAAGGGCCCAGCCAAACATTTTTAGGGGCTGTTTGCCAAGAATCTCCTTTCTCCCCCCAGCAATAAGTAGGGCCCAGTCTGGCCTATGAAGAAACCAGATTCCACCCTCACGCCAGCTAAACATACTTCTTCTCTCCTTGAAATGTGTATATATAGCAGTGGTGCACCCAGAAGTTGAAAAATGAACTCATGGTGATATATTGCTGATTTCAGAGACTGGTATGCTGGCTGGTCACAAAAAAGAAAAAAAGATGATGGTTGCTGCGGCCGCTGCTGCTGCCGCTTTAAGGTGGTGCTTGCAAAGGGAGGGGAAAGTGACTCAGCCTCACAGAAAATCAAGAAGCAGTTTGCAAATTCATGCATCTGATAGGGTCAGATTGAAATGTATGCCTCAGCATTGGGAAGTCCTACCCTAATGCTATGGAGCTTCCAATTCATTTCTGAGGGAATCCTCCTGATTGGCTAGAGCTTATTAGTAACTTGAGATGGCGGAGGTGCAACAACTACGGATGAGGGAGCTCTACTACTGACGGCTTTTATGGGGTAATTTCTTTTCCATACATTGCCCTTGCCAGAGGCTACAAATTGGAAATACGGGGCAGTCTCCCCCCTCGTTATGCCGTTGCCCTCATACCTGACAGGGACACCAGTGGTCGGTGTGGCCCGGGACGCTGCTTGGTGCTTACAGCTGTGCCAGGCTGCCACCGCCACTACTACTGTCTTCATGAATGGGAGCTGGAGATGGGCTGGGGCTGCAGCCTTTCAGCAGGCCTGGCACTGCAGCCTGTCCCTAGGAGACACTGTGCTGTTGCCATGATCTTTCAGTGAATGCTGGGGGCGGGGGAGCGCTCCTGCAGCCGCCACTGTTCTGTCATCCGACCTCTGTCTGCTTTGCCTTGATGTCGGCAATGTTTACATCCTAGTGCCTTCGTGTTTGGCTTCTCTGAAGAGCACTTTTCTGTTAGTCGCGACTTCAAGGAGTGTGTTTGCTGCACCCCACTCTCTGCTGAATGTACTGGACGCTGGATGCTGAGATCAAGAGGAGGTGTCATTGTTTGGTCTTGCAAATGGACTATCACCCACACCGGTCTTTGTGCTAGAGTGGAAAGACTCACACCAGGAGTTTCCATCTGAAGGCGCACTTTTTGGACTATACAGACGAGAAGCCTGATTGTAATTAAGTTAGTCTCTATGTTATTGTTTAGCTTTTTTGCTTAGTTTCTTGATGTTCTTGGTGTTTTAGATGTTTTTGCTTTGTACGTCGCTCAGAGTGGCTGGGTAACCAGCCAGATGAGCAACTAATAAAATTATTGTTATTGTTGTTGTTGTTATTATTGTTATTGTTTGTTTTATTGTTTGTTTGTTTGTAGCCGAAGCTCTCTGGGCGGTTTACAGCAACTAAAAACATCAAAAATATACAAATTTAAAACACATCTTTTAAAAACAATTTAAAACACAATTTAAAACAATTTAAAAAACACATGCTAAAATGTCTGGGAGAAGAGGAAAGTCTTGACCTGGTGCCGAAAAGATAACAGTGATGGTGCCAGGTGCACCTCGTCAGGAAGATCATTCCATAATTTGGGGGCCACCACTGAGAAGGCCCTCTCCCTTGTTGCCACCCTCCGAGCTTTCCTCGGAGTAGGCACCTGGAGGATTGTTATTATTATTATATGGGAAACAAAATCAAAATGTAGGTCCTGGAGGTGCTGAGGGGGCCCCTGCTCTCCCTAAGCCACTCTTGCTAGAATGTATTGTTATTATAACCCCTGGAGACAAGTGTGGGACCGTAGGAATGATTGAGATTGGCTGTGCTATCCAAAGATTATTGGCCAGAAACAAGTCCACAGTGTCTCTAAATGTGTGGTGCTGTATTGAATATGAATGTATGGAACAGAGAAGGCACTGGGCTATAGGTTTGGGGCTTTAGGGTGGGCACTGCCCCACATGCCCTTAGTGAGGGACCTCCAGTGCCTCTCTGTGTTCAATTGTTTCCCACTATTTCCCGCTGTTACCGTTTTGAAAGGGCTTTCTTTCTGCCCAGTGCGCTCACCAAATCTCCCCTTCAGGCTTCCTCCTCCCAAATTGTATTAGATCCTCCTTCCTCAGCCATGGGAGAAAACAGGAGATTGTCTATCATTCAGTTTTAAGTTAGCAAAGCAAGGACCCAGACTAGTCAGTTTCAGGCTCAGCGTAGGAAAATAACACAACTTAGACTGCATGCACTCACACATGCAAAGATCTGACTGCCTGGAGGGGGAGAAGCCGAGGTCCCCTCCTCTAGTTCCCTGATTTTCGCTTTTTGGTATGTTTACCACAAGACAGCTGCACCCACAGGTCACTCGTGTGAAAGCAGCCAACAGGGAGAGGAAGCCTACTGGATCATCATCAGCAGCAGCAGCAGCAGCAGCAGCAGCTTCTCCTGTCATCCCCATCAGCTGTTGGGAAAGGCAGGAGAGGCTTTGCCTGCTGCTGGATTGGCTGAGCCCATGGATCACATGCACACACAATGGGATGCTCCTGTGAGGGGTGGCAGGGAGAGGTAGCCTGCTGGATCTGCAGAGGCTCCCCCTCCCATCTCCATCAGCTGTCGGGCAGGAAAAGAGAGGCTTTCCATGCTGCTGGATTGGCTGCAAGATCAATGCCACAAGGCTTGCTTCTTGCCCCCCACCTTTCCCTCTATCAGCCCAAGCAAGCTCAGTTAAAAACCTCCTCCTTTAAACTCCTTTTTGGGTTTTAATGTTGAAAACTGACTGTTGAGGGGGGTGTTTTTGCAGGCATCAGGGAAAGTGGATTGGCGAGCTCAGTGATTCAGTGCAAGTAAAGCCAGTTTCATTTCAGTAAAGCATATATGCAGGCCAGTCAGTTTTATTAGCAAAAAAAAATGGTGTTGAGAAAATCCAGGGAAGCAGGCAACATTCAGAATCGGTTCACAAGGATGATGAATATACGGATTTGGGGGGAATTTAGCTACACATTCAAATTGAGAGAAATCCTGCCGTATCCCTACAGATGCAAAGGGAAGCAGGATTCATGTACCTTTTAGAGTTGTAATAGTAGAGGATTTTTTTTTGCGGATGCCAAAGAAAAACTGCACCCGTTGAAATCCTCCATCTAATTAGCATTCTACGAGATAGCCTTGCCATGGTGGTCCACACACTGGACATTAATCTACTGTACGTGGGGCTAGCTTTGTGCCTGGTTCAGAAGCTGCAGTGTAAAATACAGCTGCTGGGGTGCTTATTGGGACACCCATCTTTAAAAATATTACACCAGTGTTGAAATTCTGTCTGACTATTGGCTGCCAAGCCAAGTTCAAGGTTTTGTTGTTGAAATTTAAGACCTATACAGCTTGGAACAGGGGAACCTAGCAGATAGCCTCCCCTAGTACAGACCAAGCTGATCATTAAAATTCTCCCAAAAGATCCTGCTCATTCCACAACCAGAAAATTGTCACTTGGGTTTGTTGTTGTTATGTGCCTTCCAGTCGATCATGACTTACAGTGACCCTATGAATCAGTGACCTCCAGGAGCATCTGTTATAAACCACCCTGTTCAGATCTTGTAAGTTCAGGTCTGAGGCTTCCTTTGTGGAATCAGCCCATCTTTTGTTTGGCCTTCCTCTTTTTCTACTCTCTTCTGTTTATCCAACATTACTGTCTTCTCATGATGTGTCCAAGTATGATAACCTCAGTTTCATCATTTTGGCGTCTAGTAACAGTTCTGGTTTAATTTGTTCTAACACCCAATTATTTCTCTTTTTCGCAGTCTGTGGTATCCGCAATGCTCTCCTTCAACACCACATTTCAAATGAGTTGATTTTTCTCTTATCCGCTTTTTTCACTGTCCAACTTTAACATAGAGATTGAGAATACTATGGTCTGAATGATCCTGACTTTAGTGTTCAGTGATACATCTTTGCATTTGAGGACCTTTTCTAGTTCTCTCACAACTGCCTTCCCCAGTCCTAGCCTTCTTCTGATTTCTTGACTATTGTCCCATTTTGGTTAATGACTGTGCCAAGGTATTGATAATCCTTAACAAGTTCAATGTCCTCATTGTCAACTGTAAAGTTACATAAATCTTCTGTTGTCATTACTTTAGTCTTTTTGACGTTCACCCCTGTAGTCTTGCTTTTGTGCTTTCCTCTTTAACTTTCATCAGCCTTTGTTTCAAATCATTACTGGTTTCTGCTAGTAGTATGGTATCATCTGCATATCTTAAATTATTGATATATCTCTCTCCAATTTTCACACCTCCTTCATCTTGGTCCAATCCTACTTTCCGTATGATATGTTCTCCCTATAGATTAAACAAATAGGGTGATAAAATACACCCCTGTCTCACACCCTTTCCAATGGGGAACCAATCGGTTTCTCCATATTCTGTCCTTACAGTAGCCTCTTATCTAGAGTATAGGTTGCACATCAGGACAATCAGATGCTGTGGCACCCCTATTTCTTTTAAAGCATTCCATAGTTTTTCATGATCTACACAGTCAAAGGCTTTGCTGTAATCATAAGCACAGGGTGATTTTCTTCTGAAATTCCTTAGTCCATTCCATTATCCAACGTATGTTTGCAATACAATCTCTGGTGCCTCTTCCCTTTCTAAATCCAGCTTGGACATCTGGCATTTCTCACTCCATATATGGTAGGAGTCTTTGTTGTAGAATCTTGAGCATTACTTTACTTGCATGGGATATTAAGGCAATAGTTCGATAATACTGCATTCCCTGGGATCCCCTTTCTTTGGAATTGGGATGTATATTGAAAGCTTCCAGTCTGTGGGCCATTGTTTAGTTTTCCATATTTCTTGACAGATTTTTGTCAAAATTTGGACAGATTCAGTCTCAGTAGCTTGTAGCAACTCTATTGGTATTGCTGGTGATTTGTTTCTTCCAAGTATTTTAAGAGCAGCTTTCACCTCACATTCTAAAATTTCTGGTTCTTCATCATACGGCTCCTCCATGAATAAATCTGTCATCCTGGCCTCTCTTTTATATAGTTCTTCAGTGTATTGCTTCCATCTTCTTTTTATTTCATCTCGGTTAGTCAGTGTGTTCCCCTTTTGGTTATTCAGCATCCCTATTCTTGGTTTAAATTTCCTTTTCATTTCTCTAATGAATAAGGCTCTTGTCCTTCCCTTTTTGTTGTCCTCTTCTATTGCTATACAGTAACTATTGTAATAGTTCTCTTTGTCCCTACGTACTAGTCGCTGTACTGTTGCATTTAGGGTTCTGACTTGGTACCAACACAGAAACAGGCCTTCTTGCCAATAGCACCCATCCTTTGGAATGCCCTTCCTTGAATAATCTGGAGTCAGAGTCAGAAATGACCTTTGAACCCCTCTTAAAAACTTATGTTTACCAAGGCTTTCCTGAACTCCAACACTTAATTTTTAAGTTTTTGTTTTGTACACTGCTCAGTTTTATTTGTGATATACAGTTGTATTCTATTTTTATTTTGTTTTTAGGAAATTTTAATGAATGTTGTTTGCATTTTTATTGTTTTTATGTAAACCACATATGTTTGCATACATATAAAATAAATTAGGAAGTGCCTATCTGCTCAGCCCACTCACCAATCCTCTCTCCCTGCTTCAGTTTCCTCCCCCAGAGTTTCCCTCTCCATGACCACAATACCCATTCCCAAGTCCACAGTGTTTTCTTTCTTCCTCAGCTTCCAAATCCACAAAAGGGCCACAATATCTCCCCCATCTCCCCAAACCACCCTCTCTTCCATCCACAACTTCCCACCAAAAGGACAATATATCTTCTCCTTCCACCCCTCACAGTTTCCCTTCCTTTCTGTTTCTCACACACCAGAACATAGGAAGCTGCCTTAAACTGAGCCAGACCAATTGTCCACCCAGCTCAGTACTGTCCAGAATGACTAGTAGTGGCTCTCCAGAATTTCAGAGAGGAGTCTTCCCTGCCCTACCTGGAGATGCTCGGGATTGAACCTCGGACCTTCTGCATGCAAAGCGGATGCTCTGCCACTGAGCTATGCCCCTTCCCTGAAAGACCCTCCCTGGGTGCCAGAAAGGGAGGGAGGGAGGAGAGCTCCCCCTCAGGTCATGGGGGCTCCTCCCAAGTGACCATTCACGCTCTGAAATGGATTCCTGCAAGGACTGGCTTCAAAGTCTCAGCTCAGTCTGTGTGCCTCTTACACCCCAATCGACTCAGTGTATACAAATATTTTGTACTAGGGGCTCCACCCCTGCTTGCTTTGCTTGCCAACCCTGCCTACCATTGGCAAAGCCCCCTCTCCCCATGTACAGCTGCCCCCATGGGTTTCCATGCCTTGCTGCAGGTTACTGAAGCTCTCTTGACCCCTCATGGGCCACCAAAACTCCTCCACCCCATGGGTATAGGATTGCACTAATTAGGCCAGATAAAGATTGGTTGAAGCTTGAAGCTGTACTAATTTAGTGGAGAAAAATATGGCCCTTTATAGTACAAAGGTGCATCACTCTTGTTAAGGCAAGTAAAATTTAATGTCTACAATACAGTAGGGCCCTGCTTTACTATGCTTCACTTTACAGCGATTCGCTAATACAGCGGTCTCAATTAGATGCAATTAGACTAAAGCCCCACTCATACGGCGCTTGTTCTGCTCTTACGGTGGTTTTCAGGCATTGCGCGCCATTCTATTCAATGAGTTCTGCTTTACAGCGGTTTTTGCTTTACAGTGGGGGTCTGGAACGTAACCCGCCGTATGAGTGGGGCCCTTCTGTACAAAGACTAAGTCTCCTTTTGCACCCATTTCAACTCTGCCTTCTGTATCTTCATAATAGCTATGTTAGGCAGGTTAAGCTGAGAGTTAGTGACTGGCCAAGGAAATAAATGAGCAACAACAATGATGAGTAAAGTTTTTAAAATGTGAAACTGCACACACTGAGAGTATTATTATTTCTGTTTGTCAAGACTTTGTGTGTATTCTTGTGTCTAGCATCTCATCCCTTCTTTTTGGCTGAGAATGTTACATTTTAACTTTAGTTCTTTGCATGCTTCAGTTTTGCCACTAGAGGAGAACAGGGCTCTTGTGCCTTTAATGGTTGTGTGGCGGGCAGAAATTAAACAGGGTAAGCATTTTCTAGTATGGTAATTATGAGGAAAGCTTCACCTGTCAATATTCTGTCAGACACCTTATTACTTGTGTGTGAACACACACCCAGATTTACTTCTGATTTATCTCTGCAAAAACCCTGTGAGGTAGGTTGTCATCATAATCATAGAATAGTAGAGTTGTAAGGGGCCTATAAGGCTATCAGGTTCAACCCCCCGCTCAAAGCAGGAATCCAAATTAAAGCATTCCTGACAGATGGCTGTCCAGCTGCCTCTTGAATGCCTCCCGTGTCGGAGAGCCCACTACCTCTCTAGGTAATTGGTTCCATTGTCATATGGCTCTAACAGTTAAGTGGTTGTTCCTGATGTCCAGTTGAAATCTCGCTTCCTGCAATTTGAGCCCATTATTCCGTGTCCTGTACTCTGGGACGATCGAGAAGAGATCCTGGTCCTCCTCTGTGTGACAACCTTTCATGTACTTGAAGAGTGCTATCATATATCCCCTCAGTCTTCTCTTCTCCAGGCTAAACATGCCCTATTCTTTCAGTCTCTTCTCACAGGGCTTTGTTTTCAGTCCCCTGATCATCGTTGTTCCCCTCCACTGTCTGTATCCTTCTTGAAGTGCGGAGACCAGAACTGGATGCAGTATTCAAGATGAGGCCTAACCAATGCTAAATAGAGGGGAACTAATACTTCATGAGATTTGGAAACTGTACTTCTGTTAAGGCAGCCTAAAATAGCATTCACCTTTTTTGCAGCCACATCACACTGTTGGCTCATATTCAGCTTGTGATCAATGACAATTCCAGGATCCTTCTCTCATGTTTTATTGCTGAGCCAAGTATCCCCCATCTTATAACTGTGCATTTGGTTTATTTATTTATTTTATTAAATTTCTATACCGACCCATAGCCGAAGCTCTCTGGGTTTCTTTTTACTACGTAAAAGTACTAGGTACTTTGCATTTATCCCTGTTGAATTTCATTTTGTTGTTTTCAGCTGAATGATCCATCAAGGTCCCTTTGAATTTTGGTTTCTGTCTTCCATGGTATTAGCTGTGCCACCCAATTTTGTATCATCTGCAAATTTGATAAGCATGCTCTGTACCTCCTCATCCAAGTCATTCATAAAAATGTTGAAGAGCACTGGGGCCAGGACCGAGCCCTGTGGTACCCCTCTAGTTACTTCCGCCCAGTTTGAGAAGGAACCATTGATAAGCACTCTTTGAGTACAATTCTGGAGCCAACTGTGGATGCACCTGATAGTTGTTCCATCCAGTCCACAATTAGCTAGCTTGCTAATCAGAATATCATGGGGCACTTTGTCAAAAGCTTTGCTAAAGTCGAGATATATTATGTGCACAGCATTCCCACAGTCTACAAGGGAGGTTACCCGATCAAAAAACGAGATAAGATTAGTTTGGCAGGATTTGTTCTTCATAAATCCATGTTGGTTCCTTGTAATCACTGTATTGTTTTCAAGGTGCTTACATGTTGACTGCTTTATAATCTGCTCCAGAGATTTTCCAGGGATTGATGTTGGGCTGACTGGTCTGTAGTTCCCCAGTTCCCCCTTTTTGCCCTTTTTGAAGATAGGGACAACATTAGCTCTCTTCCAGTCATCCGACACTTCACCAGTCCTCCACGATTTCGCAAAGATAATAGACAGCAGTTCTGAGAGTTCTTCAGCCATTTCCTTTAATACTCTAGTATGCAGTTTATCGAGCCCTGCCCATTTGAACTTGTTCAAAGTGATTAGGTATTCCTTCACCGTTTGTCTATCAATCTCAAGCTCCAATCCTGCCCCTTCTACTTCATGTTTCCCTGGAGGGTGATAGACTCTTTTTTAGGAGAAGACTGAGCCAAAGTAGGAATTCAGCACTTCTGCCTTTTCTTTGTCATCTGTTATCATTTTGCCATCCTCATTGAGTAGCTGTGCCACCATTTCTTTTCTCTGTCTTTTACTATGGATGTACCTGAAGAAAGCTTTTTTGTTGCTTTTGGCATCTCTCACTAACCTCAGCTCATTCTCAGCTTTAGTCTTGCTGACGCGATTCCTGCAATTCCATGCTACCTGTCTGTGCTCTTCCTTTGTGGCCTGGCCTTCTTTCCACTTCCTGTATGTGTCCTTTTTTGTTTTCAGGTCAACTCTAAGGTTTTTGTGAAGCCACATTGGCTTCTTCTGTTGTTTCCCCCCTTTTTTCCTTGCTGGAATTGCTTGCCATTGAGCTTTTAGAATTTCCTTTTTTAGAAACTCCCACCCATCTTGGACTCTTTTTCTCATTAGGGTGGCTTGCCATGGAACCGTACTTACAATTGTTCTGAGTTTATTAAAATCAGCTTTCCTGAAGTCCAGGGTGTGCGTATGGCTTCTCTCAGCTTTTGCTTCTGTTAAAATCAAGAATTCAAGTATGGTGTGGTCACTTTCCCCCAGAGTTCCCATAACTGCCACTTCATCCGCCAAATCATCTTTATTGGTTAGAATCAAGTCCAGGATAGCTGATCCTCTGGTTGCTTCCTCCACTTTCTGTAGGAGAAAGTTTTCTCCAACACAAGTCAGAAATTTCTTGGAGGCGCCATGTTTGGCAAAATTTGTCTCCCAACAGATATCGAGATAATTGAAGTCCCCCATTACTACTACATCACACCGCCTTGAAACATTGGCAATTTGGTTTTCAAAAGTTACATTCTCATCTTCTCCTTGATTTGGTGGTCAGTAGTAGACTCCAAATACCACATTCCTTTTATGACTTGCCCCATTAATTTTAATCCAGATACTCTCGGTGGAGCTACCAAGCTCATCTTCCTGTATTTCTGTGCAGATATATATATTTTTAACATATAGCATGACTCCACCTCCATCTTTATTCCTTCTGTTCATTTTGGACAAGTTATATCCTTCAAGTGCTGTATTCCAGTCATGGGAGTCATCCCTCTAAGTTTCAGTTATACCTGTCAAGTCATAATTATCCTCCTGTATTAAGAGTTCAAGTTCGTCCTGCTTTTTTCTCATGCTCTGCACATTAGTATACAGACATGTGATTTATGGCTTGGCTTCCTTCCTGCATTTTTCTGAGGACTGTTACTGGGCCCTATTAGAGCTGATCTCTCTGTTCCAGTTACTGTGCACAAGCCTTCATCAGTCATTACCACCAAATTTACGTCTCCCTCCCCTTTAGGATTCAGTTTAAAGCCCTCCTGATGAACTTCTCCATGCTGTGGCCAAACATATTCTTCTCAGTCCTTGTGAGATGCAACCCATCACTTGCCAGCAGTCCATCTTCCAGGAACCATAGCCCATGGTCCCAGAATCCAAATCTCTCACGTCGGCACCACCTTCATAGCCATTCATTCACATGGAGTATTTTTCTTTCCCTTTCTACTCCTCTTTGAAGTACTGGAAGAATGGATGAAAAAACTATCTGGGCCCCAAAGTCCTTGAGTTTCCTTCCTAGAGCTTCAAAGTCTGATGTGATTTCTTCATAGCTCTGTTTGGCAGTGTCATTTGTTCCCACATGGATGAGGAGAAAGGGATACCTGTCAGTGGGCTTGATGAGTGATGGCAACCTTTCTGTCACATCTCTAATCCCTCCTCCTGGTAGCATACATGGTGAGTCCATGGATCTTCTCAGCATACTTGGGTTTCAATCCCACGCAGTAGGGAGTTTCCCACTACTAGTACTCTTCTCTTCTTGTTGTGGGGCGTGGTTTCATTGCCCCTGCTTGATTGAGCTTCAGCCTGTTGCTTGTTGTCACACGGGGTCTCCTGTAATTCTTCCACCACAGGCTGTCCTCCAGTCTCATCCTCGAGTGGTTGAAAGCAGTTCCATAGCTCCACTGGTGAAGGGTGTCTTCTAGCTCTTCTGCTCCTAACTGTCACCCTTTCCCACAGAGTTTCCTCCACTTCGTTATTCCTCTTCAAAGCAGTCTCCTCTTCTGCTTCCACATGCTGTTGCTCTTCCACCTCCACTTCTCTTTGCTGCTGTTGTTCCAACGTTCTGTCTAAGAACTCTTCATCTTCTCTTATAGTCCTATAGTGGGTTTTAAAAATATATGTCTCAGATGTCAAAGGCCAGGGTAAAGAGGTATGTCTTCAGCATTCAGTATGCATCTTCAGCATTCATCTAAAACTGTATAGCAAAGATGCCAGACATATCAATGAGGTTAGGCTGAGACAATATGTTTACATAAATCGCAGTTGGTTATTGTAGTTGGTATAGCCTTAATGAAGTGCAGCCCCTGGACTATATTCTAGTGGAGTCCAATCCTGTACATGTGTACTGAGAATTGAGCCTCATTGAGTTAAATGGTTAAGTGTATAGGATTGCAGATTAAGTTCTATCTCTAAAAGGAATGCACTGTCCAGCATAGAACTTAAGAGACAAACTTTTCTGGACATATTGGAAACAATGTAGGTAAGAAGGGAATCAATTGTTAATTTAATTGGATAGTCTATAATGGGGTAGTCAACATGATGCCCTCCAGATGTTGTTGGACTACAACTCCCATAAATCCCAGACAGCATAAACAATGGTCAGGAATGATGGAAATTGTAGTCCAACAGCATCTGGAGGGTACCACGTTGGCTATTCATGGTCTCTAAGGCCCCACAAGCAACTTTTCTTTTTTGTTGCAACACATAGAAGAACATAAGAAAAGCCTGCTGGATCAGGGCCATGGCCCTTTTAGTCCAGCATTCTGTTCTCATAGTGGCCAACCAGATGCCTGTGTGGAATCCACAATCAGGACCTGAATGCAACAGCACTCTCCCCTTCTGCAGTTTCCAGCAGCTGGTATTTTAAAGCATACTGCCTCTGAGAGTGGAGGTAGAACATATCTATCATGGTCAGTAGTCATTAATAGCCTTGTCCTCCATGAATTTGTCTTATCCTCTTTTTAAAGCCACCTAAGTTGGTGGCCATCTCTGCTTCTTGTGGGAGTGAACTCCATAGTTTAACTCTGCACTGTGTAAGAAGTAAGACTACATTCCTAACTGCAGCAGAAGAGATAACTTTTCTTCTGGTGGATTAGTTTTGATATGTGCATTTTCTGTTTACCTAAGTTATGTCTCTTAAGTTCTACCGCTGACAGTTCAATCGTGCATAGGTGTCTACTCAGAAGTAAGCCCCAATGAGGTCAAGCAAGTATGTAGAGGATTAAGTTACCTTTAAGTTATACTGTTGACAAAAAAATTAAAGACAACTAGTGAAGTACTAAAGTTTGTATTTTTCTTTGACAATGGGAGTTGCTATATTGATCAAAATGTGCTTTACTTGAAAGGGGTGGGGTCAAGAAGGAGCAGTGTAGTTTGAGGAGGAAAAGGCGGGGCCAAGGGCCCTCAGAAACCTGGAGCTGGCCCAGGCTATGGCCCTTCCCCATAGAAGTTACAGATGTGGAACTTCTGGTCAATGGTCATCTGTATTAATGTTGCGGCACCAAATGCCCTTGGGAAGTTCACAAGTAGGGCATAGGAACATAGAAAACTGCCTTATATGGAGTCAGACTATTGGTCCATCTGGCACAGTACTGTTGACACTAACTGGCAGCAGCTGTCCAGGATTTCAGGCCAGAGATTTTCCCAGCCATTCCTGGCAATGAACCTGGGCCTTCTGCATGCAAAGCAGATGCTCTACCATTGAGCCATGGTAAGGACTAGTGATTGTGTGCATGTCTGATCCTACCCACGTTTGGGTCTGGCCTCATTGACTGTTCAAATGCAGCCCCCAACAGCTTTCCACTGAGGTATCATGGCCCTCATCCTGAAAAAGGTTCCCCATCTATGATGCAGTGAATATGTTGCTGCCACATGGTGAATGCAAGGCTGCCAATCCTATTTGGCTATTTGACAACATCAGTTCACATTAAGAATGCTAATAATTTTTTCTTAGAGATCTCTTGACTTCTTATGGAACTACAATTTACAGGTTTTCTGGGAATGCTTGTTAAAATGGTTTAAGTGTATTTTATTTATTTATTTATTAAATTTATATCCTACCCTTTCTCCCAATAGGAGCCCAAGGCAGCAAACAAAAGCATTAAAAACACTTTAACACATCATAAAAATGGACTAAAATATACTAAAACAAAACCACCATTACAAACATAATGTGTATGATGTCAGTTGTACATCCACGCTAAGTTGATATATATTAATTCCTAGTATCAATTGCCAATCCAGGTTGAGTTCAGGAGCAGCCAAAGACACTTTGCCACCTGAGACAGAGGACAGGATGGTGCCCCCCATTCCATGTATAGAAGATGACCAAATTGGCCACTGAATCTTACTCAACTCTGGTGACAAGACAGCATTTTCCACCACACCCAATGGCAGCAGTCTAGCTCAAGGAGTACTGGGGAGCTCTGTCTCCACCGACTTAGTGCTGCACCCTACTGCTTAGCATCTACCACCTGAGGTGGACACCACCCTTTGTCTTGTGACGTGGCTGAGTCTGGTTGAGTCCAAATGAAGCAGATCAAACTTTTATTTTGTACATTAGCTCTAACTAGGTTAAATAAAACCAGGTCAGAATGACATGTTGGGGGATGGTTATGAATGCCCTCCATCCACCTATGATCACCATGTGAGATGGCCAGTTTGACCTGAGTTGCCACCTTTTTTTGCCTAGTTACATAAAAGGTAATCAGGTTGCCATCTGTAACTGCAAGCGCCATGCAAATAATAATGATGATGATGATGTTTATAATAATAATAATAATAATAAAATTTAATTTTTGTGTCGCCTATCTGGCCGAAGCCACTCTAGGCGACGTACAAACTAAAATGCAGTAAAATACAATACAATACAGATAAAATACAATGAAGTCATTAATCACAGCAGCATGAGATCAGTTAGAGCAATCAATAGATAATAAGTATCCCAAAAAAGTTAGCCCTCCCCGGAAATCCTAAAGGCCTGTCCAAAGAGCCAAGTTTTTAAGGCCCGGCGGAATGTATCCAGGGAAGGGGCATGGCGAAGATCGAATGGGAGGGAGTTCCAGAGAGTGGGGGCCACCACTGAAAATGCCCTCTCTCTAGTCCCTACCAACCTAGCTGTTTTCGTTGGTGGGACTGAGAGAAGGCCCTGTGTGGCTGATCTGGTTGGGCAGCTTAATTTGTGGTACTGGAGGCTCTCCTTCAGGTAAACTGGGCCGAGACCGTATAGGGATTTAAAGGTTAATACCAACACCTGAATATCCACTATTTGTTAAGTCTTAGGACAATTTATTTTATTTATTTATTTGAGTTATATCCCACCCTTCCTCCCAGTAGGAGCCCAATTGATTTCATTGCACAGTTTTGAAAGATTTAGTTTACTTACATACATTACTTAGGTGTTGATTCACACATTGTAAAAACATTCTAAAATTCCTTTGTATATGTATGTGCGGGGAAGAATATGAATAGAGCCCTTTCTGGATACTGTTGCGGTCTCTCAGCTATTTGTGCTGTCACAGCAACTAAAGAAAACAAGGCTACTGTAATCTGTCATCAAGAAGCTTTCTATGAAAGAAAGTGGTATTGTCCACAGAAGCAAGTCTCCCAGCAAGTCTTCCAGGAGTTATAAAAGGAGTACTTGGGTTGCATAATGTGGAGCCCTTTTGATATGCACCCTGACATGGTTATTAAAAGACAGTTTTTTACATCACTTCCATTCATTTATGGACTTTTTGTGGTGTATTCTCTTAAACTCAATTCAAATAGGCTAAATTGGTTATTCATGTGGCCTTCCAGAAACCTTATGTTTAAGTCAGATCCTAAAGCCACTGTCTGTATGCCATGGATAATTATGCCATGCTGGCATATTAATTGGAAAGTGGTGCAGCTTGCCGGGGGGGGGGTTGCACTGTTATGGTTTGCAACATTACTTTGATGAATGAGGAGTTGATAAGCTCATTCATGTATCAAGAAGATACTAATGTTCAAAATGCCCTCAACATTTCTATTGCCACCCCACTACTCAAGGCTTGAAACATATAAGATTTTAGAGGTGAAGGTGATATAGTAGATGGGTTATCAATCAATAATAATGTTTAACATTCATAATATGCTTTAGTGTGTTCAAAACACTTCACCTACTTTGGTTCTAATTCTTACATCTTACCACTTGGCAGAGGCAAGATTTGATCCAGAAACATCCTGAGTCACAACTCAAGCTTTTGAGCCAGTAGGATATACCATTATCACTGCTCATGGTATGCATATTCATTCCATGGTTTTTCTCCATACAGTTGTATGCCTGCTTAACCACAGATTATGTTGGGATGAATTAAATCAGCATGTACATCAAAGCAAAACTATCATATCACCTTGAAAAACACTTGACTATCGCTAGCTCTTTGTGGATTGATTGACATTAATGTAGATGGCCACAAGGAGTTATGAAAGGAGTACTTGGAATGTGCAACACAGTAAGGGACACAGGGTAGCTCTGCATTGCTTAGCTTCCACATATGCCTAACTCCATACATGTTTTGCTTTCAGCTATAGACTCCTAATTCCACTCACCAACCAGGCAGCCTTGAACTCCACAATACCTCCTTCTGTAAGTCAACAAGATATTGAGGAATTATAGGCAGATCTGATTGCTGCACCCAGATGTCTGTCTCCTGATCATGAGGGCCTCACAAATCCTAAGGTTACCCCTGAGAGTGTAGCAAGTAGCTCTGGAAGGTCACACATTGCGTATACATGAAAACTACCAAACTGGGAAGCATGGGGAGAAGAGAAGATTAAAACAGAGCAAGTTCAATAAGAAATAACCCAGATGCCAAACAATGTCATTAATTAGTAATCCACCAAAGATTGTCCTCTCATATTGGTGCCTCTTGCTCTTTCCCCATGCTAACAGCAAAAACATTCCCCATTGCATCATCTATAGATAAAGATATTTTTGCCAACAAAGGTTATTTTGCAAGCAACCTAATGGAAATTCATTAATTTGTCACAGAAGTTGTGGATTCTGTACAATGAAGCGCATTGTGGGAAGACTTTCACAAGGTCATCAGTTATCAGCATGGCTGATAACTATGGCTACAATGCAGGATCAGGTTATTTGAATGTTACTTGCCCTCACTTGTCTATCATCACCTTGCTACTCTGCCCCTCCCAACTACCATTTGTAGAAGTATAAGTAATCAGTGCTCATTTAAAAGTTCAAATTTCTTCAATTGTCAGTTCATGGGTAGTTGCTTCTTCAATGTTTTTAAGTTGGCATAATTCCCACTCTCTTACTTTCTTTTCCTGCAATCAAAAGAAAGTTTTTTCAGCATTCTTCATCAAAGTCCCACACATTGTTATTACTACAAGCCATACAATAGTACTGTTGCTAAAATTCAGGATTTGTGATGAATGTTATATAAGATCCAAAAGCTGGAAATATAACTGCATCGCCCTCGACTTTGTCCTATTCACAATGAGCATGAATGAGCTCTGAAGCATGTCAATTAAAGCCAGCAGAGGGGAGGAAATGCGAGGCAAGCTTAACTTAAAAAGTCTGTAATTTTTTTTCAAACTCAAAATGTGCCGACTGTCAAAAATTCAGTGCATATTTTTTTCCTGCAACACCGATTCTTTAAGATTTTATTTTGAAATAAAGAATGCCAGTCCCATGCTAAGTGAATTATTATTGATCTTTGTAACTTGTTGTTCACTTGAACAGCGGAGTAAGATGTTTTTCATTACATAAATGTGTGTACTCAACAATATCTAGAGCTATATACAAGCATTAGGCAATAATGGGTAATAGCAGGGATTATAATGGAATAAATCTCTTGGGGGGAGGAGCTGAAGACTGGATAAAAGGACAAGCTAGAGCTCATGAAAAAACAAAGAGTATTTTGTGGATGGGGAGTCACCTTATACTATATTATATACTAATACTATAAGGTGACATAACCTTATACTAGCAACTATTATCTTTACTATTGATAAGAGGCCCCAGAGCAGGTTACAATTTAAAAATACAGTATTAAATGAAATAAAAATGCAGTCAAGAAAACATGATGTTTAATAGTAGGCTTCTTCAGACCTTGTTAAAGCTGTGTTTATTTATTTAAGACATTTATATACCACTTAATTATTCACATTTCTAAGCAGTGTACAAAAGAAAAATAAAGAGAAAATGTTTGCCCTTTTCATTGTGCTTGAGAGTTCCAAAGGGAGCCCTAAAATTGCCCATATGTATTGGCGTGGAGAAAGAGATCCTGTGAACAGAATTCCAAAATCAGAAGTGGGAGGAGATGTCCTTTAGTCCCTATGACCCCTGAAAATCTGCTTTGAAGGGTTGGGAGACCCTCTGGAACAGTATGGGAATTAGCACAGGGCACAGCAGGAGAAAACTAGTGAAAACCATCCCCCTTCCATGAGTAGGGGCCTCCACTGGATTGCAGCCCTGCTGAAAATGGAAGGAGCCATTCTGTTCATGGCAGGACTCCTCTGGATCCAAGTGATTATCTGTGGAGACAAGGCTATCTTAGCTGTGGCCACCACCCCAGACACCAGATTCTATGTCAAACCACTCTGCATAGGGACATTTCTTAAGTCCTTTTTGGAATGTTTTCCCTATGTAAAAACTCTGGAGAGCTAATGTGTCAAGCAGGCATGATGTAGTAGTAATGGGGGAATTCAATTATCCAATATCTGTTGGGACACAAATTCTGTAAAGAAAGTGGATGAAGGAACTATAGGATCAGCTATCCTCGACTTGATTCAAACCAACAGAGATAACTTAGTGGATGACATGGCAGTTGCAGGAACCCTGGGGGAAAGTGACCATATTGTACTTTTAAAGGAAGCAAAAACCAAGAGTAGCCATACGCTTACCATGGACTTCAGGAAAGCAAATTTTAATAAACTCAGAACAATAAGTAAGTTTCCATGGCAAGCAAACTTAATGAGAAAAGGAGTGAGAATTTCTAAAAAGGAAATTCTAAAAGCAAAATTGCAAACAATTCCAACAAGGAAAAAAGGTAGAAGACAGCAAACGTCAATGTAGCTTCACAAAAAGCTTAGAGATGACCTGAAAACAAAAAATGACATGTACAGGAAGTGAATGGAAGGCCAGGCCACAAAGGAAGAGTACAGACAGGTAGCACAGAATTGCAGGGATGGCGTCAGGAAGGCTAAAGCTGAGAATGAGCTGCTGTTAGTGAGGGATGCTAAAAGCAACAAAAATATTTCTTCGGGTAAAGGACATAGTAAAGGACAGAGAAAATGGCAAAATGATAACAGATGACAAAGAAAAGGCAGAATAGCTCAATTCCTACTTTGGTTCAGTCTTCTCCCAAAAGAGAGTCTATGATCCTCCTGGGAAATGTGAAGTTGAAAGGGCAGGATTGCCCCTTGAGATGAATAGACAAATGGTCAAGGAACACCTAATCACTTTGAACAAGTTCAAATCTCCAGGGCCTGATGAACTGCACCCTAGAATATTGAAGAAACTGGCTGAAGAACACTCAGAAGCCCCATCTATCGTGGAGGATAGGTGAAGTGCCTGATGACTGGAGGAGGGCTAATGTTGTCCCTATCTTCAAAAATGGCAAAAAAGAGGAACTTAAGAACTACAGACCACTTAGCCTGACATCAATGCCTGGGAAAATTCTGGAGCAAATTATAAAGCGGTCATCCTGTAAGCACCTTGACAACAATGCTTTGATTGCTAGAAGCCAACATGGATTTGTCAAGAACAAATCCTTCCAGACTAATCTAATCTCATTTTTTGATCAGGTAATATCCCTGGTAGACTGTGACAATGCTGTGGACATAATATATCTCAACTTCTCCAAAGCCTTTTGCTAAATGTCCTATGATATTCTGATTCACAAGCTAGCTAAATGTAGGCTGGATGGATCAACTATCAGGTGGATCCAGAGCTGGCTCCAGAATCATACTCAAAGAGTGCTTATCAATGGTTCCTTCTCAGTGGGGGGAGGTAAAAGTGGGGTTACCAGGATTTAGTCCTGGGCCCAGTGCTCTTCAACATTTTTATTAATGACTTGGATGAGGAGGTACAGGGAATGCTTACCAAATCTGCAGATGATACAAAACTGGGGGGCACAGCTAATACCGTGGAAGACAGAAACAAAATTCAAAGGGACCTTGATAGGCTGGAGCATTGAGCTGAAAACAACAGAATGAAATTCAATAGGGATAAATGCAAAGTTCTATACCTAGGAAAAAGAAACCAAATACACAGTTATAAGATGGGGGATGCTTGGCTCAGCAATACGAACTGTGAGAAGGGTCTTGGAATTGTCATTGATCACAAGCTGAATATGAGCTAACATTGCAATGTGGCTGCAAAAAACGCAAATGCTATTTTAGGCTGCATTAACAGAAATATAATTTCCAAGCCATGTGAAGTACTAGTTTGCCTCTATTCAGCACTGCTTAGGCCTAATCTTCAGTACTATGGCCAGTGCTGGATATGCACTTGAAGAAGGTTGCAGACAAACTGGAACAAGTTCAGAGGAGGGCTACAGGGATGATCAAGAGACTGGAAACAAAGTCCTTATGAGGAGAGACTGAAAGAACTGGGCATGTTTAGCCTTGAAAAGAGAAGACCAAGGGGAGATATAACAGTGCTCTTCAAGTACATGAAAGGTTGTCAGACATAGGAGGGCCAGGATCTCCTCTTGATTATCCCAGAGTGCAAGACAGAGAAGAATGGGCTCAAGTTACACAAAGTTAGATTTTGGCTGAACGTCAGGAACACTTTCTAACTGTTAGAACGGTACAACAGTGAAACCAATTACCTAGGGAAATGGTGGGCTCTCCCACACTGGAAGCATTTAAGAGGCAGCTGGACAGCCACCTGATGGGTATCCTTTAATTTGGATTCCTGCATTCAGCAGCGTTTGGCCTCGATGGCCCTTCCAACTCTAGTATTCTATTATTCCAATGTAGTGGAATGGTTAGAGTGGGGAGATCCAAGCTCTGAATCCCCAGTCACCCATGAAGCTCACCACGTAATTCTCAACCCAACCTACCTCACAGGGGTTATTTTTATCTTCAAAACATTGCTACATTTTGATTTTTTGTTTTTTACTTGATTTTTTGTTTTGCTATCAATTCCCCTTTTATGCTATTTTAACAAATAGCGCTTCAAACGCTTGACTGCTATTTGACAACATTTGGCTAGTCAGTTAGCCACGGTTATGGATTTTTTTACTACTCAAATGCCAATACTATAACTTGTGGATCTGATTGTTGGTGCTTATGATGACATCTGAAGATACTTATAGTGTGTCTCCCAGATCAGCTGATCAGAGCAGGACTCTGACAGCTGCTCTTTCCTTAGTTTTTTTCCTACCAAGTTGTTGTAAGGTAAAGGGAAACAAGCCTCCCCTTGCTTTAGGCCACATAGGATCTATGTCAATCTCCTATTGATAATGTAGAATAATTTTAATGCAGACATTCCAGAAGACAATATTATTAAGTTAGCAGATACTATTATTTATCACATCAAAAACCTGTATAGTACTTATTAAGCACTGTACAGAGATTAAAAGAAAAATCCATCTCTTAGGTGCATTTACCACAAGCTTTTTGTCAATATTTCCTTTTTTCTTTTTTTTTGTTGTTGATTCTTTTAAAGTTGTGTCTTGCCATTTAGATGTTTGTTCTGTAGTGACCTCCTTGCTTTTGCCATTCAATTCTGCAGGATCTCTCGATCGTTTGATTGATGACATATGGCTGATGACAGTTTGGCACAGCACTTCAGTGGACTCCTCTGAACCTATTATAGTTGAGAGCCTCCTTCTAGGAAAAGTGAAGTGGGAGCTGTTGCTAGGTTCTTTACTGGGGTAGGACATGGCAGCAAGCATTCCCTGAAGCAAATCCCAAGGACTCCGTGCCTTGGATTGGTGAGGCCAAAAATTGGATTCAAATAACTTCTTTGGCATAGGAAATCTATTTAGCATAGATCTCAGAGGCAGTTTTGACACCTCTGCTGGGGTGCTGTTCCTTAACATTTAAGGAAATGCATTTTTCCTCAGACATCTTTGTAACAAAATGCCACCTATGGAGATAACATCTTAGTCTCTGGAATTTGATGGGAGTATTGTCTTCAGACAGGAATGTAAGCTATTCAGCAATTTAAAATGCTGTTACAACATTCTTATCAAGCCAGCCAGCTATCTTGTTTTGCCATTTTGCCAGTAGTTTTTCTGTTGTATTCTTGGGGCACCTGGAGTTCCTTTCCCACTGAGAGCAGCAGTAATGGTGGAGAAGCTTCCCTGGAAAACAGCAGGGAAGACCTATAATTACTAATCTTCTTCTGCAATATGTAGCCATGGGGTGCATTGTTGGGCACTCACTCAGGGTGTGTATAATGCTCAGGCCCAAAATGGTTGGTTGATGCTCTGCATGAAGAGAATATGTCAATCCCACCCACTGAACATACTCTGGCATCCTCTGCCATTGTGCATCACTCTCTGCAGGATGGTGGTGCCCTCCCAGTATCAGGCAAGCAGGGAGAAAGTGCTGGTGCTTTTGCAGAGGGCAGGACATCACTTTACCTCAGGCACAAATTGAGGGTGCGCTAATGTAAAGTGAATCCTCCTGCTACCACGATATAAATCCAGTGACACTGGCTAGCCTTACAAACTGGGGAAGCAGTGATCAGGCATGATCCACACTACTTTCCCCTCAAGGCCTGCCCTTTGATCTCCCTTTGCAGTGTCCTCCTTCTCATGCTGCCACCTGCTTGAAAAAAAGCCACACCACTGAACACACCAATGTTTCTACAGGCCAGGGACGGTTGCTCAACTCTGCTGTTAAACACACTCCAGAAGGTGTCTCATACTGTGAGATCTGTGTGGTCTCTTGTTTAATTTGCTTTGCTTTTACAATGATCCCACCACTGATTTTGATTTTACCAATGTTGTTCTTGTAAGAGGCAGTCCTTCACACACCTTCATGGAACAGTTGATTTTAAAAAAATGCCTTGCCCATGCCAGCCTATTTCTCAAATCACGATACTTTGCTTGCTACTCTGTGTGCAGTGCCACACAGGGACAGCTCTATAATGCCAAAGACCAGAAACAGCTTGCTCTCCCTGATCCCAGCAACTTTAAAGACCCCAGACCTATTTGTCTGCAATTTGGCATGCTTCTTACTTAGGGACACCTCTCTCATGTCTCCTTATTAAGTGATTCTTTTTTTACCTGCTCCAAAATTATAAAGCTGCCTTTCCAGGAAAGCCACTGTAGCTATCTTTCTGAAATTTGGCAGGATGATCTACCATCCCTGAAAATTTCATTAAAATCTGCCAAAGAATTATAGATGGTATCTTTTTGGTAAGTTTTAAAGGTGCCCAGCCCCAACAACCGTGGACACAACAATTGCAAATCTCCAATCAGTTGGGATTTGCACAGATTAATCAATAACAGTAAATAGAACTGCCAGGATTGGGGCCCACCAATCTATATTCTCCTTCAGTGCCTCAGGCACAATGTTGTCACTTCCAGGGGCTTTCCCGGTTTTAAGCGTGTTAATAAGGGAGATGATTTCAAAGATAGTTACAGAGGCCATTCCGGGAGAGAATGCATCTCCTCCCTTGTTGTGATGCACAAATGGCTATGTGTCTTAGCATAGATATCACGAAAATATGATTCCCAGACACCTACCAGAATGTGGGAATCCAGGGCCCTTGGGTTGGATTGCCAGCCCTTAGCCACCAGTCTCCAGAATCTTTCAGCCTGGAGGCTTTAATTAAATTTTGCCAGGCCATGCACTGCGCCTCTTTCTTTTTTTCAGATAGCAGGGTTTTATAGCTTCTCTTCAGCACCAAATAATCTGAGGGCAGAGACGGAAGATCAAGGGCTCTATAAAGCTTATATTTTGCCAGAAGGTAATTTTTCAAAAGAACGCATTCTTTATCATACTATGGTTTGGATACTAACCACAAACCAGGGTGTCCGTCTGCTTTATTCATGCTCCCAGTGTATCCTAAAGCAGTGATAATCCCTTGATATTGTGCTAGAATAAATTCCAGGCAGTTTGCTGACAGCAGAGCATAGCGCTGGCTAAGGGCCTCCTCAGAGTTGAAAAACTCAGAAAAGGCCCTTGCTAATTTAGGTGTCCAATTTAGGTGCCTTTTCGGTGGCCTCCCCTAGGCTATGGAATTCCCTTCCAAGTGAGGTGCGATCAGCTCCCTCCTTGCCGTCTTTCCGGTGACAAGTAAAGACCGTTTTATTTCAACGGGCATTTGGGATAGAGAACGACCAGGATTAAGTGTCATAGGTTTGGTGATTACATTATATGGTCTTATTATTTTAAATTGTCTGCTGTTTTTAACGTATGTTTTATGGTTTTAATTTTTCTCATAGTTTAATTCTATTTTTAATTGTATACTTTGTATGTTTTAATGGTGTTGTTTTTAGTTGTAAGCCGCTCTGAGTCCTATTGGAAAAAGGGCGGGGTAGAAATAAAGTTTATTATTATTATTATAATTCAGGCACAGGGCTCTTTGTGACATCCTTTGCTCTGTTGCGAGGTTTAACATAGGTTCGCAAATAGCAGAGCCCGTTTGGATGCCTAGATTAAGAGAAAGAGACAAAGAGAGGTGGTCGCTTTCAACACGGTTAACCACACAACAGCTATTTACCAGGTCAAACATGTTAGATGAAACTATAGAATAATCAATTGTTGACGCACCTTGCATAGTTATAAAGGTAAACTCACCCGACCTGTCTCCCTCTACACCCCCATTAAGTATTCTCATATCTAGCTTTTTAACTATCTGAAGAAGACGGAGCCCAGCAAAATTGCACCTCGTGTCTTCAGATTGTCTAATAGGAAAAAGATGGTCACTCTCAGAACTCGGTTGGAGTAGGTGGAAATGAGAATAAAGAGTTTCCTCATTCAGTCCAGTTCTAGCATTAAAACCACCTGCTAGAATGACAAGAGCTTCTGGGAGATCAATCAATAAACTGGAAATATATTCTTCCAATTTAATCCAGTTGGCTTTTATTAAAGTTTTTTGAGAAAGAGATGGTAAATAAACATTGATCACCTGTTTGCCTGTAATTTAGCAGTCTATTAAGCTTGCAAATTTGATCAACCTTGGTCAAAAGTGAGGAGTTACATATATTTTAAAATGTTGCAATAATAATGGGGGAGTGAGCTTTGTTTTTTCATGCCTGATTGTCTCAGACCCCGAGCTGAATCAAGCAGTCACCAAGTCACAAAACTGGAGTCTGAACCAAAACTTATGGTTAGTGCACACCCTAGAATTTGGTCCCTAATAGATGTACTTCCACAGTTTTTGGGACTGACTCCTATAGAAAGTTTATATCAAAGTAAATAGGGACATGATTGGACTGTAAGACTGCAGTTCTAAGCATTCATACTCTGGGCATGAGTAAGTCTCAGTGAACTTAATGGGATTTACTTCCAAGAAAGCATGTCTATATCATGCCATGTGGTTGCAATCTCAGTTAAAATCAGTAAGAATTTTGTGTTTGTTTTCACTAGGATTACTATTTGCTAGTTTTTTTTATCTGGTCCTGCTGCTGCAAGATACTCAGCAATGAAGTTGTTGGTGCATTTGGTTCCATGTTAGAAAAAACTTCACCTCCCACTATTCTCATCCTTCCCATTTCAGGTGTCTGCTTAAGATATCTTATATGCTTAAGATATATAAGAAGGGCCAGTAAGAAACTTGGGAGCCTTGGCCCTAATCTAATGTATGAAATGAGAAATGATCTGAAATATTCACAGGTGGGACCATAATCTCTCCCCTCCCACAATGTCTCATTCAAAACAACATTATGTCACAATGTGCCATTGTACCAGAGGCATGGGGAGTGTGGCATAGTGGCCCACTTAGTTATAGATTATAACAGCTCTGTGTGTGACCTAAAGCAGCTTGGAAAAATTGTATAAAGCAGCAAAAGAAAAAGAAACAGCCACTATAAGCTTTTTTAGTAAGAACCCCCTCCCCATTATTTTCTTCTGCCTCTGGATAAAATAACTGAAAATTTCCTCCCACTTTGGTGGCCCTTGGGTGTGAAATGGCATTTTTTGCTCAGTTTCTTTGCAACTAATACAAAAGGCATGAAATTGCTGTTTTCACATTTCACAGGGGAAAAATACCAGGATGTACAAGAACTTTTCTGTAATTCTAATTCAGCAACTTTAAAAATAGGATTGCTCGCAAAGATAAAGACTATGCAGACTGTTGAAAAATCCAGTATTAAATCCAAATTCAGCAGAATTCTTATCCATCCCTAATCATCACACAAACTTTTCGATATGAGCAGATAAAGTCAATGGTAAGAGAAACTCAAACGTTATACATGTTTTATGCAAAATAAAAACAAAATCTCAGTATTGACTAGTTACAGGAACAGGGGTTCCCAAGTCTCCAACTTTCCACTTGCATTTTGTCTTTAATTGTATTTTGTCTTACTTCTGAAACCTTAATATCATACTGTAAATCTTGAATATATCTAATGCACCTAATATCTACTATATCTAATCCCACATACACACAAAACCTGAGAGGGTGCCTTTGATATCAGCAGGTAGGGGTGAAGCTCCACAAGTATGACAACAGGGAAACACATACAACCAACTTCCCTAGTTAAAACACTTCTGGGATGACTGTAATCTATTTATACTTAATCAGATATCTAGTGTGTGGTCCCTTAAGATAAAAGCTAGGAGTCTGCCACCTGATGACCTGACTCAACTAAGGATTAAACGCATGGGACACTCTTCATACAATTAACAATTGTGTGCTTGAAAGTAAGTAACAGGTGTATGCAGACAGATTTGGAATGGGACAACAGTACGGGGGAAAGAGTTTAAGTCCTTCTACCTCCCATGGCAAGGTCGCAGTCTGGATTTCTACCCCAATGGTTGCTATTTGCTTTTTAATAGCCATACATATCATTGCTAATTACATGCTTGGACTTGCATCTAGTTTGCCCCTAAATGTATACTGGTAGGGAAAGGATGAGAAACTGAAAGAGTAAGTGTTCCATTAATTCTCCTATAAATAAAGGTTGTTCATTTTAATCTGTTGTGGGTCTTTGCTTCAAAAGTAGAGGGTAGTATAGTAACTAAGTCTGCAATCCAATACACACTTACTTGGGAGTAAGTCCCATTGAACCCAATGGAGCTTACTTCTGAGTAGACATGAATTTGGATTGCAGCCTAAGGTGGAGTGGGTACTTTAACATTTATGTATCGAGTAGAAGCCAGAATTTCAGCAGGTGCAGGTGTCATGCAAGAGTTCCATCCTAGGCTCATTTGAGAGGAAAGGCAGGATATAAATTCAATTTTTAAAAAAGAGTGGGAAAAGGTAGACCTGCTGAAAAGTCCTCTTCTATGACGAAGAACTGTGTCCATGGCCTGAGACTGATCCTGTATCTTTAGGAGAAGAGAAAGTCAGCCACGTGCAGGTGTTCTTGCAACACTATAATGAGAAAAACCACAAGGTGGAATTCTCCCTTCCCTCAGCCTCCAAGAGGTCTTCTGTATCTTTAAAAGTTGTGGAGGGGGGAGGGAGAATTCCACCTTGTGGTTTTTCTCATTACAGTGTTTCAAGAACACCTGTACTTGGCTGACTTTCTCTTCTCCTAAAGATACAGGATCAGTCTCAGGCCCTGAGCCTGGCAACCCTAATTAACTGAGGCAAGTGAGCACAGAAATCTACGAGACATTAACGTAAATTATACAGCCACAGGAGTGGCTATCTCCTATAACCAGCATGGATTTTTTGCATTCCACATTGTTAAATTGAAAATACTCCCCATGTCATTCTGATGCTTCCCATGAGCTCATTTCAAAACAAAACCTTACAAAACTTATAGTCCTGAACTTAACAGCCCTTTAAATTTTAATGATGATACACAAAGCAGCCAGAAAGAATCGAGAGTTCAAAGTGTAAAACGAGAGAGAAATCAGACCCCTTTTGGACTTTTTTCTGTTTGAGTTCTCATATCTGGTTGAAATTAATTAAAAATCAGCCATGTTCACAGAGTACCTGTAATCCTATTGCTGACCTTGCCCCATACTCTGACCTTCATCTACTGCAGTTTAAAAGTTTAAATGCCTAGCTGATTTTTAATGAATTTAAGAAATTTAGCATTGATGTCAATGATCAGTGCAGGCATGCTCAGTAAGAAGCAACTGTGTTCTAAAAGCCAGATTCACAGCTGCTGGGCTGGGCTTGGCTAATCAGGGTGGCACACCCACATCAGACCTTCATTTCACTTGAGACAGTCATGGCTTCCCCCAAAGAATCCTGGGAATTGTAGTTTGTGAAGGATGCGGAGACTCCCCTGACAGAGCGCCAGTGGCCAGAGTGGTTTAAGTCAGCTGCTCTGATTAAAGCTCTGTGAGAAGAACAGGGTTTCTCCTAGCAACTCTCAGCACCCTTCACTAACTACACTTCCCAGGATTCTTTCAGAGAAGGTAAAGGGAAATAAAGGTCTGGTGTGGATATAGTCAGTGACAGCTTTGGTTTAAATTTGGGTGGAAGGCTACATGTGCCTGCTATAGAATAAAAAGGTGGGGGAAACCCTGAAAAAGAATGATACTGTTCACAATGTTTTCCTTTTGGAAAGGCAAGGAGCTTCCCCTCTGTGCAGTGCCCACCCATCCAATCTCCTCCCTCCTCCTCCCCTCCCTGCTCCTTCCCCAGGTCAGTTTTACCTATCCTAAACATGATTGCACAGGAGTAAATCCCACTGAACTCAAAAAGCATGCAAATGATCATGTTGGGCAAATTCTTCATATACAAACAATAAGAAAAATACATTCTTTTATAAAGCTATAAAGGTTTATAAAAGTTTATAACATTTTAATAGCTTAGTTTAATATTTAATAAGTTTAGTAGCCAGAACCCCTTTTCTTCTTGCGGCTGTCTTTCCTGACTGTGCTGGTTTGTTTGGAACAGCTTGTACTCTAAACAAGATAACACTAAATAGACACTGAACTCTCCAAAATGTAGGAAAAATTGCAGTAGCTAAAATGCTTGCCTAAATAGCTTAGCTTATTAGCTGGAGTACTCAGCTCATGGCAAAAATGTCCTGGGATGTGAAGTTTTAAACATTGCCAAATTGACTAGAACATAATGTAGCCTATGCAATGACTATGCAAATGCCTACGTAATACTGTAATGCCTATGTCATACTGATGTGTAACCTTCTGATTGGTAGATGCTAAAGTCTTTGTCCTGAAATGTATAAAACTCCCAGACAACCAGTGCCAAGTGGCAGTTCTCCACTCACTCAGAGGGAGACTGACCAAGCTTATGCTTGTCATCCAATAAAGGTCTACCTTTTTGCTGCAAGCCTGTGTCTTCAATTCCCTCAAGGACCCCCAGTTCAATGAACTACAAAATTCCCCATTAATCAAACCTGCCCTACCCTCCTCCTCCCTCTCATCACCTCCCTTTTGCCCCTTCTCTCCCCTTTCCTTTGCCCCTATTTCCCCATCCCCATCCTCATCCCCATTCCCTTTCAATCCCTTCCCCTCCTCTTCCCCTCTCCCCCATGGTCAGTTTTACCTACCTTAATCATGATTGCACAGGAGAAAATCCCATTGAACTCAATAACCATTGATGTGGCCTATGCTGCCATTAGAGCAAGGCCTGAGGCACACATTCACCCTAGCTTCTGGAATCTTGGGCAGTGTCCATTTTGAAGGACAGAGCATGTGTAAAAAGTTACAGTTTGAGCCGGATTCACTCTTATGGTCTGAGGGGGTGGCAGTACCGGATTCACTCTTATGGTCTGAGGGGGTGGCAGTGATTGGTCAGCTCCTTCAACAGGCTAAGACATATGTAGTGTAATAAGTCTGGGCCTAAATGTCAAGAGGCAGTTAGGGTATGTGGTCTGCTCCAGCAAAGTGCTTTGCTGAATAAACAACCTTAAACTTTGGCTTCTTTACTGAGTCTCCCACAAAACAGAACATGTTGTAAATTTCCACAATTCCTGGTGTCAAAAGTGGGATGTGATGATCTCAGGGTCAGGGTTCCCTGGAGGTAGGGTTGCCATATTCCAGTTCCACAAATCCAGGCAGGCTAATTTGCATATATGCATATTATGCAAAGTATTTGCATATTGACCAGTTTTGTTTTTGTGCCTAGGAATTATCACCAAAAACTGGGGAAAGATGGGAGAAATCTTTTTTAAAAAAGCAACATTTTCAGCCTTAAATGCCTAGACTCTAGTTTCCAACACTATGGAATATTTATTAATTGATTAAGAGGATTTATATCCTGCCCTTCTGCTGTTAAAAACAGAGCTCAGCACAGCTTACAAATATAATAAAAACAATAAAAATACACAATCAATATAAAAACATAATAAAAACACAAAATAGCAACAAACATAAAGTAAGTCCGGGCAGCAGTACGGTTAACCATTACATATACAATATATTTCAGAGATGTGGTAGGTGGAGAAAAACAAGAAGCCAAAATATTAGGAAAAGGAGTCTTTCACACCACATGCTCCGTTCTAAATACTGTTGCAGCAAGTTTTACAAGTTCCTCCAGTATTCCACTGGTGCAGGCACTCAGACATTCAAAGTATCTGTATGTTTCTTAGGTTTTATAAAAGCAGAGCTTTGCTTAACTCAAAATTTCTTCTCCCTTTGATCAACCACATCTACACAGTTTCTACCTCCCTACTCAAAATGAAACTGGGCCCGGAAGTGTGCAACAACCCCACACATACTTGCTAATTAGATTACCAATGCCAGGATGTCTGTCTTATCGACTACTCTCCTGCTCCCCCCCACCGGGCATCATGAAAGACCCAGTCCTGGGCTCAGAAAGAAAATAAATGTCTGGTCCTCTTCAAAGTACTGTTAAGCTTCTTGTTTTAATTAAAATAATAATTATAAATTCTTGCTCTTATCACTAATGGGAGTTAATTATCTTGCATATGCTGCTGTTGCTTCTATGGCTGTAACGGAGTGAGGTTAAAGATAAGTGAAATGCAATAAGAAAAAAACAACACAAAAGGCAGTAACACTTTCCTAAATGTAATACCATACCAACCACAACAAGATTCCTATGAGTAAGGCAGAAAACTCAGCATCCCACAACCAGTCAGGATTCATAACCAAAAACCAAAACTAAAAGAATCCTAGCAGCCAGTCAGCCAAGGTCACAGAAATCCCCATGCAGCACAACCTGACCTGGGGACTGCAGTTAATGCAGAATGCTGCAGCACAATTGCTGACATGAGTGAGATCCTATCAGCACATAGTACCTCTGCTCTGAAATCTGCATTGGTTGCTGATTTGCTACCAGGCCAAGTTCAAGCTGTGCTTTCCATGTTATGGGTGCCACATAGCACTTGTTCTGCTCTTGTAAGAAATCAGTCCTGTAAAGTGGCAGCACCTACGCTTTGGAACTCCTTGCCTAGTGACATTGAGCAGACACCTCTTTTCAGCACCTGCTAAAATCAGTTTTCTTGAGGCAAGCCTCTGCAGGCATGTGGAACCTGTTGTGTTTTTAAATCTGTTTTTAACTCATTGTTGGTTTTATTATTTTGAATGTTTTTAAGTATCTCTACTTAATGCTTTTGCCAATAATTTTATTGTTTTAATTCTCTCTGTAAACCACTTTGAGATTTTTTACAATAAAGCGGTATATAAATGTTGTAAATAAAATACATCAATAAATGTTGGAGTCACTGTGGCCCTTGAGGCTCTTCCCACTTTTAGGAACCAAGGAATCTGCCTTATACTGATTCAGGCCATTTTGTACCATGATTTCTTAAATGCAATACCATACCAACCACAACAAGATTCCTATGAGTAAGGCAGAAAACTAAGCTTCTCACAACCAGTCAGGATTTCTAACCAAAAACCAAAAATAGGATAAATGAAGAAATATTTATATAAGCATGACTATCAAATATATTTATTATTTACACAAACTGTAAAGATATTTATAGTGCAATCCTAGGTTTATTTATTCAGAAGCAAGTCCCAGTGTATTCAGTGGGGCTTACTCAAACAGGGACAGACATGCAACTTCAAGTGATAAGCAACTTCATTCACACAACCCAAAATTCCAAATCATAAGACTCCATACACGCACGCACACACACTGCAGATGTATAAATACATACAGCCCATATAACAGTTTATTGTCAAACCAGTTGGTCATTGCAGAAAAATCAGTATTAGTTTTAAAGAAATCAGTATTAGTTTCCTACAGAATAAAAATTGTAATACCTAAGTAAACCCTTCCTACTTGCTTTAAAATAGGACTGGAGAGGAAGGACGGAAAGAGTTAGAATACAAACACAATTCTTTTTTACATTCACTCCAAAGTCCCATTGATTTTCAGCACATTCATAACCATGTCTACTCAAAAGTAAGTCCTATTGAATTCAATGGGATTTACTCTGGGCATATGGGATTAGCATTTCTTTTACAAAAGCAAGTATTGGGAAGGTTTTCAAAACACTGCCCAGGATCTGACTCCTGCACACAAGAAGGAAAAAAACTGAAATGTATATACTTACCCAATTTATGAGATTTTCAGATAAACAGGGGGGGAACTACCATTTTCTGGCATTGCAATGAGGTTTTCTAGACACTGCCTCAGGTCAACCAAACACAACCCTGGCTTCACTGATTGGCTGCAATCCTGAACAGGTGGGGTTAAAGCTACGAAGTGCTATACAGTACTGTTTAAAGAAAGATTTAACATTTGGGGGGCGGCTGATGTTTTTATGTATATCTCGAGAACCGGACCACCTAGAAATGTAATTTTTAAAAAAATTAAAGCTGAGACTCTGTACCACCTAAGTGCCAGGTGGCATGCAAAGAATCCGGGTAAAACCCAGCTAACCAGGCAATATGGCAACCCTACCTGGAGGAGAGAGAACAGATGGCAAACAGTGAAAATCTAAGAGGTAAGAGGGCCTCTGTTGAAAAATCCTCCTGTCTTTCCTTTATTCTCTCTCCCTCCTTGGGTTCATTGCTTGGCAGTAAACACTCCCACAGTTTTTTGAAGCCCCTGCATTAAGGCTGCCCCTTAGGACACATGAACTGGGTAAGTGGTCCCTTTTTATTTTCTTTGGTTGGTTTGGGTGAACATTCACAAGTCTCAGCCGGATTTAGTACCGTTCTGCCTTTCCTTTCTTCTACCGGGGATGCCCAGCTTCTGTCTGCTCTCCTTTGAGCCAGCCTTGACTAACTCTGTTGTAGGACAAACGTGGGAGGTCGTGTGTCTTGTCCAGATCCAAAAACACCATTGGGTTATATGTGCCGCAATTACAGCACCCAGTTGGGTGCAGAAAGAAAGGAAAGATTGGTAAACTTTGCTCACATTTGGAACGGCTGCACTTACGACAAGCTGCCACTGCAATTTCCGGACCAAGGCACATTGGACATAGACAAACTTACCTATCTAAGGGAATTTTGGAATCAACTAAGCCTAGGCAAATGGACTATTGGGACAAAGAGGCAGAATACAGGCACCAAAAGTGCATCATTTCAAGTCTCAAGGACTGGAATGAAAAATTAAAAAAAACAAATGGAAGTTGAAAAACAGTGCAAACTGAAAGGACAATCGCTCTACCCTTCCCTGGTGCCCACCACACCATTGCCGCTGCACAGCATTCTGGAAGGTGACCTCCTAGACAACTGGGGCCCCTGCTGCCACCTCCAGTGGTGGCCGCAGCAGCATCCCCAGCACCAATCAATCAGGCTGTTACACTGCTCGATACACCACTTTGGCAAGAGGGTAGAGCTCCCCCACCTCCCCCACCTCCCCCACCTTTGTCACCAGAGGAAGAGACTTTAAAAACCAAGCTCTTAAGATATTCGATCGCCGATCTGCAATGCAGCTTAAACACAAATTTGAAAAAAGCCCTACATGTTACTGCCATGGCATTAGATCACAGCACCTGCCCACTAGTCCAGCTGGTGTGCCCAACAGATGCAGCCAGAGCACCCAAATCATTGCCTTTTACACCTGAAAATTTTCCAGGATTATTTACTCAGAAGGAAGGGCTATTTCCCCTTCACCAGTACCCGCCCTCAGTGCCAGGGGGTCTTACTACAGTTGTACATGTCCCTTGGACCTCAGCAGAATTGGTCCACTACTTTTCCAAAACTTTGTGAAGATCCCCAAGGTTTTAAAGATAAATTGGACTAATATTTTGCTGTTTACAACCCTTCATGGGCTGATGTGAACCAATTGCTCTCAGGACTTTTAGACCCTGAACAAAAAGCCACCCTAATCGCCCAAACTGGCATGGGTGATGGGAATGCTGACCTTGCATGGCCGGCTCAGGATCCCAGTCACGATAGTGAAGCTGCCTGCAATCAGCTTAAATCTTTAAGAGATCGGCTGGCTGAAGCCTGTTTAGAGGTTCAGCCAACTAAAATTGAGTGGAATGTTGTGGAAATGTGTAAACAAGGGGGAAAGGAACATACCACAGAGTATTATAATACACTCTGTAAAACCTTAAGGCGTAATGGCAGGATAAATCCCCAGAATGAAGAAATGCAAGAATTTGTAGTTAGTGCCTTTGTAAAAGGTCTTCAGCCTGCAATTTGACACCAGCTTGAAATGGTTCTTTTGGGATGGGCAGGCTTGCCTGTTCAGGCTGTCGTGATGGCTGCCACCCAGATTTATGATCAATAACAATTTGACCAATCTAAAAAGAAGAAAACTTTACTTGCCTTGCAGCTCACTAATTATCCCCACCATAGAAAAAACCAAATGCCAAAAGTTTCAGGGAACTTTCAGCCCAACTCAAAGAAGGTGAGGCCAATTCAGGGGGCTTAATCATCCCTGCCTAGGCTCGCCTGCACAACAGTCAGCCCCTCCCCCATGATGTATGTACCTATTGCAAAAAACAGGCCATTGGAAAAATGAGTGCGCACTTCACCCACAAGGTGGCACCAAAGCTCCTCCAAAATTTCCTAACAAGAATTCTCAACTGCTTTTTCCTTCAGAGCAATCCCAATGATGGGACAATGGGCAGAGATCTGAAATTAACCTCATGTTTTCTCAACAAACTAAGTCCCCCATCCCTGATGCTAAAACTTCTTTTACAGTTGCTGGCCAACTGCTGCAGTTTCTCATAGACACTGTTGCTTCTATGTCTACCATTCGCCAAACTGATTTGACTCTTCCACCATCAGGTGAAACAGTTACTGCTATTGGAGTGGGAGGCCAGCCAGCAACCTATCAGCTCTCTGCCCCAACATCCATGACTATTGGTCCACTTACCAATGACCATTCCTTTCTTTTGTCTGGTACGAGTCCTGTTAACCTTAACCTTCTAGGTCATGACCTGCTGTGTAAATTGCATGCTATGTTTATTGCAGCACTGATGGTGTATATTTGGACCTTCCCCGCTCTCACTTACATGATTTGTTTCTTTTAATAGCTACAGAGGATGCCCTTGAAGGTGAGGTTCCTATTCCAGATGGAGATCCCCTGTCAAAGGTGCGTGCCTCTTTGTGGGCTTCCCATCCTAATGATGTGGGAAAGCTGCTAGCAGCAGAACCAAACAAGATTTGGTATCCACCTGATAAACCTTACCCTTCAGTAAAGCAATACACACTCTCAGCTGAAGCAATTGAGGGTATCCAGCCTGTGACTGCCTCACTGCTACGCTGTTAAGGTATTCTTATCCCTACTGTGTCTCTCCCTGTAATACCCCTATCTTGCCAGTTAGGAAAGAAGGCTGCTTTGATAAGCAGGGCAGGCCCCTTTTTTGCTTTGTGCAAGACCTCTATAGGGTGGACCAGTTTGTGGTCCCTATGATCTGGTTGTTTTCAATCCTGCTACTATTTTAATGACCATTCCTGCTTCTGCAAAAGTGTTCACTGTTATTGATGTTTCTTCTGCTTTCTTTTCTATCCTTCTCTACCTTCATCACCTTTTTTTGGGGGGGGAGGTGTTAAAAACAGGTGCTTGTCTGAGTGGAGGAAGCCATATAGGGGCATGTGTCAAGGGAGTGATGGGGGAAGGGTGGGAGGCCAATGTATAGAGAGGCTGGGTGGCAGATGCTGGTGGAAAGCTAGGGGCAGGCCATGTCAGATAAGAGGAACCAGGGAGAGATGCATAATATCTGTCCCTCGTTCTGGGCCTGTCCAGAGCCAACAAATAGCTGGGGGATGCCGGACTCCATACTCCGGCCTTCGATTACTGCTGTGCAATGCCAGGTCTGTAACCCAAAAAACATCCCTCATCCACGATATGATACTGAATGAGGGGGCGGACCTGGCATGTATTACGGAAACCTGGCTGGATAATGCAGCTGCTCCTATTCTGACTGCCATGTGTCCGGCTGGGTTCTCATATGCACAGCAGCCGAGGGTCGGTAGTCGGGGAGGGGGAGTGGTGGTTATTTATCGAAAGTCTTTGGTTTTCACCAGACCTCCTCTCTGTGAGACCAAGGTGGCAGATTGCATGTACTGGAGGTTGGGCCCAAAGGGCAGTCTAGGGATTTTGCTCGTGTACCGTCCACCCCGCTGCACGACGGACTCCCTGGCCAAGGTGTAGTGGTGGTCTCGGATGTACGAGTGCAGTCCCCAAACCTTTTGGTATTGGGGGACTTCAATGTGCATTCGGAGGCCACTCTCACTGGGGCACCTCGGGACTTCTTGGAAACCATGGCTTCCTGGGAGCTGCACCTTATGTCTATGGGGCCCACCCATGTAGCCGGTCATGCACTCGACCTTGTGTTTGTCTCGGGAGAGGAGGGAAGTGATCTGAAAATTGGGGGTACATCCATCACCCCCGTGTCATGGTCAGATCACTATTTGGTGAAGTTAGACTGCTTGATGCCACAAACCCTCCGTGGGGGTGGAGGACCTATTAAGATGGTCCGCCCCAGGCGTTTGATGGATCCTGATGGATTCCTGAATGCGCTTGGGGATTTACTGGAGCAGGCACACAGCCACTTGGCTGAGGCCCTGGTAGAAGGTTGGAATACTGCAATCACCGGGGCATTAGACCGGGTGGCTCCGAAACGTCCTCTCCCCCTGAATAGAGCTCAGACCACACCGTGGTTTACCCCACGGTTGCGAATTCTGAGGCGGGAGGTGAGACGACTAGAACGCCGGTGGCGGAAGTCTCGCTCTGACGACGAACGAACACATGTTAGAGCTGCAGCGGCAACCTATCATGTGGCAATAAGGGCAGCAAAAAGAGATTTTTATGCTGCCTCTATTGCTTCTGCAGAGTGCTGTCCCAGGAGACTGTTCCAAATGGTCCGGAGCCTGGTCGGTCCAGTCAGTCTGGTGAAGAGAAGGCTGAGGGGTGACACGATTGCACTCTTTAAGTACCTGACGGGCTGTCACATAGAGGAGGGTACAGATTTGTTCTCTGCTGCCCCAGAGGGTAGGACTAGGTCTAATGGTTTTAAGTTGCAGGAGCGTAGATTCAGATTGGACATTAGAAGGAACTTCTTGACAGTAAGGGCAGTTTGGCAATGGAACCGACTGCCTCGGGAGGTGGTGGGATCCCCTTCGCTGGATGTCTTCAAGCAGAGGCTGGACAGCTATCTGCGGGAGATGCTCTAGCTGTGGATTTCCTGCTGTGGGTAGGGGGTTGGACCCGATGGCCTACAAGGCCCCTTCCAACTCTATGATTCTATGATTCTATAAACCAAAATAACAAATCTAACTAACCTATTCTATACTTACTGAAGAGGTAGTTGTAAAGCCTCAGCTCTCCCCAGAAAGGATTAGGATGGGTCGTGAAAGGGAACCCAATACTTTCACCCCTATACTTAAGGAAAAAAACCCAGCAACAGACCGCTCTAGTTAGCCAATCAGGGGGCTTTCTGGTGAGGTAATGCTTCTTCAAGTCTTCATGCCTAACAGGCATGTACTCATCTCTTCCCCAGGCCAAGCTGGCCTTGGTACTAGGCTCTCATCAGATAAACAGGTGCCTTATCACAGGCCTCCTAATTAACTGCAGCTGAGAAATGAAGCTAGAATTTTCCCACTCACTCATAGGCCCATCTCTGATGAGCCTCACAAGATGAAATCCCCACAGTTCTTTGCACCAGAGCCATATTACATTCAACATTCTGAACCATTCTGACAAGTTCTTGACAGGGGCTTGCAAGTCCTGAGCTTCCTCACTGCTCTTTGGCTCCATCTGGGCTGAAGGCAAGATCAGGTGGCCTTACAAATAAGAATGATTTTTAAAGGAGATGGCAGTGAAGCAGGAGCCAAGAAGGGCAAGCAGACTGGCTGCCAGGAAGGAAGGGGGAAAGCAGCCTTTCCTTGCAGCCTTGCTTCTTTTTGCTTCTCGAAAAGCCCTCTCCTCTTGTTCTGAGCAAGGGTGTCGTCAGCAGCAGCAGTACAAGGAGGTGGGAGTCGGCAATAGCATTCCTGTCTTCTTCCTGGTAGCTCCACCCTCAGCCTCCTTTGGCATCTGCCACATGTTTTTTAGGCAGATGCCTGTCCTCTATTCACCTGAAAGACACTCTGGCGCTTCAACAAAAGTTTTCCCCTTTCCTTTGGAGGCAGGGGGAGGTGTTGTCTGCAATAGCAGTGGGGAACAGACAACATCTGGGGAGTGATTTTTTTTAAAACAATTCATTTCTTTACTGGTCACGTCCCCCAGATTACTTTGTGCCCCCAAGAGTCATGGCCCCCAAATTGGGAACCACTGCTTTATTGTACTGAGGAGGGGATATGGTTGTAATTGTTCTCACCCTCTCAGGATGTCTCTGAAGACCTCAATCTGTTAACCTATGTGGGAGAAAGGTTATTTCCTTTAGTCTGAATTAGCATTTTTGTCCATTTAGTTTCACCCCTCTGGGTGAACTCTTTTTAAAACTTGTTGTAACCATTCACCAAATCCTTCTATAGTAGTGCCCCAAGTAAGGATGTCATCTATATATATCTTAGTACCATCAGTTCTTCAAAAATGTGTTGCATTTTCCTATGGAGTACCTTGGAGGTGGATTTAATATGGCATGGCAATCTGCAGAAGCAATAGTATCCAAAATGTGTTTTAAATGTGCATAACTATGAGCCTTTGTTTGTTTTATGTAATGGTATTTGCCAAAATCCTGCAGAGGCATCTAAAGTTTATATTTTGGCTGCCATGTTCCCAAAAATGGATTCTTTAGTTGGGAGAGGAACATGTTCTCTTTCAATGTACTTGTTAAGCTATTTTGGATCCAGGCACAACCTGAGTGAGCCATCATTCTTTGCTATGAGTATTAAGGAATAAAACTATTTCGTGGGCTCCTCTACTTTTCCCAGTTATTCCTAAAAACCCAAATGTTCCCAAGCCTTCTCTTAAGGGCCAAAGGAACCTTGAGAGGGGCATGTCTCACTGGTTTGTTTGTCCCTATCAATTGGATTTTATCTACACAATGCACCTTGCCTATTCCATTAAAGACAACTATATACCACTGTTCATTGTGGAGGTCTTTTGCTTGACTTACCACATGCAGTCTTTTAATAAGTCCCAGAGCACTAAATGTTCTTAGTCCTAGCTATGGTTCTGTGACTTCTAGGGATGACTGCTGTCTGATCTTGGAACATGATATCTAACTCACAGAATGTCCGTGTGGAATTATTTGCCCAACATAAGCCCTCAGCCTTATATTTTGTTTTCTAACAGGACCAGTTTTTATAAAAAATTAAATATTGTATCAGTGATCACATTTACTTGTGCTCCTTTGTTCAACTTGTATTCTACCCCAGTTCCATCTGTTTCTAAATCTATTCCCTGGTCCCTGGTTCTTACTATAGTGCTAATGCAAAAGTCTTCCTCTGCATTGTCCTGTGAGTTGTCTGCTTGCACTTCTGTTTTCTTCTGAACTTGCCTTTGTTGGTAATATACTTTTGCAAAGCAGTTGCATTATTTTCAGGCACTGCAATGCTTCCCTATTGCAGGATAGTATCTCTGTCTCAAACTGCCTCTAACTGTGTTCACTTCCCTTATTATGGTGTTGATTCAGAGATGTGTGCATGTTGCATCCCAGTAAATCTATGATTTCGGATTTCATTGTTGAGAGAGAGAACAGCATAATATTTTGGGACTGGAGACCAGGGCTGGTGCCAGCCTGACCTGGGTCTGCAGTGCCATAGCCCCCATACAGGCAGTGTGAGACTAATAAACCTGTCTATGCATCCCACCTACCTCTTCCATCCCTGTGAATGATGTGCACACTGGGTGCACATGCCTGTCATCAACCAAGATAGTGGGGGGGCATCAGCCCTGTAGGGAAGCCCCCATCATCATCTTGGTTGATGGCAGGTGTGCACCAGCGCACACAGGGATGGGAGAGGTAGGTTGGACATGTGTGCAGGCTTATTGAATCCCATGCTGACTGCATTGGGGTATTTGTGCCTGGGAGCTCCATCTCCATGATCTGTGGGTCAGGAGCCAATACTGCTGCAGATTGCAGAATGGGAGTGCTACCCTCTCACCCTAAGGAGGGACCCTTCAGGCCCCCCCTGAGCTGCAGGGGCCCTCAGCCAGGGCCCAATCTGGCCCTCCTCTGGTGCTGGCCCTGCTGGAGAGTTACCATCAAAATATTTTGAGGCAGGCAGTGTGGAATTTGATGTCATAAGTCAAGTACTTCATTAGTCCTTACTTCTAACCAACATAATGCTTTTTCCTATCAAACATTCTTGGGTATGTTTTAAGTGAAGAACTCTCCACATGCACAGGAGTTATTTTAGAACTCTGCATGGCAGCAATGAAGGACTGACAATCTCCTCCCTAGTTTCTATCTGCTCTCACTATTGAAGATTCTTGGAATGGCAGCATTTTGGGCCATCCTTAGGAACAAGCCCTATACTTCCCTGTTGTGTCCAAGAGGCGAGGCAAGAAGTAGGTAATAAAAAAAACTTTATTCTAAGCACATGCAAAACAAGCATAATGAGTATACCTAGGCCTAGACATAACTCACTGTGCTTCCCACCTCTTTGTAAAGAGCTACATCCCTTCAGCTGATCATTACTCTCAGCTGACTCACACATTTCTCCACATTTCTCCTTCTCATAAGAAACCCACAGACTCTCACATCCCCATAATATAATCCTTAAATCCATAATATAATCCTTAGTCCAAGTAGGTGGTTGTCTAACTCAGATAAACCATCTTTCTGGTTCATTCTATGACTGATCTGTGACAGCTTCTGATACAGTCTGCGATGCGGGCAACATGGAAGAATACTCTAGCACAGACCGCTCATCTGTCTCACTTCTATACTGTACTGGAATCAAATAAGAAGCATTCCACACACAACCCTCAGAAAATTTATAAATATAATGGCCTCTTCTTTCAACAATTTTACAAGGAGATGTAAATCTATATTCTCCCTTCCGTAACGTTCTAGGCTACTTAATTTGAACAAAAGAGCCACATTCAAATTGTTGTTCTTCAGCATCCCAATGATGTATACCCTTTATATTTCTTTTGTTTTTCCTCAACCCCCTCCTTCATAACAAATTTGGAGGGTCCATCTGGGTTAGATTTTAACACTCCAGCCATGTACAATTTAGTAGGGAATGGAACAGGCTGTAGTGGTGATGCATGAGTTATCGCTGTCTTATCATGCAACTGGCAAGTAATGCATGATTTTATAGCTGCCTCAGTTTGGGAGTCCATCCCTGGCCACCAATACAAATCTCTCAGTCTCTGTTTAGTTCTAACAATCCCTTGATGGGTATCATATGCCAAACGTATGAACATTGATTGTAATTCCTCTGGGACAAGTAGCTGGTGTGTTCCCTGTAATAAGTAACCCCCTTGCAAAGAGAGTTCATTATGTATTCTAAAATCAGGCAGCAAAGCAGGCTCAAGATTTCTTTGATTTTTTGGCCATCTGCCTGTCAAGAATTCCTGTAACATTTGTTGGATTGGGCATCCCAGACATGCAGCTAACAACTGCTCTTGTGTAACTGCAGTAAGAGTAGTAGCAATAAATGCAACTACTTCTTCATCACCTTCCATTGGGATTTCAGATGATGGTAAAGGCAACCAAGAGAAACAATCAGCTGTCAGATTTTGGGACCCTGGTCTATACTCCATTTCATATGTAAAGGAAAGTTATTTTGCTGACAATCTGGCAATACGGTTTCCTACTCATCCCACTCCTTTCGTAGTTAATAACGATGTTAAAGGCCTGTGATCATTACATAATTTAAACACATGGCCCCATAAATATGTCCTCCACTTTTCTGTAGCCCAAACACAAGCAAGTACTTTTTTTCAATAGTTGAATATTTTCTCTCAGCCTCAGTAAGTGTTCTTGATGCAAATGCTACAGTCCTTTCAGTATTATCCCCATTAATTGGGTAAGTACAGCTCCCAGTCCATAATCAGAAGCATCTGTTGTCGCAGGTAATGCAGGATTAAATAATGCAAGTGCAAGACTATTAACAATCAAGCCCTTCACTTTCTCAAAACTGACTTCTACAGCTGCTGTCCAAATCAAACCTGAAGTTCCTCATAACAATTCCTGAAGAGGCTCCACAACAGATGCATAATTTGGAATAAATTTGGCATACCATTAAGTAAGACTCAAAAAGGAATGGAAGGTTTGCATATCTCTAGGTACACGTGCCTCTAGGATTGCTAAAACATGGTCTGGGTCAGGCTTCAATCCCTGTGGTGAAATTATATGCCCCAGAAAAGAAAGTTCAGTTTGTCTAAGCTTACATTTATCCAAATTAAGCTTCAAGCCTGCTGCTCTAATACAGTCTAATACCAGAGCTTGGAAAAGTTACTTTTTTGAACTACAACTCCCATCAGCCCCAGCCAGCATGGCCACTGGATTGGGCTGATGGGAGTTGTAGTTCAAAAAAAGTAACTTTTCCAAGCTCTGTCTAATACAGATTGTAAATTACTCTCATGTTGTTCAGGAGTATTACCATACACAATAATATCATGCAAACAACATTGAACCCTCTTCTCATTCCTACTAATTGATGACATCATTTTAAAAAAAGTACTAGGTGCTGATGCCATTCCATAGGGGACACATTTAAAATGAAATAATCCATTATGTGTAATAAATGCTGTAAGATCTCTACTACCCCTATGCAGCATGACTTGATGATATGCACTCTGCAAGTCAAGAGTAGAAAACATCTTTGCTCCCTGAAGTTCTACAAAGACTTCTTCCATATGTGGAAGAGGGTGGCTTTCAGTCACAATGGCTTTATGTGGCCCCCTCAAATCCACACAAAGGCAGATACCACCATTTTTCTTCCTTGCCACTACTATATTGATTCCATTCTGAGGAATCAGCCTCCTCAATAATATCCTTTTGTACTAAATCTCTTCTGAAACTGCATCTTTCACTGTAAATGTAAACCTTTGGCATACAGGTATCATGTTCTGTTTCATTTTAACTTTATGAATAAATCCATATGCACATCCACGTTTGCCTTCACCTTGGCCTTCCAATTGCATGGGAATTTGTGTTTGCACTGCAGTAACACTTAACGGAGGAGGAACAACTATTCTAAGATTCAATGCAGCGAATACCTCCCTGCCAAGGATGGGAGTGCCCTGATGCACAATATAAAACTCTACAGATGCACAACATGCCCCAAAAGTCACTTTTACAGGCAGACATCCACATATAGGAATTCAGTTCTTCAAATAACACACCAACTGGAATTTTGGTTTTATAAGTGGCACATTCCCAAAGCAATTCAGATAAACTGCTTTAGGTAATATAGAAACTGCTGAACCAGCATTAATTCCATGTTCTTTGACATCCCTGTAGGTATAACAGAAATATTAACAGTTCACATAATTTTTTCAGCGATCTGTGTGGGTCTAATCCTGTCCACATTCCAAATAGTAACATCTGGCACTGTAACTGCATGTACTTGTTGGTTATTCCTAAATACTTTGGCAAAGCGTCCCTTTTTTTTGCAATAATTACAATGAGCCATCCTAGCAGGACATCCTGTATAGGGTTGCCAGGTTCTTGGCCTGAGACTGATCCTGTATCTTTAGGAGAAGAGAAAGTCAGCCCAACTTTTAAAGATACAAAAGACCTCTTGGTTGTCAGGCCTGGCCTCCAAGAGGTCTTCTGTATTTTTAAAAGTTGTGGAGGGGAGGAGGGAGAATTCCACCTTGTGGTTTTTCCCATTACTGTGTTGCAAGAACACCTGCACTTGGCTGACCTTCTCTTCGCCTAAAGATACAGCATCAGTCTCAGGCCATGGACCTGGCAACCCTAATCCTGTATGACTTGCAAGATGTTGTGAAGATCCACAACAAAAACATGTGCCGGTGCAGAGGTGTTAGGAGTTGCGGCCATTGCGCTTCCTCTTTCGGGCCGCGGCTTCTCACTGAGTGGAGAAATGCCGCCATTGCCGCCCTCCTTCTGCCCACGGAGCTCAACTAGCCTGCAACGCCTACCACAGTTGCCGGCTCCTCCGTCCTCCGTCCAGCCTAGCCAGCCAGCGAGGCCGCGGCATTTGGAAAACCCTCGTCGCCGCCGCCGCCGGGCCTTCTCCAAGCTGAAGAAGGAGGAGGAGGTGGACGGTTGCTCCGCTGTCTCCGCCACTGCCCTTCTTCTGCCCGTGGAGCCCCAACCAGCCTACAGTGCCCACCATACGGCCACCAGCATAGCCAGCCGACGAGGGAGAACTTCGCCGCCGCAGCCGCCGGGCCCTCACCAAGGCGGCGGAGGAGGAGGAGATCGGTGATGGCTCCACGCTGCGGCCGCCCTAACACAGCTACTTGAGATTGGCACAGAGTTACCGTCAGCAGCGGTCCTGGCTTTAATGCCAGTGGGTTTACTCTGTGCGGAGCAGCACCGCTTCCCTTCTGTTGGAGGGCCTTTTGGTGCTGCCACTTAACTGTGAGGGAGACTTTGCTGTGGCTTGCCCTGTGCCCCAAGCAGACTGTCTTGCGGTCCGAGATGACAGACTCGGGACCCCATGTTTAGTGGGTTTCCTTTGGACAAAAACTCTTTCTATCAGAGGATAGCAGCTGTAGGGGTGGGGGGCCGCCTGATTGGTGGACAAGAAGTGGGGCATGTGCAGACCAGAGGGGGGTACCGGGGTGGGTGGGGAGCCATGACATTAAAAGGCTAGGCGGCAGATCCTGGAAAGGTGCGGGTGGCAGGCCACACCAGTTTAAGGGAACAAGGGATAGATGCATAATATCCATCCCCTGTTCCGGGCCTGTCCATAACCAGAAGACAACTGGGGGATGCAGGACTCCATCCGACCTTCGACTGCTGTTATGTAATGCCAGGTCTGTGGTGCAGAAAACAACGCTCATCCATGACTTGATCTTGGATGAGAATGCAGACCTGGTGTGTATTACAAAGACCTGGCTGGATGAGGCCTCAGCTCCTACGCTTGGGGCCATGTGTCCAGCCGGTTTCCAATACGCACAGCAGCCGAGGGTTGGTAGGCGGGGAGGGGGAGTGGCAGTCATCTATTGAGGGTCCTTGGTTTTTGCCAGGCCCCCCCTCCATAAGACCAAGTTTGTTGACTGCATGTACTGGAGGTTGGGCCCGAAGGGCAGTTTAGGGATTCTGCTTGTGTACCGCCCACCCTGCAGCACAGCAGACTCCCTGGCCGAGGTGCTGGAGGTGGTCTCGGCTGTACGGATGCTCTCCCCCAACCTATTAGTTTTGGGGGACTTCAACGTGCACGCCGAGACCGTCCTCACTGGAGCCCCTCAGGATTTCATGGAAACCATGACTTCCTGGGAACTGCACCTTAGTAATATGGGGCCCACCCATGTAGCCGGTCATGCCATTGACCTTGTGTTTGTCTCGGGAGGGGAGGGAAGTGCTCTGAAAATGGGGGCTGTTCTTTCTAACCCCGTGTCATGGTCAGATCACTACCTGGTGAATATGGACCTCTCAATGCCACACACCCTCCGCAGGGGACAAGGACCTATTAAGATGGTCCACCCCAGGCGCCTGATGGATCCTAAAGGATTCCTGAATGCGCTGGGAGAATTGGAGCCGTCTGAAGGCCGCCCGGTCGAAACCCTAGTGATGGAGTGGAATAAGGAGATCACTAGGGCAGTAGACCGGGTGGCACCAAAACGTCCTCTCCCCCTGAATAGAACTCAGATAGCACCCTGGCATACACCACAGCTCCGGGGTCTGAGACAGGAGGTGAGACGACTAGAGCGCCGGTGGCGGAAATTTCGCACTGAAGACGATCGGACACGGGTTAGAGCAGCAATAGCTGCCTACCAGGTGGCAACAAGGGCAACAAAGAAGGAATTCTTTGCTGCCTCTATTGCGTCTGCAGAGTGTTGTCCCAGGAGGTTGTTCCAAGTGGTCCGAAATCTGGTCGGTCCAGTTGCTCACGAACCCATTGTGCATTCTAAAGCCTCCTGTGACACATTTGCAAAACACTTTGCCGATAAAATTGAGCTCCTGAAGAGCATGACTCCGTACGCCGTGGAGACAGGAAGTGGGCCAGAGCTGGCCAGTTGCATTCCGGTCTGGTGGGATCGGTTTCAGCCTCTTCCCTCTGAGGAAGTGGAGAAGGTGCTCTCTACTGTGAAGCCAACCACGTGTCTACTAGATCCTTTCCCACCATGGCTCATTATGAGCTGCAAAGAGAGACTGAGCGGAGGGATCAAGGCAGTGGTAAATGCATCCTTGGAAGAGGGTGCAATGCCATCAGCCCTCAAGGAAGCAATAATAAAGCCCATCTTGAAAAAGCCCTCCTTGGATCCCCAAGAGTTGAATAACTTCCGCCCAGTCTCTAATTTACCATTTCTGGGCAAGGTGATTGAGCGAGTGGTGGCCAAACAGTTACAGACACACTTGGATGAAGCAGATTATCTAGATCCATTCCAATCGGGCTTCAGGACTGGTCATGGAACTGAAACAGCCTTGGTCGCCCAGGTGGATGATATGAGGAGGGCGTTGGATAGGGGAGAATATACCTTCCTCGTCCTCCTGGATCTCTGAGCGGCCTTCGATACCGTCGACCACGGTATCCTGTTGGATCACCTGGAAGGATTAGGAATAGGGGGTACTGTTTTATGGTGGCTCCATTCCTATCTCTCAGACAGATGCCAATGGGTGGCATTGGGGGATGAGGTCTCAGACCCTTGGCCTCTCAATTGTGGAGTGCCACAGGGTTCTATCCTCTCCCCCATGCTATTCAACATCTATGTAAAGCCGCTGGGAGCCATCATCAGATTTGGGCTGCGGTGCCACCAATATGCGGATGACACTCAGCTCTATCTCTCGTTTAAGTCCTCACCAGAGTTGGCTGTGGATACCATGTCCAAGTGCCTGGAATCCGTAAGTGAATGGATGGGAAGGAATAGGCTGAAACTAAATCCCGACAAGACCGAGGTGATGCTTGTGGGAGATAGGGGCAGGTTGGGGGATATAGACCTGGTGTTCAATGGGGTAAGATTACCCTTAAAAGACCAGGTCCGCAGCCTCGGGGTCATTCTTGACTCCCAGCTGTCCATGGAGGCTCAGGTCTTGGCAGTGAGCCAGGCAGCTTGGTATCAATTACATCTGATAAGGAGGCTGCAACACTACCTTCCTGCCCATTTGCTCCCACGGGTGATACATGCCCTGGTCTCCTCTCGCTTAGACTACTGTAATGCGCTCTACGTGGGGTTACCCTTGAAAATGGTCTGGAAATTACAACTGATACAGAATGCGGCGGCGCGCTTGATTAAGAACAGCTGTCGCCGTGATCATATCACTCTGGTGTTAATAGATCTACACTGGCTACCAGTTGTTTACCAGGCCCAATTCAAGGTGTTGGTGTTGACCTTTAAAGCCCTTTACGGTTTCGGCCAAGTTTATCTGAAGGAGCGCCTCCAGAATCACCAATTATACCGCCTGACAAGATCAGCCACACAAGACCTTCTCTCGGTCCCACCAGTTAAAACGGCGAGGCTGATGCGGACCAGAGAGAGGGCATTCTCGATTGTGGCCCCCACCCTCTGGAACTCCCTTCCTTTTGACCTCCGCCATGCCCCTTCCTTGATAGGTTTCCGCCGGGCCTTAAAGACCTGGCTGTTCAGGCAGGCCTACGGGACCTCTGGGGTGGGTTAGTTTTTAATATGGTAATATTATTATTGTTGTGGTCCTTACTGGCTTTTATTGTATTTTTACTGTGAAGTTGTACATCGCCTAGAGTGGCTGTTAATTCGGCCAGATAGGCGACTCACAAATAAAATTTTATTATTATTATTATTATTATTATTATTATTATTATTATTATTATTATTATTATTATTATATTTTATTGCACTTTGACTTTGATGCATCAGCTGTTTCTGGTTGGCTCTCTCTTTGGGGTCCTCTGTCTATCTTGTAAAAGAACTGCTTGCACCATGCCCCCAATATCTGAGCTCATTATTTTGGTTTCTGCCAAAGCAGTCTCCATTTGGGTCACAATAGTCATAGCTTTCTCCAATGTAAGATCAGTCTCTAGTAGGGTTGCCAGGTTCCTGGCCTGAGACTGATCCTGTATCTTTAGGAGAAGAGAAAGTCAGCCAAGTGCAGGTGTTCTTGCAACTCTGTAATGGGAAAAACCACCAGGTGGAATTCTCCCTTCCCCCTGCACAACTTTTAAAGATACAGAAGACCTCTTGGTTGCCAGGCCCAGCCATCTCTGAGCACAAGGGATGGGGTAGTGGTGTATGGGCTAGTTGCTTTAGGTAATCCTCTCGAAGAAAAGGCTAAGTTGAAGAATAATGAATGCTCTTTGTTTAGATGTTTGTGCTCTGCAGGCAAAGAAATGGTTGAGGTGAAGGGGCCTGTAGATAAATACCAAATGGCGGGCAGCAACAAAGCAATACTACTTATTTTGTGCAGGGGACATAAGCATCCTTAAAGCATATTATATATCTATATTATAACTGTGTAGCATATTATATATGCCGCCCTGGGCTCCTGCTGGGAGGAAAGGTGGGATATGGATAGACAGTCAGTCAGTCAGTCAGTCAGACAGACAGGCAGACAGATAGATAGATAATGTACAATATAGAAAGAATATTTTTAAAGCATGTCAGCCTTCTTTGCATCATTGTTGGGTGCCCTGGAGGCAGATGGTTTGCATAAGAGTCAACATTAGTCAGTATAGTTCGAGATTTTCAGCTCGAAAGCTTGGGCAGCAGAGCTGATTTCAGAGTCAAAAAACTTGCTATAGACCAACCCTGTACTGGAATAGCAAGCCAAATGTCGACATGAAGCAAGCAGGTGTGATGAGAACAGCAAGCAATGGAGCCTGGAAGGTTATGAGTGAGGCATAGCAGAATCTTAATTATTTATTTTTTACACTTTTATTCTACTCTTTCTCCAAACTTAGGGCAGCATTTCATCTTTTCGTCTATCCTGTGCAGTAGTCTAGGCCGACAATTTATGGCTTATATCAAATGTAAGTAACTTGTTCCCTTAGTGCAAAGATTTCAGCTTGCACAATGGAACTTCCCCCCCTCTTCTCCCCATGCATGCACTGTGCCCTCCCCAAATCTGCTCCAGAGGATTGGGGAGAACCCCAGAACAGATTTAGCAGGTGCATGGAAGGAGGACAGGGGGGAGGTTCCATTGTGCAAGCATAAATCCTTGCACTGACAAAAGGAGTTAGTTGGATAGTATCCAATGTCTAAAGTCACTTGGGCTGCATACACACCATACCTTTAAAGCACATACCCCCACCCAAAGAATCTGGGAAGTGTAGTTTACCCCTTACAGAGCTACAATTCCCAGCACCCTTGACAAACTACACTTCTCAGAATTCTTGCAGGGGGTGATGTGCTTGGAATGTGTTTGCTTGCTTGCTTGCTTTATTTATTTATATCTCTCCCTTCCTCCCAGCAGGAGCCCAGGGTAGCTTTAAAGGGATTTGTGTATGCAGCCCCAGTGAACTTTCATGACTGTGTAGGGATTTGAACCACAGCACATCCACCTCTGGTCCAAGTGCCATATGAATGATCAGAAGTAATCTTGTGGCTTAAGATTGATTGTTCTGATCAAATACTTCAAATCCTTTTTCTCTTCCTAATCTTGAAAACATTTTTACCTTGAAAAGGATGACATGAGATTTGAATGGTCATACAGAAATTCATGGCCTGATTTAGATGTTTCTGGGTACATCCAGTGGTCAAACATATGCATCCTGGTCAAACTTTAGTTTCACTTGAAAATTGCATATGTTGTCATTAGTTGGGCCAGTGCAAGCATGGAAGGGATGTACATTTGAATGTGCACTCAGATGTGCACTCAATGAAATATGCATAGATATCAAAACTAGATTTATGAAAACTCGCAGTTCCTGATCCGGCAAGTCATACATGTATAAAATTAAAGCTGAGAGTCTGGAAATTAAGGTGACTCACCTGGAGACCCAGAGAGGACCCCCAAAATCCAGAGTCTCTGGACACCTGGCAACCCTAGTTCAGATATCATGCAAAATCACAGTTAAGCTTCATTAATCATAGTCTACATGATGCCTACAGCAACTGCTATTTCAGGGTGGCTAAACTGTAGCCTTCCAGATGTCATTGGACATCAACTCTCATCATCTCTGATCATTGCTCATACTGGCTGAGATTGATGGGAGCTGAAGTCAAACATAGAAAGCTGCCTTATACTGAGTCAGATGAATAGTGAGTATAGTGAAATGTGAGTAGGAACTCAAGATATAGTTGAATGGGGGAATCAGTTGGGAGAGAGACCAGTAGGAAAATGAAAGCAGAGCTCTTGGTTACGCTGCAACAGACTGTTAAGTAAAGTTTGTCCCTTCTGACGAGTATTTGTGGTTCATTCCAAATCTTGCAAATATCACATGGTGTCAGAAGACTACCTAAAAGCATAAGGCAGTGAAGAATGGACCAGCTGAAGCCTCCAGGAAAGTTGGTGTTTGAAGGAAATGCAGCAGAGAACTGGAGAAGATGGAAGCAAGGGTTTGAATTGTACTACATTGCAAGTGGAGCAGATAAGAAAGATGAGAGACTCCAGTCAGCATTATTTCTGCATGTGGCAGGTGAAGAAGCAAGAGAGGTATTTAATACTTTCCAGTTTGATGATGATGCAGATAAAAATAAAATTCAAGTTTTGATGAATAAATTTGAAGCTTATTGTGTGCCCAGAAGAAATGTTACTTATGAAAGGCACAGGTTCTTCACTAGAATACGGAGTGAAGGAGAAAATATAGGCCAATATGTGACTGAGTTGAAGCTTTTGGCTCAGACCTGTGAATTTGGGGAGCTGTGTGATTCTCTTATTAAGGATCGCATAGTGTGTGGCATTCAGAAAGACAGATTGAAAGCCAAGTTACTGAGAGAGAGTGATTTAATCCTTGAGTGTGCAGTGAATATATGCAGGGCAGAAGAAGTGGCTGCAAAACAGATGAAAGATTTTGGGGCAACAGAAAAACAAATGGATGCCTTACAGGGCAAAAGTACCTTTGAAAAGCCAAAAGTAAGCCAGCCTCAGAGCAAATGGAGTCCTGGCACTACTACCAGGCCCCAAGAAAAGGAAATGCCACAGAGGCTTGTAGAAGCAGCAAAGGCCTGCTACAAGTGTGGTATCAGTCATCATGACATAAATGCTTTTTCTGCATATGGGAAGGAATGCAGAAGATGTGGCAAACTTAATCATTTTGCTAAAATGTGTAAAACTAGAGATAGAAAACTTCAAGGCAGACAAATGTTCTCAGTAGCAGATACAACTAAAAATGCTCATGATTTCTTCATTGGCACATTGAATTCTACAGCTCTGGAAGATGAATGGTGTGTGGATCTTCTCATAAATGATCACAAGTATGTGACCTTTAAGATTGACACAGGAGCACAGGCTAATGCAATGTCTTTAAAAACATGCAAAGCCTTGCAAGCTGAACCACTTCAAATACCAGATTAATAACCTACTCTGGAGAAAGACTACATGTGTCTGGTAAATGTAACCTGGATTGCAAATATAAAGATCAAAGAGCTGAGTTGGAATTTCACATAGTAGACTTTGATGCACAAGCTGTACTCGGTCTCTGGGCTATGATTAATTTAAATTTGATGCAAAAAGTTAATTTAATGAAAAGAGCTCCAGTAGATCAATGGCATGTTGCAGTTGAATACAAAGATGTATTTGAAGGCTTAGGTTGCTTACCAGAGGAATACGCCATCAAAATCAACCCACAGGTTCCACCTGTAATTCATGCACCTTGGAAGGTTCCACTAAGGGATAAAGTCCAAAAGGAACTGACTCGTATGGAGCAATTAAAAGTCATAGTTAAGGTAAAAGAACCTACAGAGTGGGTGAATTCAATTGTGGTTGTAGACAAGCCTGGCCGGGACCAGATAAGAATATGTTTAGATCCAAGAGATCTGAACAAAGCAATTTTAAGAGAACATTTTCAATTGCCTACTGTAGAAGAAATTACCAGTAAGCTAGCAGAAGCAGAATTGTTTACGGTTCTTGATGCCAGTAGTGGATTCTGGCAAATTCAGATGACAACAGTTCTAGGCTATGCACATTTAATATACCTTTTGGCAGGTACCGATTTACAAGAATGCCATTTGGTATCTCTTCAGCTCCTGAGGTCTATCAGAGGATGATCCAACAGACATTTGAGGGTATTGATGGGGTCACATGCTACATATATGATATCATGATTCGGGGAAGACCAAACAGGAACATGATGAGAGACTGAAGAGAGTTCTGGACAGGTGCCGAGAGAGGAATCTGAAACTGAACAAAGTGAAATGCAAATTTGCCATGACTGAAATAAAATATCTAGGACACATCTTAACCAAAGAAGGACTAAAACCTGATTCATCTAAAATAGAGGCCATCATTGATATGCCCAGTCCAAGTAACAAAGCTGATCTTCAGAGATTTCTAGGAATGGTGACTTACCTACCAAAGTTTATCCCAAATTTGTCAACAGTAACAACCCCTTTAAGACAGCTGTTGGCCCAAGATGTTGAATTTCAGTTCATGAAACAGCATTCACACAGTTGAAAGAACTATTAACAAAAACTCCTGTTTTGAAATATTATAATGTGAAAGAACCTGTAACTCTGTCAGTGGATGCTAGTTCTACAGGCTTAGGTGCTGTACTGTTGCAAAGAGGTGCACCTGTTGCATATGCTTCTAAAGCAATGACTGTGGCCCAACAGAACTATGCTCAAACAAATAATATAAATAAATAAATTTTATTTCTGAGTCGCCTATCTGGCTGAGTCAATGGAGTCAATAGAAAAGGAAATGTTGGCAATAATGTTTGGATGCACAACATTCCATCAATTTCTCTATGGCAAAAATGTGACTGTGGAAACGGACCACAAACCATTGGAGGCAATTTTCAGAAAACCTTTGCATAATGCACCTCCAAGAATCCAAAGATGGCAGTTAACACTGCAGAAATATCAATTACAAGTGTACTATAGACCAGGAAAAGAATTAATCATTGCTAATACCCTGTCCAAGGCATATCTTGAACAGGGTGAAGGAATAAGTTCTGAAGAAGCCGAGGTTGCTGTTAACCTCATGTTATCTTATTTACCAATCTCCGAATCAAAACTGAAAGAATTTCAGGTGGCTACTGAAAATGATAGCCTTTTGCAAATCCTGAAAAATGCCATTTTGCAGGGGTGGCCAGATAGAAGAGTAGAAGTTCCAGAGTGTATACATGTTTATTGGAATTACAGAGAGGAATTAAGTGTTCATGATGGACTCATTTTTAAAAGTGACAGAATCGTAGTACCACAAGATTTGAGGAAAGAGATATTGAATATTATACATGAGAGTCATCTGGGTGTTGAATTATGTGAAAAGCGGGCACAAGAAACTGTATATTGGCCAGGTATGTGTGCCCAAATTGAAGAATTGGTACTGTCATGTACCACATGTCACACCTTCAGAAATAAAAACCAAAAAGAACCAATGTTACCTCATGAAATTCCAAGAAGACCTTGGCAGAAGCTAGGAATGGACTTGTTTGAATTTCAAAGAAAGGACTATATACTTTTAGTTGATTATTATTCAAAATATGTGGAAATATGTTTGCTTGAAGACACTACAAGTAGATCAGTAATTTTACACTGCAGATCTATATTTGCAAGACATGGTATACCTGAAGAGGTTGTCAGTTATAATGGCCCTCAATTTTGCTCTAGAGACTTTAAAATGTTTGCCAAAGATTGGGACTTTGTTCACACAACATCCAGTCCGCTATTTCCTCAATCAAATGGAATGGCAGAAAGGGCGATCCAAACAGTAAAGAGGATTCTTAAGAAATCTAGTCTGAATAACACAGATCCTTATCTTAGTTTATTGGATTACAGAAATACGCCTACAGTAGATACAGCCTCACCTGCACAACTTTTAATGGGGAGACGTTTAAGAACCAGGTTGCCTACCTCAGCACCGTTGTTACTACCTCAGCAGGTAAAAGGTGACATACAGACACATCTGAAGAGAAGACAAGAAAAACAGAAGCTTTACTTTGACAAAGGTTTAAAGCCTTTACCACCTTTGCAGGTTGGTGATTCTGTTGATGTTCGGCAAGATGGAGTGTGGAAACCAGCGAGAGTGACTGGACAAAACATGACTCCAAGATCATATTTGGTTCAGACTGATGATTTAGCTGTCTACAGATGGAACAGAAGAGATCTTCAAAGCAATCCAAGTTGTGAACCAAAAATGGATGAGACTACTGAGACTGCAACTGCACCTCCATCAGAGGTAGACCTATCAGAGTCTCAAGACAACAAAAGTGGAACAGCTGTAGCACAAAGTGCCAGTGATATACCAGAAAAGATATTGGACTCTGAGTTACCTGTTACTACATCAAGAGGCAGAGTGATCAGAAAACCAATTCGATATAGACAGTAGTTTCTGTCTTTTTCTTTTTTTAAAAAAAGGGAGATGTAATGTGAGTAGGAACTCAAGTGAATTAGATATAGTTGTATGGGGGAATCAGTTGGGAGAGGGACCAGTAGGAAAACGAAAGCAGAGCTCTTGGTTATGCTGCAATAGACTGTTAAGTAAAGTTTGTTCCTTCTAACGAGTATTTGTGATTCATTTCAACTCTTGCAAATATTATACATCTAGTTCATTATTGTCTACACTGACTGGAGCAGCTCTCCAGAGTTTCAGGTAGGATTCTCTCCCAGACCTACCTGGAGATGCCAGGGATTGAAACTGGGACCTTCTGCAAGCAAAGCAGGTGCTCTACCACTGAGCTATGGCTGGAGGGCCAGAAGTTAGCCACCCCTGCCATTAATGATCTGTGGCTTTTTTCTCAGGGGTGACAAGAGCAGCCCCAAACCAGAATAGGGAATGTGTAGTAAGATTCCCATTTTCATCTGCATCTGAACATTGTGTTCTCACCAAGGGCAAGAAAGATGAACTTTGACCTACTGACTTCAGTAATGGCTGCTGTTATCTGGATGGAACTGGAATGCTGTGCTTTGGATTTGTCCTACAAACAGATATCCAAGTGTACATAATGTTCTGTATTATTTAGTCAGCACACTTTCATAATCATACTGATGTGTTCCACAGGTTGCCTTGCTGCAGCTTTATTCCATCCCCGGTTGGTGAGGCCTCCCCATTCTGAGTGAAACACTAGGGGACATGAACCTCCTGCAAGAAGTACCTCATTACATGAACAGGCCAAAAAAGTATGATATTGTACCATTGACACAGTACATGGGTGCAGTGAAGCATAAGGCAGAAAATGTTTCAAAGTAGTTGAGCAGCACCAGCATGCAGTATCTAGCCTCAAAATTTAAGAGACACAAGTTTGAAAACGTGAAAGGTGGGGAGGTGCAGGATAAAATATACCATATTAAGATGAAGACAATAAATCTAAACCAGCTCAGTTAAGATCAGCATTTCCCAAACTTCTCATTAAGGATATCTACCAAGCATTTTTTTTTCATTTTGTGACTTGTTCATTAGTCCTTAGGACAGAAATTACCACACCACTCTAGGGATGTTGTGATGATTCAGAGGGAAACACCTGCAAAAGCAAACGCTCCTGTTTGAATCCTTGGAAGTGGGTGTGAGGCAAGTAGGTGCAAGCAAGGCCCTGCTTGCCTTAAACCATGAGTGCTGCTGTTGCCTCCTCCTGCCCAGGTACCTTGGCAGCTCATGTTTTGCTACTAGGAATGGCACTGTGTGACTATTATTTGTGTCATTTCTGTTGGGGAGAAAGTAAGATACACTCAGAAGAGCTTCTCCTTGGCAGAAAGAGTGCAGTGCAGCTGTTGAAAACAATTGTTTGTGGTGAGGTGAGTTGACATGACAATTCTGTTGCAATTATCAAAGGATTAGCATGTCTGTGTGAACCAGGCCTTGCTGAGGGAACTAAAATGGTAGCATACAATATATGGAAGATGTCATTCTACCAGTTTGGACCCAGTGATATTTCAGAACATTTCTAGGGTAATGCATGTAATTTTTCACCTTTCACTGAAGTCAATTCAAAAACTACAAAAAAATGGAAGGTAGTTGCATTGTGTGCACACAGAAGCAACAACCAAGGAAGGGCAAAATGTACTCAAGTTATCAAACAGCAGAGTGCTTTCTTGGGTTCCAAGAAAGCAAGCACAACTTTAGTGAAATAAACTTCAACCTTATTTACCCAAGCAGTCTGTTTCCTTTATTAGATTCCAGAAATGATAATTGTGCAAACACGCAGTATAAAAGTTACAGTAAGAAATTTACATTCACAAGTTTAACATTTCAGTCTATTCACTTTCCCCAACCCCAACATAAAAATAGGACAAATAGGCAATTGCTCTTCCCAGTTCAACAATCCTGAAAAAGACTGAACTCTACAATGTTCTGTGTACATAAAAAGAGACCCGTATTATTTATGCAAATTTCTCTTTCCAAGTTAGCCAGTGTTAACCTATTGTAATACTGAAGAGAATACATGATACATTTCTTGTGGTAGTCCCTTTCTCTAAGACCCACATTAGACATGACGTCCAATTACTTGTATCTTTCCCTTGACATTTATTTTCCTCTCATGGATAGAAAAGCAGTCAAGGGGGTGCAAGTTTACATGGGAAAAGTGACATTGTGGAAACGGTTAGACAGTCTTGCCTCATTTCTCTGCTCAAACTCCTGAGAATGCCTTTGACTTTTTTTAAAAAATGGGGGAAAATATACATGCCACTGTGTTTCAACCTAGTATAGGTTGGAAGCTGTGTGTGTGTGTGTGGGGGGGAGTTGATGTATTAGGATATTTGTAACATAATGGACCAGATTCTCAGCACACTGAAAAAAAAAACTATTTCTCATCCTTTGAATTCAGAGCACAGGGTCTGGCTTTGATTTATTAAGATCAGTAATGCTGAATTAATTTGGTGGTATGAAACTAGTTCTTAATGGCTCAATTTGCACATACACTAAACTGAACCATGGCTAAGTGTAAATTTATGAGAGTGCAGGAACTCACAGTAAAAACTGTGGCTGCTTCACTCCTCCTTCAGTCCTGTTGCTGTCACGCTACCCAGTTTGGCTTAGAGTTACATATGAACCCACGCTTGTGCTTTGTCTCCCTCAGACAAACCATAAGCAACAAGCCTGAGTCTGAGCATAACTCTAAGCCGTGACTTAGCTCTGGGTACTGAAGTAGCAAGAGAACTGGAAAAGGAGTGAAGTGACCACAGTTTTTACTGTGAGTATCAGCACTCTGGCATATTAATGCTTAGCCATGGTTTGGCTTAGTATTATGGGCAAACCAGGCAAATTAAAGTTTAGTCCACAAAAACTAAGCAACATGAAAACATATGTATAGCTAGCTGTCGCTCCTATTATCAGTAAGACCAAATCAGTTTATACACTCTGAACATACAAACTAGGTTTCCAAGGAGAAAGGAAAGGATAATATTCTCCTTGACATCTTGATAATGATAACAGATGACAAAGAAAAGGCAGAAGTGCACAATTCCAACTTTGGCTCAGTCTTCTCCCCAAAAAGGGCCTATGACCCTCCCGGGAAATATGAAGTAGAAGGGTCAGGATTGGACCTTGAGATGGATAGACCATCTCTATTAGGTCAAGGAATACCTAATCACTTTGAACGAGTTCAAATTTGCAGGGCCCGATAAACTGCATCCTAGAGTATTGAAGGAACTGGCTGAAGAACTCTCAGAACCGCTCTCTATTATCTTTGCAAAATCATGGAGGATGGGTAACCTCCCTTGTAGACTGTGGGAATGCTGTGGACATAATATATCTCGACTTCAGCAAAGCTTTTGACAAAGTACCCCATGATATTCTGATTAGCAAGATAACTAAATGTGGGCTGGATGGAACAACTATTAAATGGATCCACAGTTGGCTCCAGAATTGTACTCAAAGAGTGCTTATCAATGGTTCTTTCTCAAACTGGGCGGAAGTAACGAGTGGGATACCACAGGGCTCGGTCCTGGGCCCAGTGCTCTTTAACATTTTTATTAACAACTTGGATGAGGAGGTACAGAGTATGCATATCAAATTTGCAGATGATACAAAATTGGGTGGCACAGCTAATATTGTGGAAGACAGAAACAAAATTCAAAGGGACTTTGATAGGCTGGAGCATTGGGCTGAAAACAACAAAATGAAATTCAACAGGGATAAATGCAAAGTTCTACTCTAAGGAAAAAGAAACCAAATGCACAGTTATAAGATGGGGGATACTTGGCTCAGCAGTACGACATGTGAGAAGGATCTTGGAATTGTCGTTGATCACAAGCTAAATATGAGCCAACAGTGTGATGTGGCTGCAAAAAAGGCAAATGCTATATTAGGCTTCATTAACAGAAGTATAGTTTCCAAATCACGTGAAGTACTAGTTCCCCTCTATTCAGCACTTGTTAGGCCTCATCTTGAATACTGCGTCCAGTTCTGGTCTCCGAAGGATGCAGATAAGATGGAACGGGTTCAGAGGAGGGCAACAAAGATGATCAGGGGACAGGAAACTATGAGGAGAGACTGAAAGAACTGGGCATGTTTAGTCTGGAGAAGAGAAGACTGAGGGGAGAGATGATAGCACTCTTCAAGTACATAAAAGGTTGTCACATAGAGGAGGGCCGGGATCTCTTCTCGATTGTCCCAGAGTGCAGGACATGGAATAATGGGCTCAAGTTGCAGGAGCCAGATTTCGACTGGACATCAGGAAAAACTTCCTGTTAGAGCCATACGACAATAGAACCAATTACCTAGAGAGGTAGTGGGCTCTGCGACACTGGAGGCATTCAAGAGGCAGCTGGACAGCCATCTGTCGGGAATGCTTTGATTTGGATTCCTGCATTGTGCAGGGGTTGGACTCAATGGCCTTGTAGGCCCCTCCCAACTCTACTATTCTATTATTGATTCTATGATTCTAAGACCTCTAGCCAAGCCACAATTCCTACCACCCTTAACAAACTACAGTTCCCAGGATTCTTTGCTGGAAGCCATGACTGTTAAAAGTGTTATAAGCGGGCTTTAAATGCACGGTGTGGATGTGCTAGTAGGGGTGTGCCCTGACTCTAATTCCCATGCAGGAACATTCAGACGTGCAGATTGTCACCTGTAACCTGACATGATACATCCCAGGAAAGGTTTGCTGTTTGGTTCTGCCAACCACTTAAACTGAACTGGTTACTGCTTTCATACGGCCATAGTCCTCACTGGTTCAGTAGTATTCACAACTGCCCCAGGAATGTCAATTGGTCATTGATGGGTGGGGTATACATGTCAGAAATAAAAATTATTTCCCTCAGACCTCTGATGGTGCTTGTGCAGAAAGTAACCATGGCTGCTTTCACACATTGGGCTGCTTGTGTTGGTTTTGTGGATCGAAATGGTAGCACCTTTGTCCCAATTTCTAAAGTTCCTTGCACTTTAACACTGCAGTACCTGTTGCGTTAACTGTGGCTTTTTCTGATGATACACGAGCATTTCACATAGTTTTTCACACTGCTGCAACTCACCCATCATACACATGTGCACTGTAGTTCCCCCATAACTCACTGTGCAGGTTGGTGTATGGACAGAGAGGTGTGTGTGGGAAAAGGAAGGGAAAGCCTACTCTGGAATACCGGTTTAATTTTTGGTAGGTAAAAAAAAGGCAAAAAATAATTGACGCATGCCTAAAGGATGGGAATGCATTACATGCTGGTATGCCTGTTACGTGAGCAGCTGCAGCTACTGCAAAACTTGTGCAATATTCTGGTGTCCCAAGCTTGCAAACAGACTGTTTCTGGAATCATTTATCATGGAAATGAGCACTAAACTTCCACTATATTCCACTAGATTTCTAGAACTAGCTTTTATGCTGTGTAAAAGGTCAAATAAAATTTGCAAATTACCAAGTAAGAAATCAGTGGAATAACGATATAAAACCCAGTGTGCAAGCAGCCCATTTCAAATGTTACCGGAGCAATATCAGTCATGACCACATGGAAGTGACAACCACCCCACTATATATATCCCTTAGTAAGAGGAATAGTGGATTGCTGTAGAATGTTACAGAATCGGAGTTTCATCTATATATATTTAACTGATGAGTGTTTTGTGCTTGTTTCTCATAGAATCTACTCTCCGCTCTTGAATGGCAAGATTTCTCTGAGTAAGAGGACCATGGGGACAATAATTTATTTGGTTTAAGGGCCCCTTATTTGCCATTGCTATCTTAACAGGGCTCCTTCTTGGAGGAAGGGTGAGATTTAAATTTAATAAAGAGACAAACAAACAAACATTTTTTAAAAAAACAGTGGAGGAAGGATGTGCTTTAAAAAAATTAAAGGAAAATAGGAAGCTATGCTATTTGATTTCCTGCTGAATAGAGGGTCATAGCGTGTGACAGAAAAGAGAGAGTAAAGAACCTTAAACTACCATCCTAAACAAATTGGCTGGGATTCTTCTCAGTGGTGCAGCTAGGCAGTTGTAGACTCTGGACTAGATAGCCTGGAGCGGAGGTTTAGACACTGATGTGATACACATAATTAATGTTTCTCTTTTCTTCCCCTCATTCCATGCTTCACAAATAATCATAGAATGGCAGAGTCTATAAGGCCATCGAGTCCAACCCCCTGCTCGATGCACGAACCCAACTTAAAGCATAATGTTACATTCCTGATATCTTTGAACAAAAAATAAAAAATACATTGATTAGGTGTTGATGCTGGGCCTCTTTTCCACTGCCTTCATTATCTGTGACTCTTTGGTCAGTCATGGGGGTGGTGGCCCTGGGCTGTGGGGCCCTGGATTTTTGCCCTGAGGTCCAGCCCCAGCTGCACCACTGATTCATGTCCCTTAGTGTCAATCTGTAAATCCTTCTCCACAACTCAGTTTCTAGGGATTTAGGAAATGGACCATTGGTCTCACCTGAAGGGTGATTTTCATATGAGGATGGCCATCACTGCGGGTATTAGCTCCACCTATCGTGCGAAGGCAAGAATGTTTTTGAAGTCAAGACTAGGGGCGTCAAGCCCCTCCCACTCTCCAGTTCATTCGCGAGTCTATAGAGAAAAATCTAAAAATACAAGAACAGGGCCAACAGGCCTGCCAGCAGGAAAATAATATGCATAATAACATGACTCTAACATAGCGATATAACAGAACTAGCAGTCTTGACTTCACTAGTAACTTTAAATACAATAGCGTAACAGAAATATATAACATCTCAGTAAAATATCTATACATCCTCCAACTGGGAGGGTCATGATGGCCGTCCTCATATGAAAATCACCCTTCAGGTGAGACCAATGGTCCATTTTCCATATGAGGCCGGCCATCACTGCGGGATGTACCAAAGCAGCCCATAAGAGGGAGGGACCACCCACATGCTAATCATCATTAAGAACCTGTTGCAACACTTGTCTGCCAAAAGAGGCATCGGCAGAGGCATAACGATCTATTTTATAATGCCTTATAAACGAGTGTGGAGTAGACCAAACAGCAGCTCTGCAAATATCAGCAACAGGGGCGTTGGTAGCAAAGGCAGCCCTAGTGGCCGCTGACCTAGTTGAATGAGCTGTTATACTAGCTGGAACTGGGAGTTTAAGGGACTCATATGCTAAGGTAATACATGCCCTTAACCAGCGAGATAAGGTAGAATTGGTTACTTTATGCCCCATAGACCTTGGATGAAAGGATACAAACAGAGACTCCGTTCATCGAATCTCTTGGGTCCTAGACAGGTAGGTCTTGAGAGCCCTCCGAACATCCAACGAATGCCAAGCCTTCTCTAGAGGATGAGCAGGGTTCGGGCAAAATGAAGGGAGTACAATGTCCTGATTGCAATGGAAAACTGAATTGACCTTAGGACGGAAGGAAGGATCAGTTTTCAACACAACAGTCCTTGTGAAAGACACAGAGATGGCAAGCCGAAGACAATGCGCCCAGTTCCGAAACTCGTCTGGCAGAAGTGATGGCGACCAGGAACAAGACCTTGAAGGACAGTAGACGTAAAGGCACAGTCCTAAGGGGTTCAAACGGAGGGCATTGTAAAGCTTGTAGGACCTTGGACAGACTCCATGAAGGAAAACGATGGACTACAGCCGGTGAATGTAAAGCAGTGCCTCTGAGGAAACGTTTAATGAACGGATGTGAGGAAATAGGGGCACCAGTGGGGGAGACTGAAAGAATGGACGACAGAGTGGACGCATGTCGACGTAGAGTGTTAGGTCTGAGTCCCATCATAAAACCGCTATGAAGATATTGCAGCACCTGATGCACATTGGCCTGGGATGGCTCGCAGTGGTGAGCCTGGCACCACTTGGAGAAAGCCACCCAAGTATGTTGATAAATACGGGTGGTAGATGGTCGTCTCGAGGCTAAGATAATATCAATAACAGCGTCAGACAGTCCAGCCGACCTCAAATGTCCCCGTTCAAAAGCCACGCTGTTAGATTGAGCCAAGTGGGATCCTGATGCCATACTGGACCCTGGGATAGAAGAAGATCTGGCCTGACTGGAAGTGTCCAAGGATCCATCACTGACATTGCAAGAAGATCCGAGAACCACGGTCGGCGTGGCCAATATGGTGCTATCAGAACCAACTGTGCCCTCTCGCTCCGCGCCTTCCGCAGTGTTTTGGCTAACAGCGGTATGGGAGGGAAGGCGTACAAAAGACCGTCTGGCCACGGTATGGACAGAGCATCCACTGCTTCCGCTGCTGTGTCCAGGTATCTGGCAAAGTACCTGGGAAGCTGGTAATTGCGACTGGAAGCAAAAAGGTCGATCGAGAAGACGCCGAACCGACGTTGGAGACGCTGGAATATGGTCGGATGAAGTTTCCATTCTCCCGGAATGACCTGTTGTCTGCTGAGCCAGTCTGCTGTCACATTCCAAATCCCTCTGAGATGCTCTGCTTTTAGGGATTGTAGATGTTGTTCTGCCCAGATGAAGATGAGGGAAGCTAGGTCCTGCAGAGGATGGGACCTGGTGCCCCCCTGTCTGTTCAAATGTGATTTTACACACGTGTTGTCCGTTCGAATGAGGACATGGTCCAAAGGGAACAGAGACTGAAAATGAAGTAGAGCTAAGTGGACCGCCTTGAGCTCCAACCAATTGATGTTCTGAGTCTGCTCTGCTGTGGACCAAACTCCCTGACCGTACTGGGAGTTGCAGTGTGCTCCCCAGCCAATGAGACTGGCATCCGTGGTGACAACAGTCCTGCAAGTTTCTCTGAATGGAGTGCCTCTGGAAAGATGTTGGACCCTCGTCCACCAGCGGAATGAAAGGTGCAGTGTGGGGCTCAGAGGAACTGTGCGATGATTGGAGTTGGCAATGTCCTGTTGAAAAGGCCACAAAGCCCACTGAAGGTGGCGAGAGTGGGCTCGAGCCCATGGCACAATGTGGATGGTAGAGATGAACATTCTGAGCGCCCTGGCTAGAAGCATGACGTCTGCGGTTGTTTGTTGCAACAAAGACCTCGCGATGTTTGTGATGGCAGTTATGCGATCTGGAGACAGAAACACCATCGCCTGCAGGGTGTCCAACATTGCCCCTAGATGTAGTAGGCATTGGGTCAGTTGAAGATGGCTTTTGTCGAAACTGACAAGCCAGCCGTGGGCCTGCAAAACATTGAGGGTGAGTGTTAAATGATGATGAGCCAGCTCCTCAGAGCTTGCCCGTATTAAAATATCGTCCAGATATGGGTAGAGATGGACCCCTTGAATCCGGAGGTAAGCCACTAAGGTGAGAAGCACTTTTGTAAATACTCGCGGAGCAGAGGAGAGGCCTAACGGCATCGCTCTATATTGAAAATGCTGGGGGCCAAAAGCAAACTGAAGGAACTTTCTGTGGGCTATGCAAATGGGCACATGGAGATACGCTTCCTTAAGGTCTATAGAAACCAGGAAGTCTCCTTCTTGCAGGCTTTCAGTAATGGAGTGGAGGGATTCCATTTTGAATCTGTGGTATTTACAAAACGGTTGACGAACTTGAGGTCCAGTACTGCCCTCCATGACAAATCTCGTTTGGGCACAGCAAATAGGAGGGAGTACACCCCTTCCGACCTCTCTGTATATATGCTAATGTATAACAAAAAAAGCATAGGGACTGGCTCTATCGCCGCTATGTCCAAGAGGTGATGTATAGCTGTCTGCATGATGCTGTGCCTGGCCGGCGCCCTGGGGCAAGGGGATGGATGGAATTTGTCTGGTGGAGTCGCCCAAAACTCTATTGTATAGCTAGAACAAAAAAGGTCCCTGATCCAGGCGACCTTAGTCAGACGCAGCCACTGGTCTCCAAACATTTATTTATTTATTTATTTATTTATTTTCATTTCTAGACCGCCCATAGCTAATAGCTCTCTGGGCGGTGTACAAAACGAGATTAAAATACAATATAGAATAAAATCAGTAACAGAAAGGAACACATTAAACTAAAACATTAAACATAAAACATTGAACATTAAAATGCCTGGGAGTACAGCCAGGTCTTAACCTGGCGCCTAAAAGAAAGAACCGTAGGCGCCAGGCGTATTTCCTCCGGTAAGCTGTTCCATAATTCGGGGGCCACCACAGAAAAGTAGTCTGCCACCAACTGGAAGTGCATTAGTACTGTTTGCGCTGGCGAGACCCTCCCCTATATGACGATGAAGTACCTCTGCACCCTTGGTACTGACCTCTGCCCTGGAAATGTCGGTTCCAGGTTCCCCTGAAGGAATTGGAGTCATAGGATCGGAAGTTGCGGCCTCGTCCTCCTGGCCGCGTTCCTCGAAAGGGCTGGTTAGTGCGGAAGGAGGGAAATCGCCTGAAAGGCCTATGATTGATGTTCTTGACAGTGGCCAAAACCAGTTTGTGGGCGTCTTTGGGATCAACCAGCACTGCCTTTAGAGCTTCCTCGCCGAAGAGCAAAGATCTGGAGTAAGGAGCCCGAGAAACATTCACTCTGGCTGTAGAGTCAGCTTGCCAGTGGCGAAGCCAGAGGGTCCATCGAGCAACTATCTGAGCTGTCATGGCTCGTGCCCCCAGTTGAGTGGCATCCAAAGTGGCATCAGCTACAAACGCTGCTGTCTTGTGCAACTTTATCAGTGACCTTCTGAGAGAGACAGGATCAGGGTTAGGGTCCTCTAGAAGATCATCCAGCCACATCATTGCTGCTCTGGAGAAGACGGAAACTGATGCGGAGGCGCGCATGGAGAAAGCAGTGGCCTCATGATTTTTGCGGAGAGCGAAATCTAATCTTCGCTCAGTAGCATCCTTCAGTTGGGATTCTCCTTCCCTTGGCAAAAGAGATCGTGAAACTAGGCTAGCGATCGGTTCGTTTATGCCGGGGATGGCTAGCTTAGTGGCAAAGTCAGGACCTAGGGAGTAAAGTTTGTCAGCCAGGTTCTTGAAGCGGCGCATTTGGAATGGATGAGACCATTCTTCGGTGGCCAGTTTGGCAATGGGTTCCGGCACCGGGATGTAATGCTCAGTAGGTGCAGGGGATTTGAGAACCCTGGCCCCTTTAATAGCTGGAGCGGTAGTAGTTGGAGGCGCAGCTTGGAGACCAAGGACGTTAACTACCCTGCACACTAGAGGCTGATAATCGGAGGCATTAAACAAGCGATACGATGTATCCTCCTCATGCTCCGAATAGTCACTCCAGTCGTCTCCTTCAGGGTGATCAGCAAAGGTTGACTCCTCCCCATACGAGGCTTCATCAATACATCTGCCTCTAGCTACGTCAAAGGGATTTGGGGAACCGGAAGGGTTTGCCTCGTGACACACACGTTGGTCCATAGTGCGTTGAGGTATGGCGGGAACTTGTGGTGGTGACTGCATTTGAGTGAAATATGACAGCATGCCCTGAAGTTGTGAAAGAAAATCATGGGACAGCTGCAGCCCCATTGAAGCAGATGTTTGTGCTTGAGTAGGTGGCTCTGTGGGTTGAGCCGGAGAATAAGCCCTGGGCGGCAACATGGAAGGAGGCTGGCTAAGTGTTAGCTGAGTAGGAAAACCAGCAAAGTCCTCCTCGTCAGAGGAAGCAGCAGGGGAATGAAATCTATCCATTAGCTGTTCCTGAGCTGCTGTGGTGGGGGTCGGCCCAGAGACATAGCATGGACGCTTTGGTTTGCTGTGGCTGTAAAGATGTTTAGTCTTAGCCAGTGCTTTAGCATGCTTAGTCTTAGTTGCCTTAGATGGTTGTGGCTTGGCTGTCTGAGACATGTCTGGCTGTTCTGCCATCTTATATTCACTTTGGGTGCAGTACACGGCCACAGCGGGGGCAGAATGTAGAGACCCGAACAGGCACAGTACACGACCACAGAGGGGGTAGAATGCACTGGCAGATGGCTAAGTACACGGCCACAGAGGGGGCAGAATGCACTATGGGATCAGCATCAATATAATGCAGACTAGATTTCAGGCTTGGTACACGGCCACAAAGGGGGCAGAATGTACAGTATAGACTTCAGGCTTGGTACACGGCCACAGAGGGGGCAGAATGTACGATTCAACAGCTTGTGCACAGTATCACAGTCTTAGCACACGGCCACAGATGGGGCAGAATGTACAGGTCAACAAGTTGTGCACCTAGCGCCAGAGCCAGCAAGGTTCAAAAGTCTAAAGCACAGTCACAGCGATAATGAGGCAGCCACAGAAGTACAGGTGCTAGCTATCAGCTAGTTGTCAGAAGCCGCAGCAGTAGTCATGTGATAGAGGGGTCCAAAAGACTAAGGAATCCCATCTTACACGTACGTACAAGGAGCCCTTGCCAGCTAAGCCCCCTTTGTTCAGTATGGGGTAGACTGAATACAAAGGGTGGGAAAGGGAGACAAACAAGATGGCATCCGTAAAAGGAGCGGGAGAGAATAATGATCAAAATGGCGGATTACGAAGGGGGAGCAATGGCAGGTACTGAACAGCCCAGCGGACTGAAAAAAGCCAGGCACTACCTCAGCAACGCGTTGCAGTTGCAGACCCGATAACACAATACCGGCTCTAAGCCAGTGGCGGGTCCTCAGGGAAGTAAAAAACTAAGCGCTGAGGCAGCAGGAGATATCAGCCGCAGCCACCGGCTGCAGAAGTCACCGCGGCAACTTAAAAGGCCGGGGGCCGGGGCTGGGGAGTAGAACGGCCAATAAAAACTAAAGCGCCGAGGCGGCAGCAGATATCAGTCGCAGCCGCCGGCTGCAGAAGTCGCCGCAGCAAAATTAAAGGGCCGGGAGACGGGAGACGGAGTCAAACCGTCGCCGAACGACAAACAACCGCCGAACGACAAGCCAAGAGGGCCGCAAGCTCCTGGAGGGGGAGATTCAAAAAGGTTCGAGCCAAGCCAAGCAGCGGGCCGAATCAGGAGCTGCAGCCACAAGCTCCCGCCTGAGAGGCTAGAGAACCGCAGCCGCGGTCTCTGCCAGAACCGTAAGGCTCAAAAGCTGGGGAAAAAGGGCAGGGCAAGGGAGGATCTCCCCAAGAGTTCCCCAGGAAACACGAAAACAAACGAATTAAATACAAGACAGAGGGAGAACGTGGAATCACATAAAACAACCTCCACACAGTGTCAGACAAACACACAAAACGACACAAGAAACTTAGCTAAAGCTACGCTATCTGCAAATATCAAACTTGTTCGTACGAAGGCAAGAATGAACTGGAGAGTGGGAGGGGCTTGACGCCCCTAGTCTTGACTTCAAAAACATTCTTGCCTTCGCACGATAGGTGGAGCTAATACCCGCAGTGATGGCCGGCCTCATATGGAAAATGAGCACTGCATTGGGTCAGGATTTCTGAAATACATCTTGAATCCCCCAATTACTGATATGAAACACAGATAATTGGCCCACTTTTCCATTGTGTGCATGTGCGAGGGAAAGCAAGTCTTCTATTTTCACTGCTTTTTATCACCACCTTCTATATTTTAGTCCCTTCTCAGTTCTTTGTCACTTCTTTCCTTTCACAACCTTCTACACTATTTGTAACAGGACAAATCCATGCCATCAGCTTGCCTCATTATAAGTCATCCTGAATTCAGTTGACATGGAAATAGGAAGCATCTGCATTCAATTCTTCCCCAAATGATCACCACACAGCAGTCCATTAACCTGCACTTGTGGATCAACTGGCATCACATGGTCAGTAAACTCATGGTCGTGAGTCTGGTATAAGCCAAGTGCTTCACTCTGTGAAAATATTTCAGCCGCAAGAAACATCCAAAAAGTACCCATGACCACTGTGTGCCACATGAGATTTACAAATGAAGGAGACATCTACAGCTCTATTTTATGCATGTGTACCTAGAAGTAAATTACACTGTGTTCAAAAGTTTATTCCCAGGTAAGTATAGTTTCCAGCTTTAGGACATCTTTCCTTTCCTGGTCAGCTGCCATTTAAAAAAAAAAATAGAAAAACTATTTAGGAAAGAAAGTTAAGGAAGAACTTTGTTTCAGATAAGGGAGGAATGAGGATGGAAAGACATAAAAGATAGTTGGAGATGGAGAAAAAAACATGAAAAAGAAGACAAGGATGGAAAAGTTAACTTGTCAGAACGCGGATTTTGTGCCAATTGAGAGAGAAGTAGCAATGTTAGAACAGTGATGTTGTTATGTGAGCTTGGGAAAGCTTTTAATTGTTGCACTGAAGCAATTACTTCAATATATTAGTATGTTCTGATGGTCCCTGGCATGTGTATGTGCTGTCCTCATTTATAAAAGGGGAGGGGAAAGCTAATGCGTTAAACAACCATGCTACAAGGCAACAGATTTAGCTAAATTTTCAGGCTTCCAGAATAATTCACAATAGGTCTAGCAGCACAAGTTATGCCCCTGGGTGGTACATAGGCCTTCCACCTGAATTCTGTTCTGGTCACATTATATTACTGACATCCTAATAGTATTTCATATTAGATCAAGGTATTATAGGATACTGCAGTTTTAATAAATTAGGTTTCCTTTGCTCTTTCTTGCATTTTTAAATAAAAGAAGCATGTATTAAAGCTTGAAATTTGAGGGAAAAATCACCACCAACATATTAGCATTCACTTTTGGCAAGAAATTCAATTAATTTTTTTTGGATGTCAGAACTCCAATCACATTCCGTTTCCTTTGCACTGGTGTTAAATGGAATTGGGAGGGACCTCAGGATCTGATGCAGAAGAGCAATAAATGGGAGTGTTCCTGGCTTAACTGGAAGTGATAGTTACTACCTGGGACTAAGACATGCCTACTTGTAAATATGTCTTACTGGGTTGTACATTCTAAGAAGCACAATTAAGAATGAAGTCTTGAAGTTTATTTAGAAAAATATCAGAAAACAAAGGGAAGAAAAGGCTTCAACCCTATTCAACCCTATTATTATTAATATTATTAATAATAATACATTCCATAATTCATCTCAGCATTTTTTGATACCACAGTTCATTTTGAGAACCATATGAATCAAAGAAATAAGGCATTGAATAAAAATTACATTCAGCAATATATAACATCTGAAAACCATCTCTTTGTATACTGTGTATTTCAGATATAATAACTAGTAACAGTTATTACCATAGAAACATCTAAACGTTTCTGGGGGGAAATTGCTCACCCCACCCCACCCCACTTGCTCCAGTGCAGTTCTGCTGCTTGCAGACTGATGAAATTGATAGCTTTGTACCTTAATTTCCTCTCCTATGTAAATGCCTTTGAGGGCTAACTCCTTCACCTTTCAGTGGGTGGGGAAAGCCCATAGCTCAGTGGTAGAGCCCATGCTTTGCAAACATAAATTGCCTGGTACAATCCCTGGCATTCCCTGCTAAACTTAGGTAGCAAGGCTGGGAAAAACCTGAAGCTCCTGCTAATCAGAAGAGTGAATGGCCTGGCCTGTTACAAATCAGCTTCCTACGTTCAAATATTCATATATGCAAGGATCCAGGGAACAGGATTGGAAAAGACTGAAAACTGGCAGAATTGGTGTGTGTCTGTCTGTCTCTCTCTCTGTGTATATATCTCTGTGTATATATTAATCAGTATGTCAAGTTTAGTTTATTGCTTCTAATAAACAAAGGTACTATTACAAAGGTAGCATAGATGTTGAGAGCACATTTTATATAGCATATAATGTAGACTTAGCGATATTAAGATTGGCAGAACATGGTAGTTTTTAATGGCATTGCTTTGTTATTTTACTTTTACTTTGCAGTACACACATGCAACTAGTAGTGCCTTAAAGACTGTGTTAAAAGTGGTATGTCAAAAACATAGAAACTTACTCTTTCAGTGTGTTTTTTTACTGAAATCAGGCATGAGTGGCATGCAGTAGGTTGCAGAAGAGAGGCAAAAGGAAATCCATTTCCAAAGGGTTTATAATCTTCATGCACAAAAAACCATTAGCATCTGTTAAAAGTGTTCCTTTTTAAAATACAAGATACATGCAATAAACCTATCATAGCTAAAGGTATTTACAAAATTTCATACATCCTTTAAACAAAATAATAATCCATAATAATACATGAAAGGCCAATGTTTAATATTGAACAATATTAAAAATAAATAAGGCATTATAATACAGTTTTGTTTAAAATTAAAAAAGTTACTTGTCAGTGCAGTATGGGTTAATATTCTGAGGCTGGTCTAGATGAGGCTTTAAGTGTGTACAGAGGGGAAAGTGGAATCAGTCCTGCCCTGCCCCTATAGGGTGTGCTTATCCTGCTTCTGGGTCCGGGGAATGTCCACGTGTTGGATGTAACATTTGCAGAGGGCCTACATGCATGAAATCCAGCACCCATAAGGTGCAGCTTAACACAAATGAACTCCAGGAAATAGCTGCATGTTCATGCTAGCACACAGTGTATTTCATGCCCCTAGGCGAGGGCTGGGGAATACTTTCTGGCCAGTCGACTGGATCCTTATGTCATCCAACCCTTGCAGTGCATTTTGACTGCCCACCTGCCAATCAACCGGCATCACTATGAAGTTAGGTGACATTTTTCCTTTGCCCGCATGGTTGAAACCAAGCCATATGGGCAACGACACAGGCCTTTGCAACTGCTGACAATCAAATTGATTTGTGGTACCTGCAAACCCCACTTTAGGCAGGGAGCTTCTTTTATATCTGCCATGTCATATATGACATCTGGAGTAGGTCAGATGGGTGTGGCTTGGGGAACTTTGTAGACAAAATTAGGACTCCTGCTAGGCCAAATTAGTCCCACAAGCTGGAGGTTCCCCAGTGCTGCCCTAAGGCCAGTGCAACCAGGGACCTGAGCCATTAAAACCTGGGATTCAAGTCAGTTTCATCAGTATTTTTAACTGTTCAGTTCAAAATTAACTTTTCCTAAATTAATGTAAAATAATTGTATCTGCAGTGTTTTATTCCAATATACTTTTCTTCTTCTTTTGATTTGATATAAACATTCAGACAGACACCAATATATTTGTAGGCCTTCCTTTGATTAAGTATTGGTTGTTTTTTCCACTCAAAATCATCTTAAATCAATCAGACATCTTGAATTGAAAAATCAGTTAATAGTTTTGAATATAATTATATCGAAATTCCAACAGCAGATATATACTTTTCTTTTTGTCCACCTCTGAGTCAACTATTTTGTATTTGGGACTAAGGTAAATGCAAAAAAACCCCTCAGTCCTAGAATTCCCCCCATATCTTCAGTGGTTTCCATGAGAATATAGTTTCTTTTGCCTCCCTCTCTAGCATCAGAGAAGAAGTATCACTTATTTTGATCTGGTTGCCATTTTATGTGGATAGGAGTCCAGTTCTCACTGGGGTTCAAGGCAATGGACATTTAATCTCTAAACCATTTTTGGATTCAGATTCAGGTTGCACTGAACATAAGAGCCTACTGGATTAGACCCATCTAGTCCAGCATCCTGGGCTCACAGTGCCAACCAGTTGCCCATGGGAAACCTGCAAGCAGGACCTTAGTGCAAAGAGCACTCTCTCCTCCTTCAGTTTCCAGCAACTGGAATTTGGAAGCATACTGTCTCCACCTGTAGAGGCAGAGCATAGCCATCATGGCTAGTAGCCACTGATAGCCTTTTCCTCCATGAATTTGTCTAATCCTCTTTTAAATCTATCCAAGTTGATGGCCATCACTGCCTCTTGTGGGAGCGAATTTCATAGTTTTAACTATGTGCTGTATTAAGAAACACTTTATTTTGTCTTCTTGAATCTTCCAATATTCAGCTTCATTGGATATTCACAAGTATTAGTGTTGAAAGGGAGAAAAACTTTTCTCTATTTACTTTCTCCATGCCATGCATAATTTCTATCATATCACCTCTGACTCACCTTTTTTCTAAGCTACAAAACCGGCAATGTGATATGAACATTACATATAATGGTTAGAGGTCAATTGCACCTGGAGGCAGCACAGGAACACCCAATGGAGGCAGAACAAGTATGGGTGATCCCACACTACTGCACGTCTTTCTTACCCTTAGAGTCTTGCCCAAAGAGGTCCTTACACTTAAGTAAAGCCAAGCAATTGGATGAATTACATGATTTTTAATTTTTGTAAACCTCCCAGAGAGCTTTGGCTATGGGGCGGTATATAAATGTAATAAATAAATAACAAAAATAAATGATTTGGCTGATTTTTTACTCAGTTTCTTAGGCCTAATTCACATGAACAGGATTCTCTTTATGTGATGGCAGAATGTGCATAATCCCTACCCACCCCTACATATATGGTTATTTGCCATTATGCAATTATACATTTAGGTTCCATTTTTATACATTTGCTTAGCTTTTATGGTAGACCTGATTTGTCACATCAGCCTGTTTATAATATATATTCAGATGTATATATCCCATTTGTTTCCATTTAACTTGCCTATGGCTTAACAACAATAAAGATTGATTGCTGGATGTAATGTGTCACAGGGGTGCTCGAGCCTAGGTGCAATTTGTGCAATGAAAAGATGGAGCAATTTTTCCTCATGTAATGCATTTTGTATGTTATTTTCAGTACTATATTCATTTTTATGCACATTTCCCCCTAATATATGCATTTTTGTAACCATCGCTTGGTAGGAGAACTGCATCACAAAAATTTGGATAAGTGAGAATTTTGAATATGGATTTGATAGATCCAGCTTTAAATGGAACTGAATTGAATTTCTCCCCCATCCCAAGCCAACTCAAATGTGACAAATATTTATACCAATATTACATACTGTAGATTCTGGCATTAAGTGGAACTCAAAGCTTAATTCTTTGTATGCCCAGCACTTAAATTATTATTTTTAATGCTTTATTGATTCAAATGTTGAAATACTTGTGAATACTAATAATACAATGTTGTAATGTTTTGTGTATGTTTTGATCTGTTATGTTATGACCTGGGGTTACAACATTAAACTTGACTAATAATACAACTCAGTGTCTGTTCATAGTCTGCAAGATAGTAATACAAAATAATTTAAAGATTAAAAAGTTATCACAGGAATATATTGCAATTAGTTTCCTCAAAGACCTCTCTTGTCATCTCTGCTCCAATGGAGAGTGAAAGACTTAATTATTACTAATCCCTTATTAAGAGAAAAAATTGTGCAAACCCGTGTGAAATATTGTGTGCTTGCTATTGACAGATCCCAAATAATAGCTTGCCAAATAGCAGGGTTTCCTCAAGGTCAACATTTTAAAGCAGCAGCTTGCACGTGACTCCCTATTAAATAAAGGCGACTATTCTCTCACTATGAATCTATTTGATCATAGTTCCAACAGTAGGAGATTCCAAGCACAGTGTTATCTGACATAACTATAACATCAGGTGATTGACAGGTGGACAACCCCACCCACCTGTCAAATTTGGCCCTAGAGGTTGGGAGATGGGTCTGACCCACTTGCCAGAAAAGGTTCCTCACTCCTGGGCTAGTGCCATTCATTAGTAACACTGGGCTTATTTGTATCTGGGTGAAGTCAGGAGCTTGGTGATGCTGGTTTGTTTTTGTTGAGAGACAACAATGTTCTTATGTACCTTCCTCACTGGTCTGTCTTCTAAGCCTTAGTACCAGAAGTTCCTAACAAGAATATGGCACAGTTCTCTGCACCAGAAGTCTTCTGCTTTAATAATCCTGCATGATGGCCTGAATGGAAAGATTTGCTTGCTTTCCCCTAGTTACGAAGTTCCAGATTGAGGAAGAATAGTGCAAGTAAGTCTCACAGCTATGAGATTGCTGGTAAAAAGGAGGTCACTTTAGAGATAGTTTGGTGCTTAGAATTCTAAAACCACAGCTGTCTGAAAGAATGCAGCTAAAAGAGGACTTAACACAGACCCATAGATCTGGCAAGATAATCTGAGTTGATAAAACTCAGGATACGGAGCAGAAACAACTTGGGAATGACTTGGACAAGGTAATATTTTCTCCACAAAACACTACATGCAGCTGCCATTTTGAAAAGAGCAAGTTCACTCCCCAAGTTTGTGGAAAGCATCACATACACACACCCTCGGGGGGGGGGGGCAAAAGAATCCAGTAATTTTTAAAAGTATGTGGCAGCAAAAAGGCCTATCCTTTCAGACTGTGCAGGAGATGTGGAAAGATTCATAACATTAGAGGTGTATGTCCAGTTAAAGGAGCCAGTGTAAGGACTATTTTTTTAAAAATAGGACATTTTAGATGTTGGGTATCATAACGATACTTTAGACCAAGTATCATTATGATACCAGCATCTTCTAATAAGAATGATGAGCTAAATTTTGCATAGCTCAACAATGGAAAAATAGAAATGCTCCTGTTATTATAGAGCGGCTAAGAAAAATCTGGGAGAAAGCACCGACAACAACATTAATGTAAAAAAGGAAAGCTGTAAGGAACTGCCAGCAAGATAATTTTTTGAGAGATGGGCCTTATTTATTCAGTTTTAGAACAAAAAAGTAATAGAATTCTAAGGAGAAATGTAATCTTTCTCCTTAATATAATAATTGTCAATATGTAAACTTTCCTTTTTTCTCCTCTCCTATTCCATGCATTTTCTCTTTTTTATTGTAAATGAATAAAATAATAATAAAGAGATTAAGAGTGTTGAGCTGCAACCTATGTACCTGGAAAAAAAGTAAGACATAGCAGGCACCTTTTCATGAAGCTCCATAGCTCACGTAGACACAAGTTAAAGGACAATGCTAAGACTTCAAGACATCCTACACTATATCAGGATGGCCTAAATATCTTAGCAATACTTCAGGACTGTCTAGAAGTACTTTGCTGACTGTGGACACCTGAGTGAATTTGAAGGCCTAATAACAAAAGGGAACAGTCCTGTTATACCTCAATGTATCAGGAAAGAAATCCTAGACATTATCATTCGAGGGCATCAAGGTTCAATCAAATGCTACAAGTGAGCCAAGCAATCAGTACGTATTGCCGTGAGTGAACCAAGTAGCCTGGTATTAGAACTAACATAAAGAACAGAATATTATTATGTGACTACTGCAGAAGAAAAAAAAATCAGCACAATTTAAGTAACCTTTAATCACTATACCTTTACCTAATGGACCTTGGAAAATGATCAGAGCTTACTGCTGTAAACTGAGACGACAACCTATTTGGTTGTCATAGGGTTGTATCCAATGTTTATCCAAGTCTCACTGAAATTAATGAATCTAGGTTAGTCATGCCTATTAATTCTAGTCCTCTTGAGTAGGAGGACTAGAACTGGATATAACCCATAGGCTTCTGTTCAAGGCATACTGAGATGCTTCCCTTCTCTGACCTTACCTATCCAGGCATTGTTGTGCAACTAGCTTTGTTGGTTTGGAATTCCAGGTGAACCTGTGACTGACAATTCAACCCAAGTTGTGGCAGCACAGTTCCAGTTACTATGAATAACTTACAGCTCAATCAAACAGTGTGGCAAATAGAGTAGTGCAAGCTGCAAAGAAAATCTTGAGACAGAGTGACATGTTATTGCTTTTTAAAGCTACAGGTCAACACTAGTGATAGCCCAGGAGAACTGCTAATAGGAAGCTAATAGGAAGACAAATCACAACACCTGTTCCAGGTCTGCAGAATAATCCCATTTCAGTGGGGTCTGATGTAGGAAAAGTTGCCATTTCAGATGATTAAACTAAAATAGATTATGAACATTTCTGTAACTGGCACGATTCAGAGCAAAAACTACCACATTTAGAGCCAGAACAGAGTTTATATCAAACTTGATGGTAAAAAGACATGGCTGGCTCCAGCCAGTGTACAAGGAGAAAAGGAACACTGAGATCTGAATCTAGAATTCTAACAAAAACCAATAACACCTTCCTATTCATGAGAAAGTACAATTTCCAAATGCAAAACCAGTATCTGAAAACCCAAGTCCATCTACTAAGACTATGCCTAAGCCATCTGGTATGATTGACAGCAGTAAGACTAGTTATTACCCAGATGGGAAGCACTGAGTTACTGGGAAGCCTTCAATATTTAAGAACAGAGCCCTGCTGGATCATACCATAGAATCATAGAATAGTAGATTTGGAAGGGGCCTATAAGACCATCGAATCCAATCCACTGCTGAAAGCAGGAATCCAAATTAAAGCATACCTGACAGGTGGCTGTCCAGCTGCCTCTCAAATGCCTGCAGTGTTGGAGAGCCCAGCACCTTCCTAGGTAATTGGTTATATCCTTGTACCACTTTAACAGGACGTTTTACCTGATGTTCAGTTGAAATCTGGCTTCCTGCAATTTGAGCCCATTATTCCCTGTCCTGCACTCTGGAATGATGGAAAAGAGATCCTGGCCCTCCTCTGTGTGACAACCTTTCAAGTATTTGAAAAGTGCTATCATATATTCCATCAGTCTTCTCTTTTCAAGGACCAAAGAACAGTCTAGTCCAGCATTCTGTTCTCACAGTGGCTAACCAGATTCCTATGAGAAGCCAATAAAGTAGGGCAAAAGTAAAATACCCCTTTCCTTCTTATGAACCCCAGCAACTGGTATTCAGAGACATACTGCTTCTGATACTGGAGGTAGTACCTAGCCATCATGACTAGTAGCCTTTCTCAGCTTTATTCTACATGAATTTGTCTAATCTTCTTTAAAAAACATTAAATTAGTGGCCATCACTGCCTCTTAGGCCATCACTGCCTCTTATAGAAATGAATTCTATAGTTTAACTCTATAGCTGGGTGAAAAAATACTTTCTTTTGTCTGTCTTCCTAGTATGCTGAGAAGATCCATGGACTCGCCAGGTATGCTGTCTCCCTGGAGGACAGATCAGAGATGGAAGGGTTGCCATCATTCATGAAGCCTACTGAAAGATATCCCTTTCTTCTCATCCACGCGGAAACAAATTATACTGCCAAGCAGAGCTATGAAGAAATCACGTCAGACTTTGAAGCTCTTGGAAGGAAATTCAAGGACTTTGGGGCCAAATAGTTTTCTCATCTATCCTTCTGGTACAGGGAAAGAAAAATACCACAGGTGAATGACTGGCTAGGAAGGTGGTGCAGATGTGAGAGATTTGGATTCCGGGACCACGCGCTACGCTTCCTGAAAGATGGACTGCTGGCAAGTGATGGATGGCACCTCACAAGAACTGGGAAGAATGTGTTTCATCACAGCATGGAGAACCTCATCAAGAGAGCTTTAAACTGAATCCTAAGGGGGAGGGAGATGTAAACTTGGAGGTAACGATGAACAAAGGCTTGTGCACAGTAAGAGGAACTGAGGAATGGCTCTCATGGTCCCAGTAACAGTCTTCATAAAAATATAGGAAGAAAGTCAGGCTGTAAATCACATGGTCTTCAATGTATACTAATGCCCAGAGTATGGGAAACAAATACGATGAACGTGAACTCTTAATACAGGAGAATAAATACAACTTGATAGGTATAACTGAAACTTGGTGGGAATACAGCAACTGAAGGACATAACTTGTTCAAAAAGAACAGAAGGAATAGAAAGGGAGGCAGAGTTGCATTACATGTTAAAAATATATATTCCTGCACAGAAATACAGGAAGATGAGCTTGGTAGCTCTACCGAGAGTATCTGAATTGAAATAAATGGACCAAGGAATAAAAGGAACATGGTGGTTGGAGACTACTGACCACCCAATCAAGGAGAAGATGAGGATGACATGTTTGAACAGCAAGTTGCCAATGTTTCAAGGGGCATGATGCAGTAATAATGGAGGACTTCAATTACCCTGATATCTTTTGGGAGACAAATTCTGCCAAACATGGCCCCTCCAAGAAATTTCTGACTTGTATTGGAAATAACTTTCTCCTACAGAAAGTGGAGGAAGCAACCAGAGGATCAGCTATCCTGGACTTGATTCTAACCAACAGTAATGATTTGGTGGATGAAGTGGCAGTTACGGGAATTCTGTGGGAAAATGACCACACCATACTTGAATTCTTGATTTTAATGGAAGCAAAAGCTGAGAGTAGCCATACGCATATCCCGTCAGGAAAGCTGATTTTAATAAACTCAGAAAAATGGTACATAAGGTTCCATGGCAAGTGACCCTAAGGAGAAAAGGAGGCCAAGATGGGTGGGAGTTTCTAAAAACAGAAACGTCTAAAGGCACAATGGCAAACAATTCCATCAAGGAAAAAAGGGGTAAGACTGCAGAAGAAGCCAATGTGGCTTCACAGAAAACTTGGCCTGAAATAAAAAAGGACATATACAGGAAGTGGAAGGAAGGCCAGATCACAAAGAAAGAGTACAAATAGGTAGCATGGAATTACAGGGACAGTGTTAGGAAGGCTGAAGCTGAGAATGAGCTGAGGTTAATGAGAGATACCAAAAGCCACAAAAAAGTTTTCTTCGGGTACATCCATAGTAAAAGATAAGAGAAAAGAAATGGTGGCACAGCTACTCAATGAGGATGGCAAAATGACAATAGATGACAAAGAAAAGGCAGAAGTGCTCAATTCCTACTTTGGCTCAGACGTTTCCCAAAAGAGGGTCTATGACTCTCCTGGCAAACGTGAAGTTGAAGGGGCAGGATTGCATCTTGAAATTGATAGACAAATGGTCAAGGAATACTTAATCACTTTGAATGAATTCAAATCTGCAGGGCCTGATGAACTGCATCCTAGAGTATTGAAGGAACTGGCTGAAGAACTCTCGGAACCACTGTCTATTATCTTTGCAAAATTGGGAGGATGGGTGAAGTGCTGGATGACTGGAGGAGAGCTAATGTTGTCCCTATCTTCAAAAAGGGTAAAAAAGAAGAACCTGGGAACTACAGACCAGTCAGCCTGACACTAATCCCTGGAAAAAATTCAGGAGCAGATTATAAAGTGGTCAATCTGTAAGCACCTTGAAAAGAATGCCATGATTCCTAGAAGCCAACATGGATTTATCAACAACAAATCCTGCCAGACTAATCTTATCTCAGTTTTTGATTGGGTAATCTTCCTCGTAGACTGTGGAAATGGTATGGACATAATATGTCTTGACTTCAGCAAAGCTTTTGACAAAGTGCCCCATGATATTCTGATTAGCAAGCTAGCTAAATGTGGGCTGGATGGAACAACTATCAGGAGGATCCACAGTTGGCTACAAAATCATACTTAAAGAGTGTTTATCAATGATTCCTTCCCAAAGTGGGGGGAGGTAACAGGCAAGGTACCCCAGGACTCAGTCCTGGGCCCAGTGCTCTTCAACATTTTTATTAATGACGTGGATGAGGAGGTGCAGGGAATGCTTATCAAATTCGCAGATGATACAAAATTGGGAGGGATAGCTAATACTCCGGAAGCCAGAAACAAAATTCAAAGACATCTTGATGTGTGTGAGTATTGGGCTGAAAACAACAGAATTAAATTTAACAGGGATAAGAAGAAAAGAAACCAAATGAACATCTTGGGATCTTGGGATTGTGAACCAATTACCTAGGGAGGTGGTGGGCTCTCCAACACTGGAAGCCTTCAAGATGCAGCTGGTCAGCCACCTGTTGGGAATGCTTTAATTTGCATTCCTGCACTGAGCAAGGGGTTGGACTCGATGGCTTTATAAGCCCCTTCAACTTTATGATTCTATTAATCTTCCAACATTTAGCTTCATTGTATGGTTCTGAATTTTAGTATTATATGAGAGAGAAATTTTCTATCTACTTATTCCACATCATCCATGATTTATACACTTGTACAATATCCTCTCTTTCTTGCATTCTTCTTAACTAAAAAGCCCTAAATGTTGCAGCCTTTCCTCACAAAGGAAGAGGTGACAATGCATGTTTTTTTAATAATGTAATTGCTGTTTTTTAAAAAATAATATTAGTTATTTAATTTTTGTAGATTGTATTGCCTTCATTGATGTATTTTTATGCTTGTACCTATTTTTTTGTAAGCCGCCTTGAGGTCCTTTGGCCAAAAGGCAGGGTAGAAATAAATGCAACAACAACAACAACAACAACAACAACAACAATAAAGAGTTGCTTCAGCCCCTTAATCATTTTTGTTGCCTTTTGCTATATTTAGTGACTGATTAGCTGAACTGTCAAATGTTTCAACAATGCTGATTTGTTTCATAAATTTGTAAATAAATAGAAGGGGGAAGCTATGCATATACAGTAGGGCCCCACTTTGCGGCGCTCCACTTTGCAGCGTTCCACCGATACAGCAGTTGTCAACTGCAGAAAGGTCCCGCTCCTACGGCGCTTGTTCCACTTTTATGGTGTTTTTCGGGTGCCATGCACCATGTTAGACAATGTTAGTCAATGTGTTCCACTTTACGGTGGATTTCGCTTTACGGCAGCGGTCCGGAACGGAACCTGCCATATCAGCGGGGCCCCACTGTAGTGTCATTTTATAGTTTAGTCACTGGGCAGAAACTAGACTTAGCTATACCTGGATACAACCAGAAGTTTCCTGTTGCCTCTCTTGATTAAGAGAGGCAATAACGTTCTTGCTGAATTTTCAGATTACTGTGTCCTTCTTCCATGACACGCTCCACCTTCCCCTTTTGATGTTTTGGAAAGGAGAGCAAGAAAATGTGTGTGAAAGAGAAAACATAACAATCAGACCCACCGCATAGAGAGATTTCCCATGTGATGCTGTTAGCGGGAACAAATAAAATCTTTGTGTTGGTCTCTTTCTGAATGGAGGGGCAAAGGACATTTTGCCCCCTTCAAGTGTCCTTTTTTGCATTGAAAATGTATGTTCCCTGAATCTAGCATATCACTAATTTAAATCATGTAAGAGATGTGATACTGGCTCAATGGACAAGAGATGTGCATATTGATGCTCTGTTAACAGTTGCCAACTCCTAGAGCAGGGATGGAGGATCTCAGGCCCTCCAGAAGTTGTTGGACTGCAACACCCATCAGCCCCAGCCAGCCTAGCCAATAGTGAAGGAGCCCCACCCAAAAGCTCACTGAAATTAATGTAATGGTGGCATTTAATGCTAGTCCTACTCAGAGGAGACCAATTGAAGTTAATAGATATGACTATCAGATTCATTAATTTCAATAGGTCAACTCTGAGTAGGACAGCTGAAGTCCCCTTCTTTCTCTTGACTTAAAGCAGACTATGAGTAAAATCTAACATTATCATAAGCCACTTTAGAAGTTTTTGCTAGTGGCATGTGTTTTAAAATTAAAACAAGCAAGATTATCATCACACAGGAACACAGAGGTGAATGTTCTAAAACTGGGCACAATCGACTGAGAAGCTCTGCAGAAGCCCCAATGAAGTGAATGGAAACTGAGGAGCACAGTATGATGGTGCTCCTAGCACATCAATTAATGCACCAAGCTTCTCAATATCTTTTAGCATCTTTAGATAGAATTCTTGTGGTTTTAGCAGACTGTTACTTCCAGCTTTCTGTGAATACGACGAGAAGCTAAGAGCAATAATTGTAAACAAAAATCAATTAACAATGGCAGTCATATCTGAAAGCTTCCCAGAACATTCATTTTTCTTACCAAAGTTCACTATATTTTATGTACTCTGTTCTTGAGATATGCAGATGTACAACAGTAGACATTTCCTCATTGTAAAAAAAGAGAAAGAAATAGTAGTAGTTTCCAATCATACTTTCATTTGTATACCAACTGGGATTAAGACAAATGTCATTAAGGGGGAGGGAAAAAATAATCAACAAACATCTGGACATTTTCTATGCTAGTAAGACACTTGGTGACTCTAAAAGGAACACTCAGGTTGTTGGTGATTGGATTCCAGCTGGGGAAAATTGGCTGAGATGGTTGTGGAAAAATGGGATTGGGAAAGATAAGGGTTCAGCCCCCTCCTCCTTCTCTTCTACAAATCCCCAGTCACATCGCAGCAGAGAAGTAGCTGCCAGGTTCCCAGATCTTGGTATTCAATATAATCTTACTGAATAATAAGCACCAAAGAGGCAAACCACTAAAATGTATTCTGTACATAGCTCATTGAAATGAGTGTGAGCTGCCAAGGAGAAAGTTTGATTTGTATAATTTCCATTCATATCAACATGATGTACAGTGGAGACATTTCAGATGGGCTGCACTCAGTGAGACTTAATAAAAAGAAAATGGGGAAGGCAGGCAAGCACAAATGTGTGCATACAAACACACAGCACACACGCCGCAACATTTCCTCTAAACATGTCAAATTTGCAACATTATTATTAAAAGTTATTCCTTTCATTTGTGATACTGGAATCTACATTGTGCAAATAGATGTGCTGGTACCTTATTAATCCACCCTATCAAAATATGAGGTTAAAAGTTTGATCTTAAAAAAATGTGACTCAGCTTGTATGTTGGCCTATGAGAATCTCCAGATGGAAGGCAAGGGCAAAGCTTGTGCGGAAGTAGAGTTATGCAAAACACTGGCATCAAACAAAATGGATGGGATCCAAATGTTTCATTGCATGAATGTAACAAATTTTGTTCACAGAAAAAATCTTCATAGCAGAATTGAATCATATATACGTATAGCTTGGCAAATGCTTCTAATAAAAGATTGTATAAATGGTCAGCCACTTGGCCTGTTGAAAAGGCATAACTATACCTCAACACTCTTTTGGCATGCATGCACCTGTCACTTGAGCAGCATTTATCCAGAGGCATATTAATTTTATTCCAGATAAATTATCTAGAAGCTCAATTCACACATGTTAAAACACAGTAATTTTTAAGAACCACATTTGTTTACTTGAGCACTTGCTACTTCCTACATTAAAGCAAGTGCTGGCAATGTCTTGTTTTTCAAATGTTGTGGTAAATGACTCTATAATGCTTTCTTTAACCTCAGATATGTCTTATTTTCCCTATGTCCCTCCCCCAAACATTTTAGATGCAACCACACTGGATATGATTATAAGAACATTCTCTCACTCTTTGACATTGCAGGATGTAAAATTTCTATACCTACAAACCTCTTGCCATTTTTATATAGGAAATGTACGTGTGTGTATGTGTACATACACACCGTCTCTCTAGATCGTGTGTGTGTGTTGCTGTTAAGTGTCAGAAATCAAATACTCCCAACTTTTTGAATGAATATTGACAGTCACCAATGCCAGAATTTGTCAAAATTCAGTGGTGAATGTTGACAATCTCTCTCTTTCTCTCTCACACACATTCAGTCTCACCATGACTTTTTTTGTTAATTCATTTACCCTTTAAAATTGCTGATAAAAAATTACTTCTCTTCAGAAAATCAGCAGCAGACTTTTCTTAACAGAACTGCTAGCCCTTTTTGGATCCATTCCACAAGTTCTTATATGGTGTTCCTAAGTTCTCTTTGGTTGGATTGTAGACATCTTGGTTGATACCAACTCCTGTAGCCTTAAGCTTCTTCATGAAAATTTAGGTGACCTCTGCTTTTCACATTCATTGCAAGTGGCGCAACCAATATCTTCATTGCTTTCATGCTTCTTTTATGGCTGGCACTGAAGGAAGATAATGAAGCGTCTGATTGGTGTGGGTTGATGGTACTTGAAGTGTTCCAGCCCCAGCATTTGCTGAAAGGCTAGGTGATGAGGGCATAGATGGGCAACTTGTGCCCAGTTTAGTCTTAATGTTTGCTCGCCCACAAGGGTACATTTTCCGTTCTAAGTTTAAAGATCGTGTTTGTGAATTGTTTCCATTGGCCTTTCCTTCAAGAAAATAGGTCAACATTTCACCTTTGCCTTTGACACTGACTTTACCCCGACATACAAAATCATAACTGCACCTCTTCAATATGCGCTGGACATCTTCTGTAACCTGCAAATTAAAGAAACCAGAATCATTTATGACATATTGTGTAACACTGTAGTGAACCTTTTGGCCCAGGGTTTTATGGGACGGAGGCGGGAAGGAGAATAGAAGCCCAACAAAGATTGGGGTGTGGGTTATTTTTTGAGAAATCTCTCTGTGTGTGATTTTCCTCTTTTTTTTTTAAAAAAAACTTATTAGCTTTGTTACAGCTCATAGTGATGACAAGGCACTTCCTGGTTTGAATGCTCACAGGAATAATGCTATATATAAAAGAGTTATCTATATAAAAGCAGTTAAACCTATTACATATACAAAAACAATTATACAAAAATTGTAAATAGAAAAATAGTTTTAAACAACAGCACATGGATAAAACAAGTTCAAATCCAAGACAGATACCAACTGGGCTAAAGATTTTAGAAGGCTCCCTACATCATCATAGAGTGATTTCCATGGTCAATTGCGGGGGACAAATTTGCTGCCCTTGGCTCCTGCTGGGAGGAATGACGGGATATAAATCAAATAAATAAATAAAATAGATTTGGAACAGCTCTAGTTTTAGAAGCTTAAATCCTAAAGCAAATTATCTCTCTTTATAAAAGTCAGCCTCCAATACTACAGTAACTGGAAATAGGGCTTTTTCTGTGGCTCAGCCTTGCAAGGCAGATCTGCCTCAAGTCGTTGATAGTATATTAATTGTGAGGGTTTCTCTCTGCTTCTAATATTATTTTTATCTTCTATCTGGTGGTAACAGGGATTCATTTTTGGCTCCTGGTAGCTGCAATTTTATATATTTTGTTACTAATAGTGATATCTGCTTTATCTACTATTTTTATTATCTGATTTATATCCCACCCTACCTCCCAGCAGGAGGCCAGGGCGGCAATTCCACTTGGGGACACTTCTGCAGTTAGGGCCAAAGCTGCCCTCCACCCAGGGGTAACTGGTATCACAGTTCCAGTAGGGATATATTTATTTGGTACATATGGGAAAGTGTTCCACACTTTTCTTGACTGAAAACAGTGAGGTAGGTAGAGCCTCACATATAACCTGAAAAGCAATCCACTGTTTACTTATTCCACAAAGACTGTTATAGTTTTGGAGTATTATGAAAACACTTACCTGAATTTTACCTTGCACTCCAGTACTATCCATTCTACTAGCAACATTTACAGTGTTACCCCAGATGTCATACTGCGGTCTTCTGGCACCAATAACACCTGCCACTACAGGGCCTACATTAATACCTGAAACGGTGACAGTGGCCATGAATGTATATAACTTTTGCTCCAATATCTATTTCATATATCTAAAATGACCCAAATGTCCTAAAAAGAACAGAACAGATGCTAAAAACTAGCTTCCTGTATGAGCTTTCCATGCAGAGTAGTTTGAAGCTGAACTGGGTTTGTGGTGTGGTTCAATACACACAATGAGCTGAGATGAGTGGGCTTGCCCATTTATAAGCTTCCCTTCTCTGCAGTTTCTAAGAATGAAAGGTGCTAAGGCTCAAGCCTTCATAGAAGATAAACCACCTCCCTGAAAGCCTTGCTTTATCTTAAATGGATAGAATAGACAATGCTTATTTGGTGGTGAGGGCAAATGAAATACCACATACTCACAGGCACTTTTCCTTGGGCCCCTGCACACATGCTTTTTATTGCACATTCAAGATGATTTGTGCTCATGATGCTATTGGGGTGGTTTTTGTGCAAAAACTTGGGCAGTCAAATTGCTTCATTCCAATCAGTGCTGAAATCTTACAGTTTTTTATACCACAAATGTTCTAGTTTATTTTTGTCCCACTTATGTTGCATGACAGACCCTCTGGAGAGCAATAATGTGGTGGAATTGTGGAAGTATCACAGAACAAACTAAAGCAGAATAAATCTGCTAATGCACTGTCATTACATCAAGAGCATATTGCAGAATACACCTGCACTAAAACACTCGCCTGGGCCCCCCTCTTTGTTACTATTTCACACTTGGCCATAGATTCTGGGGCAGATACACCCAAGTTGTGTGCACTATTCACACAATCAAGCTGACACTTTGATAGCTACAGTTATCATGGGTATGTGAATAAGATGTGATTACTTGAACATATGGGCAGCTGACAATTTATGTCACATTTACCATTTACCATTTACCATCAACCCACGTGGACTGAATTAGTAGTGAGTGTAACAATCACACAATTATATCACAACTTTTGACAGCTTCCTCCTGTTTAATGAAATGTAGGTAAGGATGAGAAGAAATCCAACCTATCTGTCTGTATAGTGCCAGAACGCCTTCTTTTTTTTACTACTTTTACTTGCAAAAATGTTTAATAATCTAGCTACTTTCTCCTTGTGAGAATTGTTTGCAGTTGTGCCTTTAGAATTTCCTTTTTTAGAACTCCTACCCATCTTGGGCTCCTTTCCTCATTAGAATTGCTTGCCATGGAACCTTACTTATCATTGTTCTAAATATATTAAAATTAGCTTTCCTGAAGTCCAGGGTACGTGTAAACACCTAATATCTCTAAATGGGTGCATCTGGAGGATATATTTATTTTATTTATTTAAAAGCAATTTTAAACTGTTTAATATTTTAAAAATCTTTAAGCAGATGCCCCTTTCTTTGCTGCTTGTGAGCTTCTCCCAATTTCTGAATCCTTGTCCCAGCTATATGAGGAAGTCTGGAATTCCCATTCCTAGAAGAGTAACTTCTAATCTGCCTTTCCTTCATTGGCTGTACATATTTAAATTGTAATTAAATTATCAGTAGTTTATTTTACAGGTTTATAAACTTCGACAGCGACAGCTGTGTACAGCTGCTATCTAGACCAGTGGTTTCTAACCTGGGGTATGTGACCCCCAGGGGGGCTGCATAGTGATCCAGAGGGGGCGCAAACAGTAAAGAAATGGAACTTTTTTTTTTTAAAAAAAGTCTTCACTCCCTGGATGCCGTCTGCTTCTCACTGCTGCTGCAGACAACACCTCCCCCTTGCTACAAATGAGAGCGGAGGACATTTGCTGAAGTACCAGAGGGTCTTTCAGGTGCACCAAGAGCAGGCATCTGCCTATAAAACATGTGGCAGACACCAAAAGAGGCTGAGGGTGGAACTACCAAGAAGAAGAGGGGATTACTGTTGCCAACTCCCCTCTCCTCGCACTGCTACTCCTGCTGCTGCCCTTATTGAGAATGATAGGAGAGGCCTTTTTGTGAAGCAAAAAGAAGCAAGGCCATAAAGAAAGGCTGCTTTCCCCCTTCCTTTGTGGCAGCTGGCCGGCCTGCCTTTCTTGGCTCCTGCTTTGCTGTCACCTCCTTTAAAAAATTATTCTTATTTGTGAAGCTGTCCAGATCTCGCCTTCAGCCCAGACGGAGCCAAAGAGAGGAAGCTCAGGACTTGCTCACCCCCCGATCTCTGAGGCTAAGTGTGTGTGCCATCATCCCGCCTTTCTTCCACCTACACTCCACCCCCCACTCTCTCTCCAAGATGCTGCGGCAGTTGAGGGCCTCCCATGTGCCCAAATGCATGCACGCCTGCAGATGCTTGCAGAAGAGGCAGGTGTGTTTGTGTGTGTGCATGCACTGATCTGTCTCCTGCTCCACTGTCATTCCCCAAGTGCATGCTAACCAAGTCATTGGTTCCGATGATCATCCCAAGGCCTAAGAGCGCTAACTCCCCTCCTCAATCTATCCACGCTTTTGCCTGTACAATTCAGCATCCCCACCTCTACCACATTGCTGCGTCTTTATTATTATTTTAAAAAAGCTCAGCAAGTTGGCTGAAGCTGGAGTCCACATACTGCAGCTGAAATGTATTTATTTAATGGATTTATTTATTTAATTATTATTACATTTCTATTCCACCTTTTCTCCAAGTTATTCAAAGTGGTGCATATGGTCTCCCCCAATTTCCATTTTATCCTTACACCAACCCTGCGAGATGGGCTAAGAGACTGTGTCTGGCCCAAGGTCACCCAGTGGGCTTCATGGCTGGGTGGGGATTTGAACCTGGATCTTAGTCCAACACTGTAACCCACTGGTTACAGGACTATCTTCAGACTGTACATCTTCAGACTGTCGGGGGGGAGGGGAATCCCAGTTTGATTGGACCTTTGCATTAAGAAAAAGAAAGCAACACCCCCCTGTCTACAGGGAGCTTTTTATGGAAAGGGATATTTGGAGACGTGATTTTGCCACCCACCATTTTTTCAATTAACAGAGACTAAAATTATAATTAGCATGGAGGAGGGTCATGAAATTTTTTGAGCTTACAAAGGAGGTCCCATAATCATAAAGGTTGGGAACCACTGGTCTAGATCATAGAAGGTTTCCTGCTTGTAAACCTTTAACATGAATTTGGTGGCAACCTTAGCAACGTAAGATGTAGAACTAGGTTCCCTCCCGATGTCCTTTTTTTTGAGCATTAATCATAATTTGTGTTCCTGTTATCAGGTTGATGATATGCGATTGTACTTTCAATACAATTTGCTCCTGCAAGTTTCAGGGAGGTCATACTGCTTCATTTGCTATAGGTGCATGTCCAGTTTCCTGCTAAAATCCTGTAACTTTTAATACAACATATGTTATTCAATGTATTTATTTATTGTCCTGGTTTTGCTGTGCTACAGCACAAGAGTGCTCCTCCGGACAGCAATAATGGAGGAACATTGGGGAAGCATCGCAGAACACCTAATCAAGCAAAATAATGTGTGGATAGTCCAGTACATATTCACCACATGCTGCAGAATACACCTGCCCCCCCAAAAAATCAGTCTGGAAGGCCCCCCAGTTCCTGAAATGTGACTTACCGACCCGAAGAACAAAGTCATTGTATGACTGATAGTTGATTTCATCAAGAACGTCAAACATTTCTATTGCAAAATCAGCCAGTGTACTGAGATGGGAATATATTGATTTCTTTGCCTAGTTTTTTTTATAAAAAAAGAAGGCAATACATTATTTATTCATTTACGTTTCCTATCTTTCTTTGAACTGAAATCAGGCAGTTTCAAACACAATAAAGTTTAAAAGCACACTTTAAAATGAACAGATAAACATTCAACACGGTAATTTTTTTAAAAAAATCATATGGAGTCTTTCTAAATTAAAAACAATTTTTAAACCTCCAGAAGGTTAGATGTATTTAACACCCCTTCTTTGGGGTGATTGTTCCACAAGAACTGGACCATAGTGGAGAAGGCTGGTGCTCTATAGCTTCGGGTGTGTTTTTTAAAATCATAACGGTTTGATCTATCAACGGCTGTTAGTCATCATAATAGCTAAATGGAGCATCCAAATTCAGACAGTCAGCCACTAGATAATACTTGATAGGGAAGGCAACAGCAGGAGATTATTGCCATCATGCCTGCTTATGGACTTCCCAGACACTTCCATTTGAATACTGGGAAACAGGAAACTGAACGAGACAGAATTTTGGTCTTATCCACCAGGACTCTTCTGTGTTTTTGAACTCAATGTTTTTAAACCAACATAGACATGATGTCTGCAATGTGACAGTGGGCCTGGGAGACTGAAGAGGATGAACAAGCTTGTACAGTGAACAAAAGAACAGCCATGTGGGAATCAAACAAAGGAGTTCATCTCATCCAGCAACCTGTTTCCAACCAGATGGCTCTATTGTCCTCTTCCAGTGTTGCTGGAAGCTCTTCTAGCTTGCTTGCATACAAGCATACAGCCTCTGAACATGGCCGTTCCACATAGCCACTATTAATTTGTCTCATTCCCTTTAAAAGCCATCCACATCCATGACCATCCCCACATCTTGCTGCAGTGGATTCTATGAATTAATTTTCCATTGTGTGTAGAAATACTTCCTTTTGTCTGTCTTGAATCTATTCTCAGTTAATATAACTGATGATCCTGAGTTCTGGTATATAATGCTAGAGAGGAAAACCATCTCTTGATCCATTCTGTCCATATCATTCATAATTCTATAAATTTCTGTCACAATCCAGCCTGAATCAGTTTGGAATTTAGGATTCAGCTGAAACAGGTGCATAGCCCTAATAAATAGTTTGATACCATTGAATTTTCTTTCTGTTATTTCAGTTAATATGGGAGTGATGGAAATTAATATGACTAGTCTAAAGCAGCCTTTTATTAAAAAGGGAGGGAATGATTACTTACAGAAGAAGATGCATCTTCAATAAGGCAAAGAAAGTTTAGGACTGCAATGAATTTTCTCAGTCTCGAGGCTTGAATTCCTTTCATTCTTACTAAGTAAGCAGCAGCACTTAAGATGTTCCTAACATTTTGCTTATTGTAAAAATATAATACTCCATGTATGAGCATAAATATTACTGGAACTTTATGAAATACTCAAGTTACAAGATGTCAGGTCAATGTTTAACATGTGAAACTAATTTATAGAATTGGACACCCCATCCACTGGCACTATGAAAAAATCTAGTCCAGCATTTGCACATGGTGATGGGCTGGTGGTGGCAGGATGGATAGAAAGGCATTACTAGACAATATGATAGAGTTGGGCTATGGAAACAGACAGGGAGGAAACACCAGACTGGAGCACTATCTGAAGGAGGAGTGGAACAGATTAGGTATCTGAGTGGGCTGGGTGAGGGGACCTACGTAGGGATGATAATCAGACAAAGGAATTAGCTGTCACTGCATTACTGAGCTAAATTCAAGGTATTACTGTTAGTGTATAAAGCCCTAAATGGTCTAGAACCAGGTTATCTGAAGGAACACTTTATCTCTTATACACTGGCTAGATCACTGCAATCAGTGCGGGACACATAAATGGGCTCAAGTTATGGGAAGCAAGATTTTGACTGAACATCAGGAAAAATGTTCTAACTGTTAGAGCCATATGACAATGGAACCAATTATCTAGGGAGGTACTGGGCTCTTCAACACTGGAGGCATTCAAGAGCAGCTGGACAGCCATCTGTTGGGTCTGCTTTAATTTGGATTCCTGCGCTGAACAGGGGTTTGGACTGGATGGCCTTACAGGCCCCTTCCATCTCTACTATTCTATGATCTGGAAAAGCCCTCTTGACTGCACCACAATTATCTGATATTGGTTTAGCTTCTACAAATTAAGGCTTTTAGTACAGTGGGACTGATAATTTAGAACACTGTTCCTATTGAAATCAGACAGGCACCTACAATTCTGAACTTTCATCACCTACTGAAAATGTACTTGTTTCGCCAAGCATTGTGAAATAATTTTTTCAGTGTTGGTCATTTGTTTTGCATTTTTTATTTTATAGTTCTATGATGTTTTAATGATTTTATTGTACACCATCTTGATTTTTTTAATGAGTTGGCTGTTTGTAAATACTCTTATAAAACAAACAAAAACTATAGAAGAGATCTGACAACTTATGATTCAGCAAAGTAACACAGAACTCCACGTGTCCACGGTGACTTTCCAAGGGCTTGTTATGATCACTTGGTGAATGCCTACCATTAAATACAACACACACACTCCACCCCCCACAAACCAGGAGAAAGGTCTCAAGCATCAGGCAAGCCAAGAATGCATGACTGGTACGCTGTATGTGGTTTGGTGGGTCACAAGCTAGATAGGCCTAGTGCAGAAAGTGTTGAAATTTGGACATCACTTAAAAGTGATTGAAACTTCACTAACAAGATTAGTGAATGTTGTGGAAATTTTACAAGGATATTATCTACTTAAACTTCTGAAGGAGTGTGTCAAATACTCAGCTCAATTTGGATAGCCCCCTCTGCTAGCAAATAAAAAATACACCAGACAAAACATATTTAGTTTTTGAAACATTTGACCTGAATTACCCAATAACAAGTCATTTTAAGAATTGTAGTTCAAAGACCATTTATCCTACACATAGGAGAACATCCCCTCTCCTTGCTTGTTTGACCAAAAAGATACAGATACAAACCATAAGGGATTAATTCAGCATAGAAATTTATCAACAATTGCATCACCAAATAAATATCTTAAACTATAAATATATATTTTTATTTGAGGAACATGGAAAGTCCGTAATAAGCGAAGGAGCCCTGCTGAATTGGACCATGGATGAAGCTTGACAATCAATTATCTGGCATCATAATGATGTCAAGTGACAATAACGCATTTGAAGTGCATTTCCAAGCAGTTGCAATCTAGGCCACTTCTAAAAGCACTTCAAAGGCAATGTCTCTCAGCACCCATCAGCTGACGGGTGCTGAAAGACAGCATTCAAAGTACATTTCCATGTGGTTTCTATTGCTTGGAAATGCACTTCAAAGTGAAGGCCATACCTTTACTTGCCTCCCATGACATCATATATGGGTTGGTGTGGTTTGGGGAAAATGGCCTCATGGGCCAAATTAAGTCCTTGCCAGGCTTACTTAGGCCCACCCCAGCCCTAACATACAGCATCTGACACCAAATAATACATAGCCATTATGGCTAGTAGACATTGATAGTCTTATCGTCTGTGAGGATATCTATTAATGATACTTTGCAAACATAAGACTTAATGAGATACATTCCAAATGCATCCAAATAGCTGGTTTCAATGTCACATTACTGGAACTGTTTCTTTTCACCATTTAATGATATTATTACAAAGAGTTACGGATTATATTCTGGCTCATTTGCTTTTGCCCTCAAATCAATGTTATTTTCCCACTATGATTCATGGAGGTACTTCTAAGTTAGCTGAAGTAGGAGCAACTTGGATCTGCAAAGGGAAAGCCTACTTTGCTGCAGAAGGGCTCTGCAGAAGGAAGTGTTCCTCTGAGGCCAATTCACCCTCTACTTCCTTTCTACATGATCTCAGAACTTAGCTTAACATAATGACTTCCTTGCTTGCTGCCTTCCAGCTTGAGTCTATACATCATTACTTATACTATAGATTAGCGGTTCGCAACCTGGGGTTGGGATCCCCATGGGAGTTGGAAAGAGCCAAGAGAATAATTATTTATTAATTTTAAAATTAAAAAAATAGTTAATGGCCAGTCTCTGTACCACCAACCTGTGAGCCTGCACTGCATGTAGATGCAGCTGCTTCTGCCTTCCCTTCCTTCCTTCCAGCCAGCCAGCACAGTTAATTCCCACACACAGAGAGCTGAGCAGCGCTGGAGGGAGTGCATCTAGAAGAAGGGCCAGCTAAGCTTATTTAAGCTCCAGCACCTCTCTCAGCTCTTTTCTCAGCAGCAGTAAGGGAAGATAGATCAAGCCGATTGGCTCTGGCTTTAGATAGAGAGGGATCCCAGGAGGGGTTTGCCTGCCAGAAAAGTAGTCCTGGAGCATCCTTCCATGAATACATACCTGGGCACTTATTAAAAATTCACTGAACAATTAACTTATAGTACAATTTATACATGTCTACTCAGAAATAAGTTTCTTCATATTTAATGGGGCTTACTCTCAGGTAAATCAAATTGCAGTAATCAGACCAGACTAAGATTCTGTTGAAGCTTTACTATTTGGAGGCGGGGCATGGGGATTTACTGATTAACGGAAGTAAAAAAATTATGTCTATAATGCTGCAACCATGTCTACTCAGAAGTATGTCCTATAGGATTCAGTGGAGCAACAGCCACTCAAGGTAGGTTTGGTTGAGGGTTAGTGGCTGACCCTGGGCAGTAAGTGAGCAAAAAAATGATGGGTTTTAAAAATGTGAAATTGCACATGCTTAGTGTAGTTTTGTTGCTGTTTATCAAGGCTTTGAGTGTTTTTTTTTACAGTTGTATATGTTCATTATATTTTTCAATATTTTAAAATATGTTAAGTTCACAAAATTTTGTTTTTACTCTTAATTTGAGTTCTTTGCATGGTTAAAGGTTGGCATTGGGGGAGAGTAGGGATGGAAAGATCTGTCTGTTTCGCAGAGCTTGGAAAAGTTACATTTTTGAACTACAACTCCCATCAGCCCCAGCCAGTGGCCATGCTGGCTGGGGCTGATGGTAGTTCAAAAAAGTAACTTTTCCAAGCTCTGCTGTTTCGTTTCTCTCAGTTTCTCATTTTTCCAATGTTAAATTCAGTTCTCTACATTTCTACAGCAATCTGTGAATTTTTTTAAAAAAAATCCTCATGACAATTCTCTAACATTTTAGTGCAAATTTCTCCAAATAAACCCATTTTTGTAAGCAGTTTTGACAAAGGTGCACATTTTTGCAGCCATTTCTCATCATTTCATGCCTTTTTGCATGCTATTTTCACTCATGTATTCATTTTTATGCACACTTTCCACTAATATATGCATCTTTGTAAACGGTGTTTAGTTAGCGAACTGCATCCCAAAATTCTAATAAATGCACATTTCGAAGGATGTCTGTGCTTCGGTTCTCATATCATTTTGGAAATTCTGATTTTGATAAATTCTGCTTAAAATGCAGACTGAAATGAAATTCTCACCCGTCCCTAGGGGAGAGTACGGCTCTTGTGCCTTTAACAGCTATGTGGCAGGCACAAATTCAACAATCAAATTAAGCTTTTTCTAATGTGCAAATACAATTCTTGGGAAGCTTCACCTGTTGACATTCTGTCTCTTAGACATATTATTGTTGTCATATGGAGCTTCCTGAGTCGAGTGTTGAAGAGGAGGGAACATTTTATACAGTTGGAACACTTAAAACCAGAGTCCAAATGCCCTGGCATCCACCAGGCTCTGTTCACCACTCTGGGCAGTTTACTTTTATCTCCTTCCTTTCATTTCCTTCAAAATGTGTTAAAAGTTGTTTATATTGCTGTAACTTGCCCTGGGACCTTTTGGTGAAGGGCAGGGAATAAATACCATCATCATCATATTTTGTTTCTGTGATTAATAAAAAGTGACATTATTTAACGCTTCATTAACAGAGACTAAAATTACAACAATTAGCATAAGGGGATCGCAAACATTTTTGAGGTTACAAAGGGAGTCCCGTACTCATAAAGGTTGGGAACAATTGCTATAGATTATGGGAATTCAAATCAGGAAGAACTGCAGGTTCCAGTATTATCAATGCCACTCCAGAAAAAAGGTATCAATAATTCAAACCCCCCAAATCCTCAAAGGAAAGAGAGTGCAGGATTTTGGAGGAGATGCACCAGGAAATGGTTCTAATAGTCCCAGATGGCTTCATGGGGCAAAAGGCATGCTTAATTCTTTTCTGTCTGGTATTTGAAAGGTTTGGCTAACTTTGGGAAGAGGACTATCAAATATTCAGGGTGGAAGAAGTTGATGTGAGTTTATCTGAAGGGTGGTCACTAGAACTGGGCAGTTCCTTGTTCCATGTCTGCCAGAGCCCCAGTTATAGTGGGTAATATGAATGATGAATCCATTGAAGTGTCCAGAACACGGTCTTGTCTTTCGTTATTGGATGAGTTTCAGTTGGTGCAGCTTGAGGAAGTGGACAAGGTGCTTGGAATGGTGCGGGCGACCATGTCTGCTCTAGATCCTTGTCCATCTTGGCTGGTCAAGGCTAGCAGGACTGGTACCACCGGCTGGGCCAAGGAAGTGATAAATGCCTCCTTGAGTGAGGGAGTAGTCCCTAGCAGCCTCAAGGAGGCAGTAGTGAGACCTCTTTTGAAGAAACCTTCCTTGGACCCAGATAACTTGAACAATTATAGACCGGTGGCGAATGTCCCCTTTTTGGGCAAGGTTCTGGAGCGGGTGGTTGCCGGTCAGCTCCAGGTGCTCTTGGATGAGACCGATTATCTGGATCCGTTTCAATCCGGTTTTAGGCCTGGTTTTGGCACTGAAACAGCCTTGGTCGCCCTGTACGATGACCTGTGTCGGGAGAGGGACAGAGGGAGTGTGACTCTGTTGATTCTCCTTGATCTCTCAGCGGCGTTTGATACCATCGACCATGGTATCCTTCTGGGGAGGCTCGCGGAGTTGGGAGTTGGAGGCACTGCTTGGCAGTGGTTCCGCTCCTACTTGGCGGATCGTTGCCAGAAGGTAGTACTTGGGGAACATTGCTTGACACCTTGGACTCTCCATTGTGGAGTCCCTCAAGGGTCGGTTTTGTCCACCATGCTTTTTAACATCTACATGCAGCCTCTGGGTGCCGTCATCAGGAGTTTTGGAGTGCGTTGCCACCAGTACGCTGATGACACGCAGCTCTATTTCTCCTTTTCATCTTCTGCAGGTGAGTCTGTGGATGTGCTGAATCATTGCCTGACCGCGATAATGGACTGGATGAGAGCTAGTAAACTGAGACTCAATCCAGACAAGACCGAGACACTGTTGGTGAGTGCCTTCCCTGCTCAGATGGTGGATGTTTACCCTGTTCTAGATGGGGTTACACTCCCCTTGAAGGAACAGGTTCGTAGTCTGGGGGTTCTTTTCAATCCTTCCTTTTCTCTTGAGGCGCAAGTGGCCTCGGTGGCAAGGAATGCGTTCTACCACCTTCGGTTGGTAGCCCAGCTACGCCCCTATCTGGACAGGGATGACCTCGCCTCAGTTGTTCATGCTCTGGTAACTTCTAGGCTGGATTACTGTAATGCGCTCTATGTAGGGCTGCCCTTGAAGACAGTTCGGAAACTTCAGCTAGTGCAAAACGCAGCAGCCAGACTGCTGATGAGGACCAGCCGGTCAGCGCATATAACACCTGTTCTGGCCCGTTTGCGCTGGCTACCTATTTGTTTCCGAGCCAGATTCAAGGTGCTGGTTTTGACCTATAAAGCCTTACACGGCGTGGGACCGCAATATCTTGTGGAACGCCTCTCCCGCTATGAACCTACCCGGTCACTTTGCTCAGCATCTAAGGCCCTCCTCCGGGTACCAACCCATCGAGAAGCCCGGAGGACAGTTACTCGATCTAGGGCCTTTTCTGTAGTGGCCCCCGAACTGTGGAACAGCCTCCCCGAAGAAGTACGCCTGGCGCCTACGCTCCTATCTTTCCGGCGCCAGGTTAAGACCTGGCTATGCTCCCAGGCATTTTAAGCGTTTATGTTATAATTTTTTTTTTAAAAAAAATTCTTTTCTTTTGTTCCTGCTTGTGTTCATTGTTTGTAGGCTGATTTTATTGTGATTTTGTATTTTAACCTTTTGTACACCGCCCAGAGAGCCATTCGCTATGGGCGGTTTATAAATGAAACAAATAAATAAAAATAAAATAATAGTGACCATATTAATCCTTAGGTTCTTATGGAAAATCCTGGACCTGATCCTGGGGAGTAGCCTTCTGAAGTGGAATGGATCTACCTGATAATGCCATAACCCAAACAGACCTTGGAATCCTCTGAAACAAAGGCTTTAACGAGCCATGTGGTCTGTTGCATCTTTTAAGAAGATATGAGATATGAAGGGGAAGCAGAATGCCTCAAAGAAGCAGGATGGCAATGAAACATTTCCCTCTAGAGAAGGATTTGGAGCCATGTTTGCATTCTCTTTTTAAAATTCTTGCTCCTGATACTGCTCCTAAAATAAAGTAATCCCTAAACAAGGATGTTAAAGTTCCCATAACCAATTTAGGCCCCTTAATTTTAAGTGTATGCAGCATAAGATTGTATAACCTAAATTTTATAATGGGAATGCAGGTAAACAGTCAACTAGCTGCAGTTCCCTTTTGAGTAAACGCACATGGCAAATCTGTGTTTGTTTCTGTGTAATATATGAAAGAGCCCAAAGTGTGAAAGACAGGGAGCAACCTTGTCAAAATGCTACTTTGTCCATCTTTCTGACAAAACAAAAACACAGGAATTGGAGGGAGTGGTGAAACTGAAGGCATGAAGCAATTGAAAGCCATGTCTTTTAGGGTCCCTACCTTGTTTCCTGTTCCACCTAAATCTGAGCAATCTCTTAGTATACTACTGTTCTAACACCATTCTTAGCATCATTTGTGAAAATGATCACAGAAAGCATTCCAAATGGAAGACTTCTTACCTTGGTGCCAGTAGTTGGTGCGAGTCCCACTGCGGCCATATATGTGCTGCCGATTGTCTTGATTTTTTCAATGTCTTTATAATACTCTTTGTCCATAAGCTTTGTTTAAAACATAAAACTGTTAAACATTACATAATATTTTAGATAGGAAAGAAGAGTTTGTGCATGCATATTACTTTTCTGTTTCCAATTCTTTGTGCTGCCTCACATTTACAGCAAATTTCCTAAGGACTCAGTGAGCTTGAAATGAGACCCTTGATCATTTCCAAGATATCCGTTTTGGCCTGATATTATTTGCAAAAAGCCTTATCTGATTTGATATAGGCCAGGGGTTCCTAATGGTGGTCCATGAGCTTCATTCTGGTGGTGTGCAGCATGTCATGGATTTATGGTTGAGATGGCAGATGACACATCCATTGTATTAAATATTCATACTGATTTTAAATGGTGTTTTAGTTCTTTCGTTTCTTTTATTGCATTTTATTATATTACAATTTGAGTTCTATGGAATAGAATAAAATACTATATGTAAAAAAGAAAAGAAACAATAAAATGCAATTAAAAATCATACAGCATCTAGCAAATTGCTACAACAGGCAGAAAAATCATTAACTAGTCTACCAAGACCCTCAGCAATTTTCAAGTGGTCCTTGAGGAAAAGTTTGGGAACTGCTATAGGCTTAATTGGAAGAATTTATTATTGCACAATTAATCTTACCAACCTTTGCTTCACCAGCTTGATGCAAGGAAGTCGGGGGGATATAGAAACAATTTAATAACTCCAGCAAAGAATACCTAGCCTGTCATCTACTATGTATTTTGGAAAGTTGTTGGCCGGCCTGCCTGTCCGTCTGTTCTATATGCATTCAGACTCCTCTTGAGATATTGTCACTCAGTTTGGCATAATCATTCCTGAGATCAAGGGGTGGGTTTTGGCCTATATTTGGCTATTGTCGGACACCATTTTGAATCAAAATGGCGGACTGAACCATTCCAAATTGCAGTGATTTGGACATCTGTTGAGATATTGTCACCCATTTTGGTGTGATGGTTCCTGAGATGGCCAAGTAGGTTTTGGTGTATGTTTGGAAACCATCAAATGCCATTTTGAATCAAGATGGTAGGTCACACTGTTCCAAACTCTACTGACTTGGACACTCTTGAATATGTAGATGCCCACTTTGATGTGATGGATCTTGAGACGGGGGACGAGTATTGGTCTGTATCTGGATATTTTTGCATATCATTTTGAACCAAAATGGTGGGTTGAACCTGACTGAATTAATCTAAAACTGCACTGATTTTAACTAAATTTGGCAGGAAACTAATAAGGATGTGTTCCGGATTTGCCCACAAACCGTATCTCAAACCAAATTAGGCTGATCCAGGCAGATCCAGGCTTCGACTGATTAACATAGCCCGAGATAACCTCTGGTAGGCTACCTGGAGCAATCCAGGGCTTTGAGGGGGTGGTGTGCTGGGCAGAAAAGAGAGAAAGGCAACCTCTGAAAAGAAGAGTAGGGGGCTGTTTGCAAGGGGACTTTCAAACAGTTCCAGCGCTATGCTTTGGTTGCATGTGCCTGCTTGCTACAGGGCAACATCCACATGAGTGTAGTTCCATTTGATCAGAAGCTAAGATTATATAGACAATTTTTGTCTAATTCTGCACAATTTTTATTCATGTTGTTGTTGTTATGTACCTTAAAGTCGATCACGACTTATGGCGACCCTATGAATCAGCGACATCCAATAGCATCTGTCGTGAACCACCCTGTTCAGATCTTGTAAGTTCAGGTCTGTGGTTTCTTTTATGGAATCAATCCATCTCTTGTTTGGCCTTCCTCTTTTTCTGATCCCTTCTGTTTTTCCCAGCATTATTGTATTTTCTAGTTAATCTTGTCTTCTCATCATGTTTCCAAACTATGATAACCTCAGTTTCATCATTTTAGCTTCTAATGGTGGTTCTGGTTTATTTGTTCTAACACCCAATTATTTGTCTTTTTCACAGTCCATGGTATGCGCAAAGCTCTCCTCCAATACCACATTTCAACAGACTTTTCCTCTTATCTGCTTTTTTCACTGTCCAACTTTCACATCCATACATAGAGATCGGGGATGATAAAATACACCTTGTCTCACACACCATTTGGTTTCTCCATATACTGTCCTTACAGTAGCCTCTTGTCCAGAGTATAGGTTGTGTATCAGGACAATCAATTCACCAAAGTATGTTTGCGATATGATCTCTGGTGCCTCTTCCCTTTCTGAATCCAGCTTGGACCTCTGGCATTTCTCGCTCCATATATGGTAAGAGCCTTTGTTGTAGAATCTTGAACATTACTTTACTTGCATGGGATATTAAGGCAATATTTCGATAATTACTGCATTCTCTGGGATCCCCTTTCTTTGGAATTGGGATGTATATTGAACGCTTCCAGTCTGTGGGCCATTGTTTAGTTTTCCATATTTGTTGACAATTTTTTGTCAAAATTTGGACAGATTCAGTCTCAGTATTATTATTATTGTTTATTTAATTTGCATCCTGCCCTTCCACCCAGCAGGAGCCCAGGGCGGCAAACAAGGCACTAAAAACACTTTAAAACATCATAAAAACAAATCTTAAAATACATTAAGACAAAACAGCGTTAAAAACATTTAAAACACTTTTTAAAAAGGGTTAAAACATTATTAAAAACATATCAAGCAATTCTGACACAGACACAGACTGGGATAGCTCTCAACTTAAAAGGCTTGTTGAAAAAGAAAAGTAGCTTGTAGCAACTCTTTTTGTATGCCATCTGTTCCTGGTGATTTGTTTCTTCCAAGTATTTTAAGAGCAGCTTTCACCTCACATTCTAAAATTTCTGGTTCTTCATCATACGGTTCCTCCATGAATGAATCTGTCACCCTTGCATCTTTTTTATAGAGTTCTTCAGTGTATTGCTTCCATCTTCCTTTTATTTCGTCTCAGTCTGCCAGTGTGTTCTCCTGTTGATTATTCAACATCCCTACTCTTGGTTTAAATTTCCCTTTCATTTCTCTAATCTTTTGGAATAGGGCTCTTGTTCTTCCCTTTTTGTTGCCCTCTTCTATTTCTATACAATAACTATTGTAATAGTTCTTTGTCCCTATGTACTAGTTGCTGTATTGTTGCATTTGGGGTTCTAACCGTGTTTCTTTCTCCTTTTGCTTTTGCTTTCCTTCTCTCTTTATCCATTTCAAGAGTTTCTTCAGCCATCCATTGAGGTCTTTCTTTTTACCTAGAGGTATTATCTTTTTGCACTCTTCCCCCATAATGTCTCTGGCTTCATTCCATAGTTCTTCTGGTTCTCTGTCAACTAAGTTAAAAGCCTCAAATCTGTTCCTTATTTGAACTTTATATTCTTCTGGGATGTTATTTAAGTTGTATTTTGCCATTATGATTGCTTTGTTGTTCTTCTTTAGCTTTACTCTGATTTTTTATATGAACAGTTCATGATCTGTACCGCAGACTGCTCCTGGTCTTCTGTTTGCAGACAGTATGGAGCTTCTCCATCTTCTGCTACCAGTTATATAATCAATTTTATTCTTGTATTGACCATTTGGTGATGTCCAAGTGTACAGTCGTCTTTTCAGTTGCTCAAAAAATGTGTTTGCAAGAAACAAATTATTGGCTTCACAGATTTCAGTAAGTCTTCTGCTTCATTTCTATCTCCTAAGCCCCATTTCCCCACAGTTCCTAGTTCTTCTGTTCCCTACTTTTGCATTCCAGTCCCCCATGATTATCTCCGCACTACTGATTATCAGCAGTATTCATAGAACCAATAAGATATCATTTGCTGTGTGGATCACTAGTGATGCCAACTCAGCTAGAACAAATTCTAAACTATGAGAGCATTTTTAAGAGCAAGGACTGTGATCTTATCAACATTATGATGAGCTTACAAAAATATTCCTGAAATGGAAGACTTAATGACAGAAAACATAGTCCTTACCTCATCAAAATCTGCAATAATTTCATTTAACAGGCGTAAGCATTCCACTCCCATGTTATTGCCATCCAGTTCAATGTAAAAATCGTTAAAGTTTGGGATAGAAGCAAACATCACCCCCACTTGTGAATATGACTGGTAATACAGGTCCTGAAATGTTTAGATTACAGTTTCTGTTAATTTCAGCTAAGAAAATTCAGTGAGTTGGATACAGTATAAATAAGCTGTATTCAGTTTCCAATGAAATAGATGGGACTTACGTTAGTTATTATAACTGTTCATGACTATCCAATGGGACCTGTGCAACTAAATTAGCCTGGATCCAGCCCAATTCAAGCACACATAATCATTATCGATAATAAGACCTCAAAGGTATCCAGAAAACTCTGGTATTTAAGTCACTCATCACTATACAACTGGGAAGGTCATAAAAGCTGCACAGATAGCTAAAGATATGGTTTACCAGGGCTGCTGGTTCCTATCTCTAGCAGCTATTTCCTGTAGGCATCACAAGCCAACAAAGCATCATTAACCCCTTCTTAATTAAAAAAAATACAAATCATGTCCTTGGATAGACCTGGTATTAGTTTCCAGATCAGACAGAATTAAAAATAATTTGAAGAACACCAGTATGGGGAAGCAGGAATCTTGCCAGACTTTGAGCAAGGTAAGCACCCCTGCTCAAATTCTAAATAAGCACCCCTTATTTAAACTGCACTGATTTTCAGTCTATTAAGCCACCTTGAGTGATTTGCTGTAGAAATGTAAAGTCAGGATACAAACCCTGAAAACAAACAATGATACTCCTTACCATGTTCCTTGGATTAGACATGAGAAAATGCTGTGCAACATGAGCTGGCAAAAGATTGAAGAGAATTCTTTTGTTATCTAATTTCACTCTTTCCATATCATCTCTCTCTTCTTCTGCCTACAAAAAGAAAATATGTTTTTAACAATGAAAGCTGCAGTCCTAAACACACTTAGTAGGGAAGATGTACCACTTGAGACAGTGCCCTAGTTTGCACAACAAGTCAAACTATGGTTTACTGGGACTGTGTAAATGTGTGGACTCCCAGAGAGGAGCTGGCAGCCACTCTGCATCTCCCCAGTCCTTTTTGTTCCCACGCTGTGCAGAACTAAGCCAAGGTCTGAAGTAGGGCTCATGGTTAAGCTCCCTTCCCACTAACCACAAGTTGTAGCCAAGGTTTGTGGTTAATGAGGAATAGGAATGTATGAACATACCTCAATCCGGTCTGGCATTCATTCACACTTTCATCCAGTATTTTCTGTACCGCTGGAACTGGTTTATTTTTAACAAGTCTTTCTCCCATTTTGTCATCCACTGACGCGAAAATGTATGTAATTTTAATGTATATAATTGCACATGATAAATACACATATCTCAACTATCAATACATATATACAAATCAATTACCTTCCCTGTGTGTTCCATTTCAAAGTTAATGAATTTCCAGAAGGGTAGCCCTATTTGCTCTTTGCAGAAAAACAACAAAGGGTGTCACTGCACCTCATTGCAGTTGGTGCAAAATGCGGTGGTGCGACTGCTCACTGGGGCAGGGTATTGACAGCATGTTAATCTGCTGCTGAAAGAATTGCACTGGCTGCCCATTAGCTATGAACCCAAGTTTATTTATCTATTTATTATTGCATTATCCCACCTTTCCTCCAAGGAGCTCAAAGCATCATACATGCTTCTTCCCCTCTTAATTTAATCCCCACAACAACCCTGTGAGGTAGGTTAGGCTACAGGCAGTGACTGGCCCAAGGTCACACAGTGTGCTTCATGGCTGAATGGGGATTTGAACCCGGGTCTCCCAGGTCCTAGTCCAACACTTTAACCACTACACCACACTGGCTCTTATTCAACGTTCTGGTTGTGGTGTACAAAGCCCTATGAAACTTGGGAGGATACCTGAAAGATCGTCTTACCCCTTATATACCCAGTCAATCAGTATGCTCTGCAGGCAAGGGCCTCCTGCAGATACCATCTTATCAGGAAGTCCGTTCCACACAACATAGGAAGTGGATCTTTAGTGATATGGCACTGACACTTTGGAATTCCTTCCCCTTAAATATTAGACAGGCACTATCTCTGTTATCATTTCGGTGCCTATTGAAGACCTTCCTCTTTCAACAAGGCTTTTAAGTAAAGACCTTATCCCAGCCTGCAGCTGTGCTGGAATTGTTGTTTAGAATCAGAGAATAGTAGAGTTGGAAGGGGCCTATAAGGTCATCAAGTCCAACCCCCTGCTCAATGCACAAATCCAAATCAAAGCATTCCCGACAGATGGCTGTCCAGCTGCTTCTTGAATGCCTCCAGTGTCAGAGAGCCCACTACCTCTCTAGGTAATTGGTTCCATTGTCGTATGGCTTAGTTAGTAAGTTTTTCCTGATGTCCAGTTGAAATCTCGCTTCCTGCAATTTGAGCCCATTATTCTGTGTCCTGCACTCTGGGATGATTGAGAAGAGATCCTGGCCCTCCTCTGTGTGGCAACCTTTCATGTACTTGAAGAGTGCTATCATATCTCCCCTCAGTCTTCTCCAGGGTAAACATGCCCAGTTCTTTCAGTCTCTCCTCACAGGGCTTTGTTTCCAGTCCCCTGATCATCCTTGTTGCCCTCCTCTGAACCTGTTCCAGTTTGTCTGCATCCTTCTTGAAGTGTGGAGACCAGAACTGGATGCAGTACTCAAGATGAGGCCTAACCAGTGCTGAATAGAGGGGAACTAATACTTCACGCAATTTGGAAACTATACTTCTGTTAATGCAGCCTAATATAGCATTTGCCTTTTTTTGCAGCCATATATTTTTTGGCTCATATTCAGCTTGAGATCAATGACAATTCCAAGATCCTTCTCACATGTCGTACTGCTGAGCCAAGTATCCCCCATCTTATAACTGTGCATTTGGTTTCTTTTTCCTAAGTGTAGAACTTTGCATTTACCCCTGTTGAATTTCATTCTGTTGTTTTCAGCCCAATGCTCTAGCCTATCAAGGTCCCTTTGAATTTTGTTTCTGTCTTCCATGGTATTAGCTGTGCCCCTCAATTTTGTATCATCTGCAAATTTGATAAGCAATTTTTAAGATGTTTTTAAAGTTGTTTTTTAAAATATGCTTTCAAGGTGTTTTGTTTTAATATGTTTTTAAAGATGTTTTGTTTTAGTATGTTTTAAAGTATTTGTTTTTAAGTTGTTTTAAAGTGCTTTTAGTGTGTTTTGTTTGCTGCCCTGGGCTCCTTCTGGAAGGGCAGGATATAAATTTAATAAATAAACAAACAGAAAAGTTAACGAAGTGGCTAATGGCGTATCACAAAGCCATCTCTGGCTGCAATCCCAACCATGTCTATGCCATTGAATTAAATGCAGTTTACTCCTAGGTAGGTGGGATTAGGATTTGATTTTACAGTTCAGTATAAACTGTCTAGTTTCCTTCATTCAGGGATCAGGGAAGGAAAGTTTAGCAGCCTAATTTTATTTCGTTCTTAGTGTCTTGGATTGTATGAATTCCTGTGGACATATTAAACACTTTATGGGCTACTTGTATGCCAATTTGTAATGTAACATCTCATAAATGTGTATTTTATACAGAAAATGGTCATATGTGTGCACCTGCTGAAACATAATAGTCAAGCTAATATATGTTTTAAATGTTTGTAGCAAACATGATTTTGTTTTTGACAGCTTGAACTCCTTAGACTTTAACTGAAGACTACATATAATGTCAACAGGCAACAAAAGAGGCCATTTTTCCATGTGAAAAGAACAATAATGAATTATGCATTCCATTGTTTTTTGAAATTTACAGTAGGAAGTGAATTAAGGCTACAATCATACACCAGTCACTTGGGAGTAAGTCATATTTCATGACATGGGACTTACTTCTGACTAGACATGGTAAGGATTGCAGCCTTAGTGCCTGTAGACTGCCTATAGCAGCAAACAACTTATACACAAAGTCAACAACACCTAAGAAAAAAGAAAATCAGACAGCAGCAATTATACATCAATGAATAAGTAAATAACATAAATTGCAAAGCAATATACATATCTATTTATGTATAATGTTAAAAAAACATGTGATGTACAGAATTAAGGCAAAAAGCATTCATAGCAAGAACCTGTGCCATGATAGGGGTCAAAGGCTGGCCTGAAGGAAATGTACTTGATGGTCTGCTTTCACTGGATTCCTTCAACATCCCTAGTGAGGAGAAAGCTTCACCACAAGACTGGGTTCAGATGACCATAAGACACACTTTGGCTTAGCTCAGTGTGGCAAGGCAGTAGAAAGGACCTTCCTTGTATAATGTTAAAATGAAGAACTCTAGTATAGTGTGGTCATTTTCTCCCAGAGTTCATGAATGAACTGTCACTTCATTCACAAGTCATCTCTGTTGGTTAGAATCAAGCCAAGGATAGTTGATCCTCTAGCTGCTTCCTCCACTTTCTGTAGGGGAAAGTTATCTCCAGCACAAGTCAGGAATTTCTTGCAGGGGCTGTGTTTGGCAGAATTTGGTCCCCCAACAGATACTGGGGTAACTGAAATCCCCCATTACATCATGCCTCTTTGAAACATTGGCAATTTGCTTTGCAAAAGTTTCATCCCTGTGTTCTCCTTGATTGGATGGTAGGTAGTAGACACCAACTACCATGCTCCTTTTATTCCTTGCCCCATTAATTTTATTCCTTGCCCCAGATACTCTCGGTGGAGCTACCAAGCCTTTCCTCCTGTATTTCTGTGCAGGGATATATATTTTTTAATATATAGCTCAACCCCGCCTTTTTTCTATTCCTTCTGGGTTTTTTTTAACAAGTTATCCTTCTATCACTGTATTCCAGTCATGGGAGTTATTCCACCAAGTTTCAGTTACACCTATCACGTCGTATTTACTCTCCTATATTAAGAGTTCAAGTTCGTCCTGTTTGTTTCCCATACTCTGGGCATTAGTATACAGACATCAAAGACCATGTGATTTACACCCTGGCTTCCTTCCTACGTTTTTATGAAGACTATTACTGGGTCCCATTAGAGCTCTTCCCTCATTTCCTCTTACTGTGCACAAGCCTTTGTTAGTCATTACCTACAAGTTTACTTCTCCCTCCCCCTTAGGATTCAGTTTAAACCTCTCCTGATGAAGTTCTCCATGCTGTGGCCAAATACATTCTTCCCAGCCTTTGCGAGGTGTGCAGTTCACTTGCCTGCAGTCCGAGAAGTGTAGCCCATGATGCCAGAATCCAAAACTTTTGCATCAGCCAGTCATTCACGTGGAGGATTTTTCTTTCCTTTTCTATACGTCTTCTTAGTACTGGAAGGATGGACGAGAAAACTATCTGGGCTCCAAAGTCCTTGAGTTTCCTTTCGAGAGCTACAAAGTCTGATGTGATTTCTTCATAGCTCAACTTGGCAGTATCATTCATTCCCAGATGGACAGGAAGAAAGGGATATCTGTTAGTGGGCAACCATTCTGTCACATCTCTAATCCATTCTCCAGCGAGGCAACATACCTGGCAAGTCTATGGATCTTCCTGACATACTTGGGTTTCAATCCCATTCAGTAGGGAGTCTTCCACCACTGCTACTTTTCTCTTCTTGTTGTCGTGGGGCATGGTTTCATTGCCTCTGCTTGACTCAGCTCCAGCCTCTCGCTTGATGTCGCATGGGGTCTCCTGCAATTCTTCCCCTGCAGACTGTCCTCTAGCCTCATCCTCATGTGCCTGGAAGCGGTTCCATAGTTACAGTGGTAATGGGTGTCTTTTCATTCTTCTGCTCCTAACTGTCACCCTTTTGACAGAGTTTCCTCCACTTTGTTGTTGCTCTCCACAAGAGTCTCCTCTTCTGCTTCAACAGGCTGTTGTCCTTCACCTCTTGTATTTCTCTTTGCTGTTGTTGTTACAGTGTTCTAAGAACTCTTCATCTTCTCTTATAGTCTTCAGAGTGGCCACCGGCCGTTCCAGGCCCCTCACTTTTTCTTCCAACAGTGCCACCAGCCTGCACTTGTTGCACGTGTACGTCGTGTTGTTCTCAGGCAAGAAAACAAACATCTCACAAACCTTGCAGGTCACCACCACTGGCGTGCTCTTCCCGTCCGTAGTCTCTCCTGCCTTTTGTTTCTTTCTTTCTACTTGTATTGGAATGGCCTGTATTTTGTCCTCTCGTATTTCAGCATAAATAGGAGAGTCCCACTGGTATGTGGTGCGCCGTACAAGGGGAAACAAAACCTTGCCCACCAAACTCCTGTTTGCTTGCTCTGTTCGCTTGCTCTCTGAGTGCTGGCTTGCTTGTATCTCCTCTGGGCCAGCTGACCCAGCTTCCTCTGCTCTGCTTGGTTAGGGATAAGGAAACAGAATTAAAACTCTCAGCACACAGAACTGTTCCTAGTTGCACTCAGCAGCTATCAGGCCACGTCCCTTCCAATCGAGCTGCTATGGAGCCCTTAAGAGCACAAGGTCAGAACCTAGTCAGAGACTTCGAGCATGCAAGGTCCAATCTGGTTGGCCACTGAAAATACAATGCTGGATTGGATGAACCTTTGGCCTGATCCAGCAGGATCTTGTGTCCTTAGAAGGGCCTACTTCACATGCTCCAAACAGGAAATGTGTACAAAGGCTAGATAGGACCCATTACCCAGAGTAGATTGGGAGCCATTCTAGCTTCCACATTCTATGCTCTAAGTTTTGGTGGAGCACAATCTATACATTATGTTCTCCAACTCTGCTGCCCACTTCTAACAGCCAGCAGTTAGAGCGATTTTCCAAAGGCTCAGGAAAAACTGCTTGCTTGAGAAAGTCAACAAGTAAACCAGAGAAGAAAAATATCAGTGGGGGAACTTTCTATCAGAATTGTGAGATAGTGAGGGAAAGTTTAAAACTTTCTTCTGCCTGCAACTCCTCCATGGGCCAGTTCACATGGCGATTTAATCTGAGATGGGTTCTACTTGCATGCCCATTTAATTCGTAGAGATCACATGATGTTGGAGATAAAGGGAAGGCTTCCTGGTGCTTTTAGCTTTTAATCCGCAGCAAATCGATCCAATTTTAATCCAAAAAGGGAAGGAAAAATAGTCTGTACTTTGCATCTCTAGGGACCTGTAGACACTTAGCTCTGATGCTTTTGTGAGTGCAAGCCCATTCCCTCCTCCTCCTCCCTTTGTTATGTCATTTCCTGCTGGCTCCCCTTCTGCAAGCCTGCTGCAAATGGTGCTTTTTTTCTCTTTCCCCCCTAACTTGTGCAAAAAAGTGTAACATTGTTCAAACAAATATTTGTATTTCTGCTGGATTCTGAAAACACAAATAATCAAACTAGAGGATTTTTCTTTTTTTATGAAACTTACTCTGGAACAAACTGAGCATGCCTGGTTGCCAAGGTAACCAGAGGAAGTGATAGCTTGACCTTAAGAGGGCATGGTCATTAGGAAGCTGCATGATTGACTCTTTCCCTTCAGTATGAACAGAAAACAGTGATGGGAGGTAGGTAAGTGTGATCTTTAAACTCGTACTGTGATGGGAAAAGCTTCGTCCTTGAAACGGAGTTCAGATCTGGTGTGAATGAGCCCCTTGTAAAAAATTCAGGCAATATCTGCATATTCTCCAAGGCCTGTTGGGGATTATGCATCCCCATAACAGCCAGAGAACGTACAGAATTCAGCCACAATGTGCACATTGCTCAAAGCCTATTGGGGATTATGCATAATGGCTGGAGAATTTACAGAATTCAGGTGATATATGCACATTTCTCAAGGCCTGTTGGAGATTATACATGTTCACCAGGAAATGTGCACAATTCCCTCTTCAGGGAACATTATGCGCACATTCTCTTTGAGGCCCGGTGAATGTGCACCATGGCATATTATTAATCACATTAACTACTCAATTTACATTCCCCCTAACATATACACAGATCTTGGAAAAGTTCCTTTTTTGAACTACAATTCCCATCAGCCCAATCCAGTGGCCATGTTGGCTGGGGCTGATGGGAGTTGTTCAAAAAAGTAACTTTTCTAAGCTCTGCATATACATATTGTTGTTGTTTTTTTAAACCCTATTCTAGTACTTTTGTTGTTGTTACAGCCTTGAATTTTTATTGATTGCTAATCCCATTCATTTTGCAACTTGTTATGGTGGGGGAGAGGAAGGAAAGGAAGTTGTGGTGGGCCCTCATCTTCAAACAGTGATTTCAAAGTCCTGCAGAAGATCCATATATGTTCCAGATATCCAGAGGATGGTGACCGGGGGGGGGACGACTACATTTCCATATACATTTCTACCATTTTGTGGGTATCTTGTTTATTAAAATTGTGTTTATAGACTTGTATACAGTAAGAGGAGACAGCAAAGAGGAACTCGACATTGTGTCTTAGAAGAGAGAAAAGATGCCTTGCCTGCACAGCCCAGAGGTAGTCTAGACGTAGCTTCAAATCCACCTGCCTGGAATGAAATGCCAAAGCACAGGAAAACAGCAAGATGGCTAATATGGGTTCATAGCCACGGATATAAAAGGAGCCACCCCTTTAAAAAGAAAGAAATTATGCATGTAAGTTTTTAAATCTAATATCATATTCAAAAGGTATGTGAAAATAATAAATCTGACAATTCTAGTCCTCTAAGATTGTTGGTATTCAAGATTTCTAGTGGGACTGACTAACAAGGATATCATGGTGAAACGGTATATAAAATACAAAAGGGCGAAAGCAGAAACAGCCAAAAAAGAAGGCAATGGCTGGGCTTTCTGGATTTGTGGGAAGAGAATGAGCTTTCTCACCTCTCACAAGACCTGCCTGTATCCTCACCCATCATGTCTCCCCTCTGCTAAACAGTGGTTGAAATGCATGAAGAATGAAATGGGAAGAACCCTCTTTTGCTTCTACAATAGTCACAGTTCATGGCCAGTGCTGGAGACAGATAGCAGGCACAAAATAACATTTTGTTGTTGTTGTTATGTGCCTTCAAGTCGATTACGACTAACGGCGACCCTATGAATCAGCGGCCTCCAAGAACATCTGTCATGCACCACCCTGTTCAGATCCTGTAAGTTCAGGCCTGTGGCTTCCTTTATGGAATCAATCCAATCTTGTTTGGTCTTCCTCTTTTTCTACTCCCTGCTGTTTTTCCTAGTATTACTGTCTCTTCTAGCGAATCTTGTCTTCTCATTATGTGTCCAAAGTATGATAACCTCAGTTTCATCATTTTAGCTTCTAGTGACAGTTCTGGTTTAATTTGTTCTGTCACCCAATTATTTGTGTTTTACTCAGTCCATGGTATCCGCAAAGCTCTCCTCCAACACCATATTTCAAATGAGTTGATTTTTCTCTTATCTGCCTTTTTCACTGTCCAACTTTCACATCCATACATAGAGATCGGGAATACCATGGTCTGAATGATCCTGACTTTGGTGTTCAGTGATACATCTTTGCATTTGAGGACCTTTTCTAGTTCTCTCACAGCTGCCCTCCCCAGTCCTAGTCTTCTTCCAATTTCTTGACTATTGTCCCATTTTGGTTAATGACTGTGCCAAGGTATTGATAACCCTTGACAAGTTCAATGTCCTCATTGTCAACTGTAAAGTTACATAAATCTTCTGTTGTCATTACTTTAGTCTTCTTGACGTTCAGCTGTAGTCTTGCTTTTGTGCTTTCCTCTTTAACTTTCATCAGCATTCGTTTCAAATCATTACTGGTTTCTGCTAGTAGTATGGTATCGTCTGCATATCTTAAATTATTGATATTTGTCCCTCCAGTTTTCACACCTCCTTCATCTTGGTCCAATCCCACTTTCCATATGATATGTTCTGCATATAAACAAATAGGGTGATAAAATACACCCTTCTCACACCCTTTCCAAATGGGAACCAATTGGTTTCTCCATATTCTGTCCTTACAGTAGCCTCTTGTCAAGAGTATAGGTTGCGCATCAGGACAATCAGATGCTGTGGCACCCCCATTTCTTTTAAAGCATTCCATAGTTTTTCATCATCTACAAAGTCAAAGGCTTTGCTATAATCTATAAAGCACAGGGTGATTTTCTTCTGAAATTTCTTGGTCCGTTCCATTATCCAAAGTATATTTGCGATATGATCTCTGGTGCCTCTTCCCTTTCTAAATCCAGCTTGGACGTCTGGCATTTCTTGCTCCATATATGATAAGAGCCGTTGTTGTAGAATCTTGAGCATTACTTTACTTGAATGGGATATTAAGGCAATAGTTTGACAATTACTACATTCCCTAGGATCTCCTTTCTTTGGAATTGGGATGTATATTGAACGCTTCCAGCCTGTGGGCCATTGTTTAGTTTTCCATATTTATTGACAATTTTTTGTCAAAATTTGGACAGATTCAGTCTCAGTAGATTGTAGCAGCTCTATTGGCATGCCATCTGTTCCTGGTGATTTGTTTCTTCCAAGAATTTTAAGAGCAGCTTTCACCTCACATTCTAAAATTTCTGGTTCTTCATCATATGGTTCCTCCATGAATGAATCTGTCATCCTGGCATCTCTTTTATAGAGTTCTTCAGTGTATTGCTTCCATCTTCCTTTTATTTCATCTCGGTCAGTCAGTGTGTTCCCCTGTTGATTATTCAACATCCCTACTCTTGGTTTAAATGTCCCTTTAATTTCTCTAATCTTTTGGAATAGGGCTCTTGTTCTTCCCATTTTGTTGTCCTCTTCTATTGCTATACAGTAACTATTGTAATAGTTCTCTTTGTCTCTACGTACTAGTTGCTGTATTGTTGGATTTAGGGTTCTGACTGTGTTTCTATCTCCTTTTGCTTTTACTTTCCTTCCCTCTTTAACCATTTTAAGAATTTCTTCAGTCTTTAACTTTACTCAGATTTTCGATATGACCAGTTCATGTTCTGTACTGCAGTCTGCTCCTGGTCTTGTTTTCGCAGAAAGTATGGAACTTCTCCATCTTCTGCTACCAATTATATAATCAATTTGATTCCTATGTTGACCATTTGGTGATGTCCACGTGTACAGTCATCTGTTAGGTTGCTCAAAAAATGTTTTCGTAAGAAACAGATTATTGGCTTCACAGAATTCAATAAGTCTTTCTCCTGCTTCGTTTCTGTCTCCTAGGCCCCATTTCCCCACAATTCCAAATTCTTCTCTGTTCCCTTCTTTTGCATTCCAATCCCCCATGATTATCAGCAAATCTTGTTTTGGTGTGTGATCAATTTCTTCCTGTACTTCTGTGTAAAATCTCTCCAATTCCTCTTCTTCTGCATTTGCCGTTGGAGCATAGACTTGGATGATGGTTATGTTGATAGGTTTCCTGTTTAATCTCATTGATATAACTCGCTCAGACCTTGTGTTGTAGCTCCTAATTGCTTTTGCTACATCACTTCTCACTATTAAAGCAACCCCATTTCTTCTTAATTTCTCATTTCCTGCATAAAATATTTTGTAGTTGTGTGATTGAAAATGTCCCATTCCTGCCCATTTTAGTTCGCTCACACCAAGTATTGTATATTGATGTATTCCATTCCTTGCTTGACAATTTCTAACTTTCCCTGGTTCATGCTTCTCACATTCCATGTTCCTATTGTGTGCGTCGTACAACTCCGGACTCTCCTTTCGCATCTGTGCGCATCAGCCTCTGGGCTTCCTTTCGGCTTTGACCCAGCTGCGTCATTAGTCTCAGTGTACTTGTCCTTTGTTCTTCCCCGGTAGCTCGGTGAGTGCCTTCTGACCTGGGGTCTCATCTTCCAGCACTATCTCGTGTTGCATTTTGGATACTCTGTTCATAGGGTTTTCATGGTAAGAGATATTCAGAGGTGGTTTACCATTGCCATTCTCTGAGTTTAGATGCATCTTAATCTGCACAGTAAATGTACTGCCTTCAAGTCGATTCCGACTTATGCCCACCCTATGAATAGGGTTTTCATGGTAAGCAGTATTCAGAGGGGGTTTACCACTGCCTTCCTCTGAGGCTGAGAGGCAGTGACTGGCCCAAGGTGACCCAGTGAGCTTCATGGCTGTGTGGGGATTTGAACCCTGGTCTCCCAGGTCGTAGTCTGACACCTTAACCACTACATCATATTGGCTCTCATATATTATACATTATACTCTCATATACATTATTAAGATTATATATATATAGTGTATAATGATGCTTTACTGAGTTAACTTAAGAAACAGATAGCTGCCTTGTAGCAAGGACCTTCCAATCTAGATTTAGACACTGAATTGACAAAGCAACAGAAGTTGGGGAAGAGAGGAGAGGCAAGGGCAAATGCAGCTACATGTACTTGAGCTTTGTTTGGTTATGAACGAGGACTAGGCAATTAAAGGCAATTTTAGGCTAATACCGCTCACATATATTAGAATCTCTGCTTTGTACAAAAGAATTGGGCTGACAGTGTGAGGCTAAAATATGGAAGCAATAAAGCCTCTCCTTAATTATGTAATGTGCTTACCCCACTGCTTTTCTGTATCCACTGAGTTCCAAAATGACTATGTACAAAATCGAAACAAAAACCAGGAGGATCATTTTTGTCAAGGAAGATACACGTAAAAATATTGCCAGGGTCAGAGTCCCCACAACACAGGAGAGAAATGCATAATAAGCTGCATCGCACGGAAGTTCACTTATTGTCTTATTGGTCCCACTGGAAGAAATGATAACTATGGAGCTGCTGGAATTAGTACTCCAGACCCAAGGCATACATCCAACCTAGGGGAAAAGTGGGAGTAGAGAGCTGAATGTAAATATTCAACCATGCCCGAGTTCACATAAACATGCATGTCTTTCATTTGATGACTACGGCATAAGAGGTGAACCTAGATATGATGCTTAACATGTCATTTGCTGTAGAGTCTTTTTTAAAAAAATGCTAATAGCCACAGGTGAGTGATTTCCTGATGAAATTGGTGCCAATGTGAGCTTCTCTCCCAGGGCTATTAACTGCTACATTAGGAGAGGGGGAGCCTGTGATGCCCCTGTAGATGTTGTACAGTAATTATATCACAGCCCAACAAAAGAATTTTTTTTTTTTAGTTGCCAAGGATGTTTGAATGACTTTAGGGTATTTTGGGGGTGCTAAATCCAAAAATGACATTAGTTTTGCCGAATTGGCTCTAGTTTTTGAGATAATGGATACCTCTCAAATGACGATTGTACCTCAATACGACCTGTAGCTGCTGACATATGCAGCAGGGTTTGGTCTGTCTTTTTTCTCTTGAACATTGTTTTGCAAGTTTATCCATTGCATATAATATCGTGTTGATACTTTTTTTTTTGGAAGAGGAATATGAGTTCGTCATGAAGAGGTTGCTTAAACAATCCTAATGCATTCTGCTACATTTGTGGTGAATACACTCTGCAAAAACAAAGAAAAACCATCACTGACTTCGTAAAACAAGCATATCTTGCTTATTTTGGAGTGAAGCTTGGAGATCAAGATAGTCTTGGGCTCCCCATAAGGTTTGCAAAACCTGTGTAGAGTGCCCACGACAGTGGAAAAATGGAGAAAGGAAACGTTTAAACTTTGGTGTGCCTATGGTGTGGAGAGAGCCGCAAAACCATCACGATGATTGTTATTTTTGTGTTGTGAATGTGAAGGGCTTCAATCGCTACAAGAAACATAAGTGGGAGTATCCTGATTTGGACTCAGCAAGGCGACCTGTGCCACACAGCGAAGTCGTTCCCATACCAGTGTTTACCTCACTGCCTGACCTTCCATTGTCAGATGTTGACGAAATGCTGGATGTGGAGTGTAGCACAGGTGGTAGCCCTGGAAGTGGATATGAAGAAAGCTTTTCAACACCTGAGCAGTTCTCCCAAAAAGAACTCAATGATCTGATAAAAGACCTCAGTCTGTCAAAGCAAGCATCTGAACTTTTAGCATCCAGGCTAATGGAAAAGAACTGTCTACAGCCGGAAGCTAACATAACAGCTTATCGGACAAGAGAGGAGGGACTTCTTCCATACTTCAGCCAAGATGAAGAACTTGTATACTGCAATAACATTCCTGGACTTCTTCTCCAAATGGGACTACCGGAATATTGACCAGAAGATTGGCAGCTATTTATAGACAGCTCCACCAGAAGCTTGAAATGTGTTTTATTGCACAATGGTAACCGCTATGCATCTCTTCCAATTGCTCACTCACCAAAACTTAAAGAAGAATATGAAAATATCAAAATGGTCTTGCAGAAGCTCTGCTATCATGAGCACCAGTGGTCTATTTGTGTTGATCTGAAGATGGTGAACTTCTTGCTTGGGCAGCAAAGTGGATACACGAAGTACCCTTGTTTCATCTGCTTGTGGCATTAACAAGCCATTGGTTGACAGAGAAAAAATCATTCTCCCACCACTCCATATCAAGCTTGGACTGATGAAGCAATTTGTTAAGGCCTTGGACAAAGATGGTGATTGCTTCAAATACATTTGTAGATCGTTCCTTGGACTGACTATGGGAAAACTAAAAGCAAGAATCTTTGATGGTCCTCAAATTTGTAAACTCATCAATGATTTGAATTTCACTAAATTTATGAATGATGTTGAAGCTTCTGCCTGGTGCAGTTATGTCTCAGTTGTCAAGAACTTCTTGGGTAACCACAAAGCAGACAATTATGAAGAATTGGTGTAAAACATGCTCGCTAACTTTAAACATTTGGGTACTAATATGAGCATAAAGGTACACTATCTCCAAAGCCACTTAGACAGATTTCCAGATAATCTTGGTGATTTTAGTGAGGAACAAGGGGAGAGGTTCCATCTGGATATAAAGGTGATGGAGGAAAGGTATCAAGGCAGATGGGACAGACACATGATGGCAGACTACTGCTGGAGCCTCCAACGTGATTGTCCTGATGCCCCACATAAAAGAAAATCGTACACACAGCGTTTTTCTATGCATTAATTGTGATTATCTGAATCAGCTTACTTTGTTTTAATGTTATTGTACTGAATACAACACCATTAGGTATTTCATGTGTTTACTTTTATATGATTTGAGACAGTTTCCATGTCATTTGTGGGTAGGCTATGCCTGACCATTAAATTTTTTGAATTTGTTATGTTTTTCAATGGGGGCATCCATTATCTCAAAAATTAGAGCCAATCTAGCAAAACCGATGCCATATTCGGAATCAGCGACACAAAGTTACCCTAAAATCGATCAAACATCATTGGCAATAAAATTAGTGTTGTACAGTAATTATGGTAAGTGTAGGTTTTGTAGGGTAAATGTGGTAAGTAGAGTGAGTGAGAAGGGAGAGTACATGGGTTGGAATGTTGAGGAATGCTGAGTTGTGATTGGCTGAGCATCTGGGTGATTGAAAGTATAAATGAATGACAGTTGGTGGTGGTGGTTGGTTCTGGGTTTTGGAGGGGTGGATTTGTGTTTAGGAAGGTAGTGAGGCAGGCTTTAGGACTAAGAGAGATAAAGAGAAAACTATTATATGTAACCACAAGCATGTTGACTCAAAGTAATCTTGCTTATTCCTTGTGTTAATAAATAAATAGCTTTGGTTTAACAACACGCCTGATCCTTGGCTGGGATATTACAGACCAGAAGGGTGGGCAGAGCAAATACCAAAGCTGGGAACAGTATCAATGGTGGCAGTGGAGAAGGATAGTGTAATAGCAGCAGGTATCCAAAAGCAACCCAGGGCTGTAATCTTTAAAGGCAGAAAGATACGGGGGTGGGTGGGTTGTGGCCTGTAAGTGCACCCAGACACTACGTAGCAATCAGGTAGGAGGAGACTAAGGCACAGTCTCAGGGCAGTATTGTGTTACAGAGTGTCAGGTGGTGGCACCTAGTAATGGGATTGTGAGACCTGTGCTGGGGCCAGTGGAAGAGATCCATTACGAAACCAGACCCTGAGCAGGATCTGACAGAGCCATTTTTGTTGGAACTATAATGGGAAGGGTTATATTACCTCCCCTAAGTCATGAGAAAAATTGACCTGTGCCTGCTATTAACATTTTTTTTAAAAAAAGATGCAACATGAAGTGATATATTACGTGTCATATTTAGTTTAAATTGCATCTGTGATGGCTCATTCACACATCTGTCATAGATAGCACTTCCACATATTCTTTTGTTAGTGCTTTTTTAATGAAATCCATTCACACATTTTGATGCAAATAAATGTTTAATCAACAGATGCATATTCATATGTGAAGCAGAATCTTTGAAACCAGATATTCCAGTTTCTGTCCCTCTCTTTTATAAAGCCACCAATCACAAGCAAAGCAGGGAAATACAGTGGCAACACAGAATGACAAAGTATACTCCACCACAAAGCTCAGATATATTTGCATTTCAATAGTACAGAGCAGCTATTGTAAACTGTACTACTGTTACAAGGCACTATGCTTTTTGTTTCTATAACCGTAACCAGAAATAATGTATGGGGTGCTGTAAAATAAGAGGCAACCTAAAAAGGCAAATGTTATTTTGTAAGTCATTTAAGGGCCAGGAAACATTTAAAAAGTAGAAATTTATTCACCTATAGCAAACGCAGATAACAGAAAGCTATTTCTAATTTTATTTAATATTCTACATTAAAATAACTTTTCTTATGAAGCAGCAGGTAAGTGTATTGGAATGGACACATGACACATTACACAGTAAATGAAGTATGGCATGCAATCTTGCTGCCTCCGTGAACATTAGGTATATACCCGTGTACAAGTATGTGACTATCCCTTAAGTGTTTATAATAGTGTATATGCCTATTTGTGAAAGGAGGGGCACACATTTGTATAACTAGACATGAATGGGTGTATAAAAAAAAGTTACACCTGTCTTCTTACATGCAACTGTTTAATGCTGTATGTTTGCTGTATGTTTGCGAAGTGGCCAAACAAAAATCCTTCCTATTTTACAGTGACAGAGGTTGTAATATTCACTTTAGATTTTCAGAAATCAAAATACAGAAGTCCTTGATACTTAGCCAGCATTTATGTGTGAAGATCAGTAGCATGCAACAGAATCAAACAGTAAAGCTTTGCATTAGGTTGCAAGCAAAGAGTTGCATGTTTGGATGTTTCCCGTGAAAGAAATTCCTTATATATAGAAGAATGGCAAGTCGGGCAGAAGACTTGATATGCTAGTCTTCAACATGTAGGGAATCTTCTTTTGGGGGAGAACATTCAAAAGATTGCAATGCCCATTTGCAGGGTTAAAAGGCACAGTCCAGAAAAACCTTTAGCACTTGATTTTGCCGCATGTATAAACTGGCTCTTAGCAGCAAGAGCAGTGAGAAATGAAATATAGAACGATTTAGCTCATTGGACCTTATAAGAATGTAGGTTTTCAGTTTCACAATGAAACATCAATTATAGTCAGCTGTTTATATACTAAAGTGATTGTATATATGGTATATTTATTTATTAATCATACAGTCTCGAGAGTGGCTCTATACTATAGTCAGCATGAATTGTTCGCATTCTGCAATGTTAAATTGAAAATACCCCCATGCCATTCTGATGCTTCCCATAAGCTCATTTCAAAACAAATCCTTACACAACTTATAGTCCTGAACTCAGAAACACTTGCTTAACCTCTAAGTTTTCATGTCAAAACACAAAACAGTCAGAGAGAATCAAGAGTTCAAAGTGTAAAAAGAGAGAGAGAAAAAACCAGACCCCTTTTGGACTTTTTTCTGTTAGAGTTTTTATAATTTGTTGAAATTAATTAAAAATCAGCCATGTTCACAGAGTACCTGTAATCTTATTACTGACCTTGCCCCATACTCTGACCTTCACCTTCTGCAGTTTAACAGTTTTAAAAATGCCTGGCTAATTTTTAATTAATTTAAGAAATTTAGCATTGAACTCAATGATAAGGCTGGGCATGCTCAGTAAGAACCAACTGTTGGTATTCTAAAAGCCAGACTCACAGCTGCTGGGCTTGCCAAATCAGGGGGCCACACCCAAACTAGACCTTTATTTCACTTTACATAGTCATGGCTTCCCCCAAAGAATCCTGGGAAGAATCCTGGGAAGGGTGCTGAGAGGTGAAGGGTGGTATTCTCCTGACAGAGCTCCAGTGGACAGAGTGGTTTAAAAGTCAGCTGCTCTGATTGAAGCTCTGTAAAGGGAACAGGGCATCGCCTAGCAACTCTCAGCACCCTACACTAACTACATTTCCCAGGATTCTTTGGGAGAAGCCATGACTGCCTAAAGTGAAATAAAGGTCTGGTGTGGATGTGGCCATGGACAGCATTGGTTTAAATTTGGGTGGGAGGCTACATGTGCCTGCCGTAGAATAAAAAGGTGGGGGAAATCCTGAAAAAGAATGTTACTGTTCAAAATGTTTTCCTTTTGGAAAGGAAATTGGCTTCCCTTCTGCCCAGTGCCCACCCATCCAATCTCCTCCCCTCCTCCTCCTACCTTTCTCCTGCCCCTCATTTCCCTTCCCCAGGTCAGTTTCACCTATCCTAAGCATGAACTGAACTCAATAAGCATGCAAATGATCAAACCTGCCCTTCCCTCCTCCTCACTTTCCATCACTTCCCTTTTGCCCCTTCTCTACCCCTTCCTTCACCCCTCCCCTTCCCCTTCTAATCCCCTCCTTGCCCCTCCCCACCTTCTGCTCCCCTCTCCCCCCTTCCTCTACTTTCCCCTCCCTCTCCTCCTCCCCCATTGTCAGTTTTACCTATCCTAGCCATGATTGCACAGGAGTAAATCCCACTGAACTCCATAAGCACGCAAATGATCAGACCTGCCTGTCATGGCCCCATCAGAGGACTCCTCCGATGAGGACGACTCAGGAGTAACAGCAGCAGACCCAGGAGCAGCAGACCCAGAAGGAGACACAGAAGAGACTCCTGAGAATCCAGCTCCTTCTCCCCCTCAGCTGCAGAGCACCCCAGATACAGCGGAGGCCCTGCAGCCAGATGCAGCCAGTGAACAGGATACTCCCCCCTCACCTGCAGAACGTAGACAGCAGAAGGTCAGGCAGAAGACAGGCAGGCCTGTCCCCTTAAGGCCCAAACGCTGAGGGCTCACACCTGCTGTCAACCCTGCTCTTTATAAGGCACACCTTGGCTGCAGCTTGTTGCTGACTGCAACGTCAGGTGTGGCTTCGTGTATTCCCAGTTCCCCTGCAGCATCTCTTGGACTGACCCCTTGGCAATTGATCCCGGACCTCTACTGACCTCGCTTCTGGACTTGTGACTTGGCAAGTAAGCTTCAGGTAGGCCTGGCCCTTATCAGGTTCCCTCCTCGTTGGCCTGGCAGATTTACAACCAGTCTGCCGGCTGAGGACTTCCCTTCCCTGCTACTGACCCAGGAATTTCCACCCCCCACTGCTTACTCAGTGCAGAGCTGGCACTGCCAATCCCCTCCTTCCCCTCTCCTCTCTGTTCCTCCTCCCTTCCTTTTTCCTTCTACCCTGCCCACTCCAGTCCTTCCTCCCCATGGTTAGTTTTACCTATCCTAAGCATGATTGCATGGGAGTAAATCCCACTGAACTCAATCAACATGCAAATGATCAAACCTGCCCTCCTCTTCCCCCTCCTGCCTGCGCCCTCCCCCTCCCCCTCACTTGTGGTCAGTTTCACCTATCCTAAGCATGATTGCAGGGGAATAAATCCCATTGAACTCAATAAGCATGCAAATGATCAATCCATTCTCAGAAAACCTGCACAGGATCCCATTTCTTACCTCCAGGATTAAAAAGCAGAGAAATTCACAGATAGGCAAAAAAAACCCTTGCAGTTTAAGAACATTCCTATAGTCAACAGATATTTCTATCAAACCTTAAAAAGCAGGGCAATTGGGCAGCTACAGTGAATGCACCAGGGGAGCAGGAGACCTGACCTCCTCTCTGAGATATTGTACTGCCCTACAAATTTGTAAAAATGCAAACACAATTTGGGTTGGTCTTTCACTGTCCAATCCCCTTCCTGTGTAGCTTGGAAGAATTCCAGCATGTGCCTCTGAGCATGCCTGAAGCAAATTGAAGATACAGCAGATCTCTCAGTGAATTATGTAACATTTGGATTATAGCTATATACTCACCACACAGCCTTGTGCCACTGAATAAATTAAAATTACAATAAAAACACATAAAATGGTTCGAATTTGTATTGTCAGGCACCCTGGAAAACACTGAAAGATAAAAACAATATATTCTATGTTAAGAAGAAGTCCTAAAATCTTCAAAAGACAAGATAGGTATGTTATTTACAACATGTCCATAAAAATGGGAAACAGATTAATTACATGACATCTAGCACAATAATAATTGTGTTTTCAAATGTAACATACAAATATTTTAAGATATGCTTTTTAAAAAAAATATAGAATATATTTGAGTTAAAGCAAGATGATTAATGCTTCAGTGGACTCCTATTCATATTAAGTTTAGTAAGCTAAGCAATTCATTATGTTCATGAGAAAGAGGCCCATTCTCTCATGGATGACAGAGGTCTCCAAGTGGGCAGTGTAGCTCTCGCTACAACTCAGAGGCAGGAAACACTATTAACTTCAATTGGTCTACAATGAATAAGACAAAACATTCAATACCACCCAGAGGAAATTCACCAGTAACTAGGGATGGGGGAGAAATTCTGTTGAGCTCACATTTAAAGCCAAGTCTTGTCAAATTCACACTTTCAAAAACAAAACACAACAATCCTTTGAAATTTGCATGTATCTGAATTCTGTGATGCCATTCTCCAACCAGTGTTTACAAAAATTCATATATTAGGGGAAATGTGCATACAAATCAATATATTAGTGAAAATTACATAAAATGCATTATATTAGGAAAAATTGCTTGCAAAAATGTGGACATTAGTCAAAGTTACATACAAAATGTTTTATTAGGAAAAATTCACACTAAAATGCTGAAGAATTTTCATGAACTTTTTTTTAAAAGAAAAGGCAAATGGATGCAGAAATGTGAAGAACTGAATTTAAAATTAGAAAAATGAGAAACTGAGGGAACCAAAATTGACAGATCCTTCCCTTCCTACCAGAAAGTAAATATGTGTTCTGTAAGATATAAAGAAGATACAAATATTGGTGTGGAAATGGAGATGACACCAGCAAAACTGTTTTATTCCTTTACATTTAAGCTTCTACAGGAAACTGTGCTATGATTCAATGGCCTGGACACCAACTGCACAATTAAAGATGGACCGATCAACCTATTTCTGTTTCATGTCAGTTTTGCACGTGCTCAGTCCCAGATCCATTCCATCCCATATTACGTGGATTTAAAAAAAGCATGAAAATTTTCCATTTAAATTGTACAGATTTTGTATGCAGTTTATGCACAGTTTATATGCATTATTTCTCTAAACTATCTATTTTTGAATTCTTTTCAATGCATTTCCCTCTAAAACACATATATTTCTCTATAAAATACACATTTTGTGCACTTTTTTTTTTAAAGAAACAACGTATAGCAAAATTAATAAAATATGTAATCTGACTGATAATTGCTTTCCAATCCACATATAAATCCAGGACTGATGAATTAGGTCAGTTTGCTTTAAAATCCAAACATATTTCTCCTCTATCCCTATGCACAGTAGAGCTTTGGATTTTCTCAAATAGCACCATTCCCTGAGGAGACTTATAAAAACAATTTATGAAAAGTGCTGCTCAAAGGGAGAGGAGTGTTTCACGCTGGGTATGCCCGACTTCTCAGGCATAGCTGAAGTAACTCTTTGGATCCCTGTCACCAGCTGCACTATGCGGAGATAGTAACTAGTGCTGGACTAGGACCTGAGAGACCAGTGTTCAAGTCCCCACAGAGCCTAAGCTTCCTCACACAGTTGTTCTAAGGGAGAACCATGTCTGCTACCTTGAGCTCTTCAGAGGAAAGGTGCGATATAAATGTAATTGAAGTTTGAGAACAGCCGAAAACTACACATCCATTTGAAATCCCCATTGAGAAATACGAATTTCACAACAGAAAACTCTCTAAGCACCTATCCATTCTCAGGTGGGATGAGAGGCGAGGTACATTTACTTATTCCATTTATTACTTATCTTATGAAAATATTTCTCCAGGTGACATACAAACATATATAAATAAAATTAAAATGAGATTACAGTTTGATAATAAATCCATAAAACCTACCCAGTAACAATTAAACCGATAAGGTTCTGTGAACTGGTACAGTATTCTCATCTCAAAAGGAAATGGGACCTATAAATCACACACGGGCAACAGGTGACGCATGGGCTGCATGCAACCCATGGCCACTCTCAGCCTCCTAAGTCTGCCCACTTTTCTCCAATGTCCAGCTGAATATCTGAGAGGCAGGGAAAAAACCACTATTCCCACACTGCTATGCAGTTTTAGCTGCATCAGGATTCTGACTTTACCTTGCCTCCATCTCACCCAGCACTCCTGAAGCAGCCAAGATCACTGCCCCTGCACCTGGCTGCACCAGGATCTCTCGGAACTGCAAGTTAAAGGGCTCCTCAATGATCCCAATGAAGCTGTGAGGGAAAGTTTAAAGTATGTGGGGTGAGGGAGAGGGAAGGGAAGGTTGTGTCACTGAGAAGTAAAGGGGCAGTGATTGTCTGCCTGTGGGGGAGGGGGAAGGGGAAGGATGAAGAGAGACGCTGGCCCTGGTCTCACTCACCACCGGTTTGGTACACAACCACTGCTGGTTTTGATTGCTGGTGACAAAAAGATGGTCCAATCTTGCTATAAAGCAGGGGTGTGGGAACCTTTGGCTTTCCAGTTGTTGTTCAACTACAACTCCCATCAGCTCCAGCAAGCATGGCCAATGGCCAGGGATGATGGGAGCTGTACTTCAGGAACATTTGGAGGGCCAACATTTCCCCACACCTGCTATAAAAATTGCCACTGGAACCTCTTACTGCTTTGGGGAAATGTAAAACATGACTTTCAATGGTATATGCAATCATTTTTGCTTTTATAGGTTTGCATTAGGGTAAATAAGGTAAGTAGAAAGGGAGGGGGAGTGAATGAGTTGGAATGTTTGTGATTGCTGTGTGTTGCTTGGCTGAGTGAATGGGGGATGGTCTTTTTTGTTTGTGTGAGAGAGACAGCTGACAGATAGGGCAGAGGTCTGAGAGAGACGGGGCTTGATCTTGGGGAGAGAGGGTTGGTTTGGAAGGGAGGTTCGTCAAAAGTAGAAAAGCAGGGTTTACTTACAGTATCTTAGGGGAAAATGTAGTGAGCATAACTTATAGGAAATGAAGGAACATTAATCTCTAACCACAAGCTTTGAGAACCTAAGTGTTCTTGTTTAACTCCTGATGGTTTAAAACACACCAGGTCCTTGGCTAGCTGTCACTGAGAACACATATGTTGGCAAAAGCTAAACAAAAGAATTTACCCAAGAGAGAAACAATAACAGGTTATAGAAGGTCAGCCCATAGCTGTCTACTTTAAAGAATATAAAGTAACCACAGGGGGCTGAGGCTTTCCTCTTGCCTGGGCATTGATAACAAAGGCTGGGAGAACAGGTCAAAGTCCCTATAAACAGCACTGCTACACTGTGGTTGAATAATAAAAATGTGTCTCTTCCTGCTCAAGGGAGAGAGATTGCAGGAGGATACAACGTTCTGCACCATTCTAGGTATTGTACATTAATAAAATTGATTGGGTTCCTGCCTGCAGGAGATGTAAAATAAAGATCTATGTAATGGCTAATGTCTGTTATCAGAATTAGAGGTCACAACATTTGAGGTCACTTACTTGTACTTGAGTGACATGTAGATACATGATACACGCCACCAGGAAGCATATGCAGAACACCAATAGGACAAGGACTATGGTACTCCTAGAAGGAACATATAGAAGTTGAATCATGGAGCAAACATAAAAGTGTTACCTTCTTACTAGAACTTGATAGATGGGTCCTGGCTAAATATGAAGGATTTTTACTTATTGTGCAATCAACAGACACAGGTTTGGTCCACACTGTTGCTGTGTGTGGATTTCTGCACCTTTGTCCACACATAAGCACTTTCAGTTTTTTAAAATCTATTATGATGTTTCCCACCCACTCTAGTGTGTGGCGCTTGATGGGAGATACTCACGTTCCTTCCCCTCAGTTAGTAGTTCCTTTCCCACTATAACGCCCAGAAAATACACTATAATGTATCGTAGGCATGCGTGCAGGTATTTGTTTACCAGTGTGTACACCCCTTTTTAATTTTTGAAATAAAAGTTTTTTTAAAAAAAATTCAAGTTTTTGATATACTAGAGTTGCACAAAAGAAGAGTAAAAAAGTTTTTTTAAGTGTATTGTTCCAAGGCAGGCAATGATTTGGAGCTACTCCCATGAAATGATCCCCTTTTTGTTTCCTGCCTCCTTGCTCACTTCCTGTACCTGCAAGGGCAAATTTTAATTTTTAATACAGCTATTTGTGTTGTATTATGCGCTGTGTATGTGCAGTTCTGCACAAAAGAGCTGTTTTAAAAATAAAATTCCCAAATGTGCCTTCAACAACAACTGGTGGAAAAAAGCAGGCTGCATCTTTCCCTTTGGACTGATGGAAACAAAATGGAATTAGAGGCTCTGGCAATAGAATGTCACCACACATGTAAAAATCTTCACCCATACTATGTGCTTTAATGCATCCAGAAATGGATAACATGTATTTTTATATTGGATTTCTTCCCTTATCTGTGGATCAGGAAGATCCAAATTTAGGGAAAGTATGGACTGCCACTTAGATAAAGAGAACGTCATATGGATGCTGCAAAACAGAAACAAAACCCGGTACTGCTGCATTATAAATAAAACCACAGTTCCTTGCAAAATGATCAAGGCCTGGAACTATTACCCCTGTGACAAGAGATACAACATTTGGAGCTTTTTAGTACAGAAAAAAGTGACATAGGCATTTAAGAAAGATGTAGAGAAAGTGGTTAGAGTTTTCCCCCCCTCCCTGTCTCATAATACTAGAACTGGGGGCATCCAATGAAGCTGAAGGGTAAGAAATTCAGGACAGACAAAATAAAGTATTTCTTCATATAGCACATAGTAAAAACGATGGGATTTTCTACCATAAGATTTAGTGATAGCCACCAATATAGACAGATTTAAAAGACTATTAGACAAATTCATGGAAGATAAGATTATCAATCATATGCTACTAGAGCTGGAGGGGGAAATCCCAGTTCTGAACCTACTCCATTGTTTTGGACAGCAGGTTGCCTCATCTCAGAGTCTCAGACTAGCACTGTGCTTTAGTTTGGATCCTTTGGCTTTTCTGAAGTCTTGGATGATTTCCACAGAAAGAAAAGGATGTAGCCCAATGGTAGAGCCTTGCATGCAGGAAGTCCCAAGTTCAATTGTTACTCCAGGTAGGGCTGGGAGAGACTCCTGCCTGGAGCCCTGGAGAACTGCTGCCAGTCAGTGTAGACAATATGGCGCTAGATGGACCAAGTCTCTGACTTGGTGTAAGGCAGTTTCCTATGTTCCTATGTACACCCCTTCCTCTCCCTCACCCCACCTTTCTCCCCAGCATTTTTCAGTGCTTGAGGGAAGAACAAACATGTATTAATTAGGGCAAGACCCCCCCCAAAAAAAAACCCCTTCCAAAGCTCTGAGATAATTCATAAACTTCAGAGTCAGACCAGCTTTGCCTCAGTCTGAATATCTCTACAGTGAACTGCTTCACCTCAGTTTTGGGCTTCATTTAAGGCAAATGCACAGCCCTCGATGGTACTTCCAGGATGCCTCTGAATACCAGTTTCTGAGGATTTCTCATAGGCATCTGGTTGGCCACTGTGAGAGATAAAATGCTAGCTTGTTTTCTTATGTTAGCTTCCACTACAATACCTTAGTGTTTGTTTACCACTAACTTTTAAGTATGCAATGGTATATGACATCTTCTCTTTGAAGATGAAAAGTGTTGTACCTCATTACTGGACCAATTAATATATGTTAAAAATTACTGGATGTCTCACAAAAAGAGAGAAATTTTGGTCAGTGATAGGCTTGCAAGGTGTCCAGTTTTTGCCTGGAAACTCCAGTTTTTGGGGGTCCTCTCTGGGTCTCTGAGTGACCCATCTTAATTTCTGGACTCTTGGCTTTCATATTTTTAAAAAAGTTTCTAGGTGGTTTGGTTCAAAAGATATAAACCAAAATGTCAGCCGCCACCACCACCCTCCCTGCAACTTCTGCTAGTAGCGGCTACTGTTAGTAGCCAATAAGTGAAGTCAGGGTTGAGATTGACAAGATTAGTTGACACCCCAGGCAATATCTAAACCCCATTTCAAGTTCTGAGAACACTTTCCTTTTCTTGCTTGTCTCACATCAAGAATTCATTAAATATATAGCTTTCAGCAGCATAAACAGTACTTTCTCTGTATAGGATTGGGACTTGCTTCTGTGTAAGCACGCATAGGATTGCACTACAACAGAAGATCACAGCAGGATCTTGGTGGGCATACACAACAATTTTAGGTATAATTATAATAAAAGTGTACATGCAGGTTTTTTAATTACTTGCAAAAATAGCATATTATACATTTTATCTTTCAAATAATTTTTGAACAGTAGTTTTAAAAAGTGTACATGCTGCAGTGTTATACTTTTCTAATTAAAGAGTCAAACAAGTTTAAATTTTACTGGACTGTTGAAGAGGAAAGTTTATTTGTCTTATTCAAAACATGTTTTGAAAACCTTCCCCATATGAACCTTTTCTGGGAGTAAAGTTGCAATGCTAATTCTACCTACCTGAGAGTTAACCCCACTAAATTCAGTAGGAGTTACTTTTGAGTAGACATGGATAGGATTGTGCTAAAAATCAATGGGACTTTTGAGTGAACATAGAAAAGGATTGTGTTGTAAATCTTTCTCTCCCCCTCCAATATTTTTATTTAAAAAAGCAGTTGGGCAGGTCTTATTTAGGTGCAATAAAGCCATTTAAAATTGAATAACCATAAAAGAAGTATAAAACAGTTGCAAAGCAGCTTAAAGTGGAATGATACTGAATTTTGGATTGGGTGAGTGAAGTTCCTTATCACTGAATTGCAGAGTTGTGCATGCTTCCCTGTCTGAGTAAGCCCCATTGAATAAATTGGGACTTGTTTCTGAGTGAACATGCATAGGACTGCACTATAAATACCTTTATAGATTGTGTAATTAATAAACATCTTTGACATTCATGCCTATATTAATATTTTTTCATACTATGTCTTGCTATGTATCTGATTTCACACTATGGTTGTAAATTATTATTTAAAAGTTATTATTTCCTCTACAATTTGGGTGTGCCCTTCTTCCTTGGGCTGGTCATGGTCCCCTCTGTTGTTTTCACCCTGAGGGGCAGATTAGGCTGAGAGATGGTGCGTAGCCCATGGTCACCCAGTAAACTTTGTAGCTTATTTTCATTTAAAAATTTAGTTAAAATGCTTTATATGCAGACAAGTTTATGAAGTAATGGACATCCACATAATACATTTCAAGCACATCCAACTCGCATTTAAAGCACGACTTCCCCCAAAGAATTCTGGGAAGTGGTTTCCCCCTCACAGTTATAGTTCCCACCACCCTTAATAAAATACAGTTCCCAGGATTCCGTGGTGAGATTCATGTCCTTCAAATGCATGTTGAATGTGCTTTAAATGCATGGTGTGGATCTGCCATAGTATGCCATACATTCGTTAGTGAATTGAAAAGAATTTTAAAAGATACTTTTATAAACAGGGCTGTAGCTCAGTGGTAAGGCACATGCTATGCATGCAAAGGTCCAAAATTCAATCTCTAGAAGAGACTATTGCCTGGAATCCTGCAAACCTAATGCTAGTCCATGTCATCAGTACTGAGCTAGATGGTATCAAATGGCCTGATTCGGTATAAGGCAAATTCCTTTGTTCCTAAACGAGGAAAGAGACCCAAGGGCCATAGTGACTCTGACATTTATTCATGTATTTTATTTGCAACATTTATAAACCGCTTTATTTTATAAAATCTCAAAGCAGTTTATAGAAGGAATTAAAACAATGAAATTATTAGCAAAAAACAGTTAAAGACAGGTATTTAAAAACATTCAAAACAATAAATCCAACAATGAGTTAAAAAGAGATAAAAACATAATAGCTTCTACATGCCTGGGTAGGCTTGCCTAAACAAAATGTTTGTGGCAGGTGCCAAAATGAAGACAATGAAGTGCCTGCCTAATGTCAATAGGAAGAGAGTTCCAAAGTGTAGGTACTGCCACACTAAAGGATCGATTTCTTACAAGAGCAGAACAAGTACTATGTGGAACCTGCAACATGGAAAGCACACCTTGAACTTGGCCTGGTAGCAAATCGACAACCAGTGCAGATTACAGAGCAGAGGTATTATGTAAGGATAGGGACTCACTCATGTCAGCAATCATGCCACAGCATTCTGCACTAATTGCAGCCCCTGGGTCAGGTTGTATTGCATGGGGATTTCTGTGACCTTAGCTGACTGGCTGCCAGCATTCTTTAGTTTTGGTTAGGGACCCTCACTGGTTGTGGGATACTGAGTTTTCTGTCTTACAGGAATCTTGTTGTGGTTGGTATGGTATTGCATTTAGGAAAACATCACTATCTTTCATTTTTATTTTTCTATTTGCATTTCAGGCCACAAACGAAGAATATAGACAGGTAGTACAGAATTGCAGGGATGGCGTCAGGAAGGCTAAAGATGAGAATGAGCTGAAGTTAGTGAGCGATGCCAAAAGCAACAAAAAATCTTTCTTTGAAGAAAAGAAATAGTGGTAGAGCTACAGCTAATGAAGATAGCAAAATGATATAAGATGACAAAGAAAAGGCAGCAGTGCTCATTTCCTACTTTGGTCCAGTCTCCTCCAAAAAGAGGATCTATGATCCTTCTGGCAATTGTGAAGTTGAAGGAGCAGGATTGCAATTTGAGATTGATAGACAAACGGTCAAGGAATACCTAATTACTTTGAACGAGTTCAAATCTCCAGAGCCCAATGAACTGCATCCTAGAGTATTGAAGGAACTGGTGAAGAATTCTCAGAAGCAATGTCTATTATCTTTGTGAAATCATGGAGGATGGGTGAAGTGCCGGTTCACTGGAGGAGGGCTAATGTTGTCCCTATCTACAAAAATGGCAAAAGGGAGGAACCTGGGAACTACAGACCAGTCAGTCTGACATCAATCCCTTGGAAAATTCTGGAGCAGATTATAAAGTGGTCAGTCTGTAAGCACCTTGAAAACAATGCAGTGATTACTAGAAGCCAACATGGATTTGTGAAGAACAAATCCTGCCAGACTAATCTTATCTAATTTTTTGATCCTGGTAGACTGTGGAGATGCTGTGAACATAATATATCTCGACTTCAGCAAAGCTTTTGACTAAGTGCCCCATGATATTCTGACAAGGTAGCTAAATGTGGGCTAGATGGACAACTGTCAGGTAGATCCACAGTTGGCAACAGAATCGTATGCAAAGAGTGCTTCTCAATGGCTCCTTCTCAAACTGGGGGAGGTAAAGAGCACTAGTATACAGCAATTCTCGTGGCTCTATGATTCAGAGTTCAGGAGCTCAGGAGGGAGAGGGGATTACAAGTGAGGATTTACAGATTGCTCAGCAAGGAGTGCCGGTTATTAATAAGATGCCAGAGCTGTAAGGCAAGGAAGTGTTACAGCAGTTTGGGGGCATGGTGAATTTTGTGGGTAATGGACAACACTTTATACCAGAAACTTATTGCAAGCCTCTAAGGATTTAAAAAAAAGAAATCTGGTGGATATTTCCCATGTTTACAGCACTGGCTCCCTATTTGTTTCCGGGCTAGATTTAAAGTGCTGGTTTTGACCTATAAAGCCTTACACGGCATGGGACCGCAATACCTGGTGGAACGCCTCTCCCAATATGAACCTACCCGTACACTGCGCTCAACATCTAAGGCCCTCCTCCGAGTGCCATCTCATCGAGAAGCTCGGAGGGTGGTGACTAGATCTAGGGCCTTTTCGGTGGTGGCCCCCGAATTGTGGAACAGTCCCTTCGATGAGGTGCGCCTGGCGCCGACGCTGCTATCCTTTCGGCATCAGGTGAAAACCTTTTTATTCTCCCAGGCATTTTAAAGTGTATTTTAATCTATTTTTAAAGTGTATTTTAACTGTACTTTTAGTGTTGTATTATGATGCTGTTTGCTTTTTGTTGTTATTTGTTTGTTTTTGGTTTTTGACTTTATTATATTTATTGTAGTTATATATTGTGCTGTTTTTATCCCTTATGTACACCGCCCAGAGAGCTGTCAAGCTTAGGGCGGTATATAAATGAAATGAAATGAAATGAAATAAAATAAAATAAAATAATTTTTTTTCTTTCAGTTACAGAAATATTAATTCCATTTGCAGTATCCATATGGAGCTAGCTTGGTGTTGGCATTGTCACATCAGTGAGAATTAATGAGAATCAAGGGGATTTGCATCAGGATTCAGGTGTCTGGAAGCTGCGCTGAGGGGAAAAAGGGGGGTGTCTTAGGTATGAAGCACTCTAGTCTAAGAATCCTGCATTACCTGCTATAGCCTGCAACGTTTTCCCCACAATACATACATATATTAGTAATCAAAACCTTTTTCCTTTTGTGAAACACCAAGTCATTTTAACAGTTTAAGGGCACAATCCAACTTGTATTTATGCTGGGCTGTATGGAGTTGGATGTGGCAGACCCCCGGCTGAGCTAGCAGGGTCCTGGCTCCGCCGGCAGAAGCCCCTCAATGGCAGCAGAGCTGGGACCTTGCTGGCTTAGCTGGGGAACTGATGGGGAAGCCCAGCCTGTGGAAGGGCTGGTGGTGGAGGAGCTGAAAAAAGGCCATTCCAGGGGCGTGTAGGAGGAGGAGACCAGGGGGGAATTCAGACCACATCCAACTCATGTTCAGGGCAACATCCAAGATCCCGAGTCAGGGAAAAGTTATGCTAGGAAAAAGGTTAGTCAAAGGAAACATATCCAATGGAAGGCAAGGGGGAGGGCTCTGTCCCCTCTGGCCCCACTGACCTGTCTGAAACAGTTTGCTGGATATGATGGTGTGAGCAGCAACAGAATGCAAACCGAGCATGCCCCAGCCCCCCTCTACTTCACACATTCACTCTTAGCCACACCAGAGAAGGCTGAGCAGGTGCAAGTACAACGCCTGCAGGCAAAGAGATGAGACCTCCGGATAGGCTCTTGCTGACCCCTCCCTGTGCATGCTCTTGATTTTGCAGGTGTTGTTCCAGTCATCCTGGCCAAACAGCCCGCTGGCACCAGCACACCAACACAAGCAGCAGTGTCTGAGGTAAGTGGCAAGCATCCCCAGGAAAACCACACATGGGAAAGAGGGAGCCATTACCTGGCTGGCAGCCACATCAACTGCAGACAGCTATGGCTGATGCCTGGAAAGGGCCATTTGGCCACATCACCCCCTTGGAGGAGTGCAGGTGGCGTGAGCCTAACTGGCATACAGAGGAAAAATCCTTCCTGTACCATCTAGTGGTGGCTGATGCACCCCCTCCTCTGCACTAGGGGAGGGGGTGTGGCAGGGGAGCGGTGGCGCAACTGGTTTGCTGCCACTGCCACCAAGATCAGTTCTCTGGGCAAGGTGGTGCACACACCAGAGTCCTGCCGCAAGCACTGGAATGATACTTTCTCCAACATCTGCTGCTGTGCCAGGGAGTTTGTGCAAACTGGCATGCCCATCCAGGAGGCCATGGCTCAGATTCTCACTCCAGAGGAAGAAATCCTGGCCCCTTCCCTGGGTAACTTCTACATTAATTCCTTGGTCAAAAAAGAAACAGATACCAATCTTCACCCCCCTAAATTGGCATCTAGATGTGTGTCAATTCCGATGCAGTCCTTCTGCCTGTGACATGCACAGGGCTGGGGCATCTTTTAAGCTTTAGACTCCTATTGCAAAACCGAACTGTTATCTATCAACTACATCAACCAAGGTACTGGTTTTCACCAAGAAGATAATTAAGCACAGATGATAAATGAAGATACAGTTGAACAGGTTACATCCTATAGGTACTTGGGAATAACCTTTCATTCATCAGGCTCCTAGAATGCCCAAATAAATAATGCCATTATGAATGCGTAGAGGAGTGCAAAGACACTCCTCTTCTTCTTTTTTACCAGAGGGGGTCAACACATACCCTCAGCTATTCAAATGTTTGTAGCTAAGATCATAGCCCAGATGTTATATGGCTCACAATTATGTGTTTATAGCAAATTTGCTCCATTTGAAGTAATTCAAACCAAATTTCTGAGAGCTATCCTGGGAGTCCTGTGCTGTGTATCTAATGTAATTCTTCGTTTAGAGGCAGGGCAAATTTCTATAGATGTGGATACTCAAGATGAATTATTGGCTGAAGATGTTGCTTTGTCCAGTGGGCTTAGCCCCACTGACGCTCATTGACATCTTCCAACTGAAATGGAGGAAGACACTAACACTAAAATTACAAAACCAGGGTTTTTCTCCTGATGCTATATTAGCTTTAGGATACACTAAAGCCAAAGCAGTTATAAAGCAGTATATTAGGGACACTGAACTCCAAGAACACTTAGGGTTGGCCACACTTTACCCAGACTTTAGGGATAATATGGCAGCATTTGCACCACAAATTATTTAATAAAACTGACTATCCCTAAATATAGGAAAGATTTTATGCTAGCCAAGTTCAATGTTCTACCTTCCGCTTTCCTGGAAGGCAGATATAATAAATTACCCTATTGAGAATGTTACTCTATTGTTCTTTTTATCATTATTTTAGAGCTATTTTTACTACTACTCTATTGACAAAGACTCCCGGCAGATCTGATTTATTTTATCTGCAATACTTGTTCTCTGACCAGAACCCTGGGTCACAAGGAAAGTGGCCAGCTTCCTTTCAGCTTCTATTGACTTTCGGAGAGCAAGGATTAAATAATATTTAAGTAATTTTAATCTTCAATACTTTTATGCTTTAAAAGGAAATCTCCTATTGTGGTTTGCTTCGTTTTGCTATGTACAAGAGTTACATTATTTTACTTTTTTTATATTTTGCACTTCTTGTATAATTTTGCATGGACTGGTCTATGACCATAATAAAAATAATCAAGCAAGCATGGTGTGTTTGAGGTGAGCATGGGGGGGGGGGTTGCTCCCTGGCTGTTTTCTGTGCTGTGTCTGTGGCAATGTGTCTGTGCTTTGTGACTTTCAATAAACGTTCTTTCTGCATCCTCCCATGTGTGATGCATCCTCTTTAGGGTGGTGGGTGGCTGCAGGTGCAATGGGGGTGTTTGAGGTGGTGGTGGCCTCCACGTGTGTTTGTTTAGTTTGTCATGCTGTGTTGCATTGCATGTGCATGTGTGCTGATGACTGGCAGTGGGTGTTGCCTCCATGTGTGTTTACCCAGTTGTGCTGTGTCACTCTGCCTGTGCATACATGCTGGCGACTGGCAGAGAGCAGGTGGGTGCACATGTTGGGGGGCTGTCTTCTGCTGCCAGGGTGTCTGCTGCTGTTGCTGCCACGCAGTCGCCCCAACTCCATGGAGTGTGCATGTATGCATTCCACTGCTGCAAATCCCAGGACACTTCCCAGGGGCTGCTTGTGGGGTTTCTGGGTGTTTTGTTTCCCCAGGAGTGGTTGCTACTGCTGCCATGAAAATGGGCGCTCTGCTGGGGGGCGCTTTCTTTGCTGCTCCAGCTGTGTCTGTATGCTGCGGAGAATCAGACTAGTATTTTGTGGCTCTTACTCCCCCATAGGGGTATTTGGTAATGGAGGCTCATGCTTTCTGGTCCCTGCATGCAGCTCTGCTGGCTGAGCCGGCAATCCGCTGGCCTGGAGCCTCCCAAATGGCAACTGGATGCCGCAGAGCTTTCTGCTGGCTCCTCCTCTGCTGCCTTCCCATCAATTGGATTGCTATGCACAACCCTTAAATTAAAACAGTTTCTCTGATGTTGGGATTCTCTCAGATTCAAAAGAAAAATGAATAGATTTAGATATTTAGCCCCTGATGTCTCCTCTGGTATCAAGGAAACTTTCCCTATCTCTAGAGTCTAAAATGAAGGTAGGATCAAGTACAGGTTTGTTTGTATATGAGTAAATGCAGAAAATGCCTCTTCATACAACTAGATTTTCCATAGCCAATACACTGCACTGTCCAAGATTTGTTCCCAACAAAGTTAGTAACCAAGCAATGGAGAAATGCTCACAGATATTTATAGATATATTTTTGGAGAATTTAAGAAATAAAAGCTTCTAACGAATCCAAACCTTGCCCAAGACACTCAGATCCCATTAAAAATGTGCATGACATTTAATTTCAAACATTGAGAAAGCACTTACTGTGGAATTATTAAAAGGTAGACAAGGCCAAATAAGGCAGCTAGAATCAGTGACAAGACTACAGCACTGGTGAAATATTCATCCTGAAGTTGGTGATACTGTGAATGAGGTGGAAAAAAAGATATATACACACAGTTATTACCCACATCTATCACACTTCCTGGTTTTAAAGAAGGAAAACCTGTTCCTGAAAATATAATACATGCAGCAGTCTATAATTGTGCTCACCGGTTCACCACTGATGACGACACCACTTCTTTCTGGGTGTCTTCAAAGTCAGCACAAGGTCAGGGTAATTAGCCAGAAGGCCTCCTAATCCAGCACAAGTTCCCTGTCTCCCTTCAAAAATTGGAGCTGGGGAGAAAGCTGGGGAATCACAGCTGAAGCTGTGCTGAGCTTGGAGGCACATGAAACATTGCTTAAGCTACCTCCTTCCCCAGCTCAGAACTGGAATTGGGAAGGAATGATGGGGCCTTGTCCCAATGCTTGGAGGTGCTCCAATAAATCTCACCGACACTGAAGACTATACCCCTCCCTTCAAGCATAATTTTGGGCTGACTATCAAAGTGCACCAAACTTTGTGGACTTCTGTGTGTTCTGAAGTGTAATACTGTCTGTGTAATAGATTTATGAATGAGTATGGTTTAATTCATATATAAGATAGTGATCTTTAACATTTTATTATAGAGTTACAGTGACTTATACATTGCAAACTGCATAAAACATTCTCCTTCTAACACTGTGTTTCCATTAGTTCTTGACTTTCCAAAACTTCACCTTTTCTCTCTGCAGTTATCCAGGTTTGATCTCTGCTGAGCAGTGAATTACTTTGGAAAGCTTCTGAAAAACCAAGGTTCATACATTTTTTGGCCAGGATAGAAAAAAAAGAAAATCTATCATTCAAAGCAACTGAAAGAGGGAAACTGAACAGTGTGGCATGGGAATACTCTAATTAGGGAATACAAATGAATGTCTAAGAAATCATTCATCTTGGTTCACAGAAACATACACTTTAAGATAGCAATGGATTATGAAGAAAAATGTAAGGAGGCTTGTAAACTCTGCAAGGTCGTTCAAGATGAATATATGCTTTATCAAAACCAAGGATTTCCTCCTCTTACAAGAAAACCTGGCTGTCTCTATAGGACAGCCTTCCCCTACCTGGTGTTTCCCATATGTTTTGGATTATAACTCCCTTCATCCCTGACCATTGGCCACACTTGCTAGGGTTGATGGGAGCTGTAGTCCAAGCCATTAGGAGGGTACTAGGTTGGGGAAGGCTGTTCTAGAATATTGCCTAGCAGTCTTACATCAGCAGTTAGCCATTCCCACAAATCTACAATAGTACAATTATACAGCCTTTACAGAACCTGTGTTTTAAAACACATATAGGGTAGCTCTTTGGAATTCTGAGAATTCTCTTTAAAGACAAATTTCAATCCTTCATAGTACATAAATTAAATCATAAAAACATATGGGCAGTTTTCTGCTAAAAAAACAGAAAGCTTTCTCTCAAGGTGAAGCCAGTGCTGCACAACATATTCTTTTTATAATTGCTGCTGTGATTTATTTATAAAACACTTTACTATAATAAAAAGGCATGAAACTTTGTACAATAAAATAAAATAGAAAAATAAAACCACCCTAAATAAAACAAGAAAACAAATCATCTCAGCAGGAAAAAACAAAACTGCCTAAGAGAAAGCTCTATCAAGACAGGTGAACAGTGAAATTGAACAGTAAAAATAGTATGAAGATGCTGTACGGTGGGCTTCCCTGGGCAGAGAATTCCAAAGAGACAGTGTAACTACCAAGAAGGTTCTGCTTCAAGTGTGCATCAATCTTGCCTCCACAAAGGAGGAGACCCAGAGCTGAGGGAGGAATATACGGAGAAGGAGCTCCTTCATATCTTCATACCTTTTAAGGAACAAACTACAGTTTGCTGCATTTACAGATAATGGGAAACTCTGGTTCATTTAAACCACAGATATAAGCTTTCAACTTCCTCCCAGTGCATGTAAAGGAGGAAGAAAAGGGAGTTGGCAGCACACAAGCTCAAGCTTGCTTATTCTGATATTTATCATAATATCAATATTTTGATAAAGACTGTATGAAAACTTCATTTAAAATATCAGGAAAGCAAACACTGAATTATAAAAAGCGGTAGCTTCTCTTTTTCCTTAGTTAACTAATTAACTTATTGAAAGCCTCACTTACCTTTTGCTCACGTTCAATCTGTTTATACCTCAGGGTAAAAAAATTTAGATCTGCCGTCTCTGACTCAGTTTGCCTGGCCTCTATTAAACGACCAATGTATCGATTCACTCTAGTTCCAGGAGTGTTGTATACAACATTTGTAGAAAAAGAGGAACGATTCCTGAGTTTTTCAGATGCTGTTCTTAATGCCCTCCTCTGTGACAGAAATGAAAGACAGAAGGATGGGTGGTTTTAACTTTTTATCTTCTCTGTTTATCACCTTAAACAATGTATTTGGAAAGATGGTATATAAATTTTATCCTAGCACAAAAAGATGCAATTATGCTATGGTTTCTAAGATATCTGAAAAATTATAGACTTATAAGATGATACAAGGGGTAATGAATCTGATGGGAGCCTATTTTTATTTATTAATCTTAGATCACTTTATTTATGTTAAAATCATGTACCACCATCTCTGACTGAAGACTTGTGAGATGGAATAAAATAGTTGACTCAGGCAGTAGCTATCAGCAACATTCTCTAATGTAATAAAATATAATACATGTTATTTATTAAAAGGTTACATGGATAGAAGGACATAAACATTTACATATTTTTTCTTTTTTTTCAATTAATTTTTATTCAAATTTTCAAAACCAAAACAATACAAAAAGAAAACAACACAAATCAATAACTAGTACAATACAAAAAGAAAAATATATATATATATATAAAAAAGAAAGAATATTGACTTCCGATTTGTCATAGTTCAGCTATAAATCTATAATATATAACAAACCTATCTCTTAATAGATTATAAAATCACCTTCCTCCAATGGTTATCTTAGTTGGTTTCAAATCTCATTAACATCATATCATTTTAATCTTCCACAAAAAGTCAAAGAGAAGTTTCCAATCCTTGAGATATATGTCAATCATTTTTTTTTTCTAAATAAACATGCCAATTAATCCAACTCATCAAATCTACTAAGTCCAGTAATTTTAAATCGCTCTTCTGTCATTATCCATATTGGGTCCATCTTCCATCTTCCATCTTTACGCACCCAAAAATCTTGCTGTCATAGTCATATAATAAAAGTCTGATAGGAATTTCCTCCATCACAGATATTTTCTTGCCATCAAATCCAAACGTATCACTGAAGTATTGTTGCAAAGCCGCATCTCTGTTCCTCTTTTCCACATGATACACTAGTACATCTCTTGAAGGTTTTTCCATTGACACAAAACAGGGATTAATTCTGTTAACTTTCTCCATTTCAAGTTCCATCAAATCCTTCCAGTCCAGGAATTTTTTTGAACCGATAATATCTTTATCTCCAATCTCTTCAATTCCTTCAGGGACAGCGCTGAATTCCAAACTGTAATATTTGTCTCCAGGATCCATCACAGCCAGGAAATCCAAATCTTTTTTCATGTCCATAATTAAGCCAATCTCCATAGTTTGAACCTTGCCTTTAATTTCTCTTTCATCCTTTTTTGGTTTTCCAGATCTATCTTTATTCTCCTTTCTCATAGAATCCTGAGTTTCTTTCAGCTCCTGTCTCATTTTGTGAAATTCAATTCTCCACGCTTGTCTATTATTTCTCAGTTCTTGTTTTATTGAGTTAATCCCATTCATTATTTTCTGAAACATGTCTAGAGATAAAGTCCCTTCTTGTACATCCATGATCTTCTTAATTGTCATTCTTAAAGCCAAAGGAACAAAACTCCTTCAATTTTCAATGTCCCAAACAAAGAGCAGCTTATTTCTTTAACCAGTTACAAAGGAGTTAATCTTTCCAACAAACTAACGTCACACGCTAGACAGCCCTTATCTCTTATCTGCCCGGAAGTGTAAGAACGGCTTTAGTTCACAGCGTCGAAATAGCTAGTAGCAGAGAGAATGAGCAGATTCGTCAAAAAAAAAGTAGATCAGGAAAAATAGTCCCAGCCATAAATCAAAAAGATTTCTTATCTCTTCCAATCAGAAATCTCTCATCCGTTGTAATCTTTAAAATGCTATTTTCCATGTCAGCTTTTTGCAATAAAAAAAAGATAAGCTATTTATATTTTCTTCCCCCTTAGTTCCGTGAATAAAAAAAGGAAAGTCTTACCTCACCTAGGTTATCTCAATTGCTGTTACTTTGACAAATCTCTTTAGCTGTATAGATAAGAAAATGATGAATGTAGTCAGGAGGATGTTTGCCTGTTAATCCGTATTAAAAAAAACAGGTCACTTATCCAGCTGAGCTAGCATAAAAATCCTCGCTCTGTCTGAGCTGCTGGAAGACAGACAATTCTGACGAATTCCAGACTCCAACAATCAAAACAAAGCTATGTGGGAAATCTCACGTTTCTTCTTTAACCGGAAGAAATTATTCCCAGTCAGAAAAGAGCCTTCTGACTGAATTTAAACTGGATAAGTTTCATCCAAGACGGAACTTGTCTCAGAGGCTGCACAGGCGTAGGGATCCTCCTGGGAAGTGACATTTACATATTTTTTCAAGCTACTATCACTGTAGAAATGGGGATGACCAATTTTCCATGTGCAAGTACCACTTTACACAAATGGTGCCTCCCAGAGAGCCTTGCTGTAGCCTCAGCTCAGTGGTAGAGCATCTGAGTTACATGCAGAAGGTTCCAGGTTCAGTCCCTGACATCACCATGTAGGGCCTGGAATATTCCCCGTCTGAAACCCTGGAGAGATGCTGCCAGTTCTGCCAGTGTAGACAGTGCTGAGCTAGATTTCCATTTTCTACTATTCCAGCTCTTGGGGTCACTGAATCCACGCATTCTAATTTGATGCCATTTGCAAATGAGTAAACTCATGCTGCCTTACATGCAATAAAGTATTTACTTTCATTACCCTTCTGTAGAAATGTGAAGGCCCAGGGTAAAAACGGAAAAAACCTCACCCTCCATTCCTCCCATTCCCCCCCCCTGATTTTTTCTGTTTTTTTATTTATTTATTTTATTTTATTTATTACATTTGTATACCGCCCCATAGCTGAAGCTCTCTGGGCGGTTTACAACAATTAAAACATTAAAAACAAATAATAGCAATCCAAGGCCTTCACATCTCTACCCTTCTTCCTAAATTTGTTCTAGGGCTTTGTGTGTCTCTGATATTCAACTAATTGGAAGGTACCTGGCTCATCTTTTGTCTCTGTGAATTAGCTGAAGGATGTCGGCCAAGGCTTTGGGGGTAAGTTGATGGAGCTGCTGGGGTCCCATTGTTGATAAATCATCTGGGAGGTAGGCATAAAATACTTGGAAGTATGGCAGCTTGAACTAAGGCAGAGAGTGGGGTACACAGTGTATTTATGTCTTAACTGAAATAGACACAGGGTAATCTACAATTAGTGCATGGAGCGTGCAGCACAGGACACTGCAAGGGAGGCAGCAGTCGAGAAGGCAGGTATAGGGCCCTGTACCCCATGTAGAGTGAGGGAAAGGGACAGATCACAGAAAAGAGTTTTCTCCTGCAGTGATTTACTGGGGGTGAGGGTGGGGGTTTGGAAGTGTAAATTTAGAGTTGAAAACGTTCCAGTCAGGTCTCTTTCACACTCCGCCTCAACAAAACAGACTGAAACCTGAAAATGTGTTTCAAAATACTACAGAAATGAACTTTTTCATTATAGAACTGTGGAGCAAAACCATACAACACCACCTAGTGGCAAAGAAAATGCCATAACTTAATTATTGTACCTTATTTATAATAATTAATACTGTAGTTCAGTTATGCATATATGTGTGTGTGTGACTGTGTACAACTGCTGTGGGGAAAGCACTTATAAACCTTTCAAAATTTACTCTTGTGTTTTGTAGTTTCAAGCCAGGTTCTTACCCCCAGATAATTTTATAATTCTCCTGTGCATGGAAAGATGATATCAGGTGGGTAACTAGCTCCACCCAGTGGTTGAAGGCAAAAGAGTACTGCTGACGTTTTACTGTAGGTCCGTTCCCAGTCTGCGTCTGCTCCGTCCGCAGTTTTTTTCTCTTTTGCCTTCACCGAATCTGGTTGATTCCTCTCTGTCTCCGTCGGTTCAGGCTTGTATAGTTTGTCTTTTAAGTCTTACCTGTTGGTTTCTGCTGTTTCTTGCCCTCAGTATATGTTTTGTCTTCCCCTGCTGTTTAAAGTTTAAAGTTTAAAAACAAAAAACAAAAAAGCTCCTTGTGTCTTTCCTCCGGATTTTTCTCGGTGGCGAGGAGCATTCAGCCCTCCCCACGGCTCCTGGGGCCGTTGGCCTCTTCAGGCTCCCTCCCCAGCCGAATTTGCTACCGTTCCTCCTAGTCAGCAACTCATAGCGTCGGCAGCATTAGCCTTAGAGGCGAATTTCACCGGAGCTCGGAACTCAGGCCCACGCCTCGGATTTTCGCGCTCCCTTTCAAGCGGCTTCGTTTTCCCTGCTTCATAGCGGGGAGGGGCAGACGCACAGACGCCATAGCAGGTCGGCGGCAACAGCTTCTAATCTTTCTGCTTTACCTAGCCGCTTATTAGACAGCGTTGTCAATCATTACCAGCGGGAGCCTTCCATTCATATTTTCATTAACCCCGTAAGTCCCGCAGTGTGTGCCCGCTATGGGGAAAGCCACACACAAAACAAAGCACCTCTCAAAGGGGTCGAAAGTGCTTCCCCGCAAGCCAGCGACAGGCGCAGTGCCAGAACTCAGTCCCATCCTGGGATCAGAGCAGGCTCATTCTTCGGGGGATCATTCTGAAACAGTGGTGGCCCGCCCCTCTACCGTCAGGCACGAGGTGGCTGAGGCTCAGGTTTTGGCGGGCAGGGTGGCTGCAGAAGGCAGGATTCCTGTTCCACATAAGGGAACCTGTAGAGAAGGTCAAGATTCCTACCACCACTCAAGGGACCAGAGGGACCTGGAACCCCTGTCTGATGGGGAAGGTGGCCAGTCTCACCCTTCCTTAGACGCTATTTTTTCTAACAACTCCTCGCCCAAGGCCTTCACAGGGTTTTTGGAGGAGCCAATCCCTGTCCAACAAATTCATGATGCTGGTGGGCACAGGCTTTATCCATCTCACACTCAAGCTCGCCCTATTCAGCTGCAGCTTTCAGCACATTCAATTCAGCAATTAAAAGAACAGCTTAAGGATGCCCTTTTAATGGATCTGACTAGAGATTTGTCTTCTCAAACTGCATCAGGCTCACAACCCTCAAGGCACCCGAGGGCGAACACACGCCCTTCCCCGGGCCGCACATCCCCAGACCCCTATGCTGCATCGCAGGGCAGACACCTTCAGCTTCCAGAACAGGAGCCTATAGACACAGAAAATGACTTGATTGTGTTGGATGAAGAGGAATGGAGTGGGGAATCAGAATCTGAGGAGATTTTATCTACTAGAATATTTCAAGAGGCTCATTTCCTTCCTCTGCTATGCAAAGCGATGGAGGCTCTTACCCTCACCTCTACAGAGGATCCTCCTACTCCACCCTCCTCGAGAGTCTCAGCAGTATGTCAAGATCCAAAGCCTAGGTCTAGAGTATTGAAGCTTCCTTCTCTTCTCCCCAAGGTGCTCAAATCAGAATTTGACATTCCCTTGCAATTCAAAAAATCAGTTTCGGTAGCCAACAAATATTATACACTGGAACAACCGATCATGGATCAGTTGAAAGTCCCGCTCATAGACGCGCCTATAGTCAATCTATTGAACCCATCATTGAATCCTAAAGACTCAGACGCTCACCTTAAGGATACCACTGAGCGCAAGATGGACCAGGGACTTAGAAGAGTGCACGAGGCTAGTGCACTTTCAATCAGGGCAGCAGCAGCCTCTTCTGTGTTTGCTCGAGCCTCCCTACTGTGGTTGGAAGACCTGCTAGATGGCCCACAGCAGGATGCAGCCCGGATATGCAAATCTCTACTGAAGGTCTCTCGGGCAGTTACCTTCATGGCAGATGCGTCAATGGACGCCATGCAGTTTGCAGCTAGGTCTCTCACTGCAGGGATCTTCACGCGAAGGACCCTTTGGCTTCGACATTGGGATGCAGACCCTGCAGCTCGTTCGAATCTTGCCTCGGAACCCTACGTGGGTGGCAAATTATTTGGGGACTGCCCTTGCCAACATATTAGAAACCAAGGAAAAGAAAAAGTCCATGCCATCCACCAGAAAAAGGGAGGATGGAAGGACCTTTTGCCACTCATTCCATCCATATCACTTGTCGCAGTCCTTTCGGGGCTCACGTCCCTTCGGAAGACAGAAGGATGCCCGCTCCAGCCGTCCCTTCTGGAACAGACAGCGCAACCAACTTAAGTCCCAGCAACACCTCCCAGGTCGATCCGGCCTTGCATCCCAGGCACGTGGAAACAGAAATCAGTTCTGACGCCTCCACCTCGCCGGTGGGAGGCCGTCTCCAACGCTTTGCTCACCGATGGGAGGACCTATCCTCCGATCGCTGGGTCCTCCGCACTCTTCGATACGGCCTTCGCCTGGAGTTTTCCTCCACCCCCCCCGGCGAGATTCCTTCCATCCCCTCTGTCAGCAAATCCACACAAAAGGGGCAAAGTTTTGAGATCAGTTTCCCATCTCCTACGCATGGCAGCTATCGAGACAGTACCTCCAGGGGAGAGGTTCCTGGGAAACTACTCTCTGTTCTTCACCGTCGACAAAAAAGACGGTTCATCCAGGCCAGTATTAGACCTCAAGACTCTAAATTGCTTCATAAAGTACCGCAAATTTCGGATGGAGACCTTACTTTCCATCAAAGAAGCGCTGAGGCTAGGGGACTTCCTCTCATCTATCGACCTGAAGGAAGCCTACCTGCACATTCCAATTTTTCCCCCTCACAGAAGGTATCTGCGCTTCGTGGTGGGACAAGACCATTATCAGTTCAGGGCCATGCCCTTTGGCCTGTCATCCGCTCCCAGGACATTCACCAAGATTGTGGTTACCCTGGTGGCACACCTCAGGACACAGGGGATTCATATTTTTCCTTATCTGGACGATTTTCTGATCCGCTCACCATCGTTACACAAGGTATGGGAGGACCTCCATGTCACCCTGACCTGTCTAAAGGATCACGGTTTCCTGATCAACGAAGCCAAGAGTCATCTCTTTCCGTCCAGATGCATCACACATTTGGGAGCGACTATAGACTCTCAAAATGGCCTCATTACGCTATCTTCAGACAGGATCAGCAAGATCTGCAAAGTGGTGTTGCATGTCCTATCCTCCACCTCTACAGACCTGATGGAGTTGGCAGCACTTCTCGGTTTGATGGTATCCACGTTCCAAACGACGCCATGGGCACGTCATCATTCCCGCACTCTTCAGTGGGCGCTGCTGCCATTCCAGAATGACATAGCGTCCAGGCACCACCGCATGGTCGCTCTGTCGCCACAGGTCCGTCAGTCGCTGTTCTGGTGGACCCAAGAGCTCAACCTGACGCGAGGCGTCCCTTTCCAGGATCCACTCCACACCCTGATAACGTCCGATGCCAGCTTATCCGGATAGGGAGCCATCTGCGACGGGCAGATGATTCAAGGCACGTGGTCGGCTCAGGAATCCGCACTGCCGATCAACCTACTCGAACTACGCGCAGTTTGTCTGGCCCGCAGGCACTTTGCGAACACCAGACGGTTAGGGGCAGTGCTTGTCAGAACAGACAACGTGTCGGCCAAATCGTATTTAAACCGTCAGGGAGGCACACGCTCCCTCATTCTTCAGAAGGAGGCCTTTCTCCTCTTCCAGTGGGCGAAGCCCAATATCATATCGATAGCGGCAGAATACCTCAAGGGGGAGGACAACAGCCAAGCGGACTGGCTCAGTCGGGAGAAGCTGATTCAAGGAGAATGGAGACTTCACCCACAGTCCTTTCGTCAAATAGTGGAACGTTTTGGCCACATTCAAGTAGACCTCTTTGCCACCAGTGCCAACCGGCAGGTGCAGAGGTTCTTCTCCCGATACGCATCACCAGGCGCGGAAGGGATAAATGCCTTGACTTCCCAGTGGCCTCCGGGCAGACTATATGCATTTCCTCCAATTCCAGTGATTTCCAGGGTACTCAAAAAACTTCATGCCGAAAGGACAGCACTTCTATTGGTGGCTCCATGGTGGCCAAGGAGACCTTGGTTTCCAGACCTTCTCGACATGTCGGTGGAACCACCATGGAAGATTCCAGCACGAACGAACCTGCTCTCTCAGGGACAGCTCCAGCACCCAGACCCAGAGTGGTGGGCACTTCATGTCTGGAACTTGAACGGAAGAGACTCTTGAAAAGAGGCATCTCTCCGCAAGTAGTAGAAACCATGATGGCTTCTAGACGCCCATCCACACTCAGAATTTATGAAAGCACTTGGAAGGCCTTCTCATCCTGGTCGCAGAAACAAGGGGTTCTTCCTCGAAAGGCGGGAGTAAAAGAAAACTTGTCCTTCCTGCAAGATGGCGTATCTTTGGGTCTCAGACCAAACACCCTGAGGCGCCAAGTTTCAGCCTTATCGGCAACCCTCTCCAGATCCCCGGATAAGCCAATCGGATCTCACCCCTTCGTCAAGCGTTTCCTCAGGGGAGCAATGATAACTGCACCTCCTACGGTGCATCGCTACCCAACTTGGAATCTGCATAAGGTTTTGTCAGCCCTTCAAAAACCTCCATTCGGACCCCTGAGTCAAGTTTCTCTCCGTCTTCTTTCCTTTAAGGTCTTGTTTCTCGTGGCCGTTATTTCGGCCCATCGAGTGTCTGAATTGAATGCCCTGTCTGTCCATAAAAATTTTTGTGTATTCCATAAGGATAGAGTAGTCCTGCGTACTGTCCCTTCCTTTTGTCCCAAAGTGTTGTCTGCCTTCCATTGTCAGCAGGAGCTGGTCTTACCATCCTTCTGTCCAAATCCTGTCCATCCTTTAGAAAAAGCCTGGCACTCTCTTGATGTGAGAAGAGCCCTTAAAGTTTATATTTCCAAGACTAAATCATTTCGGAAAACAGATAATTTGTTTGTCTCCTTTCACCCCAAATCCATGGGGAATAAAGTCACCACATCTACGCTAGCCAGGTGGATCAAGGCATGCATTTCCTTGGCATATGCCTCTCTAAGATTATCCCGGCCCGCCGGGTTGGTAGCTCATTCTACTAGGGCGGCGGCCACATCAGCGGCCTTTTCCCATAATGCCTCTCTGGGGGAGATATGTAGGGCAGCCGCATGGGCCACTCCCAATACCTTCATTAAACATTATAAAATAGACTCCTATGCTTCAGCCGAGGCAGCCTTTGGTAGGAGGGTGCTACAGCATGTCCTCTCAGATCACTAGTACCCATAGCCCAGCAGTATTCCCACCCTACATGGGTCAGCTTTGGTATGTCCCACCTGATATCATCTTTCCATGCACAGGAGAAGAGACATTTGGTCTTACCGTGAAATCGGTCTTCTCTGTGCATGTCAAAGATGATATCAGGGCCGCTCCCTATGACGGCTGGGCTGCCTGTCCAAGCGCTGTTAGACCTTGAGCAGAGAGTGTATGAGTACTGTTGTCTTGTCTTTTTGTGGTATTATTTCATTTCTTTCTGTGGGCTTGTTATTAAAAAACTGCGGACGGAGCAGGCGCAGACTGGGAACGGACCTACAGTAAAACGTCAGCAGTACTCTTTTGCCTTCAACCACTAGGTGGAGCTAGTTACCCACCTGATATCATCTTTGACATGCACAGAGAAGACCGATTTCACGGTAAGATCAAATGTCTCTTTTAATAAACAGGACTATAGCTCAACAAGCATGCTGACCAAAACCATCATTCTGCTGAACACTCTAAAGCAGCCTTTCCCAACCAGTGTGCCTCCAGATGTTGTTGGACCACAACTCCCATCTTCCTGACCATTGGCAATGCTGGCTGAGGCTGATGGGAGTTGTGGTCCAACAACATCTGGAGGCACACTGGTTGGGAAAGGCTGCTCTAAAGGATCTATGGGCATGAACCCTACAAATGGGTAATCTCTTTACACTATCTTATATGAATTCATTTTTCAACAAAATATCTCAGAAAGAAACTACTTTAGTCTCCGATAAGGTGAAAGGACTGGCCGTATTTATATTGTTGAGCAACTGAAGCTGATGTAGCAGTGGTAGGGAGTCATGTTACAGTTTGCCTTCTTCTAAAACTAGTTTTTTTAGAAAGAGGGAATCACAGACTGTATCACACCACTGTAGAAGTATTTCAATATTTTAATGGCATAAAAAGGCAGGTACTAGTTACTAAGCACTACATAAGGAAGAAATAGAAGCCTCATCCACTTACAGGCCTTCCACATGAGGTATTTTCGCTTTCTAGACTGTGCCCTCTGGCAGATTCATTTTATTGTTTATTTATTACATTTCTATCCTGCTATTCCTCCCAAAAGGAGCCCAGCGCGGCAGGGCAGCATTTTCCAATTGCCTTCCTGCAGTAATAGTTGCCATTTATATTTTCTTTCCCGCCTCTGAGGAAAATGAATCATGCTCCTTCACTCCCTAATTCCCATAATGCCCTGCATGCTTTTACCACTTCTTATCCCAGGACTTCACTGGCCACACTCCTAAAGGCCCAGAACAATCCCCAGTCTCTTACTTCTAATGGTTCTTTCTATTTAGATCTAAAGAACACTTAGCACCCATTTCATATTTATCCCCAGTCAGTCAACAAGGAGATGAGGGCTGTTTTTGATGGTATAAACCATATTTTTTTACTGAGGAATATGGTTAAATGTACCTTGTCATCATCTTCGCAAGTCATCACATTGGAGAAAGGGATCTCAGCTTTGAACATTTTACGACAATGCATGAGTTGGACCAGCAGGTAACATACAGTCTTGAACTTCATTCTTTTGGCAGGCTTTATGTCTGAAAGAATGAGTCCTGGAAATATCTGTAAGGATAGTAATATAAAGATATATTTTAGAATAATTACACAAACAGCTGTACTTAATACATTAGAGTCAGAACAGATGTTGGTCAGATTTAACGTACACAAAAGCAAATGATTGTGACACACACCTTAGTTTTTCAAACGTAAACTGCTAAAATGTATTTCCAACATGCATACAGAGGTGCATGCCCGCAGAATTTTTATTTATTTAATTTATTTGTTAAATTAATTTAAACAATGTTCAGTTTCAAACAATGCCACAGCAATTGATAAATGACAATGTCAAATAGAGAAAAGAGCAAAATAAAACCATAAAAAACATCTTCAGCCTTAAATCAACAGCAAGGAAACAATCCCAGAGACTGTTCTACAATCCAAATTTTCCTACTTGGTTACCGTTCTTTCTAAACCCCCCTCCTCAGAAAAGCCAACATGCAGGCTCTCATTTATCACTATTTGTAATCCCCCTCTTTGATGCCTCCTCATTGTTAACAAGCAGGATCCCAGTTTCAGGTTAGCAAAGCAAAGATACAGGCTACCATGAACACCTGACTGACCAAAGTTAATGGAATAAAATAATAAGATCATTATATCTGATGCAGAGTTATGTTTTTTTAAAAAAATATATCCAGTTTTAGCAAAAGTTGCAGAAATTCAAAGCATTCAGGATTAGTCCACAAAGAGAGCGGACATTTATTTATTTATTTATTTGGTTGGATTTATATACCGCCCTTAGCAAATAGCTCATGTCAACTAATAACAAGTCCGGTGGCAAGTTCAATTCTGGCAAAACAATTTGCCCACCCCTGCAGGTCATCCACTTGTCAGTCACCCAACATCACAATGAGATCACATGATGAGCTTCTCTGAATGTTCCCAGCATTCCTTCTAAGAGACTTACACAAGATCACAAAGGGGTTTGCATTGAACACCCTACTAAAACAAAGTTTTTGTCTTCCATTTTAGAAGGCAACCCTTTCTTGAGCCATGTAGCCAGCCTTCCTTGTTAGGTGGGGCAGCCATATTTATAGGGAGGCACTTTGGGGGAAGGTGCATAGCTCCAACCAATGCCCCTCCCACTCACTGGTGGAGATGATGCAAGGGCCCTGGGAAGGGACAGGCAGTGACCTTCCTACTCATTCCTCCATGTAAAGAGTGGGTTAACTTACATAATGGGCTATGTAAAGGTCAAGTGAACAGGTAATTTAGTACAAACACCATGAATTCAGTGACTGGCATTTTTTTTGTTTCATAAGAAAAAAGGATGTTAAGGATAAAGCGAACAAAGGGATACCAAAAGGTATAAGACAAACAATATAGTTTATGCTATAACTAAGAAGTTAAAAACTAGTGTGGAGCTTGTCCTGTCAAATATTCAGTTTTAATCTTGTATCATGACAACACTAGCGCAAGAAAACAGATTCAGAAAGAGAGCAAGAACACATTACAATGCCACCACAGACAAGCATTTAGGGAGAGTGGTGCTGAGAATATATACACCTTTCTTGCTGAAGTCAATGAGATTGAGTCCTTAACTTCATAAAATATTTATTGCATAATAGACTTCCTTCTGTAAACTTATAAAAATGCTTGAAAAACATGCAAGAAAGCTATCTGAATGGTAGGTTCACAATACACCTTTTCAAAGAGAAAAAAATGCATAGCACCTAAAATACTTTAGAACAGTTGCACCTTCCGGTTTTCACTAGAATTTAAGTGAATCCAAATTAAGGTTAGCTGTCCTTTCTTTTATCAAATGCAAGAAAAATCAAATTTGCTAAATGCTTGTGAGTCACTGAATCCTGAAAAAGCCTCATGTTGAGATGCACATATTGGGAAAATCAGAACTGAGGCCTGAATTGCAACCTTGGTGGCCAGCCAGCCAGCTAACTGTGTGAGAACCCAGCAACCAGGATGCTGGGAAGATAAACATCGAATAGGTACAAGGTGCACCCTCCCAGAGAGTCTCCTGGGTATAAATACAGGACCCCTAGATCAGGGAGATAAGCTTTAACACACTTCAACACCAGTGTGAAGAGAAACCAGCTTGAATAGAAAAGGACTTGTGACTCCTCCCAGATAAGGGCAAAGGCAGGAGAAGGAAGGGACCAATTAGCCATCAGTTTCATTTTAGTGTTTTATTGCCTGCTGACACCAGCCAACATTGTTTAGCTTTGTTTCAACAAACCATTTAGCTTCTTCATCAGCAGAGTGCCTCCTGAAATTTCAAACTAATTTGTGTCTCTTGCCTGCCAGGGCTAGGCATTTGGCAATGCAACTCTAGCCCATAATAAAAAGCTCTAATATTTAACTCTTCAGGGGTTATGTAACTATACTGGCTGTTTTTTTCAGAATCAAGTAATTATAGGCAGAGAGTGATAATGAAAAATCCACTCTCAGTCAGGGAAACTCTTGAGTGAGCAGATTTTTGGGGGCTCTTCAAGATGAAACTTTTGTTGTATACTCACTCTGCCTTATTCACTGATTTTTTTCAGAGGGTTCTATTCTTAAATTGCTCCTTAAAACAAACTGCCATCCTTTAAATGGTTGTTATTATCTGTCATGTCACAAAATAAAAAAGACAATTTCCCAAAGTAATATTGTGTGTGTGTATGAAGGACAGCTCTATGGGGGGTGCCACCAATTCCTCCCCTCAGTTACAGGGTTGCCCATGATGATCCTGTAGCAAGGCACACTTCCCCCACTCATCAGCTGTTGGGTGGGGGGAGCTGCCTTGGTCCAGCAAAGGAACAATTATTCCTTTGAAGCCATGCTGGTACCACTCCCACACCTGATGTCATATATTACATCTGGTATGGGTGTGATGGGTGTGGTTAGCCAGGAATGGCCTGGCAGGACAAACTGGGATCCCTGGCAGGCCAAAGTTGGCCTGCAGGCTGGAAGTTCCCCACCCCTGTCATACGATATTTTCTTTACTCCTTCAGCTATATGTGTATAATGCAGATCTGATGTAACCCACTCTCTTGAGCACAGAGTCCCTCCCAAAATACTGATGTACTAATGATCAGTTTTGTTTGCATTTGTATGCTAATTTTAAAATGTTTGTAATATTAAACATTGAATGTAATGTTGTAATAATTAAAAACACAATTTTTCTGCATTAAATTAAACCCAGGTTAGAAATGTATTTGCTGCTAACATCTCCCTTGGAGTGACATCCTATTGCCCAGTATTTCTCAATTGTTTTCTCTGGGCAACCATCATTTTTCTACAATGGAAGTTAAAAAATGGTTTCAAAATGAACTATGAAGTCAGTTTCTTCCTAGACAATAGACGGGGCTATGACTCTATATTTCCTCTATAGCATGAATTCCATAAATGCCAATCCTAGCTGTGACTCCATTCATAGAATAAAAACACTGAAAGGCAAGAGCAGGCTCATTTCTCACAAAGCAATTAGTTAATGGGTATGTGATTCGCTGTTGTGTCCCTTTTCATTTACTGCTTGTTTGATCTTCGTTGATCCTAGTCCATAGCTATTGGTGTTTTGTAATTTTATGGCTATTTCATTTTGGCTTGCTGTGGCTTGTGAAGATTTCATAAATGTTTTCATTTTGCCTCGTGGAGGACACGAATGCCTCTTAGGTAACCAAGACATTTCCTTTCTTTATGCTACTTTATTAATCTTCAAGTAGCCATCAGGCTTATCTGATTTCTCAAATAACAAGGCTTTCACATGCAGCTTATGCATTTTTTTTTCATGTATATATAATTGTTTTGTAAACTGTCACATTTAGTATATTGTCTGAATGATCTTCATTGCTTTTGTTTGCCCCCTCAACCTACCAACAGTGTGTGTATGTGTGTGTGTGTGAGAGAGAGACAGACAGAGATGCTGAGCAGGGGCCAGGGCATGTCTGTGTGTAAACACACTTCAGGCAGAAGTGCTGTGTTCTCCTTCTCACCTTGTATATTGTACCCACACTCCACATGAAGGTGGGATTTCCCAAAGATGGGCATACCTCTTACAAAACTGAGAGGAAGAACATGAAATGGCATGTGAGATCTGCTGTTCCGCAGAAAAGAGTCAAGACATTCTACTGGGCACATCCAAGCCTTAATCTTTGGATCCCTGCCTTAGTTTTGAAACTCACTCAATTACACTTCTAATGATTATTATATACTGTGCTATCCATGTACATTATTTATTCATTTAACGTTATATCCTGTCCCTCCTCCCAGAAGAAGTCCAGGGCAGCAAACAAAACACTAAAAGCATCTTTAAAATCTCTTTTAAAAAATCATACAACATCTTTAAAATTTTTAAAAACATCTTTTTTAAAAAATCTAAAAATTCCAGCACAGATGCAGACTGGGATCTCTACTTAAAAGGCTTGTTGAAAGAGGAAGGTCTTCAGTAGGTGCCGAAAAGACAACAGAGATGGTGCCTGTCTAATATTTAAGGGGAGATAATTCCAAAGGATAGGTGCCACAACACTAAAGGTCTGTCTCCTATGTTGTGTGGAAAATCTGATTAAGTTTTTTTTTTTAAGTCCCATTGCCAGTGATCTGCTTCTGATATCTGGCTACTATTGGAAACTGAACTTCTACTAAGTGGCCCCTTGGGCTGCTCAAACGGAATTATTTTAATTTTCTTACCCCGGCTTCTCCTATTCCTGCTGTGGCTTAAATTATTTTTAGTTTAAGGAGTCTCTCTAAGAGTTGTTCTTAGACAGAATGCTGCAAGAACAACAGCAAAGAGAAATACAGGAGGTGGAAGAACAGCAGCAAATTGACGCAAAACAGGAGACTGTGGTGGAGAACATAAACAAAGTGGAGGAAACTCCATGGAAAAGGGTGACAGGAGCCGAAGAGCTAAAAGACACCCTTCACCAGTGGAATTACAGAACCGATTCCAGGCACTTGAGGATGAGACAAGAAGAGTCTGCATGGGAAGAATTGCAGGAGATCCCACATGGCACCAAGCGAGAGGCTGACGTTCAGTCAAGCAGAGGTAATGAAACCATGTCCCATGATAAGAAGAGAAGAGGAGTAGTAGTGGGAGACTCCCTAATTGTTTGAGATTGAAACCCAAGTATGCTGAGAAGACCCATGGACTCGCCAGGTATGCTGTCTCCCTAGAGGATGAATTAGAGATGTGATGGAAGGGTTGCCATCACTCATAAAAGCCCACTGACAGATATCCCTTTCTTCTCATCCATCTGGGAACTAATGATACTGCCAAGCTGAGCTATGAAGAAATCACACCAGACTTTGAAGCTCAAAAAGCACTTTGGGGCCTAAACAGTTTTCTCATACATCCTTCCGGTACTTAGAAGAGTAGAAAGGGAAAGAAAAATACTCCGGGAAAACGATTGGCCATGAAGGTGGTGCCGATGTGAGAGATTTGGATTCTGGGGCCACGAGCTACGCTTCCTGGAAGTTGGACTGCTGGCAAGTGATGGGTTGCACCTGGCAAGGACTGGGAAGAATGAGTTTGGTCACAGCATGGATAATAGATAAGCTTTAAACTGAAACCTAAGGGGGAGGGAGATGTAAACCTGGTGGTAACGACTGACAAAGGTTTGGGCACAGTAAAAGGAACTGAGGAAACAGCTCTCATGGGGCCCAGGAATAGCCTTAAAAATTTTTTAGGCAACAAGCCAGGCCAAAAATCACATGGTCTTCAATGTCTGTATACTAATGCCCAGGTTATGGAAAACAAACAGGACGAACTTGAAAATACAAGAGAGTAAATATTCACTAATAGGCAAAAACCCTTGCGATTTAAGAACGTACCTATAGCCCACAGATATTTCGATCAAACTTTAAAAAGCAGGGAAATTGGGCAGCTATACTCAATGCACCAGGGGAGCAGGAGACCTGAACTCCTCTCTTAGATATTGTACTACCCTACAAATTGGTTAAAATGCAAACACCATTGGAGTTGGTCTTTCACAGTCCAATCCACTTCCTGTGTAGCTTGCAAGAATTTGGTATCATGTGCCTCTGAGCATATGGTGAGTGGTGGAAACACCTGCCATCTCCAAAGATAATTATATTTTTGTATGTTTGTTGGTGTTCTTACTTTGCTTCTTTCCTGTGTTACTAATGTTTCTCCAGAGAATCTAATCTACAATATTTAATTTCTGTCATTATTCATCCTAGAAATCTGTGTCAAATTTATTTATTATTTTATTGGTCAGTGGCATATGATGATGAAAACAGCATTTTTTTGTGTTTCAAATTGGAGGTTATGTTCTATTTCTATTTTGGGTGCATTAACATAGAATCATACAATCATAGAATAGTAGAGTTGGAAGGGGTCTACAAGGCAATCGAGTCCAACCCCCTGCTCAATGCAGGAATCCAAATCAAAGCATTCCCGACAGATGGCTATCCAGCTGCCTCTTGAATGCCTCCAGTGTCACAGAGCCCACTATCTCTCTAGGTAATTGGTTCCATCGTCGTATGGCTCTAACAGTTAGGAAGTTTTTCCTGATGTTTAATCAAAATCTGGCTTCCATTATTCCGTGTCCTGCACTCTGGGATGATCCAGAAGAGATCCTGGCCCTCCTCTATGTGACAACCTTTCATGTACTTGAAGAGTGCTATCATATCTCCCCTCAATCTTGTCTTCTCCAGGCTAAACGTGCCCAGTTCTTTCAGTCTCTCCTCATAGGGCTTTGTTTCCAGTCCCCTGATCATCCTTGTTGCCCTCCTCTGAACTGGCATCCTTCTTAAAGTGCGGAGACCGGAACTGGACGCATTATTCAAGATGAGGCCTAACCAGTGCTGAATAGAGGGAAACTAGTACTTCACGCGATTTGGAAACTATACTTCTGTTAATGCAGCCTAATATCGCATTTGCCTTTTTTGCAGCCACATCACACTGTTCGCTCATATTCAGCTTGTGATCAACGACAATTCCAAGATCCTTCTCACATGTCATACTGCTGAGCCAAGTATCCCCCATCTTATAACTGTGCATTTGGTTTCTTTTTCCTAAGTGTAGAACTTTGCATTTACCCCTGTTGAATTTCATTCTTTTGTTTTCAGCCCAATGCTCCAGCCTATCAAGGTCCCTTCGAATTTTGTTTCAGTCTTCCACGGTATTAGCTATGCTCCCCAATTTTGTAGCATCTGCAAATTTGATAAGCATGCTTTGTACGTCCTCATCCAAATCGTTAATAAAAATGTTAAAGAGCACTGGGCCCAGGACCAAGCCCTGTGGTACCCCACTTGTTACTTCTGCCCAGTTTGAGAAGAAACCATTGATAAGCACTCTTTGAGTACGATTCTGGAGCCAACTGTGGATCCATCTAATAGTTGTTCCATCCAGCCCACTTTTAGCTAGCTTGCTAATCTGAATATCATGGGGCACTTTGTCAAAAGCTTTGCTGAAGTCAAGGTATGTTATGTCCACAGCATTCCCACAGTCTACAAGGGAGATTACCCGATCAAAACATGAGATGAGATTAGTTTGGCAGGATTTGTTCTTCATAAATCCATGTTGGCTCCTAGTAATCACTGCATTGTTTTCAAGGTGCTTACAGATAGTTTGCTTTATAATCTGCTCCAGAATTTTTCCAGGGATTGATGTTAGGCTGACTGGTCTGTAGTTCCCTGGTTCCTCCTTCTTGCCCTTTTTAAAGATAGGGACAACATTAGCTCTCCTCCAGTCATCTGGCACTTCACCAGTCCTCCATGATTTCGCAAAGATAATAGACAGCGGTTCTGAGAGTTCTTCAGCCAGTTCCTTCAATACTCTAGGATGCAGTTTATCGGGCCCTGGAGATTGAACTCATTCAAAGTGATTAGGTATTCCTTGACCATTTGTCTATCAATCTCAAGCTCCAATCCTGACCCTTCTACTTCATGTTTCCCGGGAGGGTCATAGGCCCTTTTTTGGGAGAAGACTGAGCCAAAGTCGGAACTGAGCACTTCTGCCTTTTCTTTGTCATCTGTTGTCATTTTGCCATCCTCATTGAGTAGCTGTGCCACCATTTCTTTTCTCTGTCTTTTACTATGGACGTACCTGAAGAAAGCTTTTTTGTTGCTTTTAGCATCCCTCGCTAGCCTCAGCTCATTCTCAGCTTTAGCCTTCCTGACACCATCCCGGCAATTCCGTGATACCTGCCTGTACTCTTTCTTTGTTCCCTGGCCTTCTTTCCACTTCCTGTATGTGTCCTCCTTTGTTTTCAGGTCATCTCTAAGCTTTTTGTGAAGCCACATTGGCTTCTTCTGCTGTTTCCCCCCTTTTTTCCTTGTTGGAATTGCTTGCCATTGCGCTTTTAGAATTTCCTTTTTTAGAAACTCCCACCCATCTTCGACTCCTTTTCTCATTAGGGCGGCTTGCCATGGATTGTTCTGATTTTATTAAAATCAGCTTTCCTGAAGTCCAGGGTGCGCATATGGCTCCTCTCAGCTTTCACTTCTGTTAAAATCAAGAATTCAAGTATGGTGTGGTCACTTTACCCCAGAGTTACCGAAACTGCCACTGTTTTATCTTGTGCAAATTGAGACACTCCTGTGGTCCACTGGAGACTATACTGCAGAAGTCAGTGCCATTATTTCACAATTATATTTGGAGTTTTTTTAGTGTAAATTTTGCAAAGTGTTGCTGTACTTCACATATTCACAGAAAGAGAAAAAAAGAAAATGATTTCCTATAGGAAACTTCACTAAAATTGCAAAGGAAATAAGACATATTCAAAGTGACCATCTGACCTATATCTTTGTCTTTGTAATAAGCAATAGGCCACCACAATTAGACAGATATAAGAAAATACAGAATACATATTTAAAAACAGATCATATTACAATAAAACAGAATTCTTCAGCATAAAATGGAAGAGCAGCAGTACAATTCAAGTAACATTTCCTCTCCTGGAAGATACCATGACCCACCCCATTTCTAAATGCATAGATGCTACCATCAGAATGGGTCAAATGTGCAGTCCACTCATCCTGCATGGTGTTTTAGATAGCCAGCTCTTACTTTTCCTGCAGCTAAAGCAAATTTTGCCACCTTAGTAATAAATATGTCATTGCCTGCTAACAAGACACATCTGCTCCAGGGAAGTCTATTAGACAAGGAGCGCAGGATGCACAGGAGAAATTTTAATCTTTGGAATTTGTATAGGGGGCATCTTAGTAGGTAATGTGTATTGTCTTCAATTTTGCCAGAGTGGCAGATACAAAGTCTTTGTTGGGTCAGAGTATTAGAAAACCTCCCATCCAGAAAAGCAGAGGGCATAGTCTCAAGTCACAAAGCTGTGAATGATTTTCTCAACGGTGTCACTGTTAGAAATGTAAAATAGTGCTGCATGCCAAATGTTGTTTTATATAGTGGGTACCAAATAGAAGAAGACATTTGGGTAACTGAAAAGAGGTCCCACCATTTAGTATAAAGATAAATTGTCTTTGAACAGCTGTTCTACTCTATCCGAATTGAAAGTGGGTAAAACTTCTGTGCTAATGCCATAAGCAGACAGAATATCAACTGCCTTAATAATGTTGCTTCCTCCCGGCTAAAACAAGATCAGCACAGCACATCTTCTTTCTATTATTTGGCCTGATCGCAGGTGTTGCCACCACTCACCATATGCTCAGAGGCACGTTACCAAATTCTTCCAAGCTACACAGGAAGTGGATTGGACTGTGAAAGACCAACCCAAATAGTGTTTGTATTTTGACCAATTTGTAGGGCAGTCCAATATCTCAGACAGGAGGTCAGGTCTCCTGTTCCCCTGGTGCATTCACTATAGCTGCCCAATTTCCCTGCTTTTTAAAGTTTGATAGAAATATCTGTGGGCTATAGGTACGTTCTTAAACTGCAACGTTTTTTGCCTATTAGTGAATTTCCCTGCTTTTTAATCCGGGAGGTAAGAAATGAGATCCTGTGCAAGTTTGCTGAGAATGGATTGATCATTTGCATGCTTATTGAGTTCAATGGGATTTACTCCCCTGCAACCATGCATAGGATAGGTGAAACTGACCACAGATGATGGGGAGGGGAGGAGGAGAGGAAACACGGAGCGGAGGACTGGGAGGGGAGCAGGCAAGAGGGAGAGAGGTGGAGAAGAACAGGCTTGATCATTTGCATGTTTATTGAATTCAGTGCGATTTACTTCCGTGGAATCATGCTTAGGATAGGTAAAACTGACCATAGGGAAGGGAGGGAGGGCTGGAGTGGGCAGGGGAGGAGGAAGAAGGGAGAGAGGGCAGGAGGAAGGGAAAGGAGAGGGGAAAAGCAGGTCTGATCATTTTCATGCTTATTGAGTTCAACGGAATTTACTCCTATGCAATCTTGGTTAGGATAGGAAACACTGACCATGGGGGAGGAGGAGGGGGAGTGGGAAGGAGCGTATTGGAGGGGGGCAAAGGAAGGAGGAGGGGAGGGCAGGTTTGATTATTTTCATGCTTATAGAGTTCAATGGTATTTACTTCCATGCAATCATGCTTAAGATAGGTAAAACTGAGGAGGAAGAGGAGGGGGAAGCAGAAGGAGGGGATTGGAAGGGGATGAGGATTGGGAGGGAGGGGCAAAGGAAGGGGGAGGGAAGGGGCAAGAGGGAGGGGATAGGAGGGAGGAGAAGGGACGGTTTGATCATTTGCATACTTTTTGAGTTCAATGAATTTATTTCTATGCATACATGTTTGAAAATGGAAATGTACTGCCTTCAAATCGATCCCCACCTATGGCAACCCTTTGAATAGGTATTCAGAGGTGATTTCACCATTGTCTTCCTCTGAGGCTGAGAGGCAGTGACTGGCCCAAGGTCACCCAGTGAGCTTCATGGCTGTGTGGGGATTCGAACCCTGGTCTCCAAAGTCATAGTCCAACACTGACCCAGGAAAGGTGCAAGGAGGGGAGGGGAAGAGATTGGGTGGGTGAGCACTGGGCAGAAGGGAAGCCCCTTTCTTTTCCAAAAGGAAAACGTTGTGAACAGTATCATTCTTTTTCAGGCTTTCCCCCACCTTTTTATTCTATAGCAGGCACATGTAGCCTCCCACCCAAATTTAAACCAAAGCTTTCCCTGTCCACATCCACACCAGGCCTTTATTTCACTTTGGACAGTCATGGATTCTCTCAAAGAATCCTGGGAAGTGTAGTTACTGAAGGGTGCTGAGAGTTGCTGGGAGACGCCCTGTTCCCCTCACAGACCTCCAGTCAGAGTGGCTGACTGTTAAACCAGTCTGGGCACTGGAGCTCTGTCAGTGGATCAGGAGTCTCCTCTCAGCACCCTTCACAAACTACACTTCCAAGGATTCTTTGGGGGAAGCCATGCCTGTCTAAAGTGAAACAAAGGTCTGGTGTGGGTGTGGCCCCCTGATTAGGCAAGCCCAGCAGCTGTGAGTCTGGTGTTTAGAATTCTGACAGTTGGTTCTTACTGAGCATGCCCCGTGTTATCATAGGCTGCTAGCCAAAATTTCTTAAATTAATTAGAAAGCAGCCAGGCATTTTTTTTAACTTTTAACTGCAGAAGATGAAGGTCAGAGTATGGGGCAAGATCAGTATTAGGATTACAGGTACTCTGTGAACATGGCTGATTTTTAATGAATTTCAACAGATTATGAGAACTCGCAGAGAAAAAAGGGTTCTGAGGTTTTTTTCTCTCTTTTTAGACTTTGAACTCTCGATTCTCTCTGACTGTTTTGTGTATCGCCATGAAAATTGACAGGTTTGTTAAGCAAGTGTTTCTGAGTTCAGGACTATAAGTTTGGTAAGGTTTTGTTTTGAAATGAGCTTATGGGAAGCATCAGAATGGCATGAGGGTATTTTCAATTTAACATTGCGGGATGTGAAAAACCCATGCTGGCTATAGTATACTATAGCCACTCTCGTCGCTGTATAATAACTGAAACTTGGTGGGATAACTCCCATGACTGGAATACAACAATTGAAGGGTATAACTTTTTCAAAATGAACAGAAGGAATAGACAGGGAGATGGAGTCACCCTATATGTTATAAATATATATCCCGGCACAGAAATACAGGAGAACGAACTTAATAGCTCCACTGAGAATATCTGGATTGAAATAAATTGGGCAAGAAATAAATGATGGTTGGATCTCCTACCGACCACCCAATCAAGGAGAAGATGAGGATGAAACTTTTGCAAAGCAAATTGCCAATGTTTGAAAGAGGCATGAAGTAGTAATATTGGGGGACTTCAATTAGCCCAATATCTGTTGGGAGACAAATTATGCCAAACACAGCCCCTCCAAGAAATTCCTGACTTATGTTGGAGATAACTTTTTCCTACAGAAAGTGGAGGAAGGAACTAAACAATCAGCTATCCTTGACTTGATTCTAACTAAGACATCACTTAGGAAGTGGAAGTTACAGGAACTCTGGGGGAAAGTGACCACACTATACTTTTGGATTTTAAAGGAAGCAAAATATGAGAGTAGCCATACACATACCTTGGTGTACCCTGAAAGCTGATTTTAATGAACTCAGAACAATAGTAAGTAAGTTTCCATGGCAAGCAACCCTAATAAAAAAGAGTCCAAGATGAGTGGGAGTTTTTAAAAGAGGAAATTCTAAAGGCACAATTGGCAAACAATTCCAACAAGGAAAACAGGGAAGACAGCTGAAGAAGCCAATGTGGCTTTACAGAAAGCTTAGAGATGACCGGAAAAGAAAAAAGGACACATACAGGAAGTGGAAGGAAGGCCAGGCTACAAAGGAAGAGTAAGCCAGGTAGCATGGAATCGCAGGGATGGCATCAGGAAGGCTAAAGCTGAGAATTGAGCTGAGGTTAGTGAGAGATGCCAAAAGCAACAAAAAAGCTTTCTTCAGGTACATCCATAGTAAAAGTCAGAGAAAAGAAATGGTACAGCTACTCAGTGAGGATGGAAAAACGATAACAGATGACAAAGAAAAGGCAGAAGTGCTCAATTCCTACTTTAGCTCAGTCTTCTCCCCAAAGAGGGTCTATGACCCTCCTGGGAAACGTGAAGTTGATGGGGCAGGAATGCAGCTTGAGACTGATAGACAAATGGTCAAGGAATACCTAATCAATTTGAATAAGTGTCAAATCTCCAGGGCCTGATGAATTGCATCCTAGAGTACTGAAGGAACTGGCTGAAGAACCATTGTTCTTCAGGGGACTGGAAACAAAGTCCTATGAGGAGAGACTGAAAAAACTGGGCATGTTTAGCCTGGAGAAGACTGAGGGGAGATATGATAGCACTCTTCAAGTACATGGAAAATTGCCACACAGAGGAGAGCCGGGATCTCTTCTCGATCATCCCAGAGTGCAGGACATGGAATAATGGGCTCAAGTTGCAGGAAGCCAGATTTCGACTGAACATCAGGAAAAACGTCCTAGCTGTTAGAGCCATACAACAATGGAACTAATTGGGCATACTCAGATGCGCCCCAGCGGCTGCCCTTAGATTAGAAGGTGGCATTTCTTCTATTGAATGCCAAGCGTGGATGATAGCCTCCAATTACTGGGCCAGAGTATCCTACGAACCACCTTCGGGTTATTTAACTTACCTCTGGAGTGATTCGTTTATATCAAGTTGGAACAACAACTTCGGGAGTAAATTCTCCTCCTTAGGCCTATCATTTGAATACCTATCGTCACAATCCCCAAATTCGGCCAAACTTGCAATTCGAACTCACCTTAAGGACATAGATTTCCAAACTAACACTACAATTTTCACAAAAAGATGTTCTCCCATCCACTTTCAACTAATCCCTGAGCCCTACCATTACGCTCCGTATTTGGATTTTCTCATCCTTCCTAAATTGCGCCTGGCCTTCACAAGAGCCAGATTTAACTCCCTTCACTCATCACTTCTTTTAGGGAGATACCAAGGAATCCCTTATGAGCAACGTCTGTGCCCTTGTGAGACGGGTAATATTGAAACGCTTTTTCATATTATGTTTGACTGCCCTCTTTATGATTTTATACGATCTAAATTCCTATTTAAGATAACGGAAAGTGTTACTCAGATGGCTCCTGGAAATAAGCTGCGCTATCTAATATCAGGATCCAATAAACAAATTACAATGAATGTTGCTAAATTTATATATGCTGCGCAATTGAAACGTTCTGAACTTCTGTCGATTTAATCTGTTTTTATATTAGAAGGACAAAATGTACCGTTTTTAGCCCTGTTTTAAATTATATTGTGCTGTACCTTACGCCTTTAATAGGACGGGTCTATGAACACAAATAAAGATGACTTGACAATGGAACTAATTACCTAGGGAGGTAGCAGGCTCTCGGACACTGGAGGCCTTCAAGAGGCAGCTGGACAGCCATCTGTCGGCAATGCTTTGATTTGGATTCCTGCATTGAGCAGGGGGTTGGACTTGATGGCCTTTTGGCCCCTTATAACTCTACTATTCTATGATTCGATGACCTATGACCTTTTCTCGATCACCCCAGAGTGAAAGACATGGAATAATCAGCACAAGTTGAAGGAAGCCAGATTTCAGGAAAAATGTCAAAACTGTTAGAGCAGTAAGACAAAAGAACCAATTACGTAGGGAGGTGGTGGGCTCTGCAACACTGGAGGCATTCAGGAGGCAGCTGGACAGGCACCTTTAATGCTTTAAGTTGGATTCCTGCATTGAGCAGGGGGTTGGACTTGATGACTTTATTGGCCCCTTCCAACTCTACAATTCTATGATTTGGTGATAATTTGGCTTCTATCCCTTTTCCTCCTCTTCTGCCCGACTAATTTTTGTCCTCTCTGTGCTGGTGCCTGCAGCACAGTGGTGTCTGACTGATTCTATTTGTGTGAGGCAAAAGACCTGTAGATAACACTGATTTCTTAAGCTAATAGTAACTATCAGCTAGTTGCAGCTGCTTGCTCTATGTCAGTGGGGCAGTAGAATTGGCTCTGGGTTTTTGTCTGAACTTTGAAGGAGCTGGCCAAGGTGCCAAAACCTCCCCCAAATGGGTTCAGAACCTTGGACAGCTCCTTGTATGTTCAGACTAAAATCCAGAGTGGAATCCACTGCTCCACCATGTCTGTATATTCCCTTGGCACATGACTTTCTTATCTTCTGTGGAATGTAGTCTTGTTTTTGGTTTGATAACTGAGAAAGTTAGCAAGTTTAGGAATGCTTCATAAATTTATCTCCTTCAAATGAAAATGCAAAATTAATATATACCTTTCTTTGAGTATTAGGCTCTCTTGTTTTTGAGAGGCCTCTCACCTTTGCTTGCACGCCTAGATAGTCTTGCTGTCTAATTGGGTTTCTCAGTTCTGCATCTGTATTTTAGAATTATAAGAATAGGAATTGTATTTTATTATACAGCCACTAGAGTGGCTGTATAATATAGCCAGCATGGATTTTTCGCATTCCGCAATGTTAAATTGAAAATACACCCCTTGCCATTCTAATGTTTCCCATAAGCTCATTTCAAAACAAAAACTTACAATATGTATAGTCTTGAACTTAGAAATGGGCTCCTGCTGGGAGGAAGGGCAGGATATAAATCAAATAAAAAATAAATAAATGCTTGCTTAACAACCCTCTAAATTTTCATGGTGATACACAAAACAGAGAGAATCGAGAGTTCAAAGTGTTAAAAGAGAGAGAGAAAAACCAGACCCCTTTTGGACTTTTTTCTGTAAGAGATTCATAATTGTTTGAAATTGATTAAAAATCAGCCATGTTCACGGAGTACCTGTAATTTGACCTTCATCTTCTGCAGTTTAAAAGTTTAAAAATGCCTAGCTGATTTTTAATTTTTAAGACATTTAGTACTGAAGTCAATGATAAGCCCTGGCATGCTCAGTAAGAACCAACAGTGTTCTAAAAGCCAGAGTCACAGCTGCTTGGCTTGGCGAATGACAGGATCATACCAATGCCAGACCTTTATTCCACTCTAGACAGTCATGGCTTCCCCCAAAGAATCCTGGGAAATGTAGTTTGTGAAGGGTGCTGAGAGGAGACTCCTATTCCACTGACAGAGCTCCAGTGGCCACAGTGGTTTAACAGGCAGCCACTCTGACTGACGTTCTGTGACAGGAAAGGGCATTTCCTAGCACCTCTTAGCAGTCTTCACTTACACTTCCCAGGATCCTTTGGGGGAAGCCATGACTGTCTAAAGTGGAATAAACATCTGGTGTGGATGTGGCAGGGAGAGCTTTGGTTTAAATTTGGATGGGAGACTACACATGCCTATATATGTAGAATATAAAGATGGGGAAAATGCTGAAAAAGAATGATAGTGTTCACAATGTTTTCCTTTTGGAAAGGGGCTTCCCTCTGCCCAGTGCTCACCCACCCAATCTCTTCCCCTCTCCCTTCCCGCACTCCTCCTCCCCTACCTGCCCCTCAACCAGGTCAGTTTCACCTATCCTAAGCATATTGCGCAGGAGTAAATTGCACTGAACTCAAAAAGCATGCAAATGATCAAACGCCCTCTCCTCCTCTCTCCTATCCCCTTCCTCTGGCCCTTCCTTCCCCCATCCCCTTCCAATCCCCTTCTTCTCCCCCTCCTCCTTGGTCAGTTTCACCTATCTTAACCATGATTGCAGATGAGTAAATCCCATTGAACTCAATGAACATGCAAATGATCAAACCTGCCTTCCCCCTTTCCCTCTCCTCTCCCTTCCTCCTCACCTCCCCCTTCCTCATTTCTCCTTCCCTGCCCACTCCCTCCTTCCCTCACATCCCCATGGTCAGTTTTACCTATCCTAAGCATAATTGAACAGGAGTAAATCCCACTGAACACAATAAACATGCAAATAATCAAACCTGCCCTCCCCTCTGCCCTTCTTCCCCTCCCTCCTCCTCCCCCACCCCTGCCCTTCCTTCTCCTCCCCTCCCCATCCTGTGGTCAGTTTCACCTAACCTAAGCATGATTGCCTTGGAGTAAATCCCACTGAACTCAATAAGCATGCAAATAATCAATCCATTCTCAGCAAACTTGCACAAGGTCCCATTTTTTACCTCCCAGATTAAAAAGCAGAGAGATTCACTAATAGGCAAAAACACTTGCGGTTTAAGAACATACCTAGAGTCAACAGATATTTCTATCAAACTTAAAAAGCAGGGCAATTGGGCAGCTACAGTGAATGCACCTAGGGAACAGGAGATCTGACCTCCTCACTGAGATATTGTACTGCCCTACAAATGTGTAAAAATGCAAACACAATTTGGGTTGGTGTTTCACAATTCAATCCACTTCCTATGTAGCTTGGAAAAATTTGGTAACGTGCCTCTGAGGGTATGGTGAGTGGTGGCAACACCTGCCATCAGCCCAAATAACCAAAAATTTACACTAAACTCGAAAAACAATTGTGGAATAATGGCACTGACTATTCTGTGAATGACCAATCCAAATTGTATTTGCATTTTTAATAAATTTGTAGGGCAGTACAATATCTCAGAGAGGCGGTCAGGTCTCCTGCTCTCCTGGTGCATTCACTATAGTTGCCCAATTTCTCTGCTTTTTAAACTTTGACAGCAATATCTGTTGGCTATAAGGAAGTTCTTAAAATGCAAGGGTTTTTTAAATGGCCAAATAAATAAATACATATGATCTCCCACTGAGTTACTGTCCTTCTCCATATACAGTTTCATGGTGCATGATTTCAGGTGCCTATAATGAAGTCAACTAGAAGGCGTTTAAGTTGCCCTCACCATATCTATAGTCCTCTCTCCTATTATTTAATTTAATCTAGTCTAATCACTTCTCTTAAGTGTGTGGCTAGACTGGAATGGAGAATGTGTTTTACTTTATACCAAGATTTTATTCATGAAAGTAATGGTGTTTGTTACCCTAACCCATACTTCCCCAACCTGGTCCCCTCTACATTTTTGGACTACAACTCCCATCAGCCCCAGCCAGCATGGCCAATGGTCAAGGATGATGGGAGCTGTAGTCCAAAACATCTGGAGGATACACGGTTGGGGAAAGCTGCCCTAAACTCAAGGTGTAGAGAAACTACCTTTGGGATCAGATACAAGCAATCCTCACTGTATTATAAGCTTTGCATTCTGATTAACTTCTGCCTTAGTTTCTGCTTCCACCAACAATAACTGAAAGTAAAAATCAAAATGAGAATGAGGAACTAATGTTCCCTTCTTATAAGCCCTTCTTGCACTTGCTGATCAACCTACCAATGTAAATAATGATGTCCTGCCTCTCTTGAGCTTGGATGTTAATGGGCTTCAAATAAAATATTAAGAAGTTGTGAATATTTTAGAATCTGTCCTCATTTAAAAGTGTAAATGGTACATGAAAAAGCTTTCATACATTATTGTCTTCACTCTAGAGTTAATGAGTCTGTCACAATGAAGGAGCATGCTGTCAGACTAGATTCTGAGAAAGTGGGGTGTTATGTAGAATCCTCCTTTAAAGCCAAAGTGGGACTGTTTTACCTTTGAAACGGAACACATTCCTTGCCATCTGTTGCTTCTTACATTGATTTTCATTCTTTTTGGTATCTTGCTGAAGCCGGTTCATATTAATGTCAGAAAGAATGATGCATAGAGAATAAAGAGCTGTGGCCAATTTCAGCTTTTAGAAGCTCAGGGGAAAGTAATGCTATATTAAATCAGTGGGTAATATGAGTGCTGAAACCTTGTTCAACGTAAAGGAATTCAATCTCCTTCTTCTGCCTCTGCCCCTCCCCCAAGTGTTTTTTGCAATATAAGAGGATGAGGTTGAGGAATAATTAAAACAGATTACTTAGAAAACTTGTAAAGGTCTGTCAATCAGTATACAAGTGCACAACAGCCATGAAAAGCCTCAATACACTGACATGTGATGGTCAGTGGAAAAAGCCAGTAGCATTCATGAAGCATTTTCCTCTGTCAGCTTTGCAGGCACTCCATTGATGCAGATCCGAGATCTAATGCCATTAGCCACATTGTAAAGGAACATCTGGCACTTCAATAGATCAGTTGCTGATACAGTAATGGAGAGGCTGCTGTTTGCTTTTATGCAGTAATGACAGACTGTAGCAGCAACTCCTCTCTATGTGAAGTATGCATTCCTCACAAATCTGAAGCAGCATTATACCTATGCACAAACAAAAAATATAGGACTTGACAATATTATGATATGGTCAATTTTAAGTTATTTCATTCAGTCCCAATTCATAATGTTTTGTCTTCCTTCCACAAGTTTCTAAGGCACCAGGGTGCCTTGATCTTCAGCTCTCTCCTGCCTTTTTAGCTATATCGCTTCTCATCTCCAAGGCCACACAACTTTCTATTGCCTGTCTTGCTTACCCACATCTGAGTCAGCCTGTCATTTGTAGACTAAAATATAAATATATATAGAAAAATGTTTGAAAAACTCTCTTGCCAGATTAACCTCAAGGTGATTCCTACTTGCTGTGATTAATCAGGAGAGTGATTATAAGAAAATATCAAAAGCCAGTAATACTGACATTGTAAATACCAGGAAAAATTAAATCAAGGCCTCTGTCTGTCTCCAATAAAGCCTATAAAAACTGCATAGCCTGTCCTACTGCATCTTGTATGCGACTGCAATGTACTTAAAATGCTTTTAAACGTTACTGAAAATATAGCTATGTAAAACCCCAAATAGCCAATATTAGAACTGAACGTCACCATGAATAAGTCTTACAACCAGCCATCTAGTATCTGAAACTCCAGATGTGTTGCCAAACAGGTCTGAAATTTTGGGAAGACAGCTCGTATCCTCCTCAAGAGAGTGAGCCTCTCAATTAAGTTCTGTTACTGGGACGAGAGGGAAGTTATTCTAGTTATCTGTACCACAATTAAAAGCCTTGGTTCAGAGAGAAAGTCCATGCTACTATACCATTTCAGGTAGGGGAACAGAATGTATTAAATAATTCTCTACACAATTTGAAACTAACATGTCAGGAAATATAGCCAATGTGGTGCTCTCCAGATGTTGCTGGACTCCAGCTCCCATCATTCCTGAAGCTGATGGGAACTTGTGCCCATCATCATCTATTGGGCACAATGTAAGCTACCACTGTGGGAAAGGCTAGATTGCAATCCTCTCCATTGTATGATGGTGATGCAGATGTAGGGAATTACTCGTATACACAGACTACAATAAATAAATAAATAAATAAGCAAGCAAGCACTTAAAAGGAAGAAGCTACAAAAAGAAAATGAATTTGGTTATTGCTTATGAGGGAGCTATAGCATCCCAATTGATAATGATGAACACTTCCATTTCCCAAGACCTAAGAATTTGTTATCACACCACTGAAATCTTATTTTCTCTGTTCCAAAAAATGATTTGACATCCTTTTCTGCTGAACCCAAGATTATGAATAAGAGGTTCAGAAGACACCTGGGTTAAAAAACCATACCTAGCTAATGAGCTCAAGGGATAGAAATATGATGAATAAAACAAAACTGCCATCATTTGCTATGACGAATAATATACTTATTGCTACCCCAAAGGCTCAACCTGAGTTACATTTTAAAGTCAAAACATAAAAGGAGTTCTTATACTTTCAGAAATCTACCCAATCTGAGATCAGTCTTGTGTAGGTTACATTTTTTTTTACTAGATTCACCAATTTATATTATATTCAAAAAGCAAAAGCACATTGGATCTCTTGAAAATGAAGGCATGAAATGATTGTCTTGTTTAAGGGCATAAAAGGTGCTTTTCTGGAGCTGGCACTAATCCACTGAGTCAAGCAGACTTTGCAAGAATCCCAGTAACCAACAGGTGGTACACAGTAGGGACAGGGGAGAATATCCATTAAATCGGACTTGGTATTGGATTCTGACTAAATTTGACAGTCTGCTATCCTTTCGGACCGGCACCGATTTCTTGTGGTGGGCCATGGCTGTTATCAGCATGGATTCAGCAGCCACTGCTGCAATCTGCAAGGTTTTTTTTAATCCCCCCCTATTTTACATAATTATCTTCGTAATCAAAGCTGCTGCATTTGTAACTGCAGGTATGATAACAATAGCCATTTGTCCATTATATATTATGGAAAAAATGTTATCGCAATATAATGTAAAAAATATTCGCTGTCTGGTCTGCCCTAGATTATATATGTCATCAATGTTAACTGTCAAATCATCCTGCAATTTCATGTTTTTCAAACAAGGTATCTCGGAGCATTCTGAATCTCCATCCTCTTGCACGGGAAACATGATGATGAGACTGACTCATGTTACCCGCCCCATCCCCACCCCCCTTTCATTGATGCTGTCTTCAGCTAACAAAGGGCTGTCTCTCACTCACTCTGTGCTAAGTATGTGTGTATGTGTGGGGTGAACAAAAATAAAAGGTGGTACTAGTGGTGGTGGTGATGCTGCTGCAGTGCTGCTGACAAAGTAATTGGAGACTAGTGAATAACAAAAGGAAGGGGAATCATTAAGCAGCACATTAGTTAGCCTGAGGCAAGAGACAGACTCAAAGGTGATTATCTGCCTCGTGGATGTGTAAATCAGAATAAAACATGTGGAACACTATGATTATTTTACGTAAGCTACCTAATAATTATGCAGTTTTTTTTCCAGCCATCAAAAAACCACATCGAATACTGTCATCATTTACATAAGTATTTCTATTAATAATTACAAAATGGTTTCGCCACCAAAAAACCCCGCCCCCAGCAGATTGAATCACCCAAAAAACACACACAGGAGATCGAATCAGCAAGTGCCAGAGCAAGTGGGAACAATAAAAGGGAGGATTGGGATCAAACGACGGACTATCACAGTGCAAGCAGACCAGAACTATTCAGCGAATCCCATCTCTAGCACATAGTCAAATAGTAGACCATGATCTATCTTCTGAAAGTAACCTATAAATAGTACTATGGAATCATAAAAGTATCATGAAGAGACCACAAAAAGGAGGGATATAAATCTAATAAATAAATAAATAATAAATAAAAGAGGATGCATAACAGAAAAAACGTTAACACAAAATGGAGGGAATGACCATGCATCAAGCTGCTGGTTGTGATGCAGAACAAAAACTAAAAGCACAGTGCCTAAGAGCTAACACAGGCTGCTTCTGGTATGGCAAGCCAGGAGGGCCAATACATTATACCCCTCCCCATTGCTTACATAGTCCTGAAGATAATGAGGGCAAGCTGTAGCACTAGTTGATTGATGGTAATTGTGATGTCTCAGATGATGACGTCTCACTTATCATTCAATTTGGTTCTGGCTCATGCTGGCCCTTGTCAGGGGCCAAACACAAATGCTCTTATGTGACTTCAGGAGCAGTCCCTGGCTCATTGTTTCTTACCAGTTGAGAACCTCTAGCACTTTCAGAGAGAACTGGTGAAACTGGAGAATACCCTCTCATCTGGCCCACACATCGATGCAACATGTGGCATCTAGTGTTTGAGTCCGGTAGGACAATGGTTCTATAGCTTGGATCATCGTGGCAGGAATCCACACTGCACAAGGGCCATCGTTTCTGACATAAACAGGGTCATCTGTAGAGATCTTTGAACTGCATCTAACATCTGTTCACCTCCTGACTCCCTTGATCAGTCCCAAGTCATGTAAGGGTGCATACACTCAAGCAGAGTTGTTAGTTCATTAGGGCAGCGGGTGGTGACATTGTAAGGAAAGCTGATGGGATAATTCAATAGCTCTGCCCCAACCAACTTTTTAATGGCCATTAACGCATCCAAAAGTGAGAGAAACCAAAATGCTTTTACCAGACTATGTATACAATAACCTTGTCCTTGTCTGGGGAAAAAGAGAAATATTTAAAATGCTACTTCAGAGCCTGGGAGAGCACTGAAGTGGCCAACCAGAACTCAGGCCCCATCGTTGTGAGAAAACCTGCATGACTCTCAAAAGAGGATTGGACACCAGTCCCAGACATTTGACAATAATTCAAAAAATATTTTCCAAAGAACAGAGATTAGCTTTCACTCTGCTTAAAAATGAAATTCAAGAAATCTCTACCAAGAGAAACAAACTGGCAAAAACATCTGATCTTAAGCTCAGTATAAAACACAAAGCCACCATTAAACACCTGAGGAGAACGGCTGTGCTGAGAAAAGCTAGGATATCCCTTAAGACTTGCTGGCTTATTTAACTCTACATATCTGCTGGCTTCCCAGAGGAAGGCAGAGAAGAGGATGATGCAACTGAAATTGCAAGGAGACAATACCAAAGACACGAAGACTGCACAAGAGGACAGCGAAGATCAACATTGTTTCAATCAGTGGTTTTGTACGACTGGCCACACAACATCAGGAAAAATAAAAACTATTACTATTATCATCTTATTTATACCCCGCCCTTTTCCCAAACTGGACCTCAAGGCGGCTTCCAGATAAAAATAAGTGCATATCATTACGGACCTATAAACATATAAAACATATAAACATATAAAATCAGCATTAAAACAGGATTAAACTATTAAGATGTTAAAACCAATTAGATATACACTTAAAATACTGCAACCCAGTTTAGGAGCCTACAAGTAAAACATACAGCATCCTCTTCAGTCTCTACCCTTAAAACCTTCAATTCCAAAGGCCTTCCGGAAGAAAAAAGTCTATAACTGTCGGCGGAAAGACTGCAAGGAGGAGGCCACTCTTGCCTCCCTAGGGAGGGAGTTCCAGAGCCTAGGGGCAGCCACCGAAAAGGCCCTATCTCGTGTCCCCACCAGTCGCACTTGTGAAGGTGTTGGGATCGTGAGAAGGGTCTCTCCTGAAGATCTCAGGGCCCAGGCAGGTACATATAGGGAGATACAGTCTGACAAATAGCCTGGACCTAAGCCATATAGGGCTTTATAGGTCATAACCAGCACTTTGAATTGTGTCCGGAAACAGACTGGCAGCCAGTGGAGCTGTTTCAACAGGGGAGTTGTATGGTCCCTGTAACCAGCCCCAGTTAACATTCTGGCTGCAGCTCGTTGCACCAACTGAAGTTTCCGAACAGTCTTCAGAGGCAGCCCCACATACAGCACGTTACAGTAGTCTAAGCGGGATGTAACTAAGGCATGTGTCACCTTGGCCAGATCAGATGACTCCAGGAATGGGCACAGTTGGCACACTAGTCTTAACTGTGCAAAAGCATTCCTGGCCACCGCAGAAACCTGGGCCTCCAGGTTTAAGGCTGAGTCTAGGAGCACACCCAAACTGAGAACCTGCGTCTTCAGGGGGGTGTAACCCCATCCAGCACAGGCTGAATCCCTATTCCCTGATCCACCTTTCGACTGACTAGGAGCACCTCTGTCTTGTCTGGATTAAGCTTCAGCTTGTTTACCCTCATCCAGTCCACCACTGCTGTCAGACACTGGTTTAGACCCAAGACAGTTTCCTTGGAATTAGGTGGAAAGGAGAAGTACAGTTGGGTGTCATCTGCATACTGATGGCACCGAACCCCAAACCTCTGGACAACCTCTCCGAGCGGTTTCATGTAGATATTAAATAGCATGGGGGACAAAACTGAACCCTGAGGGACCCCACAGGCCAACGGCTGAGGAGTCGATCAGGAATCCCCCAGCACCACCTTCTGGGTTTGCCCCTCCAGGAAGGAACGGAGCCATTGTAAAATGGTGCCCCCCCCAAGAAAATAAAAATAGGCTATCTTTTTTTTTATTGCAAAAAGCTGGCATGGAAATCAGCATTATAAAGATTATAAACGGCTGAGGGGTTTCTAATTTAAAGAGAGATTTTTTAAAAAATTTATAAGACTTTTGAGTAATATATGTCTGGGACTATTTTTTCCGGTCTACTTTTTTTTTTGACGAATCTGCTCATTCTTCCTGCTACTAATTATTTGGATGCTGTTAATTAAAGTTGTTTTGGCACTTTTGGACATACAAGAGATAAGGCAGTTCGTCTTGTCTAGAGGGTGACGTCAGCTGGCTTGAAAGATTAACTCCTTTGTAACTGGATAAAGAAATAAACTGTTCTTTGCTTGGGACATTGGAAATTGAAGGGACTGTGTTTTTTTGGTTTTAAGAATGACAATCAAGAAGGTGGTTGAGATCATGGATGTACAAGAAGAGACTTTCTCTTTAGATATGTTTCAGAAAATAATGAATGAGATTAAGCTAACAAAACAAGAACTCAGACATAACAGACAAATGATGATAAGTGAATTTGGCGAAATGAGACAGGAGCTGAAAGAAATTCAGGATTCTATGAGAAAGGAGAACAAAGATAAATTTGGAAAATTAAAAAAGGATGAAAGAAAAATTAAAGGGAAGGTTCAAGCCCTGGAGATTGGATTAAATATGGTCTTGGAAAAAGATTTGGATTCCCTGGCTGTGATAGATCCTGGAGACAAATATTACTGTTTGGAATTCAGCGCTGTCCCTGAAGGAATTGGTGAAGAGATTGGAGATAAAAATATCATCGGTTCGAAAAAATTCATGGACTGGAAGGATTTGATGGAACTTGAAATGGAGAAAGTTTACAGAATTAATTCCTGTTTTGTGACAATGAAAAACCCTTCAAGAGATGTGCTAGTGCATTCTGTAAAAAAGAGGAACAGAGATGCGGTTCTGCAACAATACTTCAGTGATATGATCGGAAATGATGGCAAGAAAATATTGGTAATGTAGGAAATCCCTATCAGACTCTTATTATATGACTATGACAGCAAGATTATTGGGTGCGTAAAGATCGAAGATGGAAGATGGAATCAACACGGATAAAGGAAGAAGAGCGATTTGAAATTACTGGATTTAGTAGACTTGAAGAGTTGGATTAATTGACATGTCTATCTAGAAAAAAATTGATGGACATATATCTCAAGGATTGGAAGCTTCTCTTTGACTTTTTGTGGAGGAATAGAATGATATGATGTTAATGAGATTTGATACCAACTAAGATAACCGCTGGAGGAAGGTGATTTTGTAATCTATTAAGAGACAGGCTTGTTATATATTATAGACTTATAGCTGAACTACGACAAATCGGAAGTCAATAGTTTTTTTCCCTCTTTTTCTTTTTTTATTGTATTAGTTATTAATTTGTGTTTTTTCTTTTTGTATTGTTTTGGTTTTGAAAATTTGAATAAAAATTAATTAAAAAAAAAAGTAAAATGGTGCCTCCAAGTCCCATCCCGGCAAGGTGACCCAGAAGGATACCATGGTCGATGGTATCAAAAGCCACCGAGAGGTCCAACAGAACCAACAGGGACACACTCCCCCTGTCCAGTTCTCTGCGTAGGTCATCTACCAAGGCGACCAAAGCCGTCTCCGTCCCATAACCAGGTCTGAAACCAGACTGAAATGGATCTAGATAATCCATTTCATCCAGGAATCCCTGGAGCTGGGAGGCCACCACACGCTCTATTACCTTGCCCAGAAATGGGATATTAGACACTGGCCGATAATTATCCATAATAGAGGGGTCCAGGGAGGGCTTTTTCAACTGCCTTACAACTGCCTCCTTTAGGCGCATTGGAACTCTGCCTTGTTGTAGGGAGGCATTGACCACTTCTTTCACCCACTCGGCCAGGCCCCCTCTGGCACTTTTAATAAGCCAGGAAGGGCAAGGGTCTAGCAGACATGTGGTGGGCCTCACCTCTCCAAGGATCCTGTCCACATCCTCAGGTTGCATAAGTTGAAAAGAATCAAGCAGGAGCCAAAGTTACATCCACTGAGCCTGTATCAACTGTAGCATCCAAGTCGGAATGAATCTGAACAATTTTGTCTGCTAACTGCCATGCAAATTCTTGACAGTGGGCTGATGAGTGGTCTATATTACCCTCTCGGGGGCCAGAATGTAAAAGACCCCTGACCACTTGAAATAGCTCTGCTGGTCGGCTCCCCGCAGACACAGTGGTGGCAGAAAAGAATAATTTCTTTGCTGCCTGCACTGCCACGGAGTAGGCCTTCAAATAGGCTCTAGCCCGTGTTTGGTCAGACTCGCTCCGAGTCTTCCGCCAACGTCACTCTAGTCTCTGTCTCATTTGTTTCATCACCATCAGCTCCCTGGTAAACCAGGGGGCTGGTTTGGCTCCATTCCGTGAGAGGGGATGCGCAGGAGCGATCATGTCCACCGCCCTGGCCATTTCCCCATTCCAGAGGTCAGCCAGAGCTTCAACAGAGTTGCCTCCCAAGGTGACAGGAAAAACCCCAAGAGCTCTCAGGAAACCATTCGGATCCATCAGCCTCCTGGGGTGGACCATCCTAATCGGTCCCCCACCCCTGCAGAGGTTTTGAGTCCCAGTGAGTCTAAACCCAACCAGGTAGTGATCTGTCCATGACAATGGAACTACAGAGAGTTCCTTCACACCAAGATCACCATCTTCCCATCCAGCACATAGCACAAGGTCCAGAGTGTGGCCAGCAGCATGAGTGGAACCAGATACTACTTGGGACAGACCCATGGTTGTCATGGCGGCCATGAAATCCTGAGCCACTCCCGCCAGAATGGTCTCAGCATGGAAGTTGAAGTCCCCCAGTACAACAAACCTAGGTGATTCCAACAGCAACCCCGAGACCACCCCGGCTAGCTCAGGAAGGGAGACTGTTGAGCAGCGGGGTGGGCGGTACACCAACAGAATCCCTATTCTGTCCCGCCACCCAACTTCAGATACACACACTCGAACCCTGAAGACTGTGGGATAGGGCACCCTGTCAGGGGAATGGTATCACAATAGACCACTGCAACTCCACCTCCCCGCCCCCCAGGTCTTGCCTGCTGCTGTACAGAGAAACCTGGCGGGCAAAGCTAAGAGAGATTAACCTCCCCATCTTCATCCAACCAGGTCTCTGTAATACAAGCCAGGTCGGCCTGCTCATCCGGTATCAGATCCTGAATGGCTGTTGTTTTACCATTCACCGGCCTGGCATTCATAAGCAGAATTTTCAACCCAGGGGGGTTATCACCCCAGCTATCCAGACTACTTGGGCGGGGGCAACCAGCACCCTGTTGCACACCCATCTCCCCTGATGACATAACTGTCTCCCCGCTCCGTATCTCCCTCTGCCCTTCACAACACTAATGGCAGCCCCCTGGATCCCTTCCTCAGCCAGCTGGATGGATAGTAAAACTGCTAAGTCAAGGCCCTAATCTTGATCTTGAGTCAGAACCTTGGTCATAGTCCTGCAAAGAGCATGAAATCTCAGTGGGAAGATCAAGGCCCAAAACAGCTGAGGTCCAAGGCAGTGGCCACAACACCACCAGCAACCTCTTCCTCCCTGCAGGCTCCAGATGTTGTCTGTGATCTTCCCTTTCTTCACACAATGCTGTATCTGACCGAACGATCCTCAGACACACCAGTTCCCTGAGGTGGCATTTCAAGGAAGCTCTTTAAACAAGCTTCTTATCTAGGGAATGTCTGGCGTCTGGCATCACACAATGATATACCCGCCTGATGTTTGGCATCATTTCTCCTATAAGAAACCAAAGCCAAAGAATCCTCTAGAAGTAAATGGACCTGGCCTGCAAAAAACACATACTCCTACTCTACTCCCTTAAGCAACACTCAAAGGTTGTATTGTACTAAAGAAATGACAACATCCTTTGGCAAGCTTTCTCTTTTGACACAGTTCATAGTGCCTTATAACTTCTGAACTGTACAATATGTTGGTTGGGGGTGTGGACAATTAGCACAACATCCCCAACTTATTTTCCTTGATTATAGCTCCCTTTCATGGGATCTATGGAAATGCTTGAGATCAGGTGATTCTGTGGAGGAAAATGTTCCCTCGTTTTTGGTTTTCTGTTTGCTCTTATACTTTGGGGGATGGGGTTATCCATGGGACAAACAAACTAGAGTAAAATAAACCACTGGTGTATTCTATGTGAACAAATGGAGGGGGAAGTTAATGCATAGCAAAAATGAATGTTAAACTTTGTTTATGGAAAATGAATGGCATAGTAAACCCAGTAAAACACACAAGAGCACGAGGTTTTCCAAAACGAAAACATCCGGATATAGAGATGCTCCAGGAGACACATCAGGAAAAAACAGCTTGTTACTACTCTGTTAATAAAGAATACACCATGCATTTGATACTCAGCACCAGGAATGTTTAAAGCCAGGAGGTTGGGTATTTGGGTGTCACAACAGCCACTATTTCAAGAACTTGGTGTTTCAAAAGACCCTATGGGGCATTTTACATTTTTCAGATGTGTGTTGTAAGGGGCAAAAGTGACCATAGAATCAATACACAGTCCAAATACAGGATAAGAGGAATTTCTGCAAAAACCTACAGAGCTTATGAGCAAGGGATCGCATACTTGGAGGAGATCTAAACTGGAGCTTAGCTCTGAAAAAAGATATGAGGCAAAGAATGAAAAAACATTTTTCAAAATCTAGGTGATCTGCCCATAGCTATTAGCAAAACATAACTTGGTGAACTCATGGTGTCTGTTCAATCCATTTGAAAGAGACTTTTCATCTTTATCCAGTTGCCTTGAGTCCCCCACCTATATAGATTACCTGCTATGCTCATCTACAAAATTAAATCCTCAAGCAAAATTAAATTCTCAGATATAGGCACAATACTTATATTGGATCATAGTCCAGTATTCACCATAATGAAATTTAAAAATGAACCCCCTCAAACCAGCAATTTGGATGCTAAACCCTATTCTTTTATAAAAACTGAAAATATATGGCAGACTGAAACTAAAGACTGATGAGGTTTTGTTTGTTTGTTAACAATGATTCTCAACAATACTCAGATTCACTATTATGGGAAATAGTGAAAGCAGTCCTAAGGGGGCAAATGATTAGTGAGTACGGCCATCTAAAACGAGAGAGGGAAAAGCATCACACTCAACTATTCATCCTTGATTTCTTCTGTACAGCCGCTGCAGAAACACTTGTGTGTTGCAAATTGTTTTGTGGAATGTTGGGGATAAACTCGATCTCAAGAGAGAGCCAATTCCGATTGTAATGTTATATTTATAGTATTGAAATGGTTTTTCTGTTGCTGTGACATTTGTTGTTTTATTACTGCTGTTGTATTATTTTATTATGAAATTGTTTTTGAAATTGTTGTTTGCTTTTCTTGTAAGCCACTTTGAGCACAATTTTTATTTTGTAAGTTGCTTTGAGTTCCTTTTTGGAAAAAAAGCGACTAATAAATATTATTAATAAATAAATATTAAACAAGATTATCCATTTGGAAGAAAATAAGAAAACAAGTGATTATATGATAAGGTGATCAGAAAACAGAATTAAAAACTTTAGAGGTAGGGAAAATTTCAACCATGTTACAATACCTAAACAAAAAACACATGAATCAGGGAATAAAAAGCTGAGATTATTGGCTTATGAAGTTATGGAGCAAATTTGCAAGAAACAGGATTGTATCAAAATTAGAAGGGGGAATGAATATTTGATTCACAATTGATTAGGGACATTTTAAAGGATTCTGTAATGAACTACAGTGCCTTGCAAAAGTAATCAGACCTCTGACCAATGCTCTCATATTACTGAATTACAAATGGTATGCTGTAATCTCATTCTGTATGGTATTTTAATTTTCAAACACTGAAACTAAAAATCAATTATTGTGAGGTGACATTGGTTTTATGTTGGGAAATGTTTGTAAAAAACAAAAAACTGAAAAAATGTTGCTTGCATAAGTATCCAACCCCTGTGCTGTGGAAGCTCCCAGTGAACACAGAGGAAAGACATCTTTTGCATCGGCACTACATTCATAGCCAGTCATTCACTTGGAGTATCCCCCCCCCATTTCTATTCCTCTTATAAATACTGGAAGGATAGGTGAGAAAACTATCTGGGACCAAAAGTCCTTGAGTTTTCTTCCCAGAGCTTCAAAGTCTAACTTAATTTCTTCGTAACTCCTCTTGGTAGTATTACTCATTCTTACATGGATGAAAAGAAAGGGATACGTGTCAGTGGACTTTATGAGTTATGGCAACCCTTCTTTCACATCTCTATATGCTCCAGGGTGACTGCATACCTGCTGATACCATGGGTCTCCATACTTGGATTTCAATCCAACACAGTAGGGAATCTCCCACTACTCCTCTTCTTGTTGTTGTGGGGCGTGGATTCATTGCCTCTGCTTGACTGAGCTTCAGCCTGTCCTGTGGGGTCTCCTGTAATTCTTCAGTAGGCTATCCTCCAGTCTCATTTCAGTGCTTGAAAGCAGTTCCATAGATCCCCCAGTAAAGGGTGTCTTCTAGCTCTTCTGCTCCTGTCACCCTTTTCCATGGAGTTTCCTCCACTTATTTCCTCCACTTGTCAACTCTCTCCTCTTCTGCTTCAACATGCTGCTGTTCTTCCACCTCCTGTACTTCTGATTGCTATTATTGTTCCAGTGTTTTGTCTAAGAAGTCTTCATCTTCCCTTATACTCTTGAGCGCAGCCACCCGGTGCTCTGGACCTCTCTTTCTTCCAACATGTCAACCAGCTTGCGCTTCTTCCACATGTACACTATGTTGTTCTCAGGGAAGAAAACATTGCACATACCTTGCAGATCACCACCACTGGAGTGTCCTTTCCATCCATAGTCTCTATTACCTTTTGTTTCTTTCTTCTTACTTGTATTGGAATGACCTGTGCTTTGTCCTGTCCTCCTTGAGGGTTAACTGGAGAGTCTTACTGATATATGTTGCACACTATAAGAATTGTTTTTAGGTTAGGACATGCCCTTGATCTCTCCACTGAACTCTGCTGCCAAACTCCTGTTAGCTCTCTCTATTCACTCTCTCTGAGAGCTGGCTCACTTGTATATCCCAAGGACCAGCTGAGGTAGCCCTCTCTGCTCTGCTCAGTTAGAAGTCAGGAAACAGAATGAACCTCCAACTATACACAATTGCTGCTAGTTGTACCTAGCAGTAATCAGACCATGTCCCTTCAGTAATATGGCCATATCCCTTCCACTGAAGCTTCTATGGAGCAGCCATGTTCACAGAGTACCTGTAATCATATTACTGACCTTGCCCCATACCCTTCATCTTCTGCAGTTTAAAAGTTAAAAAAATGCATGGCTGATTTTTAATTAATTTAAGAAATTTAACACTGAAGTCTATTATAATGTTGACATGCTCAGTAAGAACCAACTGTCAGTGTTCTAAAAGCCAGACTAACAGCTGCTGGGCTTGTCTAATCAGGGGGCCACACCCACACCAGACATTTATTCCACTTTAAACAGTCATGGCTTCCCCACAGAATCCTGGGAAGTGAAGTTTATGAAGGGTGCTGAGAGTTGTTAGGAGACTCCTATCCCCCTGACAGAGCTCCAGTGACCAGAGTGTTTTAACAGTCAGCCCCTCTTCTGGGGATTGTAGCTCTGTGAGGGGAATAGGGCATCTCCTAGCAATTCTCAGCACCCTTCACAAACAACATTTTCTAGGATTCTTTGGGGGAAGCCATGACTGTATAAAATGAAATAATGGTCTGGGGTGGATGTGGCTAGGGACTTCCAGCTGCCGGGTTTGCCTAATCAAGGGGCCACACCCACACCAGGCCTTTGTTTCACTTTACTAGTCATGGCTTCCCCCAGAGAATCCTGGGAAGTGTAGTTTGTGAAAGATGCTGAGACTCCTATTCCCCTGACAGAGCTCCAGTGGCCAGAGTGGTTTAACAGGCAGCCGCTCTGATTGAGGCTTTGTGAGAGGAAAGGGCACCTCCTAGCACCCTTCATTTACATTTCCCAGGATTCTTTGGGAGAAGCCATGACTGTCTAAAGTGAAATAATTATCTTGTGTGGATGTGGCCAGGGACAGTTTTGGTTTAAATTTGGGTAGGAGACTACATGTGCCTGTTGTAGAATAAAAAGGTGGGGGAAACCCTGAAAAACAATGTTACTATTCACAATGTTTTCCTTTTGGAAAGGAAAGGGACTTCCCTCTGCTCAGTGCACACCCACCCAATCTCATCCCCTCCTCCTCCTTCCTTCACTCCCGCACCCCCTAAAATTGCAAAATAAATCAAACATATTTAAAGTGACTATCTGAACTGTATCAGCTGTCTTAGTACTGTTGCTTCCTCCCTCCTAAAACAAGATTAGCAGAGCAAATGTATTGTTTCTATTAGCTAGGCTGATTACAGGTGTTGCCACCACTCATCATATGCTCAGGGGCACGTTACCAAATTCTTCGATGCTGCACAGGAAGGGGATTGGACTGTGAAAGACCAACTCAAATTATGTTTGCATTTTTACAAATTTGTAGGGCAGTACAATATCTTAGAGAGGCCAGGTCTCCTGCTCCCCTTGTGCATTCACTATAGCTGCCCAATTTCCCTGCATTTTAAAGTTTGATTGAAATATCTGTTCACTATAGGTAGGTTCGTAATAGGCAAGATTGATTTGCCTATTAGTGAATTGAATTTATTTATTAAATTTATATCCCAACTTTCCTCCCTGAAGGAGCCCAAGGCCAGCAAACCAAAACACTAAAAACCACTTTAAAAATTTTAAAAATAAAAGACTTTAAAATACATTAAAACAAAACAACTTTAAACACTTTTTCAAAAAAAAAAGGCATAAAAACATATACAAAAGTAATTCCAACAGAGATGCAGTCTGGGAAAAGGTCTCTGTTAAAAAGCTTGTTGAAGGAGGAAGGTCTTCAATAGGCACTGAAAAGGTAACCAAGATGGTGTCTGTCTAATATATAAGGAAGGGAATTCCAAAGGGTAGATGTCATAACACTAAAGGTCTGCTTCCTAGGTTGCGTGGAACAGACCTCCTGATAAGATGGTATCTGCAGGAGGCCCTCACCTGCAGAACAAAGTGATTGATTATATAAGAGGTAAGATGATCTTTCGGGTATCCTGGTTCCAAGCTGTATAGGGCTTTGTACACAAAAACCAGAACCATGAACTTGGCCCAGTACCTAATTGGCAGCCAGTACAATGCTTTCAGCAGCAGTTAACATGTTGGCAATAACCTGCCCCAGTGAGCAGTTGCACCACTACAGTTTGCACCAGCTGCAATGAGACTGTTGTTTTTCTGCAAAAGGTAAACAGGGCTACCCCACTGAAAATTCATTAAGTTTGAAAGGAAACGCATAGGGAAGGTAATTGATTTGTATATATCTGGTGATAGCTGAGATCCTGTGCAATGATATACATAAAACACATATATTTCCACATTTTGTACCAGCTGCAGCTTCTGGACCAACCTCAAAAGCAGCCCCACACAGAGTGCATTACAGTACTCCAGTCTGGAGGTTACCAGTGCATGGACAACAGTGGTCAGACTATCCTTCTCCAGAAAAGGCTGCCATTGCCTGATCAGCCAAAGCTGGTAAAAGACATTCCTATTCACCTGGGTCTCTACCAACAGAAATGGAACCAGGAGTGCCCCCAGATGACAAACCTGCTCTTTCAGAGGGAGAATGGCCCCATCAAAAGCAGGCAACTGATTAATTATCCAAACTTGGGAATCACCAACCCACAGCACCTCCATCTTGCTAGAATTCAGACTCAGTTTACTGGCCCTCATCCAGCCCACCACCAAGTCCAGGCAGTGGTCCAGGGCTTGCACAGCCTCTCCTGATTCAGAGGTTACAGAGAAACAGAGCTGAGGATCATCAGTGTATTGCTGATACTTCACCCCAAATCTTCTGATGACTGATCTCAACAGCTTCATGTAGATGTTATACAGCATAGGGACAACATGGCACCCTGCGGCACCCCACAGCACAACTGCCAGGGAGCTGAAAGACAAACACCTAATGCTATTCCCTGAAAACGACCCTGAAGGTAGGATTGGAGCCACAGTAAAACAGTGCCTCTGATATCCATCTCACCAAGTCAGCTCAGAAGGATAGCTTGGTCAATGGTATCAAAAGCTGCCTAGAGATCAAGTAAGAATAACAGTAAAGGTCATGCATCAGGGCAACCAAGGCCAGTTCAGTCCCATAACCAGGCCTGAACCCAGATTGGAATGGGTCAAGATAATCTGTTTCATCCAAGAGTACTTGCACTTGCTGCACCACAACACTCAATCACCTTCACTAAAAAGGGGGTATTTGTGACCGGGCAATAGTTGTCACAAACCAATGGGTCAAGGTTTGGCTTCTCCAGGAGTGGATGGATCAATGCCTCTTTCAGGATGTCTGGGACCAGTAAAAATGCATTGACCACACCCTGGATCCACTTGGTCATACCCCCTCGGCACGTTTTAATAAGCCGGCAAGGGTCGAGAGGACATGTTGCTGATTGCATCGTCACAACCACCTTGTCCACATCAGGCCACTTCAACTGAAACTGATCCCAAGAAGCTGCAGCAGATGTTGCACTGGACACCTCACTGGGAATTGCAGCAGATGTGGAGGGGGCATCAAGGTTGTTACGGCGGTGCGCAGCCTCGAAGTCCCTTGCAAACTATTCACAGTGGGCCTCAGAAGGCTCTAAAACTCCTTTTCCTGTAGCTGATGTCAACAGACCCATGGGAAGACAAAAAAGTTCCCCTGAATGGCTTCTTGAGGATGCAATAAAGGCAGAGAAGTAGGCCTTCTTCACTGCCACAAAGTGAGCATGTTATGATGTTTGACTCACACTCAATCAGCCTCACAGCATTTCACCAATTGCACTCTAGCCATTGTCCAGCCTGTTTCATTGCTCAGTTCACTGGTGAACCAAGGTGCAAATCAACATCTACAATGCCGGAGAGGGCGCTCAGGGGCAACCGTGTTAGGAGCCCAATATATCTCGTTCCACAGCGTGATAAGGGCTTCAACAGGGTAACCTGTTCTATCTAGTGGAAACTTAGTGGATTCCATTAGTTTCCGGGGGAGGACAGTGATGCCCCTGTAAATGTTGTACAGTAATTATGGAAAGTATCGATTTTGTAGGGTAAATGTGGTAAGTAGAATGAGTGAGAGGGGGGAGTACATGGGTTGGAATGTTGAGGAATGTTGAGTTGTGATTGGTTGAGCGTCTGGGTGATTGAAGGTATAACTGCGAAAATGACAGTTGGTTGTTAGTTGTTGGTTCTGGGTTTTGGAGGGGTGGATTTGTGTTTAGGCAGGTAGTGAGGCAGGCTTTAGGACTAAGATAGATAAAAAGAAAACTATTATATGTAGCCACACATATATTGTCTGAACTTAAAGTAATCATGTTTATTCCTTGTGTTAATAAATAAATAGCTTTGGTTTAACAACATGCCTGATCCTTGGCTGGGATATTACAGACCAGAAGGGTGGGCAGAGCAAATACCAAGGCTGGGAACAGTATCAATGGTGGCAGCGGTGAAGAGATAGTGTAACAGTAGCAGGTATTCAAAAGCAACCCAGGGCTGTAATCTTTAAAGGCAGAAAGATACAGGGGGATTGTGGCCTGTAAGTGCACCCAGACACTATGCAGCAATCTGAGGAGGAGACTAAGGCACAGTCTCAGGGCAGTATTGTGTTACAGAGTGTCAGGTGGTGGCACCTAGTAGTGGGATCGTGAGAGACCTGTGCTGGCGCCAATGTTAGAGATCCGTTAATGAGAGCAGACCCTGAGAAGGGGACTGACAAGGACCAGCTTAATTTTTCCATTAACCCTGCAGGGGAGGATTTAAGCCATACATCTAAACTTCACCAGGAAGTGGTCTGATCACAACAAGGGGGTTACATCCACCCCACTTATCTCCAGATCAGCCCTTCCTCCCTCTGGAGCAAAAACAAAGTCTAGAGTGTGCCCTGCCTTATATGTTGGACTGGTGAAAACTTCAGTGCAGTGAGGCAGTTAATTTTCTGGTCATTCATTTAGGCCAGAATGACTTAGTTCAAGGCCCAAGGATGGCCCTATTTAACAGGATTGCACACAATTTATTTTGGATCGGACACCATTTTCCCATGTGCTGGTGGTTTAGTCTGATCTTTTGGAGTGGAGGACTTGGAGGACGGATGTTCACCCCAAAAAGAGTGATGCAAGGCATGGGGTGAACAGGAGGGTAAGAAAATTGGTGCTGTCACTTGCGTGGGCCTATATACCTCACCAAAGGATTCGTTTTGATGCCCTGCATCTGTTCCATGATGATGGGGTTCACTTGTTAGGTTCAAAGTTGTGATATGCTTTGGAGGAATTTACGGAGGTGTTTGCCTGATATTCATAGAATCATAGAATAGTAGAGTTGGAAGGGGCCTATAAGACCATCAAGTCCAACCCCCTGCTCAATGCAGGAATCCAAATCAGAGCAGGGTGTTGGACTTGATGGCCTTATTGGCCCCTTCCAACTCTACCATTCTATGATTCTATGAATGCTCCAGCCTATCAAGGTCCCTTTGAATTTTGTTTCTGTCTTCCACGGTATTAGCTGTGCCACCCAATTTTGTAACATCTGCAAATTTGATAAGCATGCTCTGTACCTCCTCATCCAAGTCGTTCATAAAAATGTTGAAGAGCACTGGGCCCAGGACCGAGCCCTGTGGTACCCCTCTCGTTACTTCTGCCCAGTTTGAGAAGGAACCATGGATAAGCATTCTTTGAGTATGATTCTGGAGTCAACTGTGGATTCACCTGATAGTTGTTCCATCCAGCCCACATTTAGTTATCTTGCTAATCAGAATATCATGGGGCACTTTGTCAAAAGCTTTGCTGAAGTCGAGATATATTATGTCCACAGCTTTCCCACAGTCCACAAGGGAGGTTACCCGATCAAAAAACATGATAAGATTAGTTCGGCAGGATTTGTTATTGATAATACTGTAAATTGTTTAATTCGATTTTAATCTAGACTTTTGTATGTTTTTAATTATATGTGTGCTTTTATCTGGAAGCCGCCGTGAGTTCCAGTTTTGGAAAAAGGGCGGGGTAAAAATAATGATAATAAATAAATAAATCCATGTTGGCTCCTAGTAATCACTGCATTGTTTTCAAGGTGCTTACAGATTGATTGCTTTATGATCTGCTCCAGAGTTTTTCCAGGGATTGATGTCAGGCTGACTGGTCTGTAGTTCCCTGGTTCCTCCTTCTTGCCCTTTTCTTTTTTTTTTTTTTCAATAATTTTTATTCAGATTTTCATAAAACATACAAGACAAAATCATAAAACATTCAAAGACAAAAAACAAAATCAAAAATAGTTAAACAAAAAGAAAAAAAGAAAAGAAGAAAAAAAAAAAAAAAACAAAAATAAAAAATAAAGAGTAAAATATTGACTTCCCATTTGTCAAAGATCAAATCAGTTATAAGTCTATAATATATAGCAATCCTGTCTCTTAAGTCATATTATAAAATCACTTTCCTCCAGTAGTTATCTTACTTAATCATCAAATCTCATAAACATTACTTTATTCTTTCCACAAAAAGTCAAAGAGAGGTTTCAATTCTTTAAGAAATATATCTATCAATTTTTTTTCCAGATAAGCATATCGATTAATCCATCTCATTACTAATTATGATAATCTTATTGTCATAACCATAGTCAAAATAAACATTTCAATTAATCCATCACATCAGAATCTGTTAGGTTCAGTAATTTCAGTAGCCATTGTTCTATTATCTCTATTAGTTCCATTTTCCATCTTCCATCTTCAGTAGTCTTGTTAAGTCCAGTAATTTCGATATCCAATCTTCCATTATCAGTATTCCATAATAATCTTGCTGTCAAAGCCATAGTCGTATAATAAGAGTCTGATGGGAATTACCTCTATCCCAAATATTTTCTTGCCATCCATTCTGAATAAGTTGTTGAAATACTGCTGTAAAATCATATCTCTGTTCTTTTTTTCAAAATACACTGGGTCATCTCTTAAAAGTTTTTCCATTGTCACATGGCTGCAGTTAATTCCATAGATTTTCTCTATATTGGGCTCCATCACATCATTCCAGTCCAGAAGATAATCCATGCCATTGATAACTTTATCTCTAGAGTCTTCATTAATTTCTTCAGAGATAACATTGAGTTCCAAACAATAGATTTTATTTCTAAAGTCCATAGACTCCAAATCTTGTTCCTGTTCCACGTTTGTTCCAATCTCCGGGATCTCCTCTCTCACAGGGACCCCTATTCCAGTCTCCAGGGTCTCCTCTCTCACAGGGACCCCTATTCCAATCTCCGGGGTCTCCTCTCTCACAGGGACCCCTTCCAGGGTCACCTCTCTCACAGGGACCCTTATATCTTTAATCTCCTGCTTCATTTTACTCAATTCAATTTTCGTTATCTCAATCTCATTCATTATTCTCTGAAACATAGTTATTTCCAGATTCTCAGCCACTTTCTTAATTGCCATTTTAAAAGAAAAATATAGGAAAACCACTTCTTATTTCAGCAACAATTGGGTTAATACTCCAAACTTGGTGACATCACAGTATAAACAGAGCAGACAGCCTTATCTCTCCAATAGTTAAGTAAACAAAATGCAATTCCCAGGATCGAAGCAATTAATGGCAATCGTCAAGAAACAGATTCGTCAAAATAAAATAGACCAAAAAGAGAGTAGTCTCAAAACAGTATAATATTTTTCAAAATAAAAATCTGGAATAGAAATCCCTCTTCTGTGTGTATCTTTAGAATGCAAATCCAGGACAGCTTTTTGCAACAAAAACAGAGATAAGCTATTAATTAGTGCGTAGCAGAGAGAAGTTACGGCTCCCCAGTGAGATGTCAAAAACCGATCAATCTGGCAAATCTCTTTTAAACAGCAACAATTTAAGTCAAGTAAAAGAAAAATATAGAAAGAAGGGTGCTTGCCTGTTAGTGCGTTCTCTCTTAGAAGATAAGGTGAACGTTCGCTTTATCAGATAGAGCTTGCTGTTGAAAATCCGTCCCACCTTCGTCGGCTGGACCTCGTCCCATAAATTAATGAGATCTGGTCGTCCCAACAAAAATAGGCTTTGAGGTTAATCTCTTCGTTTCTCCCTACCCGGGAGAAGTTTAATCAGTCAAAAAAAAAAGAAAAAACTGACTGATATATCTGAATAAGCTTCTTTTGAGGCAGGAGCCCGTCTCAAAAGCAGGCACAGGCTAAGTCACCCTTCCCGGAAGTCCCTTCTTGCCCTTTTCAAAGATAGGGACAACATTAGCTGTCCTCCAGTCATCTGGCACTTCACCAGTCCTCCATGATTTCACAAAGATAATAGACAGCAGTTCTGAGAGTTCTTCAGCCAGTTCCTTCAATACTCTAGGATGCAGTTTATCGAGCCCTGCCCATTTGAACTCGTTCAAAGTGATTAGGTATTCCTTGACTGTTTATCAGTCTCAAGCTCCAATCCTGCCCTTTCTATTTAATGTTTCCTGGGAGGGTCATAGGCCCTTTTTTGGGAGAAGACTGAGCCAAAGTAGGAATTGAGCACTTCTGCCTTTTCCTTGTCATCTGTTACCATTTTGCCATCCTCATTGAGTAGCTGTGCCACCATTTCTTTTCTCTGTCTTTTACTATGGACCTACCTGAAGAAAGCTTTTTTGTTGCTTTTAGCATCTCTTGCTAGCCTCAGCTCATTCTCATCTTTAGCCTTCCTGATGCCATCCCTGTAATTCTGTGATACCTGCCTGTACTCTTCCTTTGTGGCGTGGCCTTCTTTCCACTTCCTATATGTGTCCTTCTCTCTTTTTTTGAGGTCATCTCTAAGCTTTTTGTGAAGCCACATCCCCTTATTTCACTGTTGGAATTGCTTGCCATTGCACTTTTAGAATTTCCTTTTTTAGAAACTCCCACCCACCTCGGACTCCTTTTCTTATTAGGGTAGCTTGCCATGGAACCATCCTTACAATTGTTCTGAGTTTATTAAAATCAGCTTTCCTGAAGTCCAGGGTGCGCGTATGGCTACTCTCAGCTTTTGCTTCTGTTAACAGCAAGAATTCAAGTATGGTGTGGTCACTGTCTCCCAGAGTCCCCCTAACTGCCACTTCATCCACCAAATTATCTCTATTGGTTAGAATCAAGTCCACGATAGCTGATCCTCTGGTTGCTTCCTCCACTTTCTGTAGGAGAAAGTTTTCTCCAACACAAGTCAGAAATTTCTTGGAGGGGCCATGTTTGGCAGAGTTTGTCTCCCAACAGATATTGGGATAACTGAAATCCCCCATTACTACTACATTATGCCTCCTCGAAACATTGGCAATTTGCTTTTCAAAAGTTACATTCTTGTCTTCTCCTTGATTGGGTGGTCGATAGTAGACTCCAAGCACCACATTCCTTTTATTACTTGCCCCATTAATTTTAATCTAGATACTCTCAGTAGAGCTACCAAGCTCATCTTCTGTATTTCTGTGCAGGGATACATATTTTTAACATATAGCGTGACTTTACCTCCCTTTTTATTCCTTCTTTTGTTTTTGAACAAGTTATATCATTCAAGTTATATCCTTCAATTGGTGTATTCCAGTCATGGGATATTTTCGGTCTTGTGGGGTAAGGTGAACAAACATGAGCAGCTCACCTCTTGTGGCATTGAGTTCCAGCAGGTGAGGAAATTGGGGGGAAATATTAAGGTACTCTGATGCATTATTGGGTAAGCACAAACCTGATACAAAGAAAATAAACCTTGACAAGAGAACAAATGGAAAAACAACAAAAATCAAGGTCTAAATATACAAAATAAGATTCAAAAAATATGAAAATAGTACAAAATATAAACAAAGCTGGTAGTTGACAGAATGCGCAAAGAAGCCCAGTTTCAAATGCACAGGCACTTTAGTAATAGAGTTGTCTCAAAAAATATATATATACACAAACAACACCATGTACCAATAAAATGCAGAGATGTACAATTACAGAAATATGAAAATTACAAAGATAAAATGCTCAGCAAAAGTCAAATAATATGCCAAATATGCCAGACGCGTTTCAACTTAGTTCAAGTCTTCACCAGTGGCATTTATTTGGAAAGCTTCTATTTGTGCGTTGATTCAATTTGTACAATACTTAAGAATATACAACACTAAATATAAAGTGCTTTTATTAACCTAAAGACTGTATACTATTTTTTAAAAAAACTAAATGCTAAAATTATTTTTTTTAAAAAAGGCTTACCAGATGAATTATGCTTCTGCAGATATGTGAAAGTTACCAGACCATACTTCTCTAAGGCAGCATAATATAAGCCTGTGTAAACATAGCTGCTAAGCATTATATTCCAATTCAAACAAAAGTTTGAAAAGAACAAAAATTTATCATCTAGCAAGTAGAGAGATTTACTCCACATCCTTGGTTGAACAGCCACAGTTACCCACTGGGGAACATGCCCAGGGGTCTGGAGGCTTGCAACCCTACCAGAATTAGTTGAATTCCTTACCTGCCCATATTTTATAATTTGGTTAAGTGGAGATGCTTTATTTCAGATTCACAATATGTTTTAATAAATATAACATTTAATCCAATGCCTTGTCTCATGAGACTTCTTTTTGAGTGTGGGGAGAATAATATTTCCACTTTAATGTAGGGGCAGGTTTGCCCTCACCTCTGCAAAGAGCACTTGGGAGGGGTGAGTGGAGAGGGTCCTGCAGCCAGTGAGAGGGGGTTGGAGCAGAGCTTAAAAGCCTGCTCCGCCCCCTCTAACCTCCTCCTTACATTCTGTTTGCACCCTCCCTCACTCCCTATATGCAGTGTGGGCTAAGCTGGTTGTCTGTAAGGGGCCAAGTAGGAATTTTTTGGCTGGACCATACTGATGGGTTTAATTCAATTGGCTTCCAAGTGAGGTAAGGCTGCCTACCTGTTTGGGCACTGAGTACAAGCAGGTGAGGAAATTTGGGGAAGGGAGTATTTAGGTACACTTAGGCTTTATTGGGTAAGGACACCCTTCAGGGATGTGCCAGGCCTTCAGGACTGTGAGGGGACTGTAGGGTGCCCCTTGTGGTCTGTCATGTGCATTGGGGTGAACACAACCACAACGGGGCCACAGTATGCATGAAGGATCTACACTCAGACCTCACCTAGCAAGGAGGGAGAGTTATTCCACATCTTTGGCTGGGGAGCCACAGCTACAGGCTGGAGAACATGCTCAGGTGTCTGGAGGAATCTTACCCTATCAGAATTAGTTGAACTCCTCACCTGCCCATATTTTGCAATTTAATCCAATGCTTGTCTCATGAGTCTTCTTTGGGGGTGAGGGGGTAAAGAAAATCTAAGAAAATTAAATGCAATATATAAAGCAATAAAATTCTGTACAATATATAAAACAAAACAAAACAGATAAAACATCATTACACCAATGTTGTGTCATGCTTAAGGATGCTCATTGAGTGGCCTTGGGCCAGTCACTCTCCCTCAGCCTAACCTACCTCATAGGGTTGTTGCAAAGATAAAATCGGGAGGGTAGAACTATGTACACCACCTTGAACTCCTTGGAGGAAAGGTGGGATATAACTTTAATAAATAAGACCCATAAAATAGGATGCCCCTCATTCAATACATTTCTGCTTGCTCAGCACCCACACAAATTCCACACCATTTCATTTTAGACTGACGTCTGTTCAATTTAAATGTTCTAGTTTTTTAAGAGTTCACACTGTTAATAGTGAAAAGAAGACTGATAGCCCATTCTGAAACGTAACATTTCAGCACAGGAGGTTATATTCAACTAAGTCCTACTCAGAGTAGACCCACTGAAAGATGATCCATTATCTATTAACATCAATGGGTCCACTCTGAATAGGGTTCTACTACCCACTGTTTCCCATACAATTCAAACTGAGGAGCAGCTTCTAGATGAAAATGCATGTGATCCGTTTGTGATTTCTCAATAGGACTGAAGCATTAGATCACAAAAGCCTAACAATTTATCAGTCAGAATGAAACACATACCTTCCTCCGGTGAGATGGTACAATGAAAAACGTCTCAATATTATGCTTCTTCAAAAAAGTGTTCCTTTCATGGCCATACCCTGGTTCTACCTCATAGTCACCATTTAGGCACTCTAATGTGGTCTTTGTAATATGCACTTTCCTAGAAATTGGGTAGGGATAAAGAAAGAGACAACCTTTTAATGCCATGATACATCACAGGCTAAAACAGGGGTCCTTATAAGCATCAATTTTTCCTAGATTTTTTTTTAATGTGGTGAGATTGCCAAAGCATGAAGAAGGGTAATTACTAAGTCCTGATCCAAATCTTCTTACCCAATAGCAGCTTTCACCTATGGAAAAAAAATCTTGGAAGATCTTATAAAATTATTCCGTTATCCAGTTCAGCCCTGGTATAAAACCAATAAACACTTGCAATGAATCCCCTTGCAACTAGGGTAGGCAGCAGATTGGGGGGGAGCCTTGGCATGGTGCCGACAATGGGCCCACCCCTCCAACACCCCCTGAACCTGGGCAGGGCCCAGCCTTGCTTGTGGTGGCAGCAGCTGTCAATGAATGGCAGTGCAGTCAGTGAGTGACCCTTCCAAACCCCTGTGGCCCTCAACCAGTGCCTCACCTGGCCAAGTACTGGTTCTGGGCCTGCTTTGAACACTAAAAAAGTATAATAGAATGCTTACTACTAGACTGGAATGAAACTACCACAACAATTGGATGCACTACACTCTTATGAATGAACATATTTATAACTATATAACTAAATAGCCAGCTGCCTTGAGACTTACCCAGGCAACCCTCCAGCCTCCATAACATTAGCAAGAGTCACATCATTTGACCAAACATCATATTGCCATTTGCGAAGACCCAGGACACCACAAAGCACCCTTCCTGTGTGTAGGCCAACCCTCATATTGAGATCTACTTCAGTGGCTTCAGCTACTGATCTGGAATATACAGAATCAGAATGCAGTCTATTAGAAAGAACATTTGTATCATCTTTCCCATCCCCACCCCACAAGTTTCAATATATATACTAGGGATTCGGGCCAAAACATCAGGAGTATTTTCAATTCCTTAGTAAAACTCAAACACATGGACATTTAATAAACAAGGCTGAAATTTGTGCTATTTTTTAATCTTTTTCCAAAAAAGATCTAGATTTCTACCAGTCACTTCCTAAAAAAATAAAAAATAAAGCTGGAATCAATAAGCTAACACAGAACAAGCTCTCCTCAGTGCAGGTGAAAAAGCAAGAAAGGAAATATTGAAGAATGCTATTTTTAAGTGGCCAATCAGATCCATGATACAGTTCTACCAATGAAGTTGCTGGCTTTGTAAGATATCCTAATAGGGCTGAGGTAGGTCCCCTTATTTATTAGTTCAATGGGTGCAGTGAGAGGAGCACGAAGAGATTATATAAACTGACTCTGCATAAACGTTAGCTCAGTCCAGCTTCCTTAAGTTAGCCCAGACAAGTTCAGGGACTACAGTTTTGCTTCTGGAAGCTTCCCTAAGCTGTGCCTGTGGACTAATTCAGGGACTGGAGCAATTCAATAATGCTGAATCAATTCTTTGTGTTCCTTTCCCTCTGTTCCATGGCCTTCAGTATACAAAATAGATGAGGGAAGGAAAGCAAGGCCATTGTGAGGGAGAACTGACAAAACACATCACTCATATTGATGTGCTCTATGGAAAAACTGCTTGTACCAATCCAAGTGAAAGTTATACAAATAAAATACCTAAGGGAAGTTATTAAGGATAACACCATTTGCAAATTTTAAAAAAAGATCATGCTTTTACTGAGATCTTTCTTTTTCCAGTAAAACAATATAGTCACACAAATTGGTGTCAACAATATCCCACAATGTAAAATATAAACACCTGCTCAAATGCTATTTGAGTTTTTTAAACATACATATAACATACTTATAAAAGTTGCATTATAGCAGTGCAATAATCATGAGTTGTGAATTTCCAGTAACAACAACAAAAATCACAGACTGCACACTCTACTTGAGTCACATATGCACAATCACACTGCACAAATACATGAGCAGGACAAAACAGTTACATGAAGCAGATGGTTGCTGCAATTTCCTTTCATTGTGTCAATCACAAAGATGACACCTGGCCCTTTTCTTGATGTCAGCAGTTGCAAGCTGTATCATTTTTGGGGTTGCCCCTCTTGATGTCCCAGACAAACTACTTATACATTTAGACTCATCTGTGACCACATGGTCTCCATATAGACTTACAAACACATGATCAAACAGCAGCCAACTCAGGACTTGATCAACTCTAGACTTAGGTCTATCAGAAATACGTCTTATGGAATATTCACATCATTGTGGGTTGTTCAGCTTCCAGAAAACAGACACATTTAAGCAGACACTGTCCACTATTTTTGGGAGGGGATGAAACACTGTTGCCTGCTGTTTGATTGTGTGTTTGTAAGTGTATATGGATATCATGTGGTCACAGATGCTGATGCCATCTTTAGATTTATTAAAATAAAGAATGATCTCAGGCTCAGAATTCTGTGCTGAGATTGCTGCATCATTATGCATGGAAAAAAGGAGAAAACGGAAATTTCCTTACCATGAATTTCTATTTTCAGAGGGCATTGCCACTAAATTTCCTCTGTAGGAGGTGTTGCCTACTTGTTTCCTAGACCATACTGGCAGGAGCAGTTTCACTTCAAATAACTGCAACTGGAACAACAAGCAGCAGAACCAAACAACTATGCAAAGGCGTGGAAGAAACAGTGTTAACTATCATACAGGAAGACAGAAACTGAGCTGGTTTGTAGCTTAGGATGCTGTGCCTACCATTCCATGTGTAGAGTGGCAGCATAAACCATAGAGGACCACTCAACACTACCTGGCAGAGAGAACAAATGTTCCTGGCACAGGGAGGCAAGGCATGCCCTCCAGCATCCCCTGAAAATAGAAATTCACTGTAAGGAGTCTATTTTTCTAGTGGCTGCTGGAGGGCATTGCCACTAATGGGGCATAGCAGAACAGTGTCCAGGGAGGATGGGCATCCGGGGTCAGGCCCAGCCCCTCCTAGGCTAGGATTTTCTGCAGAACATTTCTACCAAAGACTATATTCACCAAGGCACAACAGTCAATGTCATAATGCTCAGTGGACATGTGCATGGAGGTCCATACTGCTGCTCTGTAGTTGTCCAAGATTAGAATTTCTCTTTAATGCAAACAATGTGGGTGCCCCTCTCAAGGAATGAGTTGTGGAGGGGGCTTCTCCAGAGCCAGACATGCCAAAGCTATGCATTTCCTCAACCACTTGAAAATAAATAAAGCAGATACCTTCTATCCCTGGCCCTAGTCTAGAAAAGCGGCAAAAAGGGACTGAGAATGTCTGAACTCTATTGTCTGATTGAAGTAAAAGCAGAGGGCCTAAGGGACATACAGATGATGCCAGCTGACTTCTTTGGGAACCACAAGCTTGAAGTGAAAGGAAGGCAACACCAGCTTCTGGAAATGATGAAAAAGGAGGCTGACCTTCAGGAGAGAAGTTTGTAAAACAATTTGTATGGAAAGAACAGAGCTTGGAAAAGTTACTTTTTTGAACTACAACTCCCATCAGCCCCAGCCAGTGGATGCTGGCTGGGGCTGATGGGAGTTGTGGTTCAAAAAAGTAACATTTCCAAGCTCTGGAAAGAAAATATATAACCCTGGATCATCTGATAGGGACCCTGACCCCGAGACATGGTGGGCAGATGTGATAGCCATGAGGAACACCGTCTTAAGCATCAGCAGCTTAACTAAACCATAGGCTGGAAGGGAGCTCCCATGAGTGCTGTCAAAACCCAATTTATATTCCAGGTGGGGAATCTGTGAACTGTTGAGCAGGGCCATTCCCCTGACAAATATCACAACAAGAGGATGTATGGATGTAGAAAGCTGGCCCTGGCACCTGAGGACTGTACCAAGAGTAGAAGCCTGCCTCTTGAGGGTATTTGTGCTGAGGCCGTTATCCAATCCAATCTGGAGAAAACTAAACACTTTTGTACCCCATTCAGGAGGATACTTTCATGTGCTATGACACTAGGAACAAAGGCCCTACAGTTGAAGGAGCAAAGTCTATTGGTAGAGGCCTTCCTAGAAACTAGCAGAGTTTTCAGCACAATGTCAGAAAAGCCCAGCTGCCCTAGCCACTGTCACTCAGCCTATTAACTGGAACATTTCTGGTCAAGGGACCACTGGTCTCTGCAAAAGAAGGTCCAGCCTGTGAGACAACTTTCACACTTAGAAGCCAGGGGCTCCTGGGCCAGAATGGAGCTATGGGGATCATCTCCATCACTTCCTCTCTGCCCCTGTATAGAACTCTGAGAAGCAGGCAATGGAAAGGCATACAGCAGCCCATCTGGTCACCTTCCAGTCATGGCATCTGTGCCTAATACCAATACAGTTGGAAACCTGGAGGTACCAGATCTACAGCTAGATTCCCAATCCTATGTGACACCTGCTGGAACATGTACGGGTATTTTCAAGGAGATCCTGATCAGCCAAGCCTGCCATCAGGTTGGAAACTCCCACCAGGTGTCTAGATAGACAGCATCGTCATTGTCACCCAGGACAGCAGCTCCATGGACAGTTTGTCCAATGAGATCAATTGGGTTCCCCCATGTTTGTTCAGATAAGCTTTTGCGGACATCTCCATATGGACTAGGATGTGAGATTGCAATATCTCCTCCTGAAAGGACTGGAATCCTAACTGGACTGCTCTTAGCTCCAACCAGTTGATCCTCTAGGACCTCAGATTCTGACCAGGTCCCCAAGGTCATCCTGAGACCCAAGTGTCCCCCCCAGCCAGATACCACCTGCATGTGCAGAGAGAGAGAGGGAAGGAGGGAGGGAAGGAGAGGGAGACCTATCTCCAGGCATCACTGATGAATGCTGAACATTCTGAAAACAATGCTCCCTCGACCTGGACCAGATGTAGATATTGTCCAGGAAGGGGTGGAGGAAAATCTCCTGAGTACTCAGGTATGCACAAAGACTACAAGATCCTTGGTGGGCACTGAGGTTAGCCTGAAGGGCATTCATTGCACAGTTTTGGAAATCGGCTCGATTGTAGCACAAGTGAAAAAAAAATTCTGCGAGCTAACCTGGGCAGAATATGGAGTTAGGCCTCTGAGAGACCTATGGATACCAACAACTCCTGCTCTGAGACAGCTTTCACAATAGACTTCAGAGCTTCCATTTTGCATTCTTTTTCCCCTCAAGAATCTGTTTAGCCACTTGAGATCTAAGATGGCTTGGATGGCCCCACTTTTTAGGGAGACCAGAATAGACCCAGGCACCCACTTCTGTCTCTAGCAGGGACTCAATGGAATTTAGTTCCAATAGGTGGGAAATAGCCTTGAGAAACATCTGGTGTTTATTGGAGTTCTTGGACTGGGGAACCAGAACAAACCTTTCCCTCAGGAGCTGGGCAAACTTCAGAGTGTAGCCCTGGGTACACAGTTTCCAGGATGCATTGGTCTGAAGATTTAGTAACCAAACCTAAGAGAAAGGCTGCAGATGCAGATTCCCCTCGATAGGACCCAGGGGAATAGCCATCTTAGCATCAAGCTGAGGAATTATAAAGCCGCAAGAGTGGCTCTATACTATAGCCAGTGTGGATTTTTTACATTCCGCAGTGTTAAATTGAAAATACCCCCATGCCATTCTGATGCTTCCCATAAACTCATTTCAAAACAAAATCTTACAAAATTTATAATCCTGAATTCAAAAATGCTTGCTTAACAACCCTCTAAATTTTCACGGCAATACACAAAACAGTCAGGGAGAATAGAGAGTTCAACGTCTAAAAAGAGAGGAAAAAAACCCAAAGCCCATTTGGACTTTTTTCTCTGAGTTCTCATAGTCTGTTGAAATTCATTAAAAATCAGCCGTGTTCACAGAGTACCTGTAGTCCTATTACTGACCTTGCCCCATACTCTGACCTTCATCTACTGAAGTTTAAAGGTTAAAAAAACACGTGGCTGAATTTTTATTAATTTAAGAAATTTTGGCTGGAACTCAATGATAATGTTGGGCCTGCTCAGTAAGAACCAACTCTCAATGTTCCTAATCAGGGGACCACACCCACACCAGACTTTGATTTCATTTGAGAAAGTCATGGCTTCACCCAAAGAATCCTGGGAAGTGTAGATTGTGAAAGGTGTTGAGAGGAGACTCCTATTCCACCGACAGAGCTGCACTGACCAGACTAGTTTAACAGTCAGCCCCTCTAATTGAAGGTCTGTGAGCAGAACAGGGCATCTCCTAGCAACTCTCAGAACCCTTCACTAACTGCACTTCCCAGGATTCTTTGAGAGAAGCCATGACTGTCTAAAGAGAAATAAAGGCCTGATGTGGATGTGGACAGGTACAGCTTTGGTTTAAATTTGGGTGGGAGGCTACATGTGCCTGCTGTAGAATAAAAGGGTGGGGGAAATGCTGAAAAGCAATGGTGGTGTTCACAATGTTTGGAAAGGAAAGGGGCTTCCCTTCTGCCCAGCGCCCACCCACACAATCTCTTCCCCTCCCTCCCCCGGGTCAGTGTTGGACTACGACATGGGAGACAAGGGTTCGAATCCCCACACAGCCATGAAGCTCACTGGGTGACCTTGGGCCAGTCACTGCCTCTCAGCCTCAGAGGAAGGCTGCTCCACGAGCTAGAGGGAGCCCCAGCTGACGAAGCATCAAGGCCCCAGCTGACAAAGCGTCAAGGCGAGTTAAGCAGCAGAGCGAGTTCGGCAGCAGGGCGAGGAAGCCAGGGCCCCCTACTCTGCCCGTCTGTTCCCTGACCTCAACTAAACCGCAGTCTCCAACCCATTGACATAATAAACCTTAAACAAAACTATGCAGGTAAGAAGCCAGCAGGGGTGTGGGGGCTTTCCAGTGTTTTGCACCGCCTGCAGCATGTACGACTATGTTTGTTGGACAGAAGTCGTGGGTGTGCTCTCGGTGCAATGAGCTCCTGGCTCTCTGGGAACGACTTCATTTCCTTGAGGCCAAGGTGGCGGACCTGGAAAAGCTGAGAGAGGCAGAGAGGTGTGTGGAGGAGGCCTTCCGGGACGTTATAGCTGTGTCCCACTCCAACGATGATAGCTCTTCTGCTATCATGGAGAATGATGGTCTCAGGGAAGGAGAGCATCCAGCTGAGGAAGAGGGAAACGATCCCTTAGAAGGGACCCATTCCTTGGGGGATGAGCAGCTGTCCTCTCGTGCCGAGGATATATCTCCAAGGGGTGGAGGGATCCTTGTAGTGGGTGATTCGATCATTAGGAACATAGACAGTGGGGTGTGTGATGGGCGTGTAGACCGCAAGGTGTTTTGCCTGCCTGGTGCGAAGGTTGTGGATATAGCCCGTCGTTTAGATAGTTTGGTAGACAGTGCTGGGAAGGAGTCAGTGGTTGTGGTGCACGTTGGCACCAACGACATGGGGAAATGCAGCTGTGAGGTCCTGGAAGCAAAATTTAGGTTGCTAGGTAGGATGCTGAAAGCCAGGACCTCCAAGGTGGCTTTCTGTTAAATGCTACCGGTTCCACGCGCAGGACCAGCCAGACAGGCCCAGCTTCGCAGTCTCAATGCGTGGATGAGACGATGGTGTCGGGTGGAAGGGTTTGGATTTGTTAGGCACTGGGGAACATTTTGGGACAAGCCGGGCCTGTACAAAAGGGACGGGCTCCACTTGAACCAGAATGGAACCAGACTGCTGGCACTCAAAATTAAAAAGGTAGCAGAGCAGCTTTTAAACTGACTGAGGGGGGAAACCCGACAGGAGCTGAGGAAGGTCCGGTTCGGAATAAACCTCCCCCCTGGGATAAAAACCAAAGAAATGATGAAATTTTAAAAGGGGTAGGCCTAGAAGTAGGCATTGTGAGAGCAGGGGCACAGGATATAAATTCAGAAGAGCAAAATTACCACAGGCCAAACCACAAGTGCCAAAGACACTTGAAGAGAGACCCTGCTTACAAGTGCCTGTATGCTAATGCTAGGAGCCTCCGAACCAAGATGGGAGAACTGGAGTGCTTGGTCTTAGAGGAGAGCATTGATATAGTGAGCATAACTGAGACCTGGTGGAATGGAGAAAACCAGTGGGATACGGTTATCCCTGGATATAAACTATATCGGAAGGACAGGGAAGGACGTATTGGTGGCGGAGTCGCTCTATACGTGAAAGAAGGCATTGAATCCAGCAAGCTCGAAAGCCCAAAAGAGGCAGACTCCTCCACAGAATCGTTGTGGGTGGTGATACCATGCCCCAGGAGGGACTTAATACTGGGAACGATCTATCGTCCCCCTGATCAAAATGCTCAGGGAGACCTTGAGATGAGATATGAAATTGAGGAAGCATCCAAACTAGGAAATGTGGTAGTAATGGGTGACTTCAACTACCCGGACATAGACTGGCTGCATATGTGTTCCAGTCATGACAAAGAAGCAAAGTTTCTAGATATTCTAAATGACTATTCCCTAGATCAGTTGGTCATGGAACCGACCAGAGGGACGGCAACCCTGGACTTAATCCTCAGTGGGGACCGGGACCTGGTGCGAGATGTAAGTGTTGTTGAACCGATTGGGAGCAGTGACCATAGTGCTATTAAATTAAACATACATGTAAATGGCCAATTGCCAAGAAAATCCAACACGGTCACATTTGACTTCAAAAGAGGAAACTTCACAAAAATGAGGGGATTGGTAAAAAGAAAGCTGAAAAACAAAGTCCAGAGGGCCACATCACTCGAAAATGCTTGGAAGTTGTTTAAAAACACTATATTAGAAGCTCAACTGGAGTGCATACCGCAGATCAGAAAAGGTACCGCCAGGGCCAAGAAGATGCCAGCATGGTTAACGAGCAAAGTCAAGGAAGCTCTTAGACGCAAAAAGTCTTCCTTTAGAAAATGGAAGTCTTGTCCGAATGAAGAAAATAAAAAAGAACACAAACTCTGGCAAAAGAAATGCAAGAAGACAATAAAGGATGCTAAAAAAGAATTTGAGGAGCACATTGCTAAGAACATAAAAACCAACAACAAAAAATTCTATAAATACATTCAAAGCAGGAGACCATCTAGGGAGACAATTGGACCCTTGGATGATAAGGGAGTCAAAGGTGTACTAAAGAACGATAAGGAGATTGCAGAGAAGCTAAATGAATTCTTTGCATCTGTCTTCACAGTGGAAGATATAGGACAGATCCCTGAACCTGAACTAACATTTGCAGGAAGGGATTCTGAGGAACTGAGACAAATAGTGGTAACGAGTGAGGAAGTTCTAAGCTTAACGGACAATATAAAAACTGACAAATCACTGGGCCTGGATGGCATCCACCCGAGAGTTCTCAAAGAACTCAAAGGTGAAATTGCTGATCTGCTAACTAAAATATGTAACTTGTCCCTCGGGTCCTCCTCCGTGCCTGAGGACTGGAAAGTGGCAAATGTAACACCAATATTCAAAAAGGGATCCAGAGGGGATCCCGGAAATTACAGGCCAGTTAGCTTAACTTCTGTCCCTGGAAAACTGGTAGAAAGTATGATTAAAGCTAGATTAACTAAGCACACAGAAGAACAAGCCTTGCTGAAGCAGAGCCAGCATGGCTTCTGCAAGGGAAAGTCCTGTCTCAGTAACCTATTAGAATTCTTTGAGAGTGTCAACAAGCATATAGATAGAGGTGATCCAGTGGACATAGTGTACTTAGACTTTCAAAAAGCGTTTGACAAGGTACCTCACCAAAGGCTTCTGAGGAAGCTTAGCAGTCATGGAATAAGAGGAGTGGTCCTCTGGTGGATAAGGAATTGGTTAAGAAGCAGAAAGCAGAGAGTAGGAATAAACGGACAGTTCTCCCAATGGAGGGCTGTAGAAAGTGGAGTCCCTCAAGGATCGGTATTGGGACCTGTACTTTTCAACTTGCTCATTAATGACCTAGAATTAGGAGTGAGCAGTGAAATGGCCAAGTTTGCTGACGACACTAAATTGTTCAGGGTTGTTAAAACAAAAAGGGATTGCGCAGAGCTCCAAAAAGACCTCTCCAAACTGAGTGAATGGGCGGGAAAATGGCAAATGCAATTCAATATAAACAAGTGTAAAATTATGCATATTGGAGCAAAAATTCTGAATTTCACATATACGCTCATGGGGTCTGAACTGGTGGTGACCGACCAGGAAAGAGACCTCGGGGTTGTAGTGGACAGCACGATGAAAATGTCGACCCAGTGTGCGGCAGCTGTGAAAAAGGCAAATTCCATGCTAGCGATAATTAGGAAAGGTATTGAAAATAAAACAGCCGATATCATAATGCCATTGTATAAATCTATGGTGCGGCCGCATTTGGGATACTGTGTACAGTTCTGGTCGCCTCATCTCAAAAAGGATATTATAGAGTTGGAAAAGGTTCAGAAGAGGGCAACCAGAATGATCAAGGGGATGGAGCGACTCCCTTACGAGGAAAGGTTGCAGCATTTGGGGCTTTTTAGTTTAGAGAAAAGGCGGGTCAGAGGAGACATGATAGAAGTGTATAAAATTATGCATGGCATTGAGAAAGTGGACAGAGAAAAGTTCTTCTCCCTCTCTCATAATACAAGAACTCGGGGACATTCAAAGAAGCTGAATGTTGGAAGATTCAGGACATACAAAAGGAAGTACTTCTTTACTCAGCGCATAGTTAAACTATGGAATTTGCTCCCACAAGATGCAGTAATGGCCACCAGCTTGGATGGCTTTAAAAGATTAGACAAATCCATGGAGGACGGGGCTATCAATGGCTACTAGCCGTGATGGCTATGCTCTGCCTCCCTAGTCAGAGGCAGCATGCTTCTGAAAACCAGTTGCCGGAAGCCTCAGGAGGGGAGAGTGTTCTTGCACTCAGGTCCTGCTTGCGGGCTTCCCCCAGGCACCTGGTTGGCCACTGTGAGAACAGGATGCTGGACTAGATGGGCCACTGGCCTGATCCGGCAGGCTCTTCTTATGTTCTTATGTTAAGGCAATGGTTAACCTCCTCTGAATTCTGTTTACCATGAAAACCCTATCCTATCCTTACCTATCCTAACCAAGATTGCATAGGAGTAAATCCCATTGAACGCAATAAAAATGCAAATGATCAGACCTGTCCTCCCCTCCCCCTCCTGCCTGCTCCCCTCCCCCTACTCCTCTCCCCATCCCCTGTAGTCAATTTCACCTATCCTAAGCATGATTGCATGGGAGTAAATCCCACTGAACTCAATAAACATACAAATGATCAATCCATTCTTGCACAGGACACAATTTTTTACCTCCCGGATTAAAAAGCAGAGAAATTCACTAACAGGCAAAAAAACCTTGTGGTTTAAGAATGTACCTATAGCCCACAGATACTTCTATCAAACTTTAAAATGGAGGGTAATTGGGCAGCTATAGTGAATGCACCAGGGGAGCAGGAGACCTGAACTCCTCTCTAAGATATTGGACTGCTCTAGAAATTTGTCAAAATGCAAACACCATTTGGGTTGGTCTTTCACAGTCCAATCCACTTTCTGTGTAGCTTGGGAGAATTTGGTAACATGTGCCTCTGAGCATATGGTGAGTGGTGGCAACATCTGCAATCAGCCCAAATAACAGAAAGAAGACATTTGCTGTGCTGATCTTGTTTTAGCAGGGAGGAAGCAACAATGTTAAGACAGTTGATATTGTTCAGATGGTCACTTTGAATATGTCTTATTTCCTTTGCAATTTTAGTGCAATTTTAGGACTTGTGACATTTTGTGATAGAACCATCAGAGGCAGTGTTAGCTGACTGGCCCATGGCCTTTCTGTAGAACAGAGATTTTTTTATATATAGGGTTTTATTAAAAGAAAAAACAACTCCTACATTTTACATATACCACTTTTCCATTTACAAACATTACAACATAATTCACCTCAATTTGTAATAGCCCTATACATTACATGTTTTATGTTTTAACATCCCCCCTCAGCATATAAACTAACCCCCCTCTCCCTCACACCCTCCCTCAATCCCCCTGAGAATAGTGGAACTAGTTGCATGTATATATGTATATGTTTTGCTGCAGCTGACAAATGTCCTTGTAAATCTTAAGAACAGAGATTGTGTCCTTGTAAATTCTGACACCTGTAGTTTGGAGAAATGTATAGTTCCTATGTGACATGCTGTCATGCATTTCCTTATGAAAAGTGATGTTTATACGTATTAATTTAATTTTTAAAGTTAAACTGCTCTTTATTGCTTTCCTGGCATGGCAAAGGAGATGAGCGTAGTTAGTTCCAGGAAGCGACCTGCCTCTGGAGAACTGAACTCACAGTTTATGAGCTGACTAAAACACTGTCCCTGTACAAAGCAGCCTTTCCACGCATGCACGCTTTGTATGCTGCAGGACTCACCTTTGGTGCATCTACAGCTGTGTGTGAAAATTCATTCTCAACTTTGACATGTGTTGACACCATACAGATGTCCAATACTTCATCATAGAAAAACAAACTTTGTAATCTTGGCTGTTGAAAGTAACATATTTGAAGGAATTTCAAGTTTCCTTCAACTTTTCTCTGCATGTTTGCATATCAACTGGGTATATAAACGGGTAAGATAATCTTTCAGGTATCCTGGTCTCAAGCTATACAGGGCTTTGTACACCAAAACTAGAACCTTGAACTTGGCCTGGTAGCTAATGGACAGCCAGTGCAATTCTTTCAGCAGCAGGGTGACATATTGGTGATACCCTGCCCCAGTGAGCAGTAGGCATTTGACCAATTATCCAAACTCAGGAACACCAAACCACAGTGCCTTTGTCTTGCTAGGATTCAGACTCAGTTTAGTGCACCTCATCCAGTCCAGGTATCGGTCCAGGGCTTGCACGGCACAGAGAAATAGAGCTGAGTATCATCAGCATACTGCTAACACCTCACCCCAAATCTTCTGATGACTGCTCCCAAAGGCTTCATATGTATGTTAAACAGCACTGGGGACAAGATGGTATTGTTATGAGCATGGGGGGTTGGAATGGATGATTTCTGTGTGTCCCCTTTCCAGCCAATGAATCTTTTGTTAACCAAATAGATTGGCCAAGTAAGATAATGGGCCGATCAGTTGCCTAGCAACAGAGAATGGGCCAGGAAGACCCCTTTTTGTCATTTAAACTTGACAGGAGAGCCTCCCCCCCCCACTCTTGGCAGCTAGCAGAAGTTGTGTGCTTGTAGTTTTAGTGTGTTCCAGAGAATGGCTGGGGCTGCAGGCATGCAGAGAGGCTATCCCTCCGTACCATGGCTTTAGGATGCCTCTTGCAACCTAGATGGAAAAGCTGTATATTGGACTGCTGATGCATTGAACCCCTCCATCTTAAGCTCAGGTTGGAATGTGTGTAAATAAACAAACCATATTTCATAAAGACACCGCAGTCTCCGCTGACCTTCTTCCCAAAGGAAACCAAACCCTGGATGGGCGCAGGGACCCCCGAAATCTCACCACTCGGAGATTGGGGGAGGCACGTCACAGTATTCTGCGGCACCCCAAAGCACAAGTGCCAGGGAGCCGAAAGACAATCACCCAATGCTGTTCTCTGAAAATGACCCTGGAGGCAGGATTGAAATCACTGTAAAACAGTGTCTCTGATACCCATCTCACTAAGGGCTCATCCAAACGGAGCAGGATAATCCATGTTTTTCATATCCGGTTTGCCATCTGACAGTCCTCACTGTCTTTCCCCCCTGCTTTTTTCTGATTTAAAAAATGTGGTTTTTGCGCCCGCACATGCAGCGGGAAGACCCATACATCCTTTTCGCTTTTTCCAAGCCCCGCCTGTAAAACCACCCCATCAGCCAATTGGTTCACAAAAAAAGACGCGTGCTCCTCCCCCCCTTTGCAATGCACAATATCGCGCATGCGCTTGAATGTTAGAGCGCAAAAGTTTGAATTTCCCTGTGGCTGTAAAGGAGTTCCTTGCTGCTTGCTTCTTTCAGGTCTCTCTGTGGCACAATCGCTGTTAACCGAAAGGTTGGTGGTTCAAGCCCACACAAGGACAATTCATGTTTTCTTCTCTTATTACCCATCACAATTATAACTCATTTTATCTGGGTTAGAACCAATCGGGGAGCAGGAGAGGGGATGTGAAGGGACAAAACTGCTGGCTCCCTTCTTTTGGCTGCCTTCCAAAGGCAGCTCCTCGAGGAGGGACCCCCAAAGGGGGGTTCCTGCCCCCTGCTTTTCTACCTTTATACATATTAAGAGCATCTGCCTCGCATGCAAACGGTCCCAAATTCAGTCTACGGCATCTCCAGGATGGGCTTCAGTGCAGCGGGGGTGTTTGCCCGCATTCCCTGCCCGATCCAAGAGTGGCTCCCTGCACCAACCAGCCACACTTCAGTGAGACCAACCAGGAAAAGGGGGGCTTTACAATCAACCACAATTGCAGATCTCACCCAGAGCGGCTGCCCAGTTCACAGGCTGGCTAAAAATAAACTTGGAATTTTGCATCTGCACAGTAGTTGCAGAGCCCCCCCCCAACACCCCACCATTGCAATGATTGGTTCAATTTTCCCGGGCTTCCCCCCCAATATTCGCACACATGCGCAAAAGTGCAGATACGTGATTGGCTGGAATAAGGAGAAGGGGCAAAGGAAAACGCCCAAGAACCTCCCATCAGCTGTAGAGTCCGCCGCATTGCATCCTAGCTCCTGAAGGCACAGTGGATGACTCCCGATTTTAAAAGGCAAATCGCATTTTTTGCGGTATTGCCAGGAGTGGATTTAACCCATAAAAAAGTGCAACAGCACGTGATGTCATATGGACGACCGAAAAATAATGAAAACACAAGATCGTGTATCACATTTTGCAGTCGTCTGGATGAGCCCCAAGTCGGCTCAGAAGGATACCATGGTCAATAGTATCAAAAGCTGCTGAGAGATCAAGAATGAGTCGCACTCCCCCTGTCCTCCTTCTGATAAACATCATCCATCAGGGCGACCAAGGCCAATTCAGTCTCATAACAAAGCCTGAACCCAGACTGGAATTGGTCAAGATAATCTGTTTCATCCAAGAGTACTTGCAATTACTGCACCACAATCCTCTCAATCGCCTTCCCTAAAAGGGGTATTTGTGACCAGACAGTAGCTGTCACAAACCAATAGGTTCAGGGTGGGCTTTTTCAAGAGCGGTCAGATCACCGCCTCTTTCAGGGTGGCTGAAACCACTACATCCTGCAAAGAGACGTTGACCACTCTGGATCCACCTTGGCAAGTTTTAAAAAGGCAAGGAGGACAATGTTCAAGAGGACATATTGTTGGTCACATCGTCACAAGCACCTTGTTTATGTCATCAGGTTACATAAACTGAAACTGATTCCAAACAGTTGCAGAAGACATTGCACTGGACACCTCACTGGGGACTACAGTAGATGTAGATGGGGCATCAAGACTGCTATGGAAGCAAGCAACTTTACCTTCAAAGTGCCTTGCAACCAATTCACAGTGGGCCTACATTTCCTGTAGCTGATATCAAGAGATCCCCGACAATAGGAAAAGCTCCACTGGACAGGTGCTTGAAGATGTAATGTAGGCAGAGAAGTGGGCCTTCTTTGCCAACCTCACCACCATGATGTTTTACTCATGCCCAATCAGTCTCACAGCACGTCTTTCACCACTATACGGTCTCGGCCCAGTTTACCTGAAGGAGCACCTCCAGTACCACCAACTAAGCCGCCTGACTAGATCAGCCACACAGGGCCTTCTCTCCGTCCCACCAACGAAAACAGCTAGGTTGGTGGGGACTAGAGAGAGGGCCTTCTCAGTGGCGGCCCCCACTCTCTGGAACTCCCTCCCGTTCGATCTTCGCCATGCCCCTTCCCTGGATACATTCCGCCGGGCCTTAAAAACTTGGCTCTTTGGACAGGCCTTTGGGATCTCCGGGATGGGCTAAAATTGTTTAAAATTGTCTATTGATTGCCCTACACTGTTTTATACTGCTGCTATTTAAAATGGTTATTGTTGACTGCATTGTATTTTATGCTGTATTTATATTGTATTTTATTGTATTTTAACGTGTACGTCGCCTAGAGTGGCTTCGGCCAGATAGGGGACACAAAAATTAAATTTATTATTATTATTATTATTATTATTTTATTATTACTTGCGCTCTAGCCTTTGTCCAGCCTGTTTCATTGCTCTTAGTTCACTGGGTTCAGGCATGGCTTGGGGAGTGAATTAGCCTTGGTCATTCTGATGCATGAGCTATTTGAACATTGGAACGGGGTAATGAGTGTCTTGTCCTGCTTCTTAATCTGTCTGCAGCTTTGTATTGTATCCTCCTGGAGTGGGTCTCTGGAATGGGTATTGGAGGCACTGTTTTACAGCGGTTACAGTCCTAGCCGCAGGGTTATGTGCAGAGAATAGCATTGGGGGATTTTTTCTTAACCCCATGGTTCTTGTGCTATGTTTAGCCACACTGCACAATCCTGTTGCTGTTTAGCCTCTGTATGAAGCTGTTGCAAGTGGTCATTTGGAGTATTGAGGGAAGTGTAGTCAGTATGCTGATGATATATTTCTCCATAACACCTGCATTGGGAGAGGCTGCGGATGGTCTGGAACGTTGTCTGGATGCCGCTGTGGAATGGATGAGAGCTCATAAACTGAGCTTGACCCCTTGGGGAGATGGAGACACTGTGGGCTGGTGGTTCCTGTGTCAGGGAAATTGGCCATCTGCCCTTCCTCTATGGGGTTACTCCCTCTCTGAAAGAACAGGTTCATAGTTTGGGAGTGCTCCTGTATCCACCTTTAGCACATGAAGCTCAGGTAGCCTCAGCAGCACCTTTTACCAGGTACGACTGGGGCACCAACCACCTCTTGTGTTTCTTCTATCCGCTGGTGCTGCCCTCCATGCCCCTCCCATCCATTCTGTGAAGTGAGCATGCACTAGCGGGCATGAAAGAAAATGGACTCCCTCCTATAGAAGAAAAACAATGAATGTTAACTCCCTGTCTACAAGATGCACATCTAGTTATGCACACAGGGAAGTGAATCTACGGAGCTTGAAACATTCCACATGCTCCATACGCAGCACTGTTTACTGAGCAACTTCACTCAGGAAATGACACTCCTAGGAGTAACAGAATGAGCTCCACGAAAAAGAGCAGAGTGGTGGAGATGCTGGGTGGGGAGTACTTGAAATAGGTGCAAGAACAAAGGGGAAAGCCTTCCCCAATACCTCCCTTAGAACAAAACAAAAATTTCACCTTGAGTACCAACCCCTGTGTGCATCCCTACCATTTATCACTGTTTCTACCTCCAAGGCAGCCACCTGCATACTTCCCTCTGGCTTCACATTGGTGGGTGACCTTACAGCAGTTACATTATAAAACAAACGACACAAAACTTTCCCTTTTTACTTACTCAGCACTACGATGGGAAATGATAATGCAACTTGTAACTCACAGAGCCAAATGAGGCCAGTGGACACATAGGGTGGCCTTCAAAATGTCTGAACTCCTTTCAGTCCCAGGCAGACAAAAAACCCAAGAACTTTGATCAAGCCCCTACTGGACTGCATTTAGCTTGGTGGATTATAGCCGGAAGTGAGACAAAGTTTCTCAGAATACATTTTTCTAAGAATGTTTCTGGGTTTTTAAAAATTTTCTCACTCTCCCCTAGAAAAAGAATCCACTGAACATTTCCCACTGCTTTTTGTATGTAGTGGCCACCATCCCTGCCCTGTTACATGTTAGATGTAAAATGATGGCCAGGCTGCCCTCACAGCTGCTGTTCATTCTGCCACTTATAGTGAGGGCAAGGGGGACATTAGAAAAAATGAAAAGTTGTATTACTGACATACTTAATTGTGAGCTCTACTCCCCCATCCCAGAAAGTGTTGGAAATTTTATCCTGCCCCTGTTGCGCATAAAGTCCAACCTCAAAGAACTAGTGAGACTCTTATGTGGTGGAAAAGGTAAGAACTTTTATCAGATACAGTTCAGGAGAGCAAAAAATGTTGTCTTTCCCTTGTGTGTGTGCGTACGCACATACGCACGTGTGCAGACACACACAAAGTATAGTTACCAGGGACAGGTGCTCTGACTGCTTAGAAGCATATAATAGTAGAGTGCAGGGGCCTATATTGGGCCATTGAGTCCAACCCCTGCTCAATGCAAGAATCCAAATGAAAGTATACCTGACAGGTGGCTGTCCAGCTACCTCTTGAATGCCTTCACTGTTGGACAGCCCACCACCTAGGGAATTCCCTAGGGAATCGGCTTCATTGTTGTACTGCTGTAACTGAACACAGGACTCAAGATGAGGTTTAACTTGTGCCAATTAGAGGGGAACTAGTACTTCATATGATGTGGAAACTATACTTCTGTTAATGCAGCCTAAAATAGCATTTGCCTTTTTTGCAGCCACCTCACACCATTGGCTGATATTCAGCTTGTGATCAACAAGCAATACATGTAGTATTGCTGAGCCAAGTATCCCCCATCTTAAACCTGTGCATTTCTCTTTCTGAGGTGTAGAACATTGCACTCATCCCTTTTAAATTTCATTCTGTTGTTTTCAGCACAATGCTCTAGCCTATAAAGATCACTTTGAATTCTGTTTGTCTTCCAGGGTGTTAGCTATCCCTTCCAAATTTCTATCATCTGCATATTTGATAAGCATTCCTGCACCTCCTCATCCAAGTCATTAATAAAAATGTTGAAGAGCCTTGGTCCCAGGACTGAGCCCGGCAGTATTCCACTTATTACATCCAGTCTGAGAAGGAACCATTGATAAGCACTCTCTGAGTACGATTCTGTAGCCAACTATGGATCCACCTGATAGCTGTTCCATCCAGCCCACAGTTAGCTAGCTTGCTAATCAGAATATTGTTGTGAATTTGGGGGTTGAAATGGATGATTTCTATGAGTTCCCTTCCAGCTTCTGATTTGGAATCCTCTGCCTTGGGGTGACAGGCTCACTCTGCTGGTCAGATGAGTTTCTTTTGTTAAGCTAATTGAGTGGCCAAGTTTGTTAATGGGTCTATCAGGTGCCCAGCAACTGGTGAATGTGCCAGGAAGATCCTTCTGCCATTGAAATGCTTCAGGAATAAGCCCCCCCCCACTCCTGGGGCCGAGGAGAGGCTTGTGGTTTTAGTGTGTCTGGGAATGGCTGGGAACTGGAAGCAGGCAGAGGGACTGGCTCTTTGCATCATGGCATTTGGAGTGCCTCCTGTAACCCTGATGGAAAAGCTGGATATTGGACTGCTGATGCCTTGAACCCCTCCATCCTAAGCTCAGGTTGGAATGTGTGTAAATAAATAAACCATATTTCATAAAAATACCACAGTCTCCGCTGACCTTCTTTCCAAGGAAACCAAACCCAGGGCAAGCACAGGGACCCCAGGAAATCTCACCGCTAGGAGATTGGGGAGGCACACAACAATATCATGGGGCACTTTGTCAAAAACTTTGCTGAAGTTGAGATATATTATGTCCACAACATTTCCACAGTCTACCAGGGATGTTACCCAATCAAAAAAAAAATGAGATAAGATTAGTCTTGCAGGATTTTTTCTTGACAAATCCAGGTTGGCTTCTAGTAATCACTGCATTGTTTTCAAGGTGCTTACAGAATGATCGCTTTATAACCAGCTCCAGAAGTTTCCCAGGGATTGGTGTTAGACTAGTCTGTAGTTCCCAGGTTCTTCCTTTTTGCCCTTTTTGAAGATAGGGACAACATTAGCCCTCCTCCAGTCATCCGACACTTCAGCCGTCCTCCATGATTTCACAGTGGTTCTGAGAGTTGTTTTGTCAGTTCCTTTAATACTCTAAGATCCAGATCATCAGACCCTAGAGACTTGGACTCATTCAAAGTAACTCGGTATGCCTTGTCCATTTGTCCATCAATCTCAAGCTGCAATCCTGCCTCTTCAACTTGTACTTCATTTGCCAGCAGGGTCATAGACCCTCTTTTGGGAGAAGACTGAGCAAAAGATGGAACTGAGTGCTTCTGCCTTTTTTTAAATTGTCGGTAATCATTTTGCCATCCAATAGTAGCTGAACCACCATTTCTTGTGTCTTTTAATATGGATCTACCTGAAGAAAGCTTTTTGTTGCTTTTAGCATCCCTCACTAACCTCAGTTCATTCTCAGCTTTAGCCTTCTTGAAATCATCTCTGTAAATCCATGCTACCTGTCTGTATTCTTCCTTTGTGGCCTGGCCTTCCACTTCCTGTATGTGTTCTTTTTTGTTTTTAGTTAATCTCTAACCATTTTGTGAAGCCACATTGGCTTCTTCTGCTCTCTTCCATCTTCTTTGGATTTTTATTTTTTGCAATTGTGCCTTTAGAATTTCCTTGGTAGAAACTTCCACCCGTCTTGGACTCTTTTTCTCATTAGGGTCACTTGCCATGGGACCTTACTTATCATTGTTCTTAGTTTATTAAAATTGGCTTTCTTGAAGTCTAGCATATACTTACAGCTACACTCAGCTTTTGCTTCCTTTAAGATCAAGACCTCCAACCACCATTCATTCATTCATTCATTCATTCATTCATTCATTCATTCATTCATTCATTCATTGCACTTGTATACCGCCCCATAGCCGAAGCTCTCTGGGTGGTTTACAGCAATCAAAAACATTAAAACAAATATACAATTTAAAACACATATTTTAAAAACAATTTAAAACACAATTTTAAAATTTAAAACAATACAAAAACAATTTAAAACACATGCTAAAATGCCTGGGAGAAGAGGAAAGTTGACCTGGCACCAAAAAGATAACAGTGTTGGCGTCAGGCGCACCTCGTCACAAACATCATTCCATAATTTGGGGGCCACCACTGAGAAGGCCCTCTCCCTTGTTGCCACCCTCCGAGCTTCCCTTGGAGTAGGCACCCAGAGAAGGGCCTTTGATCTTGAACGTAGTGTACGGGTGGGTTCATATCGCAAGAGGCGTTCCATCAGGTATTGTGGTCCCAAGCCTTGTAAGGCTTTATAGGTCAAAACCAGCACCTTGAATCGAGCTCGGAAACATAAAGGCAGTGAATGCAAGCGGGCCAGAATTGGTTTTATATGTTCGGACCGTCTGGTCCCTGTTACCAATCTGGCCGCTGCATTTTGCACAAGCTGCAGTTTCTGAACCGTCTTCAAAGGCAGCCCCACGTAGAGTGCATTGCAGTAATCTAATTTGTGTTCGATATTATAAAAATACACACACAGAAATAGGAACTAATTTGGTTGGTCCTATTTCTTAGCAGAGTTGTAAAAATACAAGCAGCGGAATGAGAATGTAAACCAGCCCACCTTTCTCTATATAAATAACAACAGACACAATCCTTTAGGTAAAAGAAAAAGAATGTTTACTCACAACCTCATATGTTTAGAAGAACATAGGCTTTAGCTTAGAAGAAAGAGAAATAGTCTCAGTCCATTTTTGGTGTTTGTAATGGATGCTCTCAGAGAAAGAGCATCTTGCCATGCAGCCTCTCTCAAAGGTAGGAAGATCAGCAAGTAAGGGAGAATATTCAAAAATCCCCCAGGACAAAGGAGAAGGAAGTCAGGTAACAAAACCCCACCCATTAGGAAGTTACATCATGGTAAACAGGTACACGGGATATTTCCCAAATATCCCTTAAAGTGACCATGCAATATTAGCCTATTCCAACAATTTGGAGGTTACCAGAGCATGGACAACTGAAGCCAGGTTATCCCTGTCCAGATAGGGACGTAGTTGGGCCACTAACCGAAGTTGGTAGAAGGCACTCCATGCCACCAAGGCTACCTGAGCCTCAAGTGACAGAGATGGTTCTAGGAGAACACCCAAGCTACGAACCTGCTCCTTCAGGGGGAGTGCAACCCCATCCAGGACAGGTTGGACATCCACCATCTCGTCAGAAGAACCACCCACTAGCAGCATCTCAGTCTTGTCTAGATTGAGCCTCAGTTTATTAGCCGTCATCCAGTCCATTGTCGCAGCCAGGCACTGGCTCAGCACATTGACAGCCTCACCTGAAAAAGATGAAAAGGAGAAATAGAGCTGCGTGTCATCAGCATACTGATGGCAACGCACTCCAAAGCTCCGGATGACCGCACCCAACAGTTTCATGTAGATGTTGAACAGCATGGGGGACAGAACTGACCCCTGCAGAACCCCATACTGGAGAGTCCAGGGTGCCGAGTAATGTTTCTCAAGCACCACCTTCTGGAGACAACCTGCCAAGTAGGAGTGGAACCATCGCCATGCAGTCCCTCCCACTCCCAACTCAGCTAGTCTCCCCAGAAGGATAAAATGGTCAATGGTATCAAAAGCCACTGAGAGATCAAGGAGAACCAACAGAGTCACACTCCCCCTGTCTCTCTCCCGCCAAAGGTCATCATACAGGGCAACCAAGGCTGTTTCCGTGCCAAAACCAGGCCTGAAACCCGACTGAAATGGATCCAGATAATCGGTCTCAGCCAAGAGTGTCTGGAGCTGGCCTGCAACCACTCGTTCCAGGACCTTGCCCAGGACCATGTTCCTTTTTTCCCCCTTGCCACATTTATGTTAATCTTGATACTCTTGGTGGGGCTACCAAGCTCATCCTCCTGTATTTCTGTGCAGGGATATATATTTTCAACATGTAGTGCGACTCCACCTCCCTTGCTATTCCCTCTGTTCATTTTGAACAAGTTATGGTTTATTTCTAGGCTGCCTTTTGGCCAAAAAGGCCCCCAAGGCGGCTTACACAGAAATAGAAAAACACAAATATAAAATACAAATAAAAACAATACAATTTACAAAAATTCAAGCCAACACAATCCCAGCATTTCTAAAAAGCAAGCACAGCTAAAAACCAAAAGCACTCATCTTCCGGTAAAGGACAGTCCCCAGAAAAATGTCACCAAGAGAAGGGGTGAGGGGGCAAGGCAGGTGGAAGAGCTTGCCCGTTGACGGTCCCAGCACAATCTCACCCCTGCAGCAGTACCTCTCAATCTGCAGCTCCTCCTTATAAGGTCCAGGCAGAGAGGTGGGCCAAGGCTGGTGGAAAAGCTTGCCCCTTGATGGTCCCAGCATAGTCTCACCCCTGCATGTAGCTTCTGCTTGGAGAGAAAGTGTCCGAGGTCACTCTGGAGGTGGGGAAAGCTGCATGTGTGTTGTAGCTGCAGTGAGTTAACATACATCTGTCTCCACCCTTAGTCAGAGGGTGACAGTTGGGCTTTGTCATGCACAGAAAACAAAGGCTGAAGAGTCTCTCCTGAGAATGAGGCTGCTGAGATTATTCAGAGAAGGGCTGCTCTATTAGCATCGTAAAAGGCCACCTGACCCCCTTCGCAGTTCAGGCTCACTCGAATCTTCTTGGGCTCCTTTCTCAGGAAAAAACAGTCCGTGAACCATGAGAGGAGACCTGGTATGCACCTCTCCACTTCCCCACATCACAAATCCCTTCTTTGGGAGCTTAAGTTTTGTCCTTCAATTGCTGTATTCCAGTCATTGGAGTCATCCCATCAAGTTTCAGTTATACCTATCAAGATGTATGTATCCTCCTGTATTAAGAGTTCAATTTTGTCCTGTTTTGTTTCCCATACTCTGGGCATTAGTATACAAACATCAAAGACCATGTGATTTATGACCTGGCTTCCTTCCTACATTTTTATGAAGACTTTTATTGGGTCCCATTAGAGCTGTTCTATCAGTTTATGTTAGTGCGTAAGCCTTCATCAATTCTTACCTCCAAGTTTACGTCTCCCTCCCACATAGGATTTAGTTTAAAGCCCTCCTGATGAAGTTCTCCATGCTGTGACCAAACACATTCTTCCCAGTCCTTGTTAGGTACTTGCCAGCAGTCCATCTTCCAGGAAGTGTAGCCTATGGTCCCAGAATCCATGTCTGTTGTGTCAGCACCACCTTTGTAGCCAGTCAACTGAGGTATTTTTCTTTCCCTTTCTACTCTTCTAAGTACTGGAAGCATGGACAAAAAAACTATCTGCGCTCCAAAGTCCTTGAGTTTCCTTCCTAGATCTTGATGGCCAGTGTACGAGTTCAGAGTTGTGCCTTGAGAAGAGAAGTCTGAGGGGAGATATGATTTGACACTCAGAGGAGGGCCGGGATCTCTTAATCATCCCAGAGTGCAGGACATGGAAGAATGGGCTCAACTTACAGGAAGCCAGATTTCAACTGAACATCGGGAAAAACTTCCTAACTGTTAGAGCAGTACGACAATGGAACCAATGACCTAGGGAGGTGGTGGGCTCTCCAACACTGGAGGCGTTCAAGAGGCAGCATATACCTGTTGGGTATGCTTTGATTTGGATTGCTGCATTGAGCAGGGGCTTGGACTCAGTGGCCTTATAGGCCCCCTTCCAACTCTATGATTCTATGATGATAGGGAGCAGATAGGGATGTGATGTCAGACAGGTGCTCCAGATGGATACAGTAGTCTCAGCAAAATAAGCTATCTTCTGTCCACTCTCTTCCACACTTTCTCCTAACTATCAGGGGATACGTTCCAAAAGCTTTCTTCTTCCATGCTGTTGTTTTGACCACAGGCTGAAAGCAGATATGTAGAGTGGCATTAGTCCTACAATACAGTATGCAGTTACCTTGAGGTGTTCTTCCAGACGGAAGGCGCACTGACATGGGCCTGGTTGGATGCTGTTCCTTGTAATTTTGTGAGATTAGGAATCTCAAGCTTTGAAGTGTGCTCTCTGCCAGTTTTGTTTTGCAGTGCTGAAATCCTAAGCTTTGTGATGGAGATTCCCCGTTGATTCCTTCCTGGTAGCAGAGTGTTCTTTTGTAACCTAAATATTCATTCCTCCATTGCACCATCGACAGTTCATTCATATTACATTGAAGCAGTGGTGACTGGTACCCATTAGACCTGGCAGGGGTGCAAGGAAATCATTGGGAGTGAACAATGAGATTACAGAGGCATGGCGTGGTCCTGGAAGCAAAATTTAGGTTGCTAGGTATGATGCTGAAAGCCAGGGTTTCCAAGGTAGTTTTCACTGTAATGATACCCTACCCACATGCAGGGCAAGCTAGACAGGCACAGCTTTGTAATCTCAGTGCATGGACAAAACAATGGTGTCGGGAGCAGGGATGTGGATTTGTTAGGCTCTGAGGAATATTTTGGGACAAGCTGGGCCTGTACAAAAGAGATGGACTCCACTTAAATCAGGACAGAACCATCTAAGGATGGCAAAGGGTAAGAAATGAAAGGTCATATTTACTATGGATTGATATTGTTTTATTAGGTAACAATCACAGCAGTGGAATCTCTGTAGTATTTCATTTGATATGGTTGTCCTGAACAATTTTTGCATATTGTATATATAATGTATCTGGAATGATTTTTTCAGAGGGAGGGAGGGATTATATGGGGTTTTTCTCTTTTTTATGCAAGCAACACTTAATAAACTTTAATATTAAGAAAAAAACATTTATTTTGCAAAGAAGAGGTTCAGTGTGTCTATTGGTGTTCACTCATACAAAGAAGGATGTCAGTGAAATAAAGTAAGCAACAACAAGGCTGATGAGGTAACCAAATAGTCTCAGGGTCTTTGCTTCAATAAATGTGCTCCGTCAGTGTGGCCTTCAAGAAAACAATTATGAGCATGTTCAAAACAGATGTATGATTCTGATAAGAGCTGTATGAGGCTCCCCTGATGATGTAGTCTTCCTGGATTGCCCTCGTGACAACAGGAGGAAATGTGTAACTGGGCTGAAAAGTTGTCAGCCCTCCTAAAAATCTAATTTCACATAGTTTTTCTTCCCAGAGACACACTGGAGAGACCTCTTTGCCATAGGGATAATTTTGGATTGGTATTGGTTGAGTGGCATAGACAGCTGATTGGTCAGAGAACAGGAGATTCACAGAAATGCCTCCAGGAGCCTCTGTGAGTTCAAATAGAAGTATAAAATGTGTCTGGGTCAGGAGAGAAGATGTTGTTTTGAGAATTTTTTTTCTTTTTTCTTTAAAAATGCTTTTCTCACTCTATTTATGCTGTGACACACACACAGGTTCCTCCTGGGATGGCTGTGCCATAGTGTAAGAGCCTCTACTGCAGTGAGGACATTAAAGACATACATTCCTTGAGAAAATGCAGTTTTTAAATAAAATCTATAGAATCTGTACTTTTTTATAATAATTTTTTTATTATTCAAATTTTTATAAAAACAAATACAAATACAACAAAAATACAACAGAAAAAAATAAAATAAAAAGAAAAACTTGACTTCCGATTTGTTACAGATCAGCTATAAGTATATAATATATATCAAACCTGTCCCCTAAAACATACGAAATTCACTTTTTTCCAAAGTCTATCTTCATTAATCGTCAAATCCCATTATCATCATTTCATTTTTTTCTTTCAACAAAAAGTCCAAAAGAGGCTTCCATTCCTTAAGAAATGTATCTGTCATTTTTTCTCTAATAAGACATGTCAATTTGTCCATCTCAACTAAGTCCATTAATTTCAATAGCCATTCTTCCATTGTTGGTATCGATTCCATTTTCCACTTTTGTGCATATAATAATCTTGCTGCCGTGATCATATATAATATTATTCTTCCATATTTCTTTTCCTTTTGTTTATCCATAAAACCCAATAAAAAAAATTCTGGCTTTGACTGAATATTTATCTTTAAGATTGTTTGCATCATCCTACCTATCTGTGCCCAAAATAATTTTGCCTGTTTACACGACCACCACATATGATAAAAAGATCCTTCTTGTTGTTTACATTTCCAACATACATTAGAAACATTACTATACATTTTTGACAACTTTTCTGGAGTCATGTACCAACGATACATCATTTTATAAAAATGTTCTTTAAGATTATAGCATAATGTAAATTTCAAACCTTTTTTCCACATATTTTCCCATTGATCCATTTGTATATTATAACCAAATTTTTTTGCCCACTTAACCATACACTCTTTTACTTGTTCTTCTTCCATGTCCATTTTTAGTAAAACTTTATATATTTTTGCAATTATGCATTCATCATTTGTACACAAACCTATTTCAAAATCAGATTTATTTATTTCAAACCCATACATTTTCTCGTCCATTTTAAATCTTTCTAACAATTGTAAATAGGCAAACCATTGTGAACTATATCCTTCCTTTATTAGTTGTTCTCTCTTTCATTATATATTCACCATGCACATTTTCTAATAGTTCTTGGTAAGTTAACCATTTCTCTTTTCCAGCCATTTCTCTTCTATAAAATGCTTCTTGACTTGAAACACATAGTGGTATTTTCGAAAAAAAACCTTGTTTTGTATTTATTCCATATTTTCAACAAAGGACGTCTTATAAAATGATTATTAAAATCCACATTAACTTTTACTTTATCATACCATAGACATCCATGCCATCCCCACTTCAGGTTGTGGCCCTCCAAATCCAATAATCTTTTGTTCCTCAATACAATCCATTCCTTTATCCAGGCTAAGCAACAAGCAGCAAAATAAAGTCTCAAATTTCGTAATCCCAGCCCTCCTCTTTCTTTGGCGTCCTGTAATAATTTAAATTTAACTCTTGGTTTTTTCCCCTGCCAAACAAATTTAGAAATATCTTTTTGCCATTGTTTGAAAGGTAGATCAGAGGATATGACAGGTATTGTTTGAAATAGAAACATCATTCTCGAAAATACATATAGAATCTGTACTTAAACGTTTGACTAGACTTTGTAAGACCTCTTATAAAGGAAGATCACACATTGTTGTATCATAAAAACATACCTAACCTAGGCCAGCAGCCCTGGGGAAATTTCATGAAATGGTCCCCTCAGTTTCTTTATCCATAAAGAGGATGGAGAATTTCAAGAGGATACCTGCACACAGTTCTAGTTATAATGTTTGCAGGCTTATTATAATGAGAGCATCCTGCAATTTATTCAGTCCTTCCTCCCTTTACTCATAAAATTGCACCAGAAAGGCGATGAAATGGATTAGAAAAGCTCTGCCTAACCTCTCTCTATGTGTATCACAGAGTGAGAAAAATGTTCCAATAAGCACAGTACCAGCAGACACTCGATAGCATGGATTCCTGTTGGAGTTAAGTTGAATTTTTGCATTGAACAGGGGATTGGACTTGGCAGCCTTATCATTCACCATCATTGGCAATCACTCGTGACCGAGTAAGATTGCCTTCCAAGATAAGGTCTTTAGTGGTGGGTCCATAAGTGACTGTGGAGGCCAATTCTGGATCCACACAGCCTCCCACAGTAAGGACATAGGTTTCCAGATGGAAGATGGTCACAATGAGGATTTGTTTGCTGTGCCTTCCACTTAGCTCATTTGTCCCATTTGCCCGGTATTCATGCTTCTTCAAAGTCCACAGCACCTTTGATAATAGCTGACCTTCATTTGGGACATTCATGGGCCAAGACTTCCCAGTTCTCGATGTTCATATTACATTGTTTTAGATTTGCTTTAAGAGCGCCTTTAAACCTCTTTTGCTGTCCACCAATGTTCCGTTTTCCATCTTTCAGTTGGGAGTAAACTAGCTGCTTTGGAAGACAGTGATTAGGCATTCGAACATGGCCAGTCCAGTGAAGTTGATGTTGAAGGATCGTTGTTTCAACACTGGTAGTCTTTGCTTCTTCCAAAATGCTAACATTCATCCGTCTATCTTCCCAAGTAATTTGCAGAATTTTCCGATGGAATCTTTCAAGAAGTTGGGAGTGGCATTTATAGATGGTCCACAGGCGTACAGTAAGGTCGGTAGTACAATGGCTTTGTAAATAAGCATTTTGGTCTCCCTGTGAATATCCCGATCTTCGAACACTCTATGCTTCATTTGGGAGAATGTGGCACTTGCAGAGCTCAGACGATGTTGAATTTCAGCATCAATGTCAGCTTTTACAGAGAGATGGCTGCTGAGATAGGGGAAGTGATCAACATTCTCCAACATCACACCATTAAGCTGGATTGATGGTGCTACAGAGGGACTAGTTCACACCTGTTGATGAAGCACTTTGGTTTAGGATAGTTTGAAGATCTTTCTCTGAATGTGCAGAGACTACATTATCATCGGCATATTGAAGTTCTACGACAGAGGTTGACATTACCTTACTTTTTGTTTTCAGCCTACTGAGATTAAAAAGCTTTCCATCTCTTCGATATATGATTTCCACACCAGTAGGAAGTTTCCCCTCAATAAGGTGTAGAATCATAGCAATGAAGATAGCAAATAAGGTAGGAGCAATGACACATCCCTGTTTTAAGCCTGATTTGACTCTGAATGGATCGCTCTGAAAGCTATTGTTGTCCAAAATTGTCATGTTGTCATGAAGGAGTCACAAAATATTCACAAATTTATCAGGGCATCCAGGTTTCAGAAGGATTGTCCAGAGAGCAGTTCGATTCACACTGTCAAAGGCCTTAGTCAGATCAATAAATGGCATATATAAAGGTCGATTCTGCTCCTGGCATTTTTCTTGAAGCTGTCGTGCAGTGAAGATCATGTCCACTGTCCCCCTGGAAGGGTGGAAACCATTTTGAGATGCGGGGAGGACATCCTCTGAGATCGGCAGGTGATTTCTGAGAATCCTTGCAAGGATTTTACCTGCGGTAGCAAGAAGATAAATACCTCAATAGTTCCCATAATCTGTTCTATCATCCTTCTTAAAAAGGGTGATAATTATGGTGTCCCTAAAGTCTTCTGGAATCTCCTCCCTCAACCAGATTTTTTCGATGAGCTTATGAAGTTGTTGTGTAAGTTCACGCCCACCTTCTTTAAAGACTTCAGCAGGAATCCCATCAGGTCCACTAGCTTTGTTGTTCTTCATTTGATTGATGGCTTTACTGACTTCATCCAAATTAGGGGATACTGCAAGCTCGTCTCTAGTTTGTTGTTGTGGAATTTGCGAGAAGACCTCATCATCCACAATAGAGTTATGATTAAGGAGGTCATGGTAATGCAGTGTAATAGACTCTTTATCCTTAAGAAGTTTGCTACCATCCATTGAACGTAAGGGATTTGTACTGTAATTTGTTGGTCCATAGATGGCCTTTGTGGCATTAAAAAAGCCCCATGCATTGTGAGCATCTGCAAAGTGCTGGATTTCTTGAGCTTTCTTTATTCACCAGGCGTTCTTAAGTTCTCTAGTTCTTCTTTGGACCTCAGCCTTTGCACTGGCATAGATTTTTTTCTTAGCAGCACAGTTAATGTCTTTCTGCCATATCTGGAAGGCTTTCCTTTTCTTGTTGATGATATGTTCAATCTCACTATAGGACCCTCCCAACTCTACTATTCTATGGCTACTGCAGGACAAGGGATGATGCTATTTCTTATGAAGCAGGGGTGGTGATTTGCTAGCCCATGGACCACAACTGTCCCCCCCAAGCCTTTTTTTTAATGGCTTACCAGCCATCTGCTGAATTTGTCAGCAGTGAAATCAGTGGTGGCCTTCCCAAGAAACAACAATGCTGATGGCTCTCATTGTCCTTACTGTGCCACTTCCTCTTACTGCCACTCCGTTGAGGAAGTACGTAGGCCAAGTGCTCCAGTGTGCTTGTTGCTTCCTGAGCATTTGACCATCATCTCCAGCACTTAGAAACATTGGAGTAGATTGGGGTGTGGCTATAGTTTATATGTAGCATGTAGTGGTGCTGTTGCTGCATGCTGAGACTGGGATGGGGCAGGGGATCACACGATTGGTAGCAGCAGGTGCAGCTGCTGCCCACCCTGTACTTCCCCTGCCATTTCCCTGCCCCATGCAAGTCCCCATGGACAGCACAATAGCAATGACCTACCTCAAACACCATACCTGATAGTAGGGATGAGTAAGAATTCCACTGAATGCAATTTTAGCATGGGATTATTCAATGGTCCACATATTCTTTGCAGAGCAATCACATTTGCTCCAAACTTATTTATTTATTTATTTATTGTCATTATTTTTTCCCCACCCTTTTTCCAAAACTGGAACTCACACAGCTTCCAGATAAAAGCACACATATAATTAAAAACATACAAAAGTCTAGATTAAAATCAAATTAAACAATTTACAGTATTAAAACTATTCATACATACAGTTAAAATAATTCAAACTCAGTTTAAAATAATAAAACTTCAGTGGCTTTCCCCGATACCGGATTCCCCCCATCGTATATAGTGTTCCTTTATTGATTTTACTCACACCACAGCAAAGAAGTACAACCTTTCTCTCTCTGCCACCCCCTTCCAATTGAACAATCAAAGCTCCAAGTGGGGAGGAAGTATGCCAAGCCTATAACAGCCCATAATAGCGGAGGAGTAAGAGGATTTGACACTACTTTTATTTCAAAATATCAATAATTCCTTTCAAAATATTATAGTTTCTTTCAATATTTTGAAAGGCATTACCAATATTTTGATAGTTTCTTTCTAAACATTGATTTGGGGGGAGGAAAAAAATTGGACTGGTAAAAACAATGGATAGTGGACAAACTACAAGCTTGTACTGATGCTGACTGCTAGGTCGACGGAATGCTTTTGAAGAGGCACTGGCCAACAGATCCCATCCCTTACTGATAGTGACAGAAGCAGGCCTTTGGTAAACACTGCATAATGCAATTCCTCAAACCCTCCTTCTCTGTTTTGACTGGCAGTTTGGGGAATAATTGAAGAAGGTGGGAGCAAGCACAGGTTTCTGCTTCACTGTAATCAATGCAAATAACAAGCAACAAACTAGAAGATCTTACGACTACAGTTCTGTTGCCTTACATTAGTAACAAAGAATTAGAAATATACAAAATGCAGAATGTGTATGCAGTGCCAACAAGGGAAACCTCAGCAGAAGCCCCGAAAGTCTCCAAAGATTATTGTGAACCCAGGAAAACCCTGTGTTTGAATATTACCAGTCTGGACAGATTTAAAATGGAACAGATGGAATTGATTATACAACCATGAGAGTGGCTGTATAATGTAGGCCAAGCATGAATTTTTCATGTTCTGCAATGTTAAATTGAAAATACCCCCCTCATTTCATTCTGCTGCTTCCCATAAACTCATTTCAAAATAAAGTCTTAACAAAACTTATAGTGCTGTACTCAGAAACACTTGTTTAACAACCCTCTAAGTTTTCATGGTGACACACAACTCACTCTGAGAGAATCTAGAGTTCAAAGTGTAAAACAAAGGGGGGAAATCCAGACCCCTGTTGTAATTTTTTCTGTCAGTCGTCTCATTTTGTTGAAATTAATTAAAAATCAGCCATGTTCAGAGACTACCTATAATCCTATTACTGACCTTGCCCCATACTCTGACCTTCATCTTCTGCAGTTTAAAAGTTTTTAAAAAATGCCTGGCCAATATTTAATTAATTTAAGAAATTTAGCATTGAACTCAGTGATAAGGCCAGGCATGCTCAGTAAGAACCAACTGTTCTAAAAGCTAGACTAACAGCTGTTTGGCTTCGCTAATGAAGGGGTCACATCCACACCAGACATTTATTCCATTTTAAACTGTCACAACTTTCCCCAAAGAATCCTGGGAAGTATAGTTTGTGAAAGGTGCTGAGAGTTGTTAGAAGACTCCTATTCCTTCGACAGAGTTCCAATTGCCAGAGTAGTTTGAGTTCACCCCTCTTCTGGTGATTGTAGCTCTGTGAGGGGAATAGGGCATCTCCCAACAGCTCTCAGACTACCCACCCAAACTTCTCCCTGCCCCGCCCTTCCTCCATGCTCAGTTTCACCTATCCTAAGCATGATTGCACAGGAGTAAATCCCACTGAACTCAAAAAGCATGCAAATGATCAAACCTGCCTTTCCCCTCCCTCTTGCCCTCCTCTCCTCTCCCCAACAGGAACATGTTACCAAATTCTTCCAAGTTACACAGGAAGTGGTTAGGACTGTGAGAGACCAACCTAAATTGTGTTTGCATTTTTGGCTAATTGGCCAAAGTGCTGGACTCAGAGCCAAATCTCCCCTGCAATTAACACTCATTGGTAAATAAGAAGTAGCTATATTAAATAAAATATACGTGCACAAATATAGCAGCGAAATAATTCCTTAAACCAAACACCCCCAAGGGCTAGGTAAAATACAGAGAGTCATAATCACAGATAAAAATATCAAAACTGTATAGTCTAATCTATACTTACAACAGAGGTAAACAGCAAAATAACTGCATGGTTCCACATCTCCGCAGAGATGTATAGCCTGGATAGCAGATAGAACATCATGCAATATCAAGAACACTAAGGAACAAAGGCTAAAGTCTGAATCCTATTCTTATGGGGAAAAGCCTGGCAACAGCCAGGAATTAATTAGCCAATCAGGAGGCTTTCTGATGATGAAATCTTCTGGAACTTTCATGCCTAACGTTCACACACTCACCAACCTTCCCAGGCAGATTGGTCTTGAAGTACCACTCTCAACTGGTGTTCTTGTTTGTAGCCTAATTAACTAGTTTCAGCTGTGAGAACTGCAATTTCATGGCCTCTCATAGGCCTCATTTCAGACAAGATGTTTCCCCCCACAATTCTTTGCCTCAGAACCATTTTAGTTTTTAACTTTACAAACCAGGCATTCTTGCCAACCCCAACTAGGCAGATTGTTGCCCTTTACTTTGTTAGAAGGGTACACAAAATTATTCTCCCTACATTGGCTACCAAAGTTGAACATTTGAATTTATACCCTGATGTCTTTGAGGGACCTGGTTAATTTCCAGGAGCTCACCTCATTTATGTGGGCCCCCAGGTACCATCTGTGATTGAAGGGTGTCACAAGATCCCTTATGCCATGTTGACCACAGAAGAATTTAAAAGCCCTCAATTGAATGAAACTGTTGCACTTGCCACATCAAGGAGTTCAACAGACTGACTCCTCTGACCAAACATGAATACTCACAATGAGCAGTGGATATGAAATTGCTCACAATGTCAGTCCTCACAGCCTATCAGAGAGAGCCCATGTTGCTATATGAAGTTCCTGATCTTCTCTGATTGAAAGTTGTGGGCAGCTGACATCTTTGAACTCAATGCCTTCCTCCTTTGAACCAATTGTTATTCAAAGTATCCTGAAGTTCTTCAGTTCCCTCTTGAATTGGTCCCCATGTAGTGATTAAGATGAAAGTGGTTTTTGTCCGATCTATCATTCCAAAAATAATTTCTGACCATGTTTCATTTAGGAGAATTATTGTGTACCAAAGAATGGGGTATCATAATGACATACTCGAGTCCGACCTACCCCCAGTCTAATGGACTTGCTGAAAGCATGGTTCAAACCATAAAGAATATGCTAAAAAGGCATTACAAGATGGCATAGGAACCTATTTGGCTCTCCTAAACTTCAGAAATACTGCTGTCAATGGTCTTCTTTTGCTCCAATCCAATTGTTAATGAGGAGACTTTTACATAGCATCAGAGCTTGGAAAAGTAACTTTTTTGGACTACAACTCCCATCAGCCCCAGCCAGTGGCCATGCTGGCTGGGGCTGATGGGAGTTGTAGTTCAAAAAAGTAACTTTTCCAAGCTCTGCATAGCATGCTACTAGCTGCTTCAAAATCACTGTTCCCCACACTTACCATAGGTGTGTCTGTATGACTTCACCAAATCCAGCAGTGAGTGTCTGTATTTATTTATTTATTAGTTAAAATTTTATCCTACCCTTCCTGAGAAAGCCCAGAGTGGCAAACAAACAACGAATCATGTACTGGATGGGTCCTAACTGCATTTATTGCAGAGAGGGATGAGCATATGTAATGAAAGAACCTATTTGAACAACATACAAAAGAAACTACACATCTGAGAAAGAACCATGAATCTCTGACCCATAAAACCTCAGATGCACCATGAGATGTCCCAATGAGCCAATAATCTCTGGAGAGGTACAGTTCTGAGACATTGAATTTCTGACAACTCCACCTGAGCACCCAGAGGTGTCTGGAGATATTAAAGAGATAGTGGGCTTATCCACATGGGAGCATTACTTTGTACTAAAGACACTGTTTTCATCTCCGTTTTCTATTTGCATTGTCCACAGTAAGGGCTCAATGCCAGCTGCAAACACAGTGTTTTCTATTCACACTGTGGGGAAGGATTAATTACGCAGTTTCCTAATGACCTCACCCTCTAATTTAACATTTCCACTCTCTCTGAGCACTCTCAGTTTGTTCTACCAGCTGTAGTAAGTTACATGTTTTTTAAAAAAGCACACACAACCTGGAAGTGTGATTATTTGTATTATTACAATATGGCTGAAATACAAATCTTTGTTTGAGCAGTGTTACGCTTTTGCGCACAAGTTAGGGGGGAAAGAAAAATACAGTAGGGCCCCACTCATACGGCAGGTTACATTCCAGGCCCCCGCCAAAAAGTGAAAACCACTGGAAAGTGGGGCCCTACTGGATTCCAGCTGCTGCGCTTCAGCTGACAGCGATCATCTGTAGCCCGGGGAGCTCCAGCCACTGCGCTCCAGCTGAAGCGATCAGCTGTAGCGCGTGATCAGCTGTAGCGTAGTGCAGGGAGTTCACACGCTATAGCTGATCACTGTCAGCTGGAGTGCAGCAGCTAGAGCTCCCTGAGCTACAGCTGATTGCCCCGCTGGCCCCACTGTATTAGCAGAGCATCAAAAAGTGGGACCCTAGAGTAATGGCACTATTTGCAGGAACATAAAAAAGGCTAGCAGAATGGAGGAAAGCAGCCAGAAGTTGCTTGTCAGCCTACAGGAAGCAAAATGAAAGAAGGGAGGAGACAGTGGGCATGGAGAGGGGAACGAATGACACACCCACCTAAAAGCATCAGAGCAAAGCATCTGCAAGCACTACAGATAAGGAGTGAAGACTTTTTCTTCCTTTTTTGTATTATCAGTGGTTTGGGTTAGTATGGATTTACAGGGGGGAAACTGTATGATAGCTTCTGATTGCCGGTAACGACATGTGAACCATGCAAATTAAAAGAAGATGTGAGTCGTACCAAACACACAGTAACCACTGTGTAGATGAGCCCAGTGTATCAAACCAAGAGTAGCTGAGTCATCTACTACCCTGTCACATTTGACTTTGTAATGGGGAAGTGGTAAAGACTTTTCCTCAATAGGGAGCCACACTTGAACCTCTTACTCCAGACCTCAGATTTTGTTTCAAATTGGAAGATAATGGTTCACATCCATTCAAAGAGGGGAAGATATAGCAAATATGACCTATTTCTTAAAGAGAAGGCTTGGAATGTAAAAGAAGCTCCCCCGCCTACTGGGGTGGATGTGGCTTTCTCCTTAATACAGTCAAAACTGGTTAGAATATGTTTGTTTTCATATGAGTGTTTGTGTTGTTAATGAATACCTTGAAGTTATTTTGACTTCTGCTGCTTTTTGTTCCTAGGAAAGGCAAGTAGGTAGGTCATCTCACAGAGTGAGTATTTTCTTCCATACCTACATAAATAAATAAGTGGATGCTACACTGGGGGTCTCTCCTCCATGGTAGAAGGTGAGGAGAAGACCATCATTGCTCAAAACTATAGTTCCCTATGGCTACTCAGTGGAAGATGGCTACACTGGAACAGCTTTCCCCCTTTGCTGCATCAGCTGGGTGGGGAGGGGAGTTTTATTCCCCTCCCAGAGATCCCAAGGGTATATATGTGTGTGGTGCATGTTCTGGTATTAGTTAGAGCATAAAGTGGCCACACTTGTTACTTTTTGATGCTTCATGTATGAATAATATTGGGGAAGCCTAAAACTCCCAAATATGCTATTATGATAGGACCTGTAATGAGGCTGAATTAAATACCAGCTATAGAGACACTATAACATAGTTAAGGAGCTTGAAAGCAGCTGGGGACAGCTGATAGCTAAGGGTGGGGCAGAATGTCTGTCAGAAATAGATGCAAACATGTTATGAAAGTATAGGCTTTAGAAAACATGCAAACAGAGAAGTCATTAGTTATATAAGTTATGACACACAGATAGGATGGTCATGAGACCTTACAAGCAAGGTGACCAGGATAAGGTAGGAGCATCCAAGGGAACACCTGGGGTGGAGTAGGTGTAGCAAGCCCTATATAAGTGATCAGTACCAGTAATGGAAGAGGGAATAATATCACATCACACCAAGGAAAGAGGGGCTACATCATGACTACAATATGCCCTTGGCTTGGTAAGGTTCTTTACCTGAGTATCCAGACTGATCATCTGGATAAAAGGTTAATGCTGCCTGTGTGAAAATTGTAAACTAACTGTTTTATCTATGTATCAGGTTAATAGATTTAGGTATAAAGGTTAAGTTTGAGTGTCGAATATTGCTTATTAGAACTGGATTCATTATAAGGTAAATAAGGCATTGGGTGCCATCCCGTGTGTCTACTGAGTGCATCAAAATAGGGTGCTCAGTGGAACTGGCAGTTGCAAAAGGTGCTAGTAAGGGTCAGTCAGGCCCCTGAATGGCTTGTTATGAACCACTGTAGCCCTTGGGCCAAAGAAGGTTAGCCACTCCTGTTATAGAAACATACAAGCATTTGAAGAACTTACGTGATGGTGTCAATCATATCCAATCCCATTTCTACGCAGCAGTGGGCATGATCTGTTTTGGGCTGGGTCAGTCCTGATACACAGTAGTAACAGTCCCCTAGAATTTTTATTCTTCTGCAATGATTTTCCTTGAATTAAAGAGAGAGAGAAAGATAAAAGAAGTTTCTACTGTGGCAATACACGTTCCTACATTTCTGCATATCATCTTATCCAATGCTATTTTCATAGCTGTATGAAAACAAATCTGGTGTGTGTTTTTTGCAGCCTTTGGCTTAATGCTGAAACTAATAGACAGATCCTAAATATGTTTCCATATGCAGTGCACAGAACTGCAGTGGAGTACATGAACCATATTAATATCTGGTTCTTTCGCTCTCCTATTTTATTTCCCTATGGTTGAAATTTAAATGATTTAAATAATCATAATTTAAAGCTGAATCTATCAAATTAGCACTTTCCAAAACAATATGAGAACCAAAACACAGCCCTCCTTTGACATTCGCTTGTATCTTAATTTGGTGATAGTTCCTCAACCAATGTTTACAAAAATGCATATATTAGAAGAAAGCGTATATAAAAATGAATAAGTGAAAATAACATACAAAATGCATTATGTTAGGGGAAATTGCTTGCAAAAATGTGTATATTAATCAGAACTGCATACAAAAATCTGTGTTGGATATTCACACTAAAATGCTGAAGAACTTTTAGGAGGATTTTCCCCTCAAAAAATTACAAATTGCTGCAGAAATGTGCAGAACCAAATTTAAGACTGGAAAAATGAAAAATTGAGAGAACCAAAACTGGCAGGTCCTTCCATCCTACAAGAGCTTTGAAAACAAAAGCAGAAACCTGTAAATGCAGCATCATAGAGCTGGAGATGATTCCAGTTTGAAGTGTAAATTTCCTTACTGCAATTTACAGTTCTTAAAAAACACATCAGGTCAGATATTGTGTGGATGGGGCATCCCTACTGCAGGCCTTCCCACTGTCTTTGGCAAAGCAGGCAGCATTCCTCTCATCTTTCTTCTCATGCGTCTTTCTGTTCCATATCTAGTCTCCCTAATTTCTATGAATAAGGAGGGTGTATATTACAGTATATGTTGTGCAACATGACCTTTTTCCACAAAAAAAGAACTTTTTGACTAAGGTTCTCTCCCTACACCCCACTCTGTAATTTCCAGCAATAAACTGGTCCAGTGCAGACCAATGAAACTCAGTGGTTCCAGATAAGAACTGAGAGGAGCTTATTCTTTATATGTCATTGGTATTGTTTGTACACTACTTAGAAATGTTAAAAAAAATTAAATGGTTTAGAAATACTTTTAAATAAATAAATCAGATTGTCTGCAAGCAATTAGGCTGTCTAGGTATTTATTATCCCACATTTTGAGAGGGACAAAGAAGTAAACTCTCAGATTTGGGGAATTTAAATTACAGGGTTTTTTTCATGGAGTTGTTTTGCTAACACTTCCACGTGTATGGCAATCAACCTTAATAAGAAAAGGAGTCCAAGATGGCTGGGAGTTTCTAAAAAAGGGAATTCTAAAGGCACAATGTCAAACAATTCTATTAAATGAAAGGGGGAGACAGTAGAAGAAGCCAATGTGGCTTCACGAAAAGCTTAGAGATGGTCTGAAAACAAAAGAGGACACATACAGGAAGTGGAAAGAAGGCCAGGCCACAAAGGAAGAGTATAGGCAAGTAGCATGGAATTGCAGGGATGGCGTCAGGAAGGCTAAAGATGAGAATGAGCTGAGGCTAGCAAGAGATGCTAAAAGCAACAAAAAAGCTTTCTTCAGGTAGGTCCATAGTAAAAGACAGAGAAAAGAAATGGTGGCACAGCTACTCAATGAGGATGGCAAAATGGTAACAGATGACAAGGAAAAGGCAGAAGTGCTCAATTCCTACTTTGGCTCAGTCTTCTCCCAAAAAAGGGTCTATGACCCTCCCAGGAAACATGAAGTGAAAGGGGCAGAACAAGGAATACCTAATCATTCTGAATGAGTTCAAATTGGCAGGGCCTGATAAACTGCATCCTAGAACATTAAAGGAACTGGATGAAGAACTCTCAGAACCGCTCTCCATTATCTTTGCGAAATCACGGAGGTGTGGTGAAGTGCCAGATGACTGGAGAAGAGCGAGTGTTGTCCTTATCAACAAAAAGGGCAAAAGGGAGGCACTTTGGAACTACAGACCAGTCAGCCTGACATCAATCCCTGGGAAAATTCTGGAGCAGATTATAAAGTGGTCAGTCTGTAAGCAATGCAGTGATTACTAGAAGCCAACATGGATTTGTCAAGAACAAATCCTGCCAGACTAATCCTATCTCAGTTTTTGATTGGATAGCCTCCCTGGTAGACTGTGGGAATGCTATGGACACAATATATCTCAATTTCAGCAAAGCTTCTGACAAAGTGCCCCATGATATTCTGATTAGCAAGGTAGCTCAATGTGGGCTGGATGAAACAACTATCAGGTGTATCCAACAGTTGGCTACAGAATCAAACTCAAAGAGTGCTTATCAATGGGTCCTTCTCAAAGTGGGGGGAGGTAACTAGCAGGGTGGCCCCCGAACTATGGAACAGCCTACCTGAGGAGATATGCCTGGTGCCTACGGTACTTTCTTTTAGGCGCCAGGTTAAGACCTGGCTATACTCCCAGGCATTTTAATGTTATTATAATGTTCAAATTTAATGTCAATATGTTTTATTTAATGTTTTTGTTTAATTTGCTGTTGTTCATCAATGATTTTATTGTATATTGTATTTTAATCCTGTTTTGTTCACCGCCCAGAGAGCTACTCGCTATGGACGGTTTAAAAATGAAACAAAATAAATAAATAAATAAATACTGCAGGCCTCGGTCTGAAGCCCAATGCTCTTCAACATTTTTATAAATCACTTTGATAAGGAGGTGCAGGGAATGCTTATCAAATTTGCAGATGATACTAAATAGGGAACAATAGCCAATACCCTGGAGGACAGAATGAAAATTCAAAGGGATCTTGATAGTCTGGAGCATTGGGTGAAAACAACGGGAAGAAAATTAACATGGATACGTGCAAACTTCTACACCTAGGAAAAAGAAACCTAATGTACAGTTATAAGATGGGTGATACTTGAGTCAGCAGTACTAGATGCAAGGAGGATCTTGGGATTGTTGATGATCACAAGCTGAATATGAACAGTGTGATGTGGCTGCAAAAAAGGCAAATGCCATTTTAGGCTGCATTAACAGAAGTATAGTTTCCAAATCGTGTGAAGTTTTGGTTCCCCCCATTTGGCACTGGTTAGGCCTCATCTTGAGTACTGTGTCTAGTTCTGGACATCACATTTTAAGAAGGATGCAGACAAATTGGTTCAGGTTCAGAGGAGGGCAACAAGGATGATCAGGGGACTGGAAACAAAGCCCTATGAAGAGAGAATGAAAGAACTGGGCATACGTAGCCTTAAGAAGACAATACTGAGGGGAGAGAGAATAGCACTGTCCAAGTACTTGAAAGGTTGCCACACAGAGGAGGGCCAGGTTCTCTTCTTGATCGTCCCAGAGTGCAGGACATGAAATAATGGGCTCAATTTGCAGGAAGCCAGATTTTGACTGAACATCAGGAAAACCTCCTGACTGTTAGAAGGGTACGACAATGGAACTAATTCCCTAGGGAGGTGTTGGGCTCTCCAACACTGGAGGCATTCAAGAGGCAGCTGGACAGGCACCTGTTCTAGTATGCTTTAAGTTGGATTCCTACATGGAACAGGGGGTTGGACTTGGTGGCCTTATAAGCCCCTTCCAGCTCTACCATTCTATGATTCTACCGATAATAAAACAAACTGGAACACACATTAGGCATGAGAAAAGTCCACAAAAAATACTTCTCTTCAACTAACTCAGGCCTTGGCTCCCGATGTGTTTTAAAAACAAAAACAAAACCTGGACTGAAACTACACTATTCTCTAATGAATTCCCTTAACATTACAGTGATTATTATATGTTGGTACTACAGCAACTTGGTTTTGTTTCTGGCAATGAAGAGTTCATTTTTTTTATTTCATTTGTATTCTACCTTTTCTCCAAGGAGCTCAACAATACTGTGAGGTAAGTTAGGCTGAGAAGCAGTGACTGGCCCAAAGTCACCTGGTGAGCTTCATGACTTAGTGGGGATTTGAACCCTGGTGTCCCAAGACATAGTCCAACACACTAACCACTACACAATACTCACTTTCAAAGCTTTTAGTGGTTCCACTGGAAGTCTAATTTAAAATTCCTCTTATGTGCTGCAGGTTCACTGTATGATATTTGGCATGTTATTCTGGGTATACTCTCAATCAAATGTATACTTCCAGTGATCCCCTTGATCATTTTGGTTGCCCTTTTCTGAACTTTCCTAACTCTACTATATGCTTTTTGAGTTGAGGTGACCAGAACTGTACACAGTGTTACAAATGAAGTTGCACCATAGATTTGTCTAACATTATGATATCAGTAGTTTTAGTTTCAATTCCTTTCCTAATGATCTCTAGCATGCAATTCATCTTTTTTCACAGGTGCTGCACATTGGGTCGACACCTTCATTAAGCTTTCCACTACGACCCCAAGTTCTTGTTGTTTGTCAGTCATCACCAGTTCAGCAGAGGTTTTTTTTATCTACAAAAAACAATCTGAGCTGTTGGGTTAGGCTAACCAACCTGGGGTAGAGATGCTTCATCAACTAGGGCTCCCTGTACCTCACATTTACTATAAATTTAAATCATGAAGCAAGGACTCGATCTCTATGATTTATTTTACAGATTTTGTTTTATACCTCACAGGAATTGTTTTTAAGTTTGTTCCAAAAATTCAAGAAACAAAAGCAAATTAAATTCTATTTTAAAAAATACCAGATTTTCCTCCCTGACTAATCACAGAGTTTTATGTTGGGTGGCTTGAAGGCCAGAAAGACATCAACTAAGTAACATTTTTATCTTTTGGGTGCTAGATCAAGACTTTCCTTTTCTCCCAGGCATTCTAACAGAAGGTGCTGACCGCAGGTCTTTTACCTGGTTTATCTGAGCTTCATGGTTTTAAACTTTGTATGGTTTTTAAAATTGTGTATTTGTTTTAATGTTCAATGTTTTTAATTTTTGTAAATCGCCCAGACAGCTTTGGCTATGGGGCAGTATATCAATATAATAAATAAATAAATAAATAAGAGAAATGAACAGTTATAAATATTCACTATTCTGAGAAGCTGGCATTTGGTTAGTATGGGTTATTAATGGCATACAGACACTCTAATATTTGTATTTTAGACCAACAGCATAATTAATAAATGGCTTAACAAGAATTCTGCAGTAAGAAGCATACAAAACTAGATATTTTTACATTCTAAACTGAAAATATCACAACTTTCCAATACTATCAGGCTTAAAAATAAATATGGAAATTGAAAGGATCTTACACTTACACCAAAAGGGTTATACTGTATTGATATCACACTTAGGTGCCTCATTTGTACACTATAAGAGTGAGTATTTCACTTTACTTCTGGATATTTTTCAATTTCCTTTTTATGTAACGGGTTACTAACCTGCATTTATCTACTTCTTTGGGTATTTTTCTCTATTCTTTAATATAGTTGTCAATTTAATCAAATTTAACTGCTCCCAAACTTTACTAATTTGGTAAATTAGTAGGATCAGGAGCAGAAGCTGCATAGAATTGAAAGTGTCTTCCACAGCTAACAAGAAGCCTACTGGGCCTTAAATGATATTCAGTCCCAATAACTTTGATAGAAGGGCTTTTGAACAGACTCTGTTCACCATTCAAACTCTTGAAGGAAAATTAGTCAACTTTGTTAGAGTCTGGAAAGGAATCAATTGTGATGGAAAGTTTATAACTTAGACAGATGGCAGTTAGTTAGCTAGCTAGTAATGCCCTGATGGGAAAAGTATTGTCATGGGATTGAGGAATGAGATAGATGATTTCTTTGGGTCCCCTTAAGCTTGGAATCATGTATCTGAAGCTGTTGGGGTTGGACTTGATGGCCTTATAGGCCCCTTCCAACTCTACTATTCTATGATTCTATGACTCCACTCAGCCATACCATAAACTCAGCAGGCATTGTTATGGGAACTGGCATATCTGTGCTGGTGGACTGCAGAGGGAGAACCATCTCCCTTTGGTCCACTTCTGGGCTATGAAGGCAGGGCCAGCCCATGGCCTTAGCACTGCTGTTACAAACTTAATTGGGAAAGGATCACAAAGGCTAACACCAAATAACCCAAAGAGTGAAGTGACCTGATCAGGTTGGAAGGGATACCACAGCGACAAATCAAAACAGAGAGCCAGGAGGAGCATAGCCATAGCTTGCTGCAGGACAGTTTTGTTTTCTAGTGTGAGGAGGGTTTTGTGCATGCATCAGGTGAATCAGTCTCCAAGGACTTGAATTGAGGTGGGCATGTACCTGGTATGATTTACCAGTGGTGGGATTACAGTTCCTGGAACACAGTTGCCTCCTCCCTTGCAAAGGAGAGGGGAACCTATTGTCATTGGCAGTAGTCCCCCATATGTGACACCTGACTTGGCTACCACACAAGGTGGTCCCATTATAGATATGGATGAGGGATGCTCCTATTGGGATTTTCAAGGCCTGCCCAATTTACCATTCACAAAGGCATCAAGGTGGCCATAACACATGCAAGAGCACATGCTTTGCTTGTAAATAACCCCAGGTTTCAGTCCCTGACATCCCCAGTCATAAAGCTCCTTCAAAAAAATAATGAACCACAGGAGCAACCTCCCACCCTCCAGGACCCATTTATTCTGGAGAGATTAATACCAATGGTCATAATTATAATACTAATAATAAAAATAACAAGGTAATAGTTTGGGAATGCATCCAGTGGGGCATTGGGCCAAGGTGCATATGGGGATCCATACCCACTCCAAGGAGAGGCTATACTCCTCTGGGGTAAAGACCCTAGGTAAGAGACAGAGCATGTTTTGCATGTAGAAGGTCTCATGTTCAATCCATGCTGTGTCTAGGTGGCAGAACCCCAGATACTGGAGAGGGTACATAGTCAGCATGTATAGTAGCCATTGATAGCCCCATCATCCATGAATAGTCCAATATTAAATCATTATCCATATTATAACAACAGGACACAGATTCCCAGATTTGGGCCTGGACTCCCCTCTATCTTTACAGAGCAATCAAAGGCTGTTAGGGTGGGTGGATGATGTAAGGTGGCTGGTATTCTGCATGCATTAGTCCTTGGCCAATGCTATGATTTTCTCGTTTTGTTCATCAAAACTTACATGCCACCGAGACAGAAGAGCACTTGTAAACATGGCCTGCTCATGGTGCCCTTCCCCACACCCAAGGCAGGAGCCATCTCTAAGACAGGGGTGGTATCTTCATCTACACCTTAGAGCAGCCTTTCCCAACCAGTGTGCCTCCAGATGTTGTTGGACCACAACTCTCATCTTTCCTGAGCATTGGCAATGCTGGCTGAGGCTGATGGGAGTTGTGGTCCAACAACATTTGGAGGCACACTGGTTGGGAAAGGCTGCCTTAGAGTATAGCAAAGGGCTCCAAATAGGACACAGCTAGGCAGCAACGTGATGCTTCATGGCTTTTGTGAGCTCTTGTGCAATTCACATAATGCATGAAACTGATGAAATCATTGGCACAGCCAATTCCCACAACTCAGCCAACATTGTTGGCATGCCTTAATAGAGCACTCGTGTGTGTGTGTGTGTGTGTGTGTGTGTGTGTGTGTGTGTGTGTGTGTGTGTGTGTGTAAGGGGGTGTCCTTCACTGTCAGGAAGTTCAATCAGCTTGGGCACCAGTGAAGGAGAGCAGATCCACCAAGAAAAAAAGTTGGACAAAGTGGTCCTACAAATGGACAGAAAAGAAGGCCAGGCAGGAGTCATTTCCTGGTACCAGCCATAAACTATTGGTAAGTGGCGGTGTTGGGCTTCCACGGGCAGGGGAACATCCATGGCCCTGGTTCCCCTCTTTCGAAATACAAAGAGCCACAATCACAGGACCGTTTGGCTTATTTATTAGGGACAGGGAGTTATAGCACACCCACAGTTCCCCAATGAATACCCCCCACAGTTCCTAGGGGGGCCTAGACTGAGGCTTCATGACTCACCCTGTAGCCTGCCATCTCCTCAAGTTCTCTGCCAGCCTTTAGCACCACTGGAGCTCCAATCAGGCCTTCTCCCTCCTCCTCCTCCTCCTCTTCTTCAAGTGATGTTTAATGGCAAATCAAGGACAGGACAAGGCCTTATTATCACCACCTACTGTCAATCTCGTGTAACACAACTCATTCACAACCTTTCATAAAGCTTAGTATGTTTAACAAACTGTTCTCCTCCTTTCCCCCTTCCTTCTCTATTATATGGACCTCTGAAGGCTCATTGTCAACAGCTAAGTGTCTCTCAGCCCTTCTTTACCAGCAAGGTCTGTTGATGGGGGACCTGATCCTGTATCTACATAGGAGGGAAGCCAAGATGGCAGTGCAGCAGTCCTTCACAGGCCTGCTAATATCCCCAGGCTACTGGGATGGACTTTCTGTAAGTGTTTAAGGGAATGACAATCAGATTTGTTCCTAAAAAAAGGTTTGGGTTTCCAGGAAGAGCTGTTGGGTTCAACTTACAGTGATAATGAGGACACTCTGGGTTTCTATCTTATGTGAAAAATTAGAGAGTGTATCCTCAAAGGGAAGTATCTAGATGTATTTTTCCTTTTGGGGCCTGATAGCAAGGAAGGAAGTGTAAAAGGAAAAAGGATAGCAAGAACGATAAAAGTCGAAGAAAATACAACATGGTCACATTTGACTTCAAAAGAGGAAACTTACCCAAAAGAGGGGATTGGTGAGAAGGAAGTCAAGAGAGTCAAATCACTCCAAAATGCTTGGTAGTTGCTTAAAATTAGAAGATCAACAGCAGATCAGGAAAGTGAACAGAGTGAGCAAACAGGGAGAGCTACTAGGAGCTTGGCAGCAGAGTGCAGTGGGAAGGTCAAAGAGGATCTATATATATATATATATATATGTACACATACACATGTGCACACACACACACTAGTCTGCACCACATACCAGTGGAACTCTCCTGTTAACCTTCAGGGAGGACAGGACAAAACACAGACCATTCCAATACAAGTGGGGGGGGGGAAAGAAACAAAATGTAATAGAGAATATGGACAGGAAGAACACTCCACTGATGGTAACCTGCAAGGTGTGTGCCATGTTTGTTCTCTTGCCTGAGGACAACATGGCGTACACATGCAACAAGTGCAAGCTGGTGGCACTGTTGGAAGAAAAAGTGAGAGGCCTGGAACTTCGGGTGGCCACACTGAAGAGTATCAGACAAGATGAAGAGTTCTTAGATAGAATGCTAGAAGAACGGCAAAGAGAAGTACAAGAGGTGAAAGAACAACAGCCTGTTGAAGCAGAAGAGGAAGAATAGCAGAGGAAACTCCATGGAAAAGGGTAACAGGAGCAGAAGAGCTAGAAGAGACGTTGCACTGCTGGAACTATAGAACCACTTTCAGGCACTTAAGGATGAGACTGGAGGACAGCCTTCAGAAGAAGAATCCACATCATGGAGAGAGACTGAAGCTCAGTCAAGCACAGGAAATGAAACTATGCCCCATCACATGAGGAAGAGAAGAGGAGGAGTAGTGGGAGACTTCCTACTGTGTGGTACTGAAACCCAAGTACACTGAGAAGACCCATGCACTCACCACCTATGCTATTTTCCTGGAGGAAAGAATACAGATATGACTGAAGGGCTGCCATCACTTATAAAGCCCACTGACATGTATCCCTTTTGTATCATCTATGTGGGTATGAATGATACTGCCAAACAGCACTACGAAGAAATCACATCAGACTTTGAAGCTCTGGGAAGGAAACCCAAGAACTTTGGGGCCCAGATAGGTTTCTCATCCATCCTTCTGGTACTTAGAAGAGGAGTAGAAAGGGAAACAAAAACACTCTGGGTGAATGACTGGCTATGAAGGTGGTTCCAATTCAAGAGATTTGGATTCTGGGATCACAGGCTACACTTCCTGGAAAGTGGACAGCTGGGCTGCACCTCATAAGGACTGGGAAGAATGTGTTTGGCCACAGCATAGAGAAATTCATTAGGAGGGCTTTAAACTGTATCCTAAGGGGGAGGGAGATGTAAACTTGGAGGCAATGACTGAAAAAGACTTATGTACAGTAACAGGAACTGAGGGAACAGTTCTAATGGGGCCCAGTAATAGTCTTCATAAAAATGTAGGAAGGAAGCAAGAATGTAGATCACATGCTCTTCCATGTCTATATACTAATGGCCAGAGTATGGGAAACAAACAGGATAAACCTGAACTCTTAATACAAGAGATTAAATATGACTTGATAGGTACAACTGAAATTTGGTGGGATGACTTCTGTGAGTGGAATGAGCCGCCATGAGTTCCAGTTTTGGAAAAATGGCGGGGTATAAATAAAGATAATAATAATAATAATAATAATAATAATAATAATACAGCAGTTGAAGGATGTAACTTGTTGAAAAAGAACAGAAGGAACAGAAAGGGAGGCAGAGTTGCACTATGTGTTAAAAGTATATATCCCTGCACAGAAATATAGGAGGATGTGTTGGTAATGGGGAAATCTTATATTCAAACAATAAACAAATATATATTATTTGGGAATTATAAGGTTATAATATTTCAAATAGTGTAGCAGGCCAGCTACAAATCCTTTCCTTGGTGCTGTCTCTTCTGTATATGAGGCTGGAAAGCATGGAATACTTGGCACAGCTTCAACTCTCTAAGATAAGATAAAAGGAACAAAAGCTAGTACTGAATATCTCGGTATCTCCAAGACGTAGGAAGGATTACAGTAGCTGAAATGCATTAGCTCATTAGCTGGAATATTTAGCTCATAGGAAAATGTACTGGTAAGTGAAATGCTGAACATTACCCTCTAAGTAATGCTTATGTAATGCCAATGAAATGCTGATGTGTAACCTCCTGATTGGTATATGCTAAAGTCTTTGTCCTGGAATGTATAAAAAACCAGGCAAGCAGTGCCATGGTGCAGCTCTCCGTCCACTCAAAGGAGACTGACCATGTGCACATAACCAATAAAGGCCTAACTTTGCTGCAAGCTTGTGTCTTCAATTTCTTCAAGGACCCCCGGTCCAGCGAACCTCAAAATTCCACGTCATTGGAAACCCCACCGAGAGTATCTAGATTAAAATTAATGGGGCAAGGAATAAAAGGAGTGCAGTGGTTGGAGCCTACTACCAACCACCCAATCAAGGAGAAGATGAGAATGAAAGCAAATTGCCATTGTTTCAAGGAGGCATGATGTAGTAGTAATGGGGGACTTCAATTACCCGCTATCTGTTGGGAGGCAAATTTTGCCAAACATGGTCCCTCCAAGAAATTCCTGGTTTACATTGGAGATAACTGTTTCCTATAGAAAGTGGAGGAAGGAATTAGAGGATCAGCTATTATTGACTTGATTCTAACTAACAGAGAGAACTGAGTGGATGAAGTGGCAGTTATGTCAACTCTGAGGGAAAGTGACCATGTTATACTTGAGTTCTTGATTTTTAAGGAAGTGAAAGCTGAAAGTAGCCATATGTGTACCCTGGACTTCAGAAAGCTAATTTTAATAAACTCAGAACAACGGTAAGTAAGGTTCCATGGCAAGCAACCCTAATGAGAAAAGGAGTCTAAGATGGGTAGGAGTTTCTAAGAAAGAAGGTTCTAAAGACACAATTGCAAACAATTCCAACAAGGAACAGAAGATGGAACATAGCAGAAGAAGCCAATGTGGCTTCACAAAAAGCTTAGAGATGGCCTGAAAATAAAAAAGGGCACATATAGGAAGTGGAAGGAAGGCCAGGCCACAAAGAAAGAGTTCAGACAGGTAGCACAGAATTGCAGGGGTGGCGTCAGGAAGGCTAAAGATGAGAATGAGCTGAGGCTAGCAAGAGATGCTAAAAGCAACAAAAAAGCTTTCTTCAGGTACATCCATAGTAAATGAAATGGTGGTACAGCTACTCAGTGAGGAGGGCAAAATGATAACAGATGACAAAGAAAAGACAGAAGTGCTCAATTTCTGCTTTGGCTCAGTCTTCTCCCAAAAGAGGTCGAAGGCCCTCTTGGCAAATGTGAAGTTGAAGGGGCAGGATTGTAGCTTGAGACTGATAGACAAATGGACAAGGAATGTTTAATCACTTTGAATGAGTTCAAAACTCCAGGGCTTGCTGAACTACACACAAGGGCTCTCATATGCACATTAACCCTCTGCATGTACATGGACTCAATATGGTGGAGTCGGTGTGTCCACTTGCATTGCAGCCAAAAATTGCCCCTGGTGCTGAAACCAATGGATAAGGAAATGTCATGGACTTCCCATATTATTTTCCAATATTTTTATGGTATTTCTAACCCTCAAGGGCCCTCATTAGCAAGAACAATGCTATTAGTTTCAATGTATCAGTACTATTATGTATCATGTATAATCATTAGAACGCTGTTACATACTGTCTGGAAGGAACAGCCTTATATGGAAATTCAGGAAATGGGATCTGTACAGCAGCCAATGTTCAAGGCAATCTGCCTAGTCAGAAGTAATCAAACATAAGGATAGCTGGAACTGATAAGCAGAGTACATCACTGAAGGAATGAAATGTCTTTTCTGGGACACCTGCAAGGCCACTGACGTGCTTCTGGACTTCACAGTGCATCTGGACTACCACAGTCTGAGTCATGACCTCTTTGCAGCCACCTGTCAGATAACAGCAAACTATAAATTAGCAGAGAATACCACAGCAAGAGAGCTGGTCTAAGCCTGGTCAAAGACACTACTGCTGCCGCCAACATTCTGAGGGCGAGATAATGTTCAGTTACTCTCTAGATTACAACTGGAAGATTGTTGTTGTTATGTGCCTTCAAGTTGATTACGACTTATGGCAACCCTATGAATCAGTGACCTCCAAGAGCATCTGTCATGAACCACCCTGCTCAGATCTTGTAAGTTCAGGTCTGTGGCTTCCTTTACGGGATCAATCCATCTCTTGTTTGGCCTTCCTCTTTTTCTACTCCCTGCTGTTTTTCCCAGCATTATGGTCTTTTCTAGTGAATCATGTCTTCTCATGATGTGTCCAAAGTATGATAACCTCAGTTTCATCATTTTAGCTTCTAGTGACAGTTCTGGTTTAATTTGTTCTAACACCCAATTATTTGTCTTTTTCGCAGTCCATGGTATGTGCAAAGCTCTCCTCCAACACCACATTTCAAATGAGTTTATTTTTCTCTTATCCGCCTTTCTCACTGTCCAACTTTCACATGCATACATAGAGATCGGGAATACCATGGTCTGAATGATCCTGACTTTGATGTTCAGTGATACATCTTTGCATTTTAGGACCTTTTCTACTTCTCTCACAGCTGCCCTCCCCAGTCCTAGCCTTCTTCTGATTTCTTGACTATTGTCTCCATTTTGGTTAATGACTGTGCCGAGGTATTGATAATCCTTGACAAGTTCAATGTCCTCATTGTCAACTGTAAAGTTACATAAATCTCTGTTGTCATTACTTTAGTCTTCTTGATGTTCAGCTGTAGTATTGCTTTTGTGCTTTCCTGTTTAACTTTCATCAGCATTCGTTTCAAATCATTACTGGTTTCTGATAAGAGTATGGTATCGTCTGCATATCTTAAATTATTGATGTTTCTCCCTCCAATTTTCACACCTCCTTCATCTAGGTCTAATCCCGCTTTCCGTATGATATGTTCTGAGTACAGATTAAACAAATAGGGTGATAAAATACAACCCTGTCTCACAACCTTTCTGATTGGGAACCAATCAGTTTCTCCATATTCTGTCCTTACAGTAGCCTCTTGTGCAGAGTATAGGTTGCGCATCAGGACAATCAGATGCTGTGGCACCCCCATTTCTTTTAAAGCATCCCATAGTTTTTCATCATCTACACAAGTCAAAGGCTTTGCTGTAGTCTATAAAGCACAGGGTGATTTTCTTCTGAAATTCCTAGACTTCCGGGAAGGATTGCTTCGCTTGTGCCTGCCTCTGAGACGAGCTCTCGTCTCAGAGGAAGCTTTTTCAGTTTTTAAACCAGTCAAAAGGTTTTTTTGACTGGTAAAAACTTTCTCCCAGGCAAAGGAGAAACGAAGAGATCATCCACAAGCTTCGTTGTGTTTGTTGGGGGACTTGAATTCATTAGGATCGCCTATGAACGAAGGACCAGCCAGCAACGTCGGACGGAGCCAGGGAATTTCAAGCAAGCTCAAACTGATTAAGCGAGACGTTTTTCTTTTCTTCAAAGAAAAACAGATTTTAACAGGTAAGCATTCTTCTGTCTATCCTTACCATTTGGCTTAAATTGTTACAGTAAAAGAGATTTGTAAAAAGAATCAGCAGTAAAGAATCCCTGGGGGAGTTATAACTTTTCTCTTTTATACACGGAATTAAGGCGGACGGAAATCGAAATAGCTTATCTTTGTTTTTATTGCAAAAAGCTGGCCTGGAATTGAGAATTATAAAGATACAAATGGATGAGGGGCATCTAATCTGAGGAGAAAATTTTTGATTTATATGAACTTTTGAGTATTATATGTCTGGGACTATTTTTTCTGGTCTACTTCATTTTGATGAATCTGCTTGTTCTATATGCCACTAATTATTTGGATGCTGTGAACTAAATTTGTTTTGCATTCTTGGACACATAAGAGATAAGGCAGTTTGTGCTGTCTACATTATGATGTCATCAGGTTTGGAATATTAACTCCTTTGTTGCTGGAAAAAGAAATAAATTGCTCTTTGCTTGGGAATAGTGCTATATTGGAAATTGAAGGGGTTTTTTTTCTTCTTGGTTTTAAGAATGACAATTAAGAAAGTGGCTGAGACCCTGGATGTAAATATGTTTCAGAAAATAATGGATGAGATTGAGATAATGAAACAAGAACTGAGACATGGCAAACAAGAGATGAAAATTGAACTTGGCAAAATGAAGAGTTGAAAGAAATAGGGGATTTTATGAGAGAGGAGGTTGATGAGATCAAAGATATAACTAGACAAGCAATAGAAGAAGAAAGAAAAATTAAAGGGAAGATGCAAGTCCTGGAGATTGGAACAGATATATCAAATGTGGAACTGGAAAAAGATTTGGAGTTTATGGACCCTAGAGATAAAGATTACTGTTTGGAATTCAGCGTTGTCCCTGAAGAAATTGATGAAGATATCAGAGATAAAGCTATCAATGTTTTGAAAAAAATTCTGGACTGGAATAATGTGATGGAGCTTGAAATAGAGAAAATTTATAGAATTAATTACAGATATGTGACAATGGAAAAATTCTCAAGAGATGTGCTAGTGCATTTCGTAAAAAAGAGGAACAGAGATATGACTTTACAACAACATTTCAGTAACACATTCAGAATTGATGGCAAGGAAATATTTGTGAGGAAGGAAATTCCCTTCAGACTCTTATTATATGACTATGACTATGACAGCAAGATTATTATGGGTGCAAGGATGGAAGATGGAATTAACACTGATAATGGAAGAATGGCTATTGAAATTACTGGACCTAGCAGACTTGATGAGATGGATTAATTGACATGTTTATTTGGAGAAAAATCGATGGATATATTTCTCAAGGAGTGGAAACCTCTCTTTGACTTTTTGCGGAAAGAATAAAGTGATGTTAATGAGATTTGATGATTAATTAAGATAACTACTGGAGGAAAGTGATTTTGTAATATATTAAGAGACAGGTTTGTTATATATTATAGACCTATAACTGATCTGCGACAAATCGGAAGTCAACATTTTATTTTATTGTATTAGTTATTAATTTGTTTTTTCTGTTTTTGTTTTTTGAAACTTTGAATAAAAATTAATGATAAAAAAAAGAATACCGTGAAATTCCTTGCTCCGTTCCATTATCCAACGTATGTTTGCGATATGATCTCTGGTGCCTCTTCCCTTTCTAAATCCAGCTTGGACGTCTGGCATTTCTCGCTCCATATATGGTAAGAGCCTTTGTTGTAGAATCTTGAGCATTACTTTACTTGCATGGAATATTAAGGCAATAGTTCGGTAATTACTGCATTCTCTGGGATCTCCTTTCTTTGGAATTGGGATATATATTGAACGCTTCTAGTCTGTGGGCCATTGTTTAGTTTTCCATATTTCTTGACAGATTTTTGTCAAAATTTGGACAGATTCAGTCTCAGTCGCTTGTAGCAACTCTATTGGTTCCTGGTGATTTGTTTCTTCCAAGAATTTTAAGAACAGCTTTCACCTCACATTCTAAAATTTCTGGTTCTTCATCATACGGTTCCTCCGTGAATGAATCTGTCATCTTGTCATCTCTTTTATAGAGTTCTTCAGTGTATTGCTTCCATCTTCCTTTTATTTCATCTCGGTCAGTCAGTGTGTTCCCCTGTTGATTATTCAACATCCCTACTCGTGGTTTAAATTTCCCTTTCATTTCTCTAATCTTTTGGAATAGGGCTCTTGTTCTTCCCATTTTGTTGTCCTTTTCTATTTCTATACAATAACTATTGTAATGGTTTTCTTTAGATATATTGTAATGTAACTTATTTGACTCTGACTCATCGGCTAAGGTCAACTATATGCATTCATGGAAAACATTAAGTGTTAAGGTGTTTAAGAAGTGTTAAAAGTGTTTGAGAAATACATGTTACAAAAATACTCTGGTGTTGAACTCTCATTTATTTTCCTGATATCTCCCAAGCCCCAAGAATTCTTTGGTGGGATCTCCAACTATTGGCCTGCCTATTTCAATGACTGCTGTTGGAAACCATGCAAGCTTAGATATGCACAACATCTGACATATAAGGACTCTGAATACCCAAATAGGCAAAGGGGAGAACATAAGAACCCTTGATCCTGTGCAAGATCAGGAAAGAGACCATCTTGTTGGTTTCAAAAAGTACACAGAAGCAGTATGCAAAATTAATTTTGTAACAGAGCTTGAGAGTGTAGGAGATTGTTACACCATATTTATAACTCTTTTTTGCTATTAATGTGAATACAGGAATACCCTGCATTAACATACACAATGGGACCGGAGCATGTATGTAAAGTGAAAATGTACTTAAAGTGAAGCAATTATCTATGCATGTACTGCACAGCAATCGCCACTAGATGGCAGTGGCGTCATGCCATTAAGTGTCCGTAATTGCAAAGCATGCTAAGTTAAGCGGGGTATGGTGGAGTATGGGGCATGTCCATTATCGCGAGGGTCCGTTAAACGAAGGTACATAAATCAGGGTATTCCTGTATATGCACGCACCCTTTTGCTGTGAAGACTGAGGGCTTTATAGTCAACCTGTATGTTCAGAAAATTGATGCAGTGCAGTCCTCTTTAAATGATAGCACTGCAAAATGTATGTGCGTGTGTGAGGGAGTCACATTTGAATGCTCCTTACACAGAAATATTCCAATTCCTAGTGGAGGCTGGTTCACGAGGATTACTGGGGCAGAGCCCTCCCAATGAGAATGTGAAGCAATTTTAAAAAATCTCTCCCTGCCCCCCAAATCTCAAAGCCACATACTTTTTCCTGTCTCAAACATTTTATATTTCTATTTGAACTCAGAGCAGCTCTTCAGACATTTCTATCTACTCTTCTTTGGCCAGTCAGCTCTCTGTACCACTCTGCCAATTCCAATCCAAAATTACAGCTAGTCCAAAGAGGTCCCTGTGACAGACAGAGCTAGGTTCTGTCCTTCTCTATGATTGGCCAATCCTGAAATTGGAATTTTGAGAAGGGGGAGGCTGTAAAAAGACTGTTTTGGCAGGTAAGCTGGGGAGTTGAGAATGGAGTTGTCATGAAGTTAGTTAGATGGGGAGGACTCAGTTAAGGGGAGATGCGTTGTGGGGTTTAGAAGAGAGGGAGGCAGTTAGTTGGGCGCTGGTTGAGAGTAGGTTAATGTAGAAGCATTGAGAAGTAGAGTTGAAGGAAGAGTGAAGAACTGTAACCATGTAACTGTCATGCTTATGTGTCAGCTATACCAGCTTGTCCTAAATAAGTCCTTGATTTAAAACAATTTTTCCTCTTTGTCCATTACTGCCTGGATCTCTTGAATGCTGTGGGAATACAAGGTATATTATTCCTAGAACCAATCTGGTACAAGTCACACATAGAGACACACCTCACTCATTTTAGGGCAGTCAGCTCTTGGGCTGCCAGTAACTTAAAATGGTTACAAAAGACAGGTGAGGTGGGACAGCCAATTCCAGTGAGGGAAGAACAGAACTAGTGAAGTGAACATGGTTGTACACATTTAGGGTGTGAAAAAGGGCTGTCACAGTTCCTCCAAGGATTCTCTTCTTTCCAGCCCTAGCAGAATGTTGTTATGAGGCCTATCTAGCACAACCACAATAGCAAATTGGGGAGGAGTCAGGTTTGCTTCAAGAACAACCCTATGTGGTAGGCCTTAGCCCATATCAGAATCATACACTGATTCTGAGCATGCACAGCTCTGAAGGCTAGATCTTATCATCGGCAGCCAGAAAAGCAACAGGGAATGTTTATTACTTTGAGGAACTTCTTCATTGTTGTTTAGTATTTGTGACCTTTTGAATGAGTGAGAGCAAGCAAACAAAGGTGACTCCTATAATAAATATATTTTTCTTTAATTAATCACTTTGCATTTACTTTTATGAACTAAGAGGAGAAATAGGATGGTTTGTGTACGTATTGCAACAAACTCTGTATTAACCATTTCCCTGAAATCACCCATTAAAAGCTGCAGCAGCTGGTATAGGTGAGGCAGAGCAGGTTGCTCTGAGCCACCTGCAATTCTAGAGTATTTTTCACAGTATTTCCAGAAAAGGTGTGTGGATCTGCTTCCAATACCCTATCTTGGTTGAATTTTGTAAATTCACCAGCCATTATGCATAATCCCCAACAGACTTTGGGAAATGTGTATCAAGGGAAATGCAGGAGAGGGAAGATTTAACCAGTTGTGAAAGGATTGCCCAGCAGCAGGGAAAAAAGGGCTGGGAGAGAGAGAGAGAGAGAGAGAGAGAGAGAGAGAGAGAGAGAGAGAGAGAGAGAGAGAGAGAGAGTGGAGTACCTTTTATTGTGTATGTTACCATTTTTCATAACTGGATGTAAACAATAAATCTATAATGTTCTGTTCATTTTTAATTATCTGTTTTGCAATGGAAGTTTGTAGGATGTTAGAAATGTTCTCATATAGACCGGAATATAAATTCAAATTCTCCGATAGCTCTTTAGAGACTATGAATATGACCTGTGTCATTTCTTAACACTGCAATCCAAACCCTAGCTAGAGAGCATCAGGGCTTAATGGAGCAGCAGAACTACCACAGCATCTGTAGCCAGCCCCACTGGCATCACATGATGGGATCAAATCTGATTTGGACTCTAGGCTGGCACAGAGATTTGACTCCCCCCCTTCTGAAATGGCTGGCATAAGTAGGTTGGCTCCAGAGGCAGCCATGAACTTGCTTCTCTGTTAAATCATGATGTTTGGACTACACATACATACTGTGTTTCTGACCTGCCAACATCCAGTCCTAAAGCCTTGAAAAGATTACAGCGATGAAAGCAGGAGTGGGCAAACTTTTCCATCAAGAGCTGGATTCTCTTGAGGTAATCTCTCAGTAGTGGGAAGGATCAGAGGTACTTCACACTTTTTTTCCTGCTAGGTAACTCTTTCACAGCTGGTTAAATCCTCCCCTGTGATTTCCCTGATTGACTATGCTGCTACTAAGCTTCCCCCCACCCTTATCTTAATAGCACCATAGGAGGCAAATTCCATCAGAATTGTGGGAGGGATAGAAGAGTTTGATAAATTTCCTCTCATGGCAGCCTTCCTTGTGCTGCTCAGCTGACTGGTAAAAAGGGGGCTGGACTGCAGAAAAAGAATGCAATCTTTTTCTGGAGTACTATACCTCCTTCCCACTGCTCAGCTGATCAATGGGAGGGTATGTTGTGAGCCATGTAAGATTAGGCATTGGGCCAGAAGCAGCCTGGTGGGTGGGAGGTGCATATTGTACTCCGGAAGAGTACATTTTTCTACATTTTCTGGCCAATATGCACTTTCTCCAGTCATTATACATATCTCTTGTTCAGAAGATATGTATAATGACTGGAGAAAGTGCATATTGGCCAGAAAATGTAAAAAATGCAGTAAAGATATGTACGTTCTCCAAGGCCTGTTGGGGGTTATGCATTCTTTATCTGGTCAATCACTGGAGCAGAAAACCAAATTTGTTTATTCCAGGCAAACTTAATTCTTTCTCTCTCCCTCTCCCCCACACAGAAAGAAACTTTGAGAAACAGGGTCATTTGTATGATGATGATGATCATCATCATAATCAACTCTTTCAGGAGAGAAAAATTATCAAAATCAAAAGGAGAAAATGTGCAATATTTGAGTGTGTGGATGTGTGAAGTCCATTATCAACATTAAAAACTTATTTCTTTATTTCTCTTTTTTTTGCCAGATGTTCCGTTTCCTGATTCCTAACTGAGCAGAGCAGAAGGAACTGTCTCAGCTGGACCACAGGGGAGGAGATACAAGCAAGCCAGCTTTCAGAGAGCGAGTGAACGGAGCAAGCGAACAGGAGTTTGACAAAGGAGTTCAACAGGGGAGGTCAAGGGGGAGGTCCCTAAAAAACTTTTTTAAAAAATACTAATTATTCTTGTACAGTGCACCTCATACCAGTGGGACTCTCATATTTACCCTGAAGTAGGACAGGACAAAGCACAGGCCACTCCAAAACAAGTAGTTAGAAAGAAACAAATGGTAGAAGAGAGTATGAATGGGAAGGATTCTCCAGTGGTTGTGACCTGCAAGGCGTGTGCCATGTTTGCTTTCTTGCCTGAGAACAACATGGCATACACCTGCAACAAGTGCAAGCTTGTGGCACTGCTGGAAGAAAAGGTGAGAGGCCTGGAATGGCGGGTGGCCACACTGAGGACTATAAGAGAAGATGAAGAGTTCTTAGACAGAACGTTGGAACAACAGCAGCAAAGAGAAGTGGAGGTGCAAGAACAATAGCATGTGGTAGCAGAAGAGGAGACTGCTTTGGAGAGGAACAACAAAGTGGAGGAAACTGCATGGGAAAGAGTGACAGGAGCAGAAGTGCTAGAAGACACCCTTCACCAGTGGAGCTATGGAACTGCTTTCAACCACTCGAGGATGAGACTGGAGGACAGCCTGTGGTGGAAGAATTACAGGAGACCCTGTGTGACAACAAGCAACAGGCTGAAGCTCAATCAAGCAGGGGCAATGAAACCACGCCCCACAACAAGAAGAGAAGAGTACTAGTAGTGGGAAACTCCCTACTGCGTGGGATTGAAACCCAAGTATGCTGAGAAGATCCATGGACTCACCATGTATGCTACCAGGAGGAGGGATTAGAGATGTGACAGAAAGGTTGCCATCACTCATCAAGCCCACTGACAGGTATCCCTTTCTCCTCATCCATGTGGGAACAAATGACACTGCCAAACAGAGCTATGAAGAAATCACACCAGTCTTTGAAGCTCTGGGAAGGAAACCAAGGACTTTGGGGCCCAGATAGTTTTTTTCATCCATCCTTCCAGTATTTAGAAGAGGAGTAGAAAGGGAAAAAAAAATACTCCATGTGAATGAATGGCTACGAAGGTGGTGCCAACGTGAGAGATTTGGATTCTGGGACCATGGGCTATGGTTCCTGGAAGATGGACTGCTGGCAAGTGATGGGTTGCATCTCACAAGGACTGGGAAGAATGTGTTTGGCCACAGCATGGAGAACTACATCAGATAGGCTTTAAGGGGGAGGGAGACATAAACTTGGTGGTAACGACTGATGAAGGCTTGTGCACAGTAACTGGAACAGAGAGATCGGCTCTAATAGGGTCCAGTAACAGTCCTCAGAAAAATGCAGGAAGGAAGCCAAGCCATAAATCACATGTCTGTACACTGATGCGCAGAGCATGGGAAACAAGCAGGATGAACTTGAATTCTTAATACAGGAGGATAATTGCGACTTGACAGGTATAACTGAAACTTGGTGGGATGACTCCCATGACTGGAATACAGCAATTGAAGGATATAACTTGTTCAAAAAGAACAGAAGGAATAAAAAGGGAGGTAGAGTCGTGCTATATGTTAAAAATATATATACTTGCACAGAAGTACAGGAAGATGAGCTTGGTAGCTCCACCAAGAGTATCTGGATTAAAATTAATGGGGCAAGTCATAAAAGGAATGTGGTGCTTAGAGTCTACTACCAACCACCCAATCAAGGAGAAGATGAGAATGTAACTTTTGAAAAGCAAATTGCCAATGTTTCGAGGAGATGTGATGTAGTAGTAATGGGGGATTTCAATTATCCCAATATCTGTTGGGAGACAAACTCTGCCGAACACAGACACTCGAAGAAATTCCTGACTTGTGTTGGAGATAACTTTCTCCTACAGAAAGTGGAGGAAGCAACCAGAGGATCAGCTATCCTGGACTTCTAACCAATAGAGATGATTTGGTGGATGAAGTGGCAGTTATGGGAACTCTGGAGAAAAGTGACCACACCATTCTTTAATTCTTGATTTTAACAGAGGCAAAAGCTGAGTAGCCATTCTGGGTTTCAGGAAAGCTGATTTCCATAACCTCAGAAAAATTCTAAGTACCGTTCCGTGGCAAGCCACCCTAATGAGAAAAGGAGTCCTAGATGGGTGAGAGTTTCTGAAAAAGCAAATTCTAAACGCACATAAGCAAACAATTCCAAAAAGGAAAAACTGGGGAAAACAGCAGAAGAAGCCATTGTGGCTTCAGAAGAAGCTTAGAGATGCAGCCGTGAGGTCGTGGAAGCAAAATTTAGGTTGCTAGGTAGGATGCTGAAAGCCAGGACCTCCAAGGTGGCTTAATCTGAAATGCTACCGGTTCCACGCGCAGGACCAGCCAGACAGGCCCAGCTTTGCAGTCTCAATGCGTGGATGAGACAATGGTGTTGGGTGGAAGGGTTTGGATTTGTTAGGCACTGGGGAACATTTTGGGACAAGCCGGGCCTGTACAAAAGGGACGGGCTCCACTTGAACCAGAATGGAACCAGACTGCTGGCACTTAAAATTAAAAAGGTAGCAGAGCAGCTTTTAAACTGACTGAGGGGGGGAAACCCGACAGGAGCTGAGGAAGGTCCGGTTCGGAATAAACCTCCCCCCGGGATAAAAACCAAAGAAATGATGAAATTTTAAAAGGGGTAGGCCTAGAAGTAGGCATTGTGAGAGCAGGGGCACAGGATATAAATTCAGAAGAGCAAAATTACCAGAGGCCAAACCACAAGTGCCAAAGACACTTGAAGAGAGACACTGTTTACAAGTGCCTGTACGCTAATGCTAGGAGCCTCCAAACCAAGATGGGAGAACTGGAGTGCTTGGTCTTAGAGGAGAGCATTGATATAGTGAGCATAACTGAGACCTGGTGGAATGGAGAAAACCAGTGGGATACGGTTATCCCTGGATATAAACTATATCAGAAGGACAGGGCAGGACGTATTGGTGGCGGAGTTGCTCTATACATGAAAGAAGGCATTGAATCCAGCAAGCTTGAAACCCCAAAAGAGGCAGACTCCTCCACAGAATCGTTGTGGGTGGTGATACCATGCCCCAGGAGGGACTTAATACTGGGAACGATCTATCGTCCCCCTGATCAAAATGCTCAGGGAGACCTTGAGATGAGATATGAAATTGAGGAAGCATCCAAACTAGGAAATGTGGTAGTAATGGGTGACTTCAACTACCCAGACATAGGCTGGCCACATATGTGTTCCAGTCATGACAAAGAAGCAAAGTTTCTAGATATTCTAAATGACTATTCCCTAGACCAGTTGGTCATGGAACCGACCAGAGGGACGGCAACCCTGGACTTAATCCTCAGTGGGGACTGGGACCTGGTGCAAGATGTAAATGTTGTTGAACCAATTAGGAGCAGTGACCACAGTGCTATTAATTTAAACATACATGTATATGGCCAATTGCCAAGAAAATCCAACACGGTCACATTTGACTTCAAAAGAGGAAACTTCATAAAAATGAGGGGATTGGTAAAAAGAAAGCTGAAAAACAAAGTCCAGAGGGTCACATCACTCGAAAATGCTTGGAAGTTGTTTAAAAACACTATATTAGAAGCTCAACTGGAGTGCATACCGCAGATCAGAAAAGGTACCGCCAGGGCCAAGAAGATGCCAGCATGGTTAACGAGCAAAGTCAAGGAAGCTCTTAGAGGCAAAAAGTCTTCCTTCAGAAAATGGAAGTCTTGTCCGAATGAAGAAAATAAAAAAGAACACAAACTCTGGCAAAAGAAATGCAAGAAGACAATAAGGGATGCTAAAAAAGAATTTGAGGAGCACATTGCTAAGAACATAAAAACCAACAACAAAAAATTCTATAAGTACATTCAAAGCAGGAGACCATCTAGGGAGGCGATCAGACCCTTGGATGATAAGGTAGTCAAAGGAGTACTAAAGAACGATAAGGAGATTGCAGAGAAGCTAAATGAATTTTTGCATCTGTCTTCACAGTGGAAGATATAGGGCAGATCCCTGAACCTGAACTAACATTTGCAGGAAGGGATTCTGAGGAACTGAGACAAATAGTGGTAACGAGAGAGGAAGTTCTAGGCTTAATGGACAATATAAAAACTGACAAATCACCGGGCCCGGATGGCATCCACCTGAGAGTTCTCAAAGAACTCAAAGGTGAAATTGCTGATCTGCTAACTAAAATATGTAACTTGTCCCTCGGGTCCTCCTCTGTGCCTGAGGACTGGAAAGTGGCAAATGTAACTCCAATCTTCAAAAAGGGATCCAGAGGGGATCCCGGAAATTACAGGCCAGTTAGCTTAACTTCTGTCCCTGCAAAACTGGTAGAAAGTATTATTAAAGCTAGATTAACTAAGCACACAGAAGAACAAGCCTTGCTGAAGCAGAGCCAGCATGGCTTCTGCAAGGGAAAGTCCTGTCTCAGTAACCTATTAGAATTCTTTGAGAGTGTCAACAAGCATATAGATAGAGGTGATCCAGTGGACATAGTGTACTTAGACTTTCAAAAAGCGTTTGACAAGGTACCTCACCAAAGACTTCTGAGGAAGCTTAACAGTCATGGAATAAGAGGAGTGGTCCTCTTGTGGATAAGGAATTGGTTAAGAAGCAGAAAGCAGAGAGTAGGAATAAACGGACAGTTCTCCCAATGGAAGGCTGTAGAAAGTGGAGTCCCTCAAGGATCGGTATTGGGACCTGTACTTTTCAACTTGTTCATTAATGACCTAGAATTAGGAGTGAGCAGTGAAGTGGCCAAGTTTGCTGATGACACTAAAGTGTTCAGGGTTGTTAAAACAAAAAGGGATTGCGAAGAGCTCCAAAAAGACCTCTCCAAACTGAGTGAATGGGCAGAAAAATGGCAAATGCAATTCAATATAAACAAGTGTAAAATTATGCATATTGGAGCAAAAAATCTTAATTTCACATATACGCTCATGGGGTCTGAACTGGCGGTGACCGACCAGGAGAGAGACCTCGGGGTTGTAGTGGACAGCACAATGAAAATGTCGACCCAGTGTGCGGCAGCTGTGAAAAAGGCAAATTCCATGCTAGTGATAATTAGGAAAGGTATTGAAAATAAAACAGCCGATATCATAATGCCATTGTATAAATCTATGGTGCGGCCGCATTTGGAATACTGTGTACAGTTCTGGTCGCCTCATCTCAAAAAGGATATTATAGAGTTGGAAAAGGTTCAGAAGAGGGCAACCAGAATGATCAAGGGGATGGAGCGACTCCCTTACGAGGAAAGGTTGCAGCATTTGGGGCTTTTTAGTTTAGAGAAAAGGCGGGTCAGAGGAGACATGATAGAAGTGTATAAAATTATGCATGGCATTGAGAAAGTGGATAGAGAAAAGTTCTTCTCCCTCTCTCATAATACTAGAACTCGTGGACATTCAAAGAAGCTGAATGTTGGAAGATTCAGGACAGACAAAAGGAAGTACTTCTTTACTCAGCGCATAGTTAAACTATGGAATTTGCTCCCACAAGATGCAGTAATGGCCACCAGCTTGGACGGCTTTAAAAGAAGATTAGACAAATTCATGGAGGACAGGGCTATCAATGGCTACTAGCCATGATGGCTGTGCTCTGCCACCCTAGTCAGAGGCAGCATGCTTCTGAAAACCAGTTGCCGGAAGCCTCAGGAGGGGAGAGTGTTCTTGCACCCGGGTCCTGCTTGCGGGCTTCCCCCAGGCACCTGGTTGGCCACTGTGAGAACAGGATGCTGGACTAGATGGGCCACTGGCCTGATCCAGCAGGCTCTTCTTATGTTCTTATGTTGTTAGAGACGACCTGAAAACAAAAAAAGGACACATACAGGAAGTGGAAAGAAGGCCAGGCCACAAAGGAAGAGTGCAGGCAGGTACCATGGAATTAGAGGGATGGTGTCAGGAAGGCTAAAGCTGAGAATGAGCTGAGGTTAGTGAGAGATGCTAAAAGCCACAAAGAAAGCTTTCTTCAGGTACGTCCATAGTAAAAGACAGAGAAAAGAAATGGTGGCACAGTTATTTAATGAGGATGGCAAAATGGTAAAAGATGACAAAGAAAAGGCAGAAGTGCTCAATTCCTACTTTGGCTCAGTCTTCTCCCAAAAAAGGTTCTATGACCCTCCCAGGAAACATGAAGTAGAAGGGGTAGGATTGGAGCTCGAGACTGATAGACGAAAGGTCAAGGAATACCTAATCACTTTGAACGAGTTCTAATCTGCAGGACCCAATAAAATGCATCCTAGAGTACTGAAGCAACTGGCTGAAGAACTCTCAGAACTGCTGTCTATTATCTTTGCGAAATCATGGAGGACTGGTGAAGTGCCAGCTGACTGGAGGAGGCAAAAAGGAGGAACCGGGGAACTACAGACCAGTCAGCCTGACATCAATCCCTGGAAAAACTCTGGAGCAGATTATAAAGCAGTGAATCTGTAAGCACCTTGAAAACAATGCAGTGATTACTAGGAGCTAACATGGATTTATGAAGAACAAATCCTACCAAACTAATGTTATCTTGTTTTTTGATTGGGTAACCTCCCTTGTAGACTGTGGGAATGTTGTGGACATAATATATCTCAACTTCAGCAAAGCTTTTGACAAAGTGCCCCATGATATTCTGATTAGTGATCAGGAAAAATCAGGAATACCTACCCCATCTTGTACTAAGGCTGGTACGGTAGCCATTATGCTAAAAGCAAGCACATCATATAGAGAGAGTGTGATACTTAGAAGCTGCATAAGCAAAATAACCTGCTTCCTGTTCTTTAGAAACCGCAAGGCCTGTACGAGTATGCTTTAATCTGTTCCATCTTAGAAATGTTCCTGTGGTTATCAAAAGTACACAGGACATGAGCAAAGTGCTTATGTTGTTCTTTCCAGCCAAGTGTGGTTAAGAAAGGTGCAAAGATTATATTCATGCATAGAATTGCTTACGTGTACACCTTGTCACGTGTTTAGCTGCAATGCAAACCATGTAACAAAGAAGTGATATAAAACTTGCTGGTAACTTGTGTTCAGGACTCAAGTCAGTTTTTTTTCTTCTATGTGACTGAGGTTTTTTAGCTCTGAGCTAATACGCTGCTGTTCTTTTACAATAAACTGCTGCTATTTTTTTACTTTACATCTTGTCAAATGGCCATTATTTGCAGTACCTAGAAAGATCCCTAAGGAATATTTTCTCTTACATCAGCTGGCACCCCAGATGGGACGAGATAGGTCGGTTTTCCCATCCGGCTCCTGAGGATTGGAGACAATCCAGCACGCCCAGGTGAGTTCACCTTTTAGGGTTCTCTTCACCTCGGGATCCGGTGGGACCAATAAAGTTGCAGGCCACTTGGCAAGAATAAAGTATTTTAGTTTCTTGGGACACATTGCCAATGGAATTCAATATTTCAGTTTAATAAAAACTTGGAAATAAATCCTGAGGTGTTCCAAACTTGGAAATAAATCCTGAGGTGTTCCAAAGATGGAAATAAATCCTGAGGTGTTCTAACGTGAATTAAATCCTGAGGTGTTCCAAACAGAAGTAAATCCTCTTGTTGAGGTGTTCCATAACAATAGGAGATAAATCCTCTTATTAAGGTGCTCCCAAAATGGGTACAGGTCAGTCCACTCCAGCTGACACTCCCTTGGCATGTATTCTAAGAGATTGGAAAGCATATCCAAATTTGACTCACATACTGTCTAAAAAGCACTTTGTTGATCTTTGCATGAATTTCTGGCCACTATGTCTGAACAATACAGAGACACCATGGCCCCAATTTGGCACATTTGACCAGGCAACATTAACCAAATTGCGCCTCTACTTGGAGGACAACAATCCTGGTCAAATTGATTATTGGTTTGTTTGGGATGATTCTGAAGTGAAAAACAAATGTAAAAATGGCACGTGTCTAAAATCATCAGAATGTTCAAAATTTCAACCTAAACATCTGATGACTATAAAACAAAAGGATCCTCACAAAATTGAATCTGGAAAAAGGAATTTTTCTGCTCCTCCATATGATCCCAATCATGAAGACTGGTATCGCCCAACTGCTCCCCCAGTTTCCCAAAACCCTCAGTCTCAATCTGTTACTTCTTCTAACCTTTAATCCTCTGCCTTCCCTTCTACCTCCTCCCCCATTCAATCTACTGTCACCTCCACTTCTCATTCTTCTCCTGCAATTAAACTGGCACCTCAGTTTAATGACCGTCCTCAACTCTATCCAGAAATCCCTAAGTCAGATTCTTCCTCTGTTCTTTCCACTTTGAGTCCTAGTCATACTAGATCTGGAGTTCCTTTTCATTCTGATTCTTCTGTCCAGGCTCCCTTAAGGCACTATCCTGTTCCTGTGGGTGGTGGAAATGTGGCTTCTACCTTGACCCATATTCCTTTCAGCCCTAACGAAATCTTGACCAGGCAGACTAACACCCCCCGCTTGAGGGAAGATTCAGAATTATTGCTGAGACGCCTCAAAACAATTTTTCAAACACATAAACCAACTGTTCGGGATATAAACTGCTGCTATTTTTTTACATCTTACATCTTTACATCTTGTCAAATGGCCATTATTTGCAGTACCTAGAAAGATCCCTAAGTAATATTTTCTCTTACATCATTAGCAAGCTAGCTAAATGTGGGCTGGATGGAACAACTATCAGGTGGATCCACAGCTGACTCTAGAATCGTACTCAGAGTGCTTATCAGTGGTTCCTTCTCAAACTGGGCAGAAGTAACAGGGCTCGGTCCTGGGCTCAATGCTCTTCAACGTTTTTATTAATGGCTTGGATGAGGAGGTACAGAGCATGCAAATTTGCAGATGACACCAAATTGCAGGGCACAGCTAATACAGTGGAAGACAGAAACAAGATTCAAAGGGACCTTGATAGGCTGGAGCATTGGGCTGAAAACAACAGAATGAAATTCAACAGGGATAAATGCAAAGTTCTACACTTAGAAGAACGAAACCAAATGCAGTTATAAGATGGGGAATACTTGGCTCAGCAATACAACATGTGAGAAGGATCTTGGAATTGTTGTTGATCACAAGCTGAATATGAGCCAACAGTGTGATGTGAATGCAAAAAAGGCAAATGCTATATTAGGCTGCATTAACCGAAGTAGTTTCCAAATCGCGTGAAGTATTAGTTCCCCTCTATTCAGCACTGGTTAGGCCTCATCTTGAGTTCTGCATCCAGTTCTGGTCTCCGCACTTCAAGAAGGATGCAAACTGGAACAGGTTCAGAGGAAGGAACAAGGATGATCAGGGGACTGGAAACCAAGCCCTATGAAGAGAGACTGAAAGAACTGGGCATGGTTAGCCTGGAGAAGAGAAGACTGAGGGGAGATATGATAGCACTCTTCAAGTACATGAAAAGTTGCCGCACAGAGGAGGGCCAGGATCTCTTCTAAATCATCCCAGAGTGCAGGACACAGAATAATGGGCTCAAGTTGCAGGAAGCCAGATTTCGACTGAACATCAGGAAAAATTTCCTAACTGTTAGAGCCATGAGACAATAGAACTAATTACCTAGAGTGGTAGTGGGCTCTCCGACACTGGAGGCATTCAAGAGGCAGCTGGACAGCCATCTGTCGGGAACGCCTTGATTTGGATTCCTGCATTGAACAGGGGGTTGGACTTGATGGCCTTATAGGCCCCTTCAATCTCTAATATTCTATAATTCTATGATAACCAAAACAGAAGACAGGGCATAACAGAACCATGGAATAATAATGGAGCAGAACTGAAGAAATCTGCTCATTCCTATGTGGAACATCTTTGTTATATAGTGCTTACACAATGCATGCAACATTCATACTTTCATGCATAATTTAAAATATATTTTAATAGTAAATGTGTTGTATAAACATCTCTATCTGAAACTGCTGATGATGAAATAATTGGTGATGAATATTCTTAAAATGCCAGCTCTGGTTTATTTTTCTTACCACTTATTTTTTACCACTCTAATGAATAGCTTAAACCCAATACTATAAATGATGTCACAGAAACTTCAGGAAGGTGTGATGATTCATGAACCATATAGCGGGAACAGTATTAGCAGTCTATTTCATGTCTCAATAATACATAATCTCTTCCTCTGAGACATACCCAAACATTTAAAAATCAATTCAAAATAAATTTTAAAGGAAAACAAATACATGCTTACAGTAGCTAATTCATCAAACTTCCCGAAGAGTTCATTCAGAAGCTTCACTAATTCTTGAGCAGTACATTGCGATGCCAAGCTGGTGAATCCCACAATGTCCGCAAACAATATGCTATAAAGAGAAGGAGATAGAGATGCATTACCAGCAATTATCCTAACATATTTTGTAGAACAATCATAGGTGAAATTTAAGGATGAGCGCATATGCAACTCATGTTATTTAATTTGTAGTCCTTAAATATTTACACTGAAGCAGAGCAATAAAGTAATGGCAATACTTTAGAGCAGCCTTTCCCAACCTGATGCCCTCATTATCCCTGAGCTGTAGTCCAAAACATGTGGAGGCCACCAGGTTAATTCCCTTAATTCTAGAAATACAGATGAGTAAACTCTCCACACCTTGAATTAATTAAGAAATCATCCAAGATCTTCTGAAAAAGTCCGGAACATCACAGGTATGTTTTCTGAGACAATCGGGGGGGGGGGGGCTTGGACCATGGGCACTGTAGTTTTCTCGAGGGCTCTTGCAACTGTGGGAGTTCTTGGGAGAACATCTCCCATAGTACCCCCACACTCCGGCCCTTGATTAGCCAGAGTTAGAGGGGAGGAAAAAAAACCTTTTCTCCAGCATGCTCCTACTACTACCAATTTAAAGTAAGAAGGGGGAGGGTGTTGGAAATTCTTCTGCACCTTGGATAATCATCCAAGCTAGAGAAGGATTTTGGGGCTTATAAAGCTTGTATTTCATTTTGTGAACTCCCCATTTCCATTTCCAAGCCTGAGCTCAGAAAACTTAGCTGGCATTTCTCCTTTTCTCTTCTTCTTGCGCCTGCTTCTGGACCATCACTAAACAAAGGCCTAAGCATTCGTTTTGTGGCAGAAGTTATGCCCCTTCCAGTGGAGCTCCAAAGCCAGCCAGCTAGCATCTATTCCAACCTCTCTCTTGGAAGGTCCTGATATTATTTATTTATTTATTGCATTGGTATACCGCCCCATAGCTGAAGCTCTCTGGGCAGTTTACAACAATTAAAAACATTAAAAACAAATATACAAATTTAAAAACACATTTTTTAAAAAAGCAATTTAAAAACACATGCTAAAATGCCTGGGAGAAGAGGAAAGTCTTGACCTGGCGCTAAAAAAAAAAAATGGCACTAGGCACACCTCATCTGGGAAATCATTCCATAATTTGGGGGCCACCCTACTCATTCCTCTGCTTAGATTTTGAGGAAGAACTCACTTAGGAGCCAGGCTTCTTATGAATCCTGACATTGGCCCTGTTCATACATTACAGACAATGAGTGTGCAGTCTATGTACCTGAGTACACAAGCAGTTGAGCTGTACATTCGTACAGTTATTCACATGTAACATTCAATGAGTGTATAACCTCCGTTATATACACATTTGCTGCTAGGAAAAGAAAATGGCTTCAGTGACACTTATTAAATGCGCCACTGGAGCAATTCCCTTTTACTGGCAACAAGGCAAGGCATGCTGGGTCTGTTATACTTCCTGAAACTGTTTCCTGTCAAGGCTTACATTCAGTAGAAAGAGTTTTGGCAGAAAGGGAAATGTAGTTTTATTCTTCTCATTTTTCCTATAGATTCTTAAGTTTTAAAATTCAAACACCAACTTTTCAAAAGAAAATACCATAATTATAGCTATTAAAATATTGCATTTTCATTGCCTGTTATTCTTAAAAACAAATGCCTGGGCTAAGAATTATTTAATTCTAGGTGTATATATTTTGTGGCTTGCTCTGGTCGGTGGATTTTGGGTTTTAGCAATAATAATAATAAATACCAAAAAGCTGAAGTCTAACCATCCTGATCTAGAGTATTACAACCCCACAAGTCAGGTTTGTGTTACCATAAAACCATGTGATGCAGTTGCTTCTAGTAGCAGTTTCTAATGGAGGCAGCCACTGTCATGTTTGACCATCGAGTGTGTCTAATTTTGATGCATGACACTTGAGGCACTTGAGAGCTGAACAGAGATGAGCAAATCCTCAATTGTTTTCTTCTCAGTTTCTGGGTACACAGTTTCTGGGCACAGTTTTGAAGTCTTACCTCGGCCATTGTAGTTTTATTCTTGCAAGCTCTCCTTTGAACCATGCTTCAACAACCCTTTATGTTAGGCCTGTGTCCATACAAATGATTTAATGCAGGAGTGGCCAAAAAGTAGATTGTAATCTATTGGTAGATCCCTGGGAGACTTGTAGTCAATTGGACAGAGCTTCTGGCTTCCAGTTGTTTAACAGCAGCAACAAAAGGACACACACCAGTCTGGACAACTGAAATTAAGAGTGCTTGTGGAAACTAGGAATAGATCTATGTGTGGAAAGACTGTGAGCTCATCTCAGTTCTGATAACTCTGTGCTCAGCGGCTTCTCAGAGACACCATGTTCTTTCGTACTAGACGTATGTCTTTTGCACCTGGCTGTAGTTGGTGGCTCTTGGGGTTCTAGTAAAACACAGGGTAGATACCAAACTCTGCAGTGCTCTCCCACAGTGCCCTCATTGAATGGGGATGGGGCATGGTGCCTGCAAGTTCAGGGTTAGTGGCACCGCACACCTGCAGGCTGCTGCTGCTTTCCACCAAAGTACCCTCAACGTTGTCATCTCAGTGCCACTGCCATTCTGCCCCTCGCCCATGTGTCACTGCTGACCTATGCCATCAAATTATTGCAAGAGTACTGGGTATATTTCTCTCTCTTGACCTTTAGGAGGTAATGTAAAGCACACAACAGAATTTACATTACCATTGATTTCAATAGGTTTTAAAAGAGCAAGGAAGAAAAGTATAGTAGGATAATTTATATTGTGATTTATACAAGTGGTGTAGTGTGCAGGTTCTGCAAAAGCCAGTGCAGTGATAAGACTGTTGGGCTAGGACCTAGGAGACCTGGGTTCAAATCCTCGTTCAGCCATGAAGCCCACTGGGTGACCCTGGGCCAGTCACTGCCTCTCGGCCTCAGAGGAAGGCAATGGTAAACCCCCTCTGAATACCTCTTATCATGAAAACCCTATTTGTAGGGTCGGCATAAGTCGGAATCGACTTGAAGGCAGTCCATTTCCATTTAACCTTCTCAGCCTAAACTACTTCATAGGGTTATTCTGAGAATATAATGGGGAGGTGCAGGACCATGTATGCCACATTGAGGTCTTTGCAGGAAAGTTGAGACGAAAAGGACACAAGGCATTAAATAAAATTAAGGCTGTAATCCTATGCAGCTGTATTTGAAAGTAAGCACCACTGAACAGTGAAAGTTATTTTGTGTACACCTGCATGGGAGTATGTTGTTAAGACACAAGGAATAACCATTACCCAAAGTTTCTCTTATTTATTGATAACTAATATTTCTGAGCAATGTGCTACCTGGCCATTAAGTTGTTTTATTATTGCAGCTGTGACTGCAACTATTATTCATTACATGCCACAGGGGTTTGGAGCAAATTTAAAGCAGACTTTTTGGAATTTGTGGCGCAATCAAGAGTAGCTGTGCTATTCCATAGCAAGCAACAAGAAGAATCGCATGATAACACATTGAACAGACTTGATTGATTGATTGATTGTACTTATATACTACCCTATAGCCAAAGCTCTCTGGGCGGTTTACAGTAACTAAAAACATTAAAACAAATATACAAATTCAAAACACATCTTTTAAAAACAAAATTTTAAAATTTTAAACAATTTAAAACACATGCTAAAATGCCTGGGAGAAGAGGAGAGTCTTGACCTGGCGCCGAAAAGATAATAATAATAATAATAATAAATTTAATTTCTTCGTCGCCTATCTGCCCAATGGCCACTCTAGGCGACTTACAAAATTGTTAAAATACAATAGATAAAATACAGTAATACAATATAAAACAATATATCTGCAGCAACAATATTAAAACTGGGCAGGAGGCATTTCAGTTATAACAATTAACCCTCCCCAGATACCCCGAAGGCCTGCTGAAAGAGCCAGGTCTTTAAGGCTTTCCGAAACACATTTAAAGAAGAGGCGTGCCGGAGATCTTGTGGGAGGGAGTTCCAAAGAGTGGGGGCCGCCACTGAGAATGCCCTCTCTCTTGTACCCGCCAATCTGGCTGTTTTAGTTGGCGGGATTGAGAGAAGGCCCTGTGTGGCCGATCTTGTCGGGCGGCATAATTGGTGGCGTTGAAGGCGCTCCGTGAGATAAACTGGGCCGGAACTGTGTAGGGATTTAAAGGTCAATACCAACACCTTGAATTGGGCTCGGAAAACAACTGGTAGCCAGTGTAGGTCGAACAACACTGGTGTGATGTGATCTCGGCGGCGACTATTCGTAAGTAGTCGAGCCGCCGCATTTTGTATCAGGTGTAATTTCCGGACCGTTTTCAAGGGTATCCCCACGTAGAGCGCATTACAGTAGTCCAAACGAGAGGTGACCAGGGCGTGTACCACTAGTGGGAGCTGGTGAACAGGAAGGTAGGGTTGCAGCCTTCGTATGAGGTGTAGTTGGTACCAGGCTGCCCGGCTCGCTGCCGAAATCTGAGCCTCCATGGACAGCCTGGAATCAAGCACAACCCCAAGGCTGCAGACCTGGTCCTTTAGGGGTAGACTCACCCCGTTGAACTTCAGGTCAATGTCGCCCAACCTTCTCTTGTCCCCCACAAGTAGTACCTCGGTCTTATCAGGGTTCAACTTCAGCTTGTTCCTTCCCATCCATCCACTCACGGATTCCAGGCACTTGGACAAGGTCTCCACAGCCAACTCTGGTGAAGATTTAAACGAGAGATAGAGCTGAGTGTCATCCGCATATTGATGACACTGCAGCCCAAATCTCCTGATGATTGCCCCCAGCGGCTTCATATAGATGTTAAATAGCATGGGAGAGAGGATAGAGCCCTGTGGCACACCACAATTGAGAGGCCAAGGGTCTGATACCTCCTCCCCCAACGCTACCTGTTGGTACCTATCGGAGAGAAAGGAATGGAACCACTGTAATACAGTGCCTCCAATTCCCAATCCCTCCAGGCGAAGCAGAAGGATACTGTGGTCGACAGTATCAAAAGCCGCTGAGAGATCGAGGAGGACAAGAAAGGTGGATTCTCCCCTATCTAATGCCCTCCTCAAATCATCTACCAGAGCGACCAAGGCTGTTTCAGTTCCGTGACCAGTCCTGAAACCCGATTGGTATGGATCCAAATAATCCGTTTCATCCAAGTGTGCTGACAACTGGTTGGCCACCACTCGCTCAATGACCTTGCCCAGAAATGGCAGATTCGAAATTGGGCGGAAGTTATCGAATACTTGGGGATCCAAGGAGGGCTTCTTTAAGATGGGCTTTACAATTGCCTCCTTGAAGGCTGATGGCATCACACCCTCTTTCAAGGATGCGTTTACCACCACTTTGATCCCCTCGCCCAATTTCTCTCTGCAGCTCACAAGGAGCCACGAAGGGCAAGGATCAGTAAGACAAGTGGTTGGCTTCACAGATGAAAGCACCTTGTCCACTTCCTCAGAAGGGAGAAGCCGAAACCGATCCCAATTTACCGGCATGCAACTGGCCAACTCTGGTTCATCCACTGTGTCCACGGCGCACGGGATCGAGCTCCGTAAATGTTCGATTTTATCGGCGAAGTGTTTTGCTAATAAGTCACAGGAGGCCTTTGACTGTTCCAAGGGTTCCTGAGCAACTGGACCGACCAGACTTCGGACCACCTGGAACAGCCTCCTGGGACAGCACTCCGCAGACGCAATAGAGGCAGCAAAGAAAGCCTTCTTTCCTACCTTTATTGCCACTTGGTAGGCAGCTACTGCTGCTCTAACCTGTGTCCGGACATCTTCGGAGCGGGATTTCCGCCACCGGCGCTCTAGTCGTCTCACCTCCTGTCTCAGACTACGCAACCGTGGTGTATACCATGGTGCTAGCTGAGTTCTATTCAGGGGGAGAGGACGTTTCGGAGCCACCCGGTCTAATTCCCTGGTGATCCCCACGTTCCACTTCTTCACCAGGGTTTCGACCGGGCGACCTTCAGCAGGTTCCAATTCCCCAAGCGCAGTCAGGAATCCATCCGGATCCATCAGGCGTCTGGGGCGGACCATTTTAATAGGTCCTTCACCCCTGTGGAGGGGGCATGGCAACGAGAAGTCCATATTTACCAGGTAGTGGTCTGACCATGACACAGGAGTGGCAAGAATCACTCCCAACTTCAGACCACTTCTCTCCTCTCCCAGAACAAATGCTAGGTCGAGAGCATGACCGGCTACATGGGTGGGCCCAGTATTACTTAGGTACAGTTCCCAGGAAGCCATGGTTTCCAGGAAATCCCGAGGGGCTCCTATGAGAGCGGCCTTGGCATGCACGTTAAAGTCACCCAGCACTACCAGCTCTGGGGACAATGCCCGTACAGCCGAGACCACCTCCAGCACCTCGGCCAGGGAATCTGCCGTGCAGCGGGGTGGGCGGTACACCAGCAAGATCCCTAAACTGCCCTTCGGGCCCAACCTCCAGTACATACAATCAACAAATTGAGTCCTATGGAGGGGAGGTCTGGCAAAAACCAAGGACTCTCGATAGATGACTGCCACACCCCCTCCCCACCTTCCCACCCTCGGCTGCTGTGCGTAACGGAAACCTGGCGGACACATGGCCTCAAGAATTGGAGCAGAGGCTTCGTCCAGCCAAGTCTCCGTAATACATGCCAGGTCTGCACGCCCATCCAAGATCATATCATGGATGAGCGAGGTTTTCTGAGCCACAGACCTGGCATTACATAACAGCAGTCGAAGGTTGGTAGGAACCTTGTGTCCCCCAGTTTTCGTCTGGTTCTGAGCAGACCCGGAACATGGGATGGATATAATGCATCTGTCCCGTGTTCCCCTATTCCGGCGTGGTCTGCTAGCAGCACCCTTCCGGCGCCTGCCACCCAAACTTCCTATAACTTGGCCCCCCACCTCCCTCTCCGGCTTGCACATGCCTCTATCTTATCTGCTTATCAGCAGGCCACCCACCCTAATAAAATTCATCCGGAGACCCGCCTCCGTACCCTATAGCAGCAGTATTTACCAATTTAAAACAAATTAATTAAACCAATTAATTAATTAATTAAACCAATCAAATTACATCAAATTAAGTTAATTAATCAATTAAACCAATCAATTTACATCAAATTAAGTTAATTAACTAAATCAATACAATTCAACTAAATCAATACATTTCAATCCAATTCACATTCATATACACACACACACATTCATACAACTATACATCCATACATACAAAGATATGAAGAAAAGATAACAGTGTTGGCGCCAGGTGCACCTCGTCAGGGAGATAATTCCATAATTTGGGGGCCACCACTGAGAAGGCCCTCTCCCTTGTTGCCATCCTCTAAGCTTCCCTTATCTCCCTTCACTAGGTTTCTGGTTTCCTGCCTCCTTTTGCCTTCTCTCAGTACAGCAATTTTTACTTGTCTGAGACCACAAGAGGCTTGAACTCCATTTAAGTTCATAAAACAAACTTAATTTTTAGAATTAACAATTTAGACACACCATTCTTATCTCTAGTTTCTCTGACAGTGCTCTCTCACATTTTTAGACACTCCTAACTCCACTTATCTAGGTGTAAACCCCATTGAACTCAATGGAACTTACTTCTGAGTAGACATTTTTAAAATTGCAGGGAGCCCCCCCCCCGTTTTTTGCCTTCTTCCTTTCCTCACGCTTACTCACTGTCATCACACAAAAGCCCTGTTTCGGGCTGATCTCCATTCTCCCTTTCTTGTCCTTGCCTCCATTTTATCCTTATTCCTCTTTCCCGCTCCGCGCTAGCAATCGACGTTGGTAGTTGTACTAGCAGCTGCTGCTACTAGAATCATAGGATCCTAGAATGCAGGAATCCAAATTAAACCCTCAGACGCTCCCGGGAAGGAAAACTAACTGCCGACTATCAAAGCCAGTGGACAGCATACAGGGAGAGTCAACATGGTGAACAGACCTGGTTCTTCACGGGACAGCTACACGTAGTGAATTTTAAAATCACCACCTGCAGACTTTTTCTGAAACCAGCTGAACCCAGATACAGGGGGTTTATACCTGGGAACAGGGTAACGTGTGAATAAGAGTTCCCCCTACTGGTATCTTTGCTCCTCCTTAAGGGAGGTTGTCGGAACCTCTTTCTGCCAGCCCTTCTCAAAACCTGCACCACCATTTGTAATTGCAACCATTCAACAAGCTCCCTTGGTATGCGTAACATTTCTCACTCTCATGCGTACATCCTCGTTCAACCTGGCGCTTCTGCCTTTCTATTCCAGACCTCAGCTCCGGGGGAGGCGCTAATCTCTTCCAAGGCCCTTGGCTTTCCTTTCCCCTGCTGTCGCTGCTGCAACCTGGGCCGTCCTGACCATTATTACCGCTTACCATGAAAACCCTATTCAAAGGGGTAGAAATAAGTCAGGATCGACTTGAAGGGAGTCCATTTCCATTTTTCCACACCAGGCAAAAGCAGTCTGCAGTGTCTCCCCAAAAATAAAATAAAAAATCACCCTTTCTGAGTTTTGCTAATTGAATTTAGATGTTAAAGGTTGCAATGCTATGTTCACTTTGGCTTCAAGCATAAGCTCCATTAAACTCAGTGAAACTTACTTCTGAATAAACATGGTTAGGACTGCACTGTAACTTCAGATTCCTAAGTCTTCTCCCCATCCCCTTTACTAGATTACTGGTACATCCTCCCACCTTCTCTCAAGATACCAATTTTTACTTGTCCGAGTCCACAGGGGCCACACAAGCTCTGCTTTAGAGTCTCAGAGTCCCCCCCAGTTTTTCTCTGTTCCTTACCTCTCTCCTGTCCTTTCACCTCTTCCTACATTCCCTCTGCAATCCTATCCCAACCCCACTTACCTGGGAGTAAGTCCCATTGAGCTCAGTGGGACTTACTTCTGAATAAACATGACCAGGATTATATTGTGAGCAGAGACATAGACAAACTCTCTCTCCTCTCTTTCTCTGTCCCCAAAACTGTTGTTTCTATGGGGGAAGAATCCTAACCCTTCTTGCCTAGGAGTAAGTCCCACTGAACTGAATGGGATTTACTTTAGAGTAGGTATGGTTAGGATTGCATTGTGAATGTAAAACAAACTTTTTTTAAAAAAACCTAACAATTTAGACAGTCCATGCCTAACTCTAGCTTCCCTGACAGGGATCACTCTTTTTTAGGCAGGGGCGTCACCAGTGGGGTGCAGGGGGTGCGGGTCACACCTGGGTGACACCATGGAGGGGGTGACACCAGAGCCACCTGGCCCCGCCCCTAGGCTGCGGCACCAGGTCCAGGAAGAAGTGGGGCAGGCGGACACCACAGATGGCGGAGAGCTGAGCTGCCCGGCCTGTGTGGCGTGCCGCTCATGCTAACACGTCATTGGAGGCGCCGCATGAGGGAAGGGCCTGCATGATCTCCCATGAGGCGGGGCCTCAGGGTCCAGGATTTAAGCACTGGGAGTCTGGGACACAGACTGGCATTTGGCCCCACCCTGTCGGCGGCCTAGAGAACGCCTGTGCCTCTTCTGATTGGCTTAGCCTTTCGCAGTTTCCTGTAGCTCGCCTCGCCATTGGCCCGGGGCGGCATGGAGTTTGTTCGCAAAAAGCAAAGGAATTTCAAAGTGCACGTGGTAGAGAGAGCACCGGTGGCCACAACAATATTGGCGAGAAGGGCGCGAGGCACGGGAGCAGCGGCATTGCAGCCTGTTACCAGCCCAGGCTAGGCTAGAGGCTGCTGCACCTGAGCACGGTCGGAGCATTTTCATTTGCAGAGCAATCCGCCTGTGCAAGTTTACTTGGAAGAAAGCTTCTCAAGAAAACGTGCACAAGACTGCTGTCCAGGAAGTCAGGTAGATTTGGTCTCTCTTTGCATTGTGGGATACAAAGCACTGCAGCCATACGGCCCATACTGATGACCAGTTAGTCTCAGGGTGTGCTCTTCTGGGATAGCAACTGCAGTTACTTAAGGGTGCTGAGAATTGTTATCAGACCCCCCCTGACAGAGCTACAGTTCCCAGCACCGTTAACAAGCTACAGTTCCCAGGATTCTTTCAGGATAGTCATGACAGTTATAGGAGCGCTTTAGAGGTAAGACTTTAGTCATGTGTGTCACCCCACCAAACGGCAAGGAGAATTGTTACTACATGTTAACTGCCAGGGAATGGGAACATTTATTCTGAAGGACAGAGTATACATATCTTTTAAAGAAATAAATTCTTTGTGTGGCAGAATGGTCTTCCTTCAGAGCCTGCATCATCATTCTTATTATTGTTATAATTATTATTTAGTGTCATAAGCACAATGGCCCTAAGATATTTCTTTTTGCACAGAACTCCCACAAGAAAGGCTACAGCTTCCCATGTCTCCAAACCACACAAAATCTTTACGCAAACTGAGAACATCCCTTGGTTTAGGGGTACAGAGCTAGCAAGCACCCATGATCTTTGGCACTTTTTTTAAATAGAAATTTACCATTGCTGTTAGACTTGGTGCAATATGATCCCCAGTGCTTAATTTCTAAAAAAAAAAAATAGGTTTCAGTTCAATTCTGTGTGGAAATGACATTGCGTCTTCTGTCCCTGTAATCCTTGATTTGGAGATCCTCTGAAGCCAAAACAAAACTGTGCAGATTTGGGAAGGGGACCTATTGAATCAGGATTTCTGCACCCCCTGCCCTGTTTCACTTGTGGCTGCTCATTAGAATGGGGGGGGAGGATAGCTCAGGCCCAGGGACCAAATGTGGCCCTCCAAGCCTCTCTAACAGGCCCTCAGAATTATCCCCAGGCCACTCTTTTTACTGGCCCTACTTCACACCTTGAGCATCGTGGCTGGGACATGTCTGTGCACTCTAATGCCTCTTGGCTGCCTGAACAGAGAGGGGTACATACAGAAACTACCCCCCTATAGTTTCCCATCTTTTTTTCTGCATGGACCTCTTAAAAATTGCTGTTGGTCCCACCCCTACCTTAGATGATGACTTTAGCAGTCAGGTAGCTTTGGCTGGCAGCAGCTGAAGGCCATGAATACACTAGTTGCCAGAGCAGAGTGTTTCCATTGGTCACAAGGGGAAAAGGGTTGATCAGCCAATCAGTTGTGAAATCTCTTTGAAGCTGAGTTTTTTTAAAAAAATAACTGATAAAGCTGCTCCCACCAGGTTTTACAGTAAAAAGGGGTGGGAGTGTGTTGCAAATTCATTGAGGACAGGGCTATCAATGGCTACTAGCCACGATGGCTGTGCTGTGCCACCCTAGTCAGAGGCAGTATGCTTCTGAAAACCAGTTGCCGGAAGCCTCAAGAGGGGAGAGTGTTCTTGCACTCGGGTCCTGCTTGCGGGCTTCCCCCAGGCACCTGGTTGGCCACTGTGAGAACAGGATGCTGGACTAGATGGGCCACTGACCTGATCCAGCAGGCTCTTCTTATGTTCTTATTTGCAGAAGAAAGTGGTGGAGAAGCACTAGAACCAGCAGAACAGTGAGTACTTTTCTACCCTATATCTCAGTGGTAGGCTGAGCATGTGCTTTGCATGCAGAAGGTCCTGGGTTCAATCTTTTGCATGTCCTTGTGAAAGGGAAAAAAATATTCTAGGTTGTTTGTGTGACAATCCCACAGCTGGCTCTGTGTGTGTGTGTGTATGGAGTCTTTCCAACAACCTTTTTTATTGTGCAGGGATATTCAATCATGCCACATGGAGTGCATAAATCAACGAGGCCAAGTGGATGCCAGCAAAGGAAAGCAAAAGAGGCAAGAAAAAAATCACTCAAGACACTAGCTGGATCCATGGTTCAGTATGTCAAAAGACCGGATGATGGCCAGGGTTCATCAAAAGACACTGCTTGTCAATCTCCAATTGAAAAAGCTGATTCTTCTGATGCTAGCATGCATTCTGCAGAAGAGCAAGGAGTGGAAATGGCAGAATTTGAAGCAGAAGAGAGTGCTGAAAGTGACTCTAGCCATGATACTGTAAATGGGATGAGTGACGTTAAGGAGAAAGATTTGCAAATTTTATGTGATGTTTCTTCCTGGGAGATACCAGTTCCAGATAATTTTCGGGTGGAAATCATCAAAAGGGGAAGTGCTTCTTTCCAGAACAAAGATGGGCCTTTCAGTGTTGTGGCAAGGGAAGATGCAAAAGCTAAGGGAGATGTGCGCCAGCTTTCAAAAGAGTGGTTTTACAAGATGATGCCAAATGGCGAGAAAATTCTGCAGTCATGGATGGTTTACTCACTCGTCAGCGAGAATTTACACTGTTTTTGCTGCTGACTGTTTGCCGTTAGTGCTACAGATATGACATCCACATTTGTGTCTGGGTTTCAGAAGTGGTGGAAACTGAGCCAGAAAGTACATAACCATGAGACATCCGAAGAGCACCTACGTTGCCTTGAAAAGTGGAAAACATTGGCAGCAGGACTTAGGCTGCACAAAACCATTGACGCTGAAACTATTGCTTTGATGGAAATGGAGAAGAAAAAGTGGAGGGACATCTTGCACAGATTTATTTATTTATTTATTTCAAGATTGCTTGATATCACATTGTTTCTTGCCAAGCAGAATCTGGCATTCCGTGGCCACAAGGAAGATGAATCCTCATTGAATAAAGGGAACTTTCTTGAGATGTTTTCAAAATATGATCCAGTGCTGAAAGTGCACCTAATGAGATTAAAGCGGAGCACATGTAAACTTAAAGTATCTCTCTCTTATCTTTCACCAAAAACTCAGAATGAGTTTATAAGTGCCCTGGCAAATCATGTGAAGGAAATGCTTGTCATGGACATAAAGTCTGCGAAGTACTTTGGGATCATGTTCGACAGCACACCTGACATGTCACATATTGACCAGATGTCCAAAGTGATCAGATATGTAAAAATCAACAATAGGAACGTTGAAATAAAAGAAGTATTAAAGGGGGGGAAAGCTGCTGACCTCAGTTCTGACATTCTTAAAAATCTGGAAAGTGATGGACTGGACATAATGATGTGCTGCGCTCAAGGTTATGATAATGCTGCCAATATGGCTAGAATCCATGGAGGTGTACAAGCCATTCTTAAGGGAAAGAACAAGAAAGCTATTTTTAATGGATGTGTGGACCATTCGCTTAACTTGTGCGGTCAGCACTCTTTTGCTGAAAATGCATCGTGTGTGACATTTTTTGGAACTCTTGAGAAAATGTTTTCTTTCTTTGCTGCTTCCACCCATCGATGGGATGTGTTAATTGACCATACTGGAGTGTCAGTGAAAAGGCTATCAACACCACACTGGAGCGCTCATCATGCTGCAGTTAAGCCAGTTAAAGAAAAGTTCGATAAGTTTGTGGGGGTGATTGAAGCTCTTTGTGATCCACATGAAAATTTGGATGCAAGAGGTGCAGCACAAGGTCTTTTGCCTGCTGTCTGTGATTCCACTTTTCTGTGCTACCTGTACTTCTGGTGTGATGTACTTCAGGAAGTTAATCTTACACACCAGTACCTGCAGACTAAGGGCTTAACTCTCGACAAGGTGGTGACAAAGCTAGAGGCGCTAAGACTTTTTCTGCACGAGGAGCGCAGTCACCTAGTAGAGCATGCAATTGAACAAGCGCTTTTAAAATCAGACGAATATGGAATTGCAGCAGAGAGAAGAGCCAGGTTCAAGAAGAGGATGGCAGGGGAGCAAGCAAGCGATGCTGGACTCACTGTGCAAGAAGAAAATAAGAGGGCGATGCTTGAGTGCATTGATCGCTTTCATTCTGAACTCCAGATCAGATCAAGAGCCATCAAGGAAGTAGCAGCCATGTTTGAGGCTGTTCAAGCGAAGAGTCTCATAAGAACATAAGACAATAAGAAGAGCCTGCTGGATCAGGCCAGTGGCCCATCTAGTCCAGCATCCTGTTCTCACAGTGGCCAACCAGGTGCCTGGGGGAAGCCCGCAAGCAGGACCCAAGTTCAAGAACACTCTCCCCTCCTGAGGCTTCCGGCAACTGGTTTTCAGAAGCATGCTGCCTCTGACTAGGGTGGCAGAGCACAGCCATCACGGCTAGTAGCCATTGATAGCCCTGTCCTCCATGAATTTGTCTAATCTTCTTTTAAAGCCATGCAAGCTGGTGGCCATTACTGCATCTTGTGGGAGCAAATTCCATAGTTTAACTATGCGCTGAGTAAAGAAGTACTTCCTTTTCTCTGTCCTGAATCTTCCAACATTCAGCTTCTTTGAATGTCCACGAGTTCTAGTATTATGAGAGAGGGAGAAGAACTTTTCTCTATCCACTTTCTCAATGCCATGCATAATTTTATACACTTCTATCATGTCTCCTCTGACCCGTCTTTTCTCTAAACTAAAAAGCCCCAAATGCTGCAACCTTTCCTCGTAAGGGAGTCGCTCCATCCCCTTGATCATTCTGGTTGCCCTCTTCTGAACCTTTTCCAACTCTATAATATCCTTTTTGAGATGAGGCGACCAGAACTGTACACAGTATTCCAAATGCGGCCGCACCATAGATCTATACAACGGCATTATGATGTCGACTGTTTTATTTTCAATACCTTTCCTAATTATCGCTAGCATGGAATTTGCCTTTTTCATAGCTGCCGCACACTGGGTCGACATTTTCATCGTGCTGTCCACTACAACCCCGAGGTCTCTCTCCTGGTCAGTCACCACCAGTTCAGACCCCATGAGCGTATATGTGAAATTAAGATTTTTTGCTCCAATATGCATAATTTTACACTTGTTTATATTGAATTGCATTTGCCATTTTTCCGCCCATTCACTCAGTTTGGAGAGGTCTTCTTGGAGCTCTTCGCAATCCTTCTTTGTTTTAACAACCCTGAACAATTTAGTGTCGTCAGCAAACTTGGCCACTTCACTGCTCACTCCTAATTCTAGGTCATTAATGAACAAGTTGAAAAGTACAGGTCCCAATACCGATCCTTGAGAGACTCCACTTTCTACAGCCCTCCATTGGGAGAACTGTCCGTTTATTCCTACTCTCTGCTTTCTGCTTCTTAACCAATTCCTTATCCACAAGAGGACCTCTCCTCTTATTCCATGACTGTTAAGCTTCCTCAGAAGTCTTTGGTGAGGTACCTTGTCAAACGCTTTTTGAAAGTCTAAGTACACTATGTCCACTGGATCACCTCTATCTATATGCTTGTTGACACTCTCAAAGAATTCTAATAGGTTACTGAGACAGGACTTTCCCTTGCAGAAGCCATGCTGGCTCTGCTTCAGCAAGGCTTGTTCTTCTGTGTGCTTAGTTAATCTAGCTTTAATAATACTTTCTACCAGTTTTCCAGGGACAGAAGTTAAGCTAACTGGCCTGTAATTTCCGGGATCCCCTCTGGATCCCTTTTTGAAGATTGGTGTTACATTTGCCACTTTCCAGTCCTCAGGCACAGAGGAGGACCCGAGGGACAAGTTACATATTTTAGTTAGCAGATCAGCAATTTCACCTTTGAGTTCTTTGAGAACTCTCGGGTGGATGCCATCCGGGCCCGGTGATTTGTCAGTTTTTATATTGTCCATTAAGCCTAGAACTTCCTCTCTCGTTACCACTATTTGTCTCAGTTCCTCAGAATCCCTTCCTGCAAATGTTAGTTCAGGTTCAGGGATCTGCCCTATATCTTCCACTGTGAAGACAGATGCAAGAATTCATTTAGCTTCTCTGCAATCTCCTTATCGTTCTTTAGTACTCCTTTGACTACCTTATCATCCAAGGGTCTGATCGCCTCCCTAGATGGTCTCCTGCTTTGAATGTACTTATAGAATTTTTTGTTGTTGGTTTTTATGTTCTTAGCAATGTGCTCCTCAAATTCTTTTTTAGCATCCCTTATTGTCTTCTTGCATTTCTTTTGCCAGAGTTTGTGTTCTTTTTTATTTTCTTCATTCGGACAAGACTTCCATTTTCTGAAGGAAGACTTTTTGCCTCTAAGAGCTTCCTTGACTTTGCTCGTTAACCATGCTGGCATCTTCTTGGCCCTGGCGGTACCTTTTCTGATCTGCGGTATGCACTCCAGTTGAGCTTCTAATATAGTGTTTTTAAACAACTTCCAAGCATTTTCGAGTGATGTGACCCTCTGGACTTTGTTTTTCAGCTTTCTTTTTACCAATCCCCTCATTTTTATGAAGTTTCCTCTTTTGAAGTCAAATGTGACCGTGTTGGATTTTCTTGGCAATTGGCCATATACATGTATGTTTAAATTAATAGCACTGTGGTCACTGCTCCTAATTGGTTCAACAACATTTACATCTTGCACCAGGTCCCAGTCCCCACTGAGGATTAAGTCCAGGGTTGCCGTCCCTCTGGTCGGTTCCATGACCAACTGGTCTAGGGAATAGTCATTTAGAATATCTAGAAACTTTGCTTCTTTGTCATGACTGGAACACATATGTGGCCAGCCTATGTCCGGGTAGTTGAAGTCACCCATTACTACCACATTTCCTAGTTTGGATGCTTCCTCAATTTCATATCTCATCTCAAGGTCTCCCTGAGCATTTTGATCAGGGGGACGATAGATCGTTCCCAGTATTAAGTCCCTCCTGGGGCATGGTATCACCACCCACAACGATTCTGTGGAGGAGTCTGCCTCTTTTGGGGTTTCGAGCTTGCTGGATTCAATGCCTTCTTTCATGTATAGAGCAACTCCGCCACCAATACGTCCTGCCCTGTCCTTCTGATATAGTTTATATCCAGGGATAACCGTATCCCACTGGTTTTCTCCATTCCACCAGGTCTCAGTTATGCTCACTATATCAATGCTCTCCTCTAAGACCAAGCACTCCAGTTCTCCCATCTTGGTTTGGAGGCTCCTAGCATTAGCGTACAGGCACTTGTAAACAGTGTCTCTCTTCAAGTGTCTTTGGCACTTGTGGTTTGGCCTGTGGTAATTTTGCTCTTCTGAATTTATATCCTGTGCCCCTGCTCTCACAATGCCTACTTCTAGGCCTACCCCTTTTAAAATTTCATCATTTCTTTGGTTTTTATCCCGGGGGGAGGTTTATTCCGAACCGGACCTTCCTCAGCTCCTGTCAGGTTTCCCCCCCTCAGTCAGTTTAAAAGCTGCTCTGCTACCTTTTTAATTTTGAGTGCCAGCAGTCTGGTTCCATTCTGGTTCAAGTGGAGCCCGTCCCTTTTGTACAGGCCCGGCTTGTCCCAAAATGTTCCCCAGTGCCTAACAAATCCAAACCCTTCCACCCGACACCATTGTCTCATCCACGCATTGAGACTGCAAAGCTGGGCCTGTCTGGCTGGTCCTGCGCGTGGAACCGGTAGCATTTCAGATTAAGCCACCTTGGAGGTCCTGGCTTTCAGCATCCTACCTAGCAACCTAAATTTTGCTTCCAGGACCTCATGGCTGCATTTTCCCATGTCGTTGGTGCCAACGTGCACCACGACCACTGACTCCTCCCCAGCACTGTCTACCAAACTATCTAAACGATGGGCGATATCCGCAACCTTCGCACCAGGCAGGCAAAACACCTTGCGGTCTACACACCCATCACACACCCCACTGTCTATGTTCCTAATGATCGAATCACTGACTACAAGGATCCCTCTACCCCTTGGAGATAGCTGCTCATCCCCCAAGGAATGGGTCCCTTCTAAGGGATCGTTTCCCTCTTCCTCAGCTGGATGCTCTTCTTCCCCGAGACCATCTTTCTCATATCTGCCACTGCAGAAAAGTTAAAGGTGTCCATTCCAAAACTGACCACTTCCTATGATGAGGTACCCGAGAATGAGCTTTTAATAGAAATACCAAGGCTGAGAAGGAACCTGAAAGCAGCAGAGATTGATCTGGAAGAAGCCAAAGATTGGGCAATATTAGACGTTTTGACATTCATAGCTGAATGGGACTTTGTAGAATCTCTCCCAACCCTTTCACTAAGCCTAAAATTATTTCTGACGATTTGTGTGTTTGTGGCTTCCTGTGAGAGGAGCTTTTCAAAGCTGAAACTTATAAAGAACTATTTGCGATCTACCATGGGACAGTCAAGGCTTTCCAATCTTGCAATATTATCCATTGAAAGTGATCCACAAAAAATTATTGAGTCTAGGGCTTTCTCCTTCTTATATATTACAATTAAGCTTTGAATCTGCTAACCAACTAGTTAAGCAGAGGCTGAAAGACATCGACTTCCAGACTCATTTACTTCTCATCAAGAAACAGAGACATAATCCTAAATTCTGTACACTAATGACATATCTGTCGACCCTAGAGCTCCCTAAATATCGCAGAGCTTTTACTTTAATGCGCCTTAACATCTTACCGTCTGCCATCCTTACTGGCAGATATAATAAAACTCCCTATTCAGAAAGAATATGCTCATGTGATATTCAAGAACCTGAAACTAATGAGCATGTTCTCCTTCGATGTACATATTATAAGGACTTGAGAAGTCAATTAATTGCACCTATCTTACGACCCCTTCCAGGAAGGACTCAAGCTTTTTATGTAGATTATTTATTAAGTGACCATTTACCAGAGGTGACCTTTACAGTCGCCAAATTCACTGAGGGTGCTATTCAAACCAGAAAAACAATAATGAATCACCTATTTGATAATAAAACTGTCTAATGATTTTAATTGAATCTATTTATTTTAATTATTTGAGTCAATTACTGATTCTGATAATATTTTTATTATTGTGTCGCTGTATATTTATTTATTTATTTATTTAATTTAATTTATATACCGCCCTAAGCCAAAAAGGCTCTCTGGGCGGAGTACATAAGAGATAAAACAAGCACAATATATAAATACAATAAGTATAACAAAATCAAAGATCAAAACAAACAATAACAAAGAACCAACAACGTCAAAATATTCATTCCATTGAAAGTGAGTTGGTGAAAGGCATTGATTTCGATGAAGTGATTCACAAGTTCGCAGCTTTGAAGGCCAGGAAAGGAAAGTTCTGATTTAGTCAAGAAGTGCTGAAATGTTTGTGTATTTGTTCCTGTTTATTTTTTTGGAATTTCATTTATGAGTATATTTCCATATGCATTTGTCTACAATTTCTACATTATTTGGGCCGTTATTGATTATGCAAACCTAATCCATTAATGTATCTCATGTAACAGTAAAGTTTAATGTTAAAATGAACATAATTTTGATGTAGTTCTTAAAAATTTTTACTACGAATTCTATTGTTTTCTTACCGAATTTTCACTTTAACCACATGAGACTATGTATAAATGTAAATACATTTAGGCTGTGCATATGATACTGTAATTTAAAGGTGTAATTTTAATTTTGCTAGTTGTTTATGTCACTACTATTCAGTGATATACAGGAATTACGATTTACGAGTAACATTAGTACAAAAAACATTACTAAGGATTCTGTATGGTCTGGTACGGGAGGAGGTCCATGGGGGTGACACCATGAGTTTCTGCACCGGGTGACACCAACCCTAGTGACACCACTTTTTTTAGGCAATTCTAACTCCCCTTACCTGTGAGTCAGCCCCACTGAATGAAGTGGGACTTACTTCTGAGTAGACATTTTTGGAATTACAGTGTGAGCCCTCAAAAGCTCTCTCTCTCCCCCCCCCCATCTTCCCTCACTAGGTTTCTGCTTCCCTGTGTCCTTTTGCCTTCTCTCAGGACAACAATTGTCCCTTGTCTGAGACCACAAGAGGCTTGAATTCCATTTAAAATTGTAAAACAAACTTAATTTTTTTAGAATTAACCATTTACAGTGCATTCCTCACTCTAGCTTCCCTGACAGAGTTTCTCTGAACTCAATGGGACTTTCTGAGCAGACTTTTTAAAAAAATTGTCATGGGAGTCCTCCAAATCTCCCCCTCCCTGTTTTTTGCCTCTTCCCTCCCTCAAGCTCATTCATTGCCAGCACACAGAAGCTCTACTTCAGGCTGGTAGACTTTCCCTCCTTCTTGCTGTCCCTCCATTTTAGCCTTATTCCTCTTTCCCACTCTGTGGCTCCAACAATTGATGTTTCCTTGAGCTCATTTTTTTTTCTGCTAGAACAAAGCTCAGGCTCTCCCCAGGAGGAAAAACTAATTGCTCACGATCAACTCCGTATGGACAGCATGCAGGGAGAGTCAACACATGAACAAAATACTTCTCTCTTCAGGGGACTGGGACATGTGGCGATTTCTCAAATCACCATGTATACACTCTTTCTTAAGAGCAGCTGAACCCAGGTACAGGGGGCTTGTACCCAGATACAGAGTAATATGTGAATACCCCCATTGTTCCAGCTATCAGATAAGCAAGTTGAGGGAACAATAGCCCCTTTAAAAGCATTCAATATCCATGGATAATGAGTCTGTGTGTGTGTGTGCCCACACATGGCTATTGAATTCTTGAAAAGCTCTACTTATCGGGGCTAACTCAATCCATTTACCTACAAAGTTGGAACCCTTGGGTGGTTAGCAGGAGGCTAACAAGAGGAACTCTCTGATTAAACCAAACACATGAACAAAGGGAGACACAGCTAGGGTACCTGAAGAGAGATTCTGTTTGGAGACATAACCTGGGTGGATGTGGAGAGACAACATGAGTAAACAAAGTAAGGTTGAGCTGAGGACCAGGTTGCCCTTCTCAGCTAGGCATGTAGCCAGAGAGGAACACAGAAGCTCCCTGCGCGTGGTCAGACCATTTGTTCATCTAGTCCAGTATAGCCTATTCTGACTAACAGGCTCTCCAGAGTCTCAGACAGAATCCCATCGCTGGCTACTTTTTAAAAAAGTAACTGGAAACGTGGGTAAATAAACATGTGTCCTACAATGATGCTATGAGCCCTCCCCCATGTTCTCAGAGGTACTACTGTCTCTGCCTCCTGGGCTCTGACAAACTTGAAGACGCAAGCTCTGGCTCAACAGAGAAAGCCAAACACTTTATTAATACCAAGGTTTTTACCTCATAAACATGGCGGAGTTTGAGAGATCCAGGCAAGGAATCCCTTGGTTATAGTATGGGGAGCAAATCATCCCCACCTTCTACAAAGCAGCAGTTAAGGGTAGGCTTAACAAAGAGGGGGGAGGAGAACCCGGGGCAATTTGAGCACTACTTAAATGCAGGTAGTGAACATAAGAAGTATACAAATATCCTGACCTCTCACTATCCAGCTCTCATCTAAAGTTAAGGGGATTTTCATGAAAATTACACTTTGAAAACTGGGCTTTAAAACATAATCGTTTACAGTCTGAACCGCTATCCAAATCTCTACCTCCTTGCAGTCTTTAGCTATTATTCCAAACAATATGCAGCCTCTCCTTTCATTATCCCCTTGAATGTGATATTATTACTATTATTGTTAATTTGATTTGTTACCCACCTTTCACCCTAAGGTCCTAGGGCAGGTCACAACAGTTTAAAATATAACATTAGAAACTATTGGTGTTTTAGCCTGATCTGCCCCTTCTCCCTAGAGGCCTATTCCCAACTCACATCCTTGAGGGACAAATGAGCCACAGCTGCCTTAGTTAATCAGCAAGACCTCAGCAGTTTTACCCAAGGCACAAACACCTGATAAAAGAATATGTCAGCACAAGGGCTCTCCTGTAATGTTGAATAGTAGAGTTTCTTACAGCAGGAATAAGTTCATATACCTTACTGAAGGACTTCGAAAAATGACAGCTGGGGTTGCTGATTAAAGGCCCAAATCCATATTATAATATAGCCATGTGTAACAGTATCCAACCACTCCTTTAGATGATTTGCAGCTATTTAACTTCTTCCTGCCACTTTTACCCTAATTCTTCCTCCCTCCACTGGGAAACCAGTATCCAGACTGATGCTTACCTCATAAACATGTGCCTAGAGCCCCATAGAGGGAACAATTGTGGGTGAGGGTTCAGAGCAGAAGTCATAGGCAATAGTGTCTCCCCCACACACTTTCTCGTTGCAAATTTTTCCCTCACAAGTCTGCTCTGTTTGCAGTGAAGAAGCAGACACTGGGTAAATGCTACCGGAGGCTGTGTTGCAAAGTGTAGTTTTAACTCTAAGAGATCCCACCTCTTTGTTTGTTTAACAAAAGTTCCCTGATGAAGGCAAATCAGAGATGAAGCACATTTTAAAATATGCACAAGAAACCCAATGTCTTATAAGCATTAGGAAAGAAACTCTGCACAGAGGTTAATAAAGTTCACCATGTACACATTGTGATAATAGCATATTTCTAGTTTTTCCTCTCAACTATCAAGATGCAATTTTGTGTAATTTATTATTTGCCCATTATTATAGCCTCTACTTAAATCTCAGCTGTACAATTCTCAGACATTAATGTTGAAGATTATAACAGATACTGAAGAGGGGAGTGGTTTCAAAGTTTGGAAAACCATCACATTGTCAACTACCAAAAAAATTCTTCTAGAATTACAACACTGTAATGGGAAAAACCACAATGTGGAATTCTCCCTTCCCCCTGCACAACTTTTAAAGATACAGAAGACCTCTTAGTTGCCAGGCCCAGCCTCCAAGAGGTCTTCTGTAGCTTTAAAAGTTGTGGAGGGGGGAGGGAGAATTCCATCTTGTGGTTTTTCACATTACAGTTGTAAGAACACCTGCACTTGGCTGACTTTCTCTTCTCTTAAAGATACAGGTTCAGTCTCAGGCCCTGAACCTAGCAACCCTACTGTCATCCCATAACCACTTACCCATCACACACAAAGAGACTTACTTTTGAAGTAGACATGCATTCCATTACTCTGTAAGTTAACTATATAGTGAATTCTTAATGAGTGCCTGAACATCAGTTCCTGCACCGAAGGAGACATGCCTAAGCTTATTTGCAAACTTTTCATGTTCTGCATTTACCTTTTGGGGAAGGAATTCTTTAACATCCACCTGCACTTATAGTGTAGTAGTAGTATTTGCAGAAAGTAACTACAGAGATTATAAGGACTAGTAAAAAATAAGACAGAAGCAGGAAAAGTGTACTAAAGGGAAGGAGGAAACAGAAGCTCTTTAGCACCCAAGGGATTCCTATTGCCTGGTGTCCAGACAACTCATTCATCAGTCACAGATCTGACTTTACTTATTGGCTAATAACATTGACAGGCAGGAGCATTTCATCGCAATCATTTATACCTGCACATTTTTCTTCATAACAGGGCTGAAGACTTACTTTTTTTTAAAGGAAGCTCAGAGTCTGGTGCCTGTGCCCTACAACAAATCAGAAGCAAAGCCACCACGACACCCTTTGCACTGCTGCACTCCTGGAAAAATCAGCTACCACTACCCTTTGCTATATGTGTGCATTAAATGCTTATATGACTTGAGATTTTGCAAGCTTGCATCAGTCTTACCTAACATTGTCATGTCTCTGAATATAAATCTTATGGAAAATCCTTTCAGGTGGCTTCAAGAAATCTTCCTTCATTTCCATGGCAACATTCCTGGGCAAAAGACTCATCAGAAGTCGCTCCTAAAAACAAATACATAATTTTCAACACTGCTATTAAGTTGGAATAGTTCACCTGATGTAATTTGTACAAGGAATAACATTGACACATAAAATCAAGCAAGGAATCACAACTGGAAAAATTCCAGGCTTCTGAAATGTTGATAATGTCACCTACACATTTAATATTTCTCAAATCCATTCAAAGAATTGGTTTGTACTTAACACTCGGGATGGAAGGATCCGTCAGTTTCAGTCCTCAGTTTCTCATTTTCCCATTCTTAAATTCTGTTCCTCATGAAAATTCTTCAGCATTTGAGTACAAGGTTCGCCTAATAAACACATTTTTGTCTGCAGTTTTGACTAATGTACACATTTTTGCAAGCAATTTCTCTTAATATAATGCATTTTGTATGTTACTAATCATTTTATACACATTTTTTGTAATATATGCATTTTTGTAAACTTTGGTAGGTTGGAAAAATGCATTACAAATTTTCAGATAAGTGTGAATTTTGAAGGATGGCTGTGTTTTGGTTCTCAAATTGTTTCTCAAAGTTCAAATTTGATAAATTTGGCTTTACATGCAAACTGAATCAAACTTCTCACCCATCCCTACTTAACACTAAACCAAACCATAGCTGAGTGTGAACATGCTGGTTCCTGGAGAATAAATTGTAGCGTTGTGCTCCTGCCCTGGTCTTGCTGCTCATGGGGCAAACTGGGACTCATGGTTTGTTTCACTCCAGACAAACCACAAGCTGTAACCAAGTTTTGTTCTTTGTTCATAGTTCATGGTTTATCTGGAGGAGACAAAACTGCAAACCTGGGATCAGGCGACATGCTAAGCCAAACCATGGCTTAATCCCAGATAGCATGGCACCAGCAGAACTGAGGCGAGAAGCTCAGTAGCTACAATATCCTCTCCAAGAACCCATGCGTTAGGTTTGGTTTAGCATTACATTTGAACTGAGCCTCTAAAGTCTGGCCTGATGCTGCCTCCTAGGAAGCAAAGATTATCTCCTAGAAATGCAACATGTTATTCCCCCTTCCAATAGCTCCACATAATGTACTTCTCCTTGCATAGGTTTGTTTATACATATATATGTTACAATGGATTTATATAATTTGATATATGAGAATATCCTAAAAAAGAGGTGTTGCTTTTAGCAATCATAGTTTGGGGATTTTCACTGATGCATGTTACTGTAAGTGTCAGAAAATTAGTGAATTATTATTATTTATTATTTATTAAACTTTTATACCACCCGACTAGCAGAAGCTCTCTGGGCGGTGAACAACAAAAATACTAAGATACACAATATAATACAATAAATGTTGACATTCATGAGTTATTTGAAAGATTTGAAGAGACCCAGATGGAAATGTGATAAAATTATGACACTGGTGTTCTAGTCCAATGGTAGATTAGAAAGTGGCTAGGCTAAAGGCTGCCATATCATAGATAACTCCAAGTGAACAATTTGCTCCAACAAAAGTTTGGAGCAGGCTAAGGTCTTTCAAACCTCTGTTTCCAGGCTCCACACCCTTGTAATAGGGTTGCCAGGTTCAGGGCCTGAGACTGAACCTGTATCTTTAGGAGAAGAGAAAGTCAGCCAAGTGCAGGTGTTCTTGCAACAGTATAATGGGAAAAACCAAAAGGTGGCATTCTCCCTCCCCTCTGCACAACTTTTAAAGATACAGAAGACCTCTTGGAGGCTGGGCCTGGCAACCAAGAGGTCTTCTGTATCTTTAAAAGACTAGAGATGACTCATTAGAAAATCAGTCATCTCATTTAGACATCAGACTATGTCCAGGAGGGCGTAGAGTGCACAGTCAAGTTGACCCACAGGAGATTGGCACTGCTATTAACAGATGTCCTAATGGCGACCAAGGGCTATAAATACCTGCTGTTTCTTAACCATGTATTTAATGCACAGTAGAGGCCAAAGGATGCAGCACTATGTTCTGAACTCTGCATCGCTCCAACCCCAAGCAGCCCACTGGGTCTACAAATTGGAAGCTGCAAATGCTTCCAGGTCAGGGCTGAGTCTTTGGTTGGGCAACAGTCTAGTTTTGGCCTTGTCTACCTAGCTTATTACTACAGCTTCTGCCTCCCTGACTCTCAGTCATCCCTCTACTTTAGCATAGATAACTGGATAGGAATGAGGTGACTTTCGCTTGAACAGGCTCTTTCAGCACGATGCTTCAGTTATCAGATCTAGCACTCCCTGACAAAGGCAGGGTCTATCTTGGCTACTTATAGCATGGTACAGGCCATACAGTCTTACAGGAATGTGCCATCACTAATTACATGTAGGGGATTGCTTGTTTCAACATCAGAATCTACATGCACGTAGAAAGCTTATGGGTCAGGAAGCAGGCCTTCTAGCCTAGCTCTTTCCATAAATACCTCTTTCTATGTAAGCTTTATATTTAAACATCCCAGACTAGTTTGGTCTGCATTTTTCAACAGAACATTCACAAATACATTTTTTTTATCCTACGTGAGACTGAAGAACTAATACTCAAGAAGCTTACAAGATTATGATTGTGTTCACACACTGAAGTTTTGAACTTGGCATCTGTGAGTATGTAGCAACCCAATGGCCATATCCTATACGTACAATGTTCTGGAATTCATATACCATGACTTAAGCAATGAAGAATGAATTATCTACTTTTAAGGAACCCACATTTTAGTAACAAGTAAAAGTAACACAAAGTACTATCCATTCCAGGATATTTGCATTGTTCATAAAAACTATTTGGGCATACAAAGGCTAAATCCCTCTTTAATTGCACATTTCTATTTGGAGACCCTTCCTGGCAAATATGTCAATATCCCAGTGCTTCACAATTAAATATATTTACAGTTTCTTTCCTCCCTCACCCATTCTGTTAGTTTTGGCAGCTCTAATGTGGGATCAGATGTAGCTAGTTAGTAAATGCCATACATTGCTATCCACTGAAATGAATTCATTTTGGTAAAAGTCCCAGAAAAATCAAGAGTTCACTCTGTCCTTCCCACACCAAAATCATGTGCTCAAAATAAAAGCGATGAAACTTTATTTGTAAGTTAGCAGATATGACTTTTTTTGAATACTTTCTGGGTACTACAAACAATTGGGATGTATTACTTTTAACAAACACTGTTCTGAAGAACAACAGTTAACAATGCAAGGCGTGAAGAAAGCATAACAGAAGTTAAAATATGAATCTGGATGGCGTTCCCTGTATTTTTTGCTAGCCTTGCAAGGTCTAGGGATGCTTCCTTGAGTTTTCCAATACAAACTGCAGCTCCTGCACAAAAGTATATTGTAGCTTAGTTATCCATCAGTGTTTAAAAAATAATACCTAAATACCTTTCTGAAAAATATATATTCACATATTAATGCAGAAAAAGGATAGAACAGACAAACAGATGAACAAACACATTAAAAAAAGTCATGAACTGGAAACAGACTGATTTGCCTATCCCTAGCAAAATTGCATCTTGAAGCTACTACTGAAATGCTGAGAAGTTTCAGAAAAGTGGCCTGAGATGTGTTGGGCAGGGCTGGTGTTAACGCCTGGCATCTTAGGGCAGCTACCAGAACCCCAGTATTGCTCACCACTAGTACCTGCCCAAGGCCCTTTAGCAATGCTATGCCAGGAGCATTGTAAGTAATCAAATGGCATGCTGTTTATAGCTGCCTACCACATGTCACAGTAATGAAGCCCCACTTACCTGCGCAGCATGGATAAGCGGGGCATAGTTGCGAGGAGGGAGCTATGCTGCCGCAGCCATCTTCGTTAAGGGCAACGTCATGTATGGAATCTTATTGTATTGTATGTATTTGTATGTTATTTGTATGTTATTGTATGTATTTGTATTTTTGTTGTACACCGCCCAGAGAGCTATGCTAGTGGGGCGGTATAAAAATTTAACAAATAAATAAATAAATGTGTCGCAGCGTTATGTGTGCGTGACGTGCGGCAGGGAGGGGAGGGGCCATGGGCCTATTTAAGGCCAGGCCGCCCCTCCTACCTCCTCTTTCAATGAGCGACGAGAGGACGAGGGACATAGCAGAGAAAGCTGCAGGACAGTCGGCGTTGGTTGGGCCTATTAGGCCTAATTGGTTACCCCCAGAGGGGGTTTTGGGAGCCCCAACAGCTGTGGGTGGTAGCATTGCGGCGTGGCTGCGACTGGGGCAGGCCTCGTAAAGGGGCCTGACCAGTGGGCCTCGTAGTGGGGCCTAGCAGTGGCACATCCGATACCTCCCCCACCTAGCAGTTGTGGAGGGGTTGATTGAGGCATTTTATTGAGCAGCGCGACGTTAGTGCTGCTGCTGGTTAAAAGAAAGACACAGGAAGTTTAAAAATAAATGAGACTATACTGGATATACAAACAAAATTAAATACAGTCATGCTAATACACTGGTTAAAGACAGACTCATGCACATAAAGGGAAATTAAAAATAAATCAGAATAAAAGGGACGAACAAAAGAAATTGTATCTAATCCTTCTAGTTTAAGTTCCCTCTGAGCACTCCCCCCCAACAGGTTCAGCTTAGCCCCCCCTGATATACACAGGTTGGTTCTTTGTTATATTATTACAGGGTGGATGCATGATGTGATGGCAGAGCCCTTTCGTGAGGCTTATGACTTCTTGCTAGGCCCAGGCATAGGTACAACTTCTTGCTAGGCCCGGGCATGTATGAGGTTTGAAGTACTTAATTATATGATTATTATACTACATACTAGTATATTGGTGGGGCCTACTGAGCCTTTTTAGCCTTTGGGCCTTTCATCGTTATATGATAATAAGGGCGGAGATAACAGTTTGCTAGAAAATGTCTAAATCGCTGTATCTTGAGCGGTCCTTTTGCATTCCAAGTGTTAATTTCAGGCTATTTGTTCACTCTGAGACAGAAGAGGCATTTACCTGAATTTAGTTAGGAATGGAAAGTTTAGCAGATGGTAATCATATTGATTGGGGAATAGGAATAAAGAGAAAAGCCCGATTTGCCTAAAAGAGATCCCTCATATTACAGGATCTTAGACTCTTATTGACATGGGCTGCCTTTTAAGGTCCAGGCAGACTCTTCCCCCTTTACTGAGGATTGTGGCACCAACAACGAAACATCATTACCTGAAATTACATTTTAGTTAGGACTTCTGATATCATTACCTGGAATTACATACAGCGTGCAACGGTTGCATTGGCTCATCTATTTTGATATGTGTTGGAAAACCTGCTATAGTGCAGCCACATATTGGTGACAGCAACACATCCTCAGCATCTGCTGCTCTTGGATTTGTGATATCATTTACTAGAAAGGGATATAGGATGTTAATTTTGCATTTTGGACATCTATTATGATAGGTGTTTGGAAGCCTACAAGGGGGAGGCCGCTGCAGTGGGCCAAATATGGGTGGCAGCGCCATATCCCCAGTACCTGTGCTTTGGGGAACTGGGTTAGCTGCACTAAAATGGTGGCTGGGAAAGTGTGCTTACTCATAAATGATTTCCTTTCTTTATGTGAAACAGGGAAATATGAGGCCAGTGGCCCTCACAGCAGTGAGGAGAAGCACCCAGCAGTAGCTGCTCAAGGAAAGCGTTCCTCCCTGTTAAGCTCGAGGTACTGGGACCTTGCTTGCAGACTACCCAGTTCCTGGGGAGGTTTGTTTTGTTATGGGGTTTTATTTCAGTTTCTGGACCCCATATTGTAGTCTCAGGTCTTGCCTTAAGGGCCTGCACTCTTACATTTGTCTTGGGCATAGACGCAATGGCAATCAGTAATGGCTTCCTACCAGTTAGTTAATGCACTGCCTATGGGAAAGTATGACATCTAATCTGTTTTTTCATCTACTGTGGGGATACAAGGGGATTTATAGCTGCTGGGTTTTTGCCTCTTCAGTCAATTCTATGAGGTAGAGCATTACATATAGGCTGCTCTATTCTCACACGGAGCGCTTCAGCTCCTTCCTTGAAGGGGCTGTTGGGATGAGAGGGTTAAAAAAAAATTGGATGCATGTTAACACCTGATGTCACAGATTATGGAATGGCTATGTAACTGGTTCATCTTAATGGCTGTGTCAATGGACCATCCTGCCCGGTGTTAACCTTCCTGGGCATACCACCTAATTCACCACCAATCATACTCATGTGGTCAGTCAGTAAGGGTTTCATGACAGTTAGGCCAAGAAAGTGTTTCTTGTCTGCTCTCCAGGTATTAGAGGTCTTTTCCGGTGGTTTATGAGGTCGTAGCAGGGCTTCCACAGCCTTACTACAGGTTCAGGTTTGTGGCTGTATAATAATTTAATGCTTGTTGTGATCAAATATTGATCAAGAAATTAGAGCCAAACTGCAGGTTACATTTTATATTCTGGCCCAAATCATTTGGTCTAGTTTTCCCACACTCCTGGGGAAGAACTAACTAACTTGCTGTAGAATTACGTGACATAGCTTAGGGCTAGAGCCTCTGAACTGCAGGCTGAAGGTCCATAGCATCTCTAGGTAGGGCTGGGAGGTAGAACTGGAAGTCCGTGGATGCATCGGGGGTTTTGTGCTGGCTGCAGGCTTGGACTTATAGGCAGTGAGGCTTGGGAACTCTCCCGTCCATAGGATAACATGGTCATGGGACAGGTCTGTGACTTCCTTCTATTTCGGAATGGTAGGGTTATGGCCCTTGTCTGTTCCTTTGTTCTCTAGTGCCCAGATTTTAATGTTTTCTTTTGGGGCATGGTAAGGTAGATTCAGGTGGAGCGGTTCAGCTGTGCTGTGCAACCGCACATTGGGAGATTGGGGAGCAGAGTCAAATATGGCCATAAGCCGGTCTGTCGCCCCAGCATGCTCAACAACTATCAGAATGCAGGAGGGGTTTTTCCCAGGACTTCTGGGCCGGCAAGGGCTATGCACCAGAGTGGCCTATTCAGTGAGTCACCTGCTGGGATTGCCTAGTGAATGGCTGGAGACTGGGCCTCTCAGTCCAAGCACTTCGAGGTAAAGGCTGATGATTTTCCCACTTATTCCAGGGACTTTAGAGTCCGCTGTATGTTAGCTGGGTGGGCTAGAGAACACCCTGCCACCCTCGATCCCCGTTGCCCTTTCTCACGGGACATTTTATTGAATATGGTGGGCCAGTGAAAAACAGTATGCTCCTCAAGCTATGAAGCCAGACTATTCCAGGCGGCAGCCCTTATGCTGGTTTTTGGAGCTTTTAGGATAGGTGAGGTGGTGGCCAGATCCAAGGGAGATTTGTCTCGACGGGCCCTCCAGCAATCAGATGTCTCCATGGAAGGGAGTTGTACCTGTATAACATTGATGGACCGGCAATGTTGCTGGACAGGGATGGAGCAGCTGCGCACCCTATCCTGGGCTTACAGTTAGGCCTCAGTCAATGGGCTGCAGTGTGGTGGCTTGGCTGGCGAGGAATACTTTGGGACGGGCTCCTACCCACTTTGTTCCAGCTTGGTTCAGTGCGAACATCTCCGCATGTGGTGGTCATTCCCCGAGTTGGGAATGACCTCAGTATTTGAGGCAAGGCCCTCAGGTGGCTGGCATGTGCAGACATGCAGTTTGGGACGCAACGATGGCATCGGTTACCTAAGGGCAAGGTCCTCAGTTTGGCAGGCATGTGCGGACATGCAGTTCAGGAGGCAACGGAAGGGCATGGCCCTCAGTTTGGCAGGCATGTGCGGACATGCAGTTCAGGAGGCAACGGAAGGGCATGGGCCTCAGTTTGGCAGACATGTGCGGACATGCAGTTCAGGAGGCAACGGAAGGGCATGGGCCTCAGTTTGGCAGGCATGTGCGGACATGCAGTTCAGGAGGCAACGGAAGGGCATGGGCCTCAGTTTGGCAGGCATGTGCGGACATGCAGTTCAGGAGGCAACGATGGCCTCGGTTACTTAAGGGCATGGCCCTCAGTTTGGCAGGCATGTGCGGACATGCAGTTCAGGAGGCAACGATGGCCTCGGTTACTTAAGGGCATAGCCCTCAGTTTGGCAGGCATGTGCGGACATGCAGTTCAGGAGGCAATGGAAGGGCATGGCCCTCAGTTTGGCAGGCATGTATGGACATGCAGTTCAGGAGGCAATGATGGCCTCGGTAACTTAAGGGCATGGCCCTCAGTTGCAACGAAAGGGCATGGCCCTCAGTTTGGCAGGCATGCATGGCATGCAGTTAATAAGGCAATGTCGGCCTTGGGTACGTCTGCTTTGGTCAGACATACTCCCGCGAAGGGTTTGGCGTGGTGTCTGGAGCCCAATAGGGATGGACCAAGCGCGAAAGAAGGTCAACCGGTAAATTCGGTTGGCTATTCTGGGGCACGGGGGGTTGGCTATTTCACACTCTGCATTCAGCATTGGATGGGTGAACTGTACAGGGCCAATGGCGTTCACCTGTCTGACGCAGGTAATGTCATTTTGGCAGACCTGCAGCGGTGTCTGCGAGAGATGCTTCTCCCCTTTTTGTGGCGGGAAGGTGCAGAAAGGGAAATAGGTAAGGACAGCTCGGTGCCCCCCTTAGGCACCTTTGGAGGTGATTGGTGGTTCCAGAGGCCTGTCTGTCAGAGCTTTGCGGCTTGAGGGCAGGATATGGGCTGCTTTTGGGGCCAACTTAACTCATCCCCCGAGGGTTGTGCGGCCCCGGGGGGTGGTGACCTGAGAAGGCCCCCCTACTCACCTACTGGGTGTGGCTGGCGGAAGGGGTAAGCAGATGGGGCTTGCCCTTGTCCCAAGCAGGGGCTGGTCGCCCGTGAGCTGTATGGCAAGATGCTTGCTTATAGATAGTTCTGCACCTAGGTTTCCCTCAGTAGGTCACTTTAAAAGGTGTTTTTGTATAGTTTAATAAAGTGGCCCTTGTTCAACCCAAGCTGATGTGTCCTTGTCTTATTTCGCCCCTTCACTCGCAAGTACTGTTGCCCACTGACATCAGCAGATAAACTATCTGCAGATAAACAGCAGAAAAACTATGAACAAATAAACTATAAGAGGGGGCCCAACTAGAAGGCACTTTGCCATGACCCCTCAAACCTGGTGCTGGTGTGGTGTTTGGGGCTCCTATGCTAAAAATGAAGCAAAATACCACATAATCTTCTGCATGTGGATTTATAAATTGGGGCTAGGATGATTACTACAGATTACTTTGGGGACTCACCATAGAATGGAGAGAAGGTGTGGCACAGGGAGAGGAGGATTGCTGGTTCTTTGCCTGGGCTCCCCTTCCCAGTGCTCAGCACAATCTCTTGTACTCTTATTATTATTATTATTATTATTATTATTATCCCGCTCTTTTTCCAAGGACTGGAACTTAAGGTGGCTTCCAAATATAAAAATACATATAATTACAAGCAAACAAAAAATCTACATTAAAATACAATTAAACTATGTGCAATAATAAAACCATTTAAATATACAATTGGAGTAATTCAAAACTCACTTTAAGTTAGTATAGATAAAACAGTAAAACAATACAACAACCTCTTTAACCCCATCCTTAGGAACCAACGGTTCCAAAAGCCTTTCGGAATAAAAAAAGTTTTCACCTGCTGACAGAAGGACTGCAGGGAGGGAGCCATTCTTGCCTCCCTAGGGATGGAATTCCAAAGCCTAGGGGCAGCCACCAAAAATGCCCTATCTCGCATCCCCACCAATTGTGCTTGTGAAGGTGTTGGGATTGAGAGAAGGGCCTCTCCTGCAGATCTCAAAGCCCGGGCAGGTTCATATAGGGAGATACGGTCTAACAGATAGCCTGGACCCAAGCCATATAGGGCTTTATAGGTCATAACCAGCACTTTGAATTGTGACCGGAAACAAACTGGCAGCCAGTGGAGCTGTTGTTGCAGGGGAGTTGTATGATCCCTGTAACCAGCCCCAGTTAGCATTCTGGCTGCAGCTCACTGCACCAGCTGAAGTTTCCAAACAGTCTTCAAGGGCAGCCCCACATAGAGTGTGTTACAGTAAACTAAATGGGATGTAACTAAGGCATGTGTCACCATGGCAAGATCAGGCAACTCCAGGAACGGGCGCAGTTGGCGCTCTAGTCTTAATTGTGCAAAGGCACTCCTGGCCACCACAGAAATCTGAGCCTCCAAGTTTAAAGCTGAGTCCAGGAGCACACCCAAACTGCAAACCTGTGTCTTCAGGGGGAGTGTAACCCCATTCAGCACTGGCTGAATCCCTATTCCCTGATCTGCCTTTCAACTAACCAGGAGCACCTCTGTCTTGTCTGGATTAAGCCTCAATTTTTTCACCCCCATCCAATCCAACACTGATGTCAGACACTGGTTTAGAAACAAGACAGCTTCCTTGGAATTAGGAGGAAAGGGGAAATAGAGTTGAGTGTCATCAGCATACTGATGGCATCTAACCCCAAACCTGCAGACAACCTCTCCCAGCAGTTTCATGTAGATATTAAATAGCACGGGGGACAGAACTGAGCCCTGAGGGACCCCACAGGCCAACGGCCAAGGAGTCGAACAGGAATCCCCCAGGACCACCTTCTGGGACTGCCCCTCCAGGAAGGAATGGAGCCACTGTAAAACAGTGCCCCCAAGTCCCATCCCAGCCAGGCAGCCCAGGAGGATACCATGGTCAATGGTATCGAAAGCCGCTGACAGGTCCAGAAGAACCAACAGGGACACACTTCCCCTGTCCAGTTCTCTGTGTAGGTCATCCACCAAGGCGACCAAAGCCGTCTCTGTCCCATAACCAGGCCTGAAACCAGACTGAAATGGATCCAGACTGAAATGGACCTACCATTGTAAGAGATGCTTTATTGCCCTTATTGACCTCAGTCTCTACAGGTAGACAGGCCAAGTTCAAAAGAACAAGATAAAAACCTTTTCGTAGTTATTTAAAATACACACACTCACATGCAAAAGTCCCTTTCCTTTATCATCCTTTAGCTTGATAAAATCATCCTTAAACCTTTCAGTGTAAATGATAATTTGAAGACATTGAATGAAAATAACGTGTAAAAACAAATAGGTTTTTATGATCTCAGACAGTATCCATTGCATAGAAGTAACAAACCAATTGTACATAGATGCCACAGTTTACTTCAATGTCCAAAAGATGGTAGCATTTCAGGACATTACTGTTTGCTATAAAAGGACTAATAGGACAGAATTGAAAATGCAGCTTTTTTCTGCAGCTTTCTCAAGCTGCAATTTCCATATTTTATCTTCAGGGGGCTCAAAGTGGGCAGCAGTTTTTACAGCACGGAGAACCCTGAATGTATTTGTGAGGAAGCCTGACAGTGCTTTAAAACTTTCATTCCTCTGAGTTTCCTGAAGACAAAACAGGTCCCTTTTCCTGCCAAAAATATAGAATCATGGAAGGGGCTTATAAGGCCATCGAGTCCAATCCCCTGTTCAATACAGGAATCGAACTTAAAGCATACCTGACAGATGGCTGTCCAGCTGCCTCTTGAATGTCTCCAGTGATGGAGAGCCCACCACCTCCCTACATAATTGGTTCCATTGTTGTACCACTATAACAAGAAGCCTGCCAAGAAAAATCCAGATGCAAGTGCTGGAGAGAGAAAGCAAGCCAACGAGCTGCTGTGATTGAAAGCCTGCCCTTCTTTAGGGTGAATATTTCAGATTTGAATGGTTTTTGTTCCTCAGTTGAGAGATGAGGAAGTGTCATTATCTACTATGTTGGAAGAAGTGGTTTCTATACCCCCAGGGTGAGAGCCTGGTGGGCATAGTTTCTGCCCCCTTGAGTGAGAGACAACGGGGAATGTTTGGTATGAGGTTTTGGTATGAATGTTGTACTTAGAATATGTGAGTGCATTATTTGGCTGTATGTAGATTTGAGTGGTTGTCTTGGGTGTACGTGTGAGTATGCTGTATTCAGGGTGTGTGGTTGAATTACGTGAGTGCTTCTGGAGTGTAATTTGAGGAAAGTGTGAGTGTGTTGGTTTAAAATGTTGATATGTTTAAATATGAATGTGCTGATTTTGTAAGGGTGTGTTTGAGTAAATTAAATGTTTTTCTTCTTCTTTTCCCAACGATAGTAAGACAAAATTCTGATATAATGGGAGCCGGCTATTTTGTTTTGCTTTTTATTATACTGTGATTAAGAAATCTGATTTGTTTAATTTATTATGTTTTAAAATAAGCTTGTTTTAACGTTTGTTTTTCCTTGAAACATAGGGAATATTCTGTTTAGTCTATTATGTATATTATAATTTTTCTTGTATTTCTTGTACTTAGTTTTATATGCAATGTTTATATTATGTTGATACTAAAGAGAATATTTTGTTCAGTTAACTGTATTTTATTGTTTTTTGTGGTTGTTGTTTTAAGATATTTGGATTTATTGTACACCGCTTAGAGATTTATTTATATATAAGCGGTATATAAATGACCTAAATAAATAAATAAATAAATAATAACAGTCAGGTTTTTTCCTGATGTTCACTTGAAATCTGGCTTCCTACAATTTGAGCCCATTATTCCATGTCCTGCACTCTGGGACAATCAAGATGAGATCCTGGCCCTCCTCTGTGTGGCAACCTTTCAAGTACTTGAAGAGTGCTATCATCTCTCCCCTCAGAATCCTCTTCTTAAGGCTACATATGCCCACTTCTTTCAGTCTCTCCTGATAGGGCTTTGTTTCCAGTCTCATAATCATCCTTGCTGCCCTCCTCTGAACCTGTTCCAATTTCTCTGCATCCGTCTTAAAGTGTGGTGTTCAGAACTGGATGCAGTATTCAAGATGAGGCCTAACCAGTGCTGAATAGAGAGAAACCAGTACTTTGTAAGTTTTGGAAACATTTGGCTCCAAACATTCTGAGCAGGCTTAATTAGGAGACTAATTGTTACTGGCTTTGTTATTTTAATCACAATTATTAAGCATCCCTGGGGGATGGAGATGATAGCTTAAATACCGATCCAAAGACAGCGGGTTGTAAACGCAAGGATTTGAAGGGTACAGGAGACACTGGGAGAGAGAAAGGGATGCACGGCAAAGCTCACGGTATATTAACGGAGGAATCCAATCAGGACAAAAGAGACTTCTGGTGTCTATACACCAACGCGCGGAGCTTGGGAAACAAGCAAGGGGAGCTTGAAGTCTTAGTGCATCAAGGCAAATATGACTTCATAGGGATAACAGAGACTTGGTGGGATGACTCCCATGATTGGGATATAGCCATTCAAGGATATAAACTCTACAGAAAGAATAGAAGCAACAGAAAAGGAGGGGGAGTAGCGTTATACGTCAACAGAAATGAAATCTAACAGGTATAAAATTGGTTGCAAAAACTGCAGATACTATTTTAGGCTGCATTAACAGTATAGTTTCCAAATCACATGATGTACTAGTTCTCCTCAACTGGGCACTGGTTAAGCCTCATCTTGAGTACTGTGTCCAGTTATGGCCACCGCAGTTTAAGAAGGATGCAGACAAACTGGAACAGGTTCAGAGTAGGGCAACAAGGATGATCAGGGGACTGGAAACAAAGCTCTGGGCATGTTTAGCCTTGAAAAGAGATGACTGAGGGGAGATATGATAGCTCTCTTCATGTACTTGAAAGGTTGTCACACATAGTAACTAAAATGCCTCCTGCCCAGTTTTAATATTGTTGCTGCAGATGTGTTGTTTTTATATTGTATTACTGTATTTTATCAATTGTATTTTAACAATTTTGTAAGTCGCCTAGAGTGGCCATTGGCCAGACAGGCGACGAAGAAATTAAATTTATTATTATTATTATTATTATTATTATTATTATTATTATTATTATTATTATTATTATTATTATTATTATTATTATTATTATTATAGGAGGGCCAGGATCTCCTGTTGATCATCCCAGTATTCAGGATGCAGAAAAATAGGCTCAAGTTACAGAAAGCCAGATTTCATCATCATCATCATCAAGTTTATTGTAGGGCCATAGGCCAACACAAGATACAATACCAAACATTTAAAATATATTAGCAATTAGAATATATAATGAAAGAGAGAGAGCAACTGATAAAGGAGGGATATAGTTCTCAATGGTTTGCCTATTTACAATTGTTAGAAAGATATAAAATGGATAAGAAAATGTATGGGTTTGAAATAAGTAAATCTGATTTTGAAATAGGTTTGTGTACAAATGATGAAAGTATAATTGCGAAAATGTATAAACTCTTGCTGAAAATGGATATGGAAGAAGAACAAGTAAAAGAGTGTATGGTAAAGTGGGCAAAAATTTTTGGTTATAACATACAAATGGATCAATGGGAAAATATGTGGAAAAAAGGCTTGAGATTTACATTATGCTATAATCTTAAAGAAAATTTCTATAAAATGATGTACCGTTGGTACATGACTCCAGAAAAGTTGTCAAAAATGTATAGTAACGTTTCTAATGTTTGTTGGAAATGTAAACAACAAGAAGGATCATTTTATCATATGTGGTGGTTGTGTAAACAGGCAAAATTATTTTGGGCACAGATAGGTAGGATGATGCAAAAAATCCTAAAGATAAATATTCAGTCAAAGCCAGAATTTTTTTATTGGGTTTTATGGATAAACAAATAGAAAAGAAATATGGAAGAATAATATTATATATCATTACGGCAGCAAGATTATTATATGCACAAAAGTGGAAAATGGAATCAACACCAACAACAGAAGAATGGCTATTGAAATTAATGGACTTAGTAGAGATGGATAAATTGACATGTTTACTTAGAGAAAAATCGACAGATACATTTTTTAAGGAATGGAAGCCTCTCTTAGACTTTTTGTTGAAAGATAAAAATGAAATTATGATAATGGGATTTGACAATTAATTAAGATAGACTATGGAGAAAAGTGATCTTGTATGTATTTAGGGACAGGTTTGATATATATTATATACTTATAGCTGATCTGTGACAAATCGGAAGTCAAGTTTTTTATTTTCATTTCCATTGTGTTATGTTTTTTTATTTTGTTTTGTTTGTTTTATGAAAATTTGAATAAAATTATATAAAAAAATAAAATATATTAGCAATTAAAAACAGTATTAAAAGTATATAAATATATAATCATATAGACTTTAAAATATAACATTAAATTGTGTCAAATCTAGTGAGCTCTCACATGGTAACAATCCAATAAGAATTAAATATAGGCAGCTATCTTGTTTGTAATTCTAAAACAAATTTGGCTCTTAATTTTTGAACAGCTAGTGCAAAAAGAGATACGTTATGAGTAATCTCTGGATTTAAATCAGAGAGTAAAAGGAGTATTTTGTCTACCTCCGTACTCGTCCCGCCGATATCTAACCACTTCCATAGCAATTTTGCTCTAGGAATCTGATATATTGGGCAATTTAAAATTATATGTGGGAGGTCCTCTGCCCCTTTAAAGCTGCAAATACATTTTCTTTGATCCTTAGGAATGTTTAATATTCTTCCCTCCCTTTCTGAACTGGGGAGAGTAAAAAAACGGATTGCAGTAAATGCATGCCTAAGGGGTACAGGAAGTGTCTGAATAAGGTAAGAGGAGTATGTATGGTCTTGCTTAAATCACCAGTACCAGGGGGCAGTTCGGCAATTGAGAAGAGACAAATGATCTAAATATTCGGAGTGTTGAAACATCTTTGCTCTAAGGCTTTTCTGTGAATCTATTGAATTAAATTCATGTATCGTTATGTGGTATCTGTGTAATATGGCTTCAATTTTAACTCCCCAAATGATTTGTGAATATGGGTGATTTAGGCATAAATTTAATAATTCCCTACCTTTCTGTAACATAGCAGATCTTATAAATTTTAGCAGCGTTAAATGTATATGGGCACCTAGTGATGGTAAACCTGTCTCCGCGCGGAGCATTGACGCAGGTGTTCCTTGGGGCTGCGACAAGAGGCGCCTCAAGAAATTAGTTTGAATTGTCTCAAGGGCCAGAACTACTTTATCATCCCATCCCCATATCGGTGCACGGTACAGGATCTGGGAAACTACTTTGGCCTCAAAGATTTTAAGAGCCGGAAGAATTAAATATCCACCACTAGAGCGCAAAAATTTTAAAATTGCACCCACAGTTCTTGTTGCTAATTGCTTAGTCGATAGCCAGTGAGGTTTCCAGCAGAGGGTGTCCGAAAAAATCACCCCCAAATATTTAAAAGTATGGCACTGCTCTAGTTGGTGATTTCCCATCGACCATCTATGGCTCACAGGTCTTTTCCCGAAGACTAGAACTTTTGTCTTCTGATAGTTTATGTTAAGCCTCTCATGTTTACATAGAGCATGTAGTCTTCTCATCTGTTTTCTCAGACCAATAGGTATTAAAGAGAGGAGAACCATATCGTCTGCATAAAATAATGCAGAGATCTTCCTGTGGCCGATGGAGGGAGGAAAATATTGGGGATCCGATAAGTCAGCAATTATGTTAGTTAAAAAAAGATTAAACAATAAGGGGGCGAGAGGGCACCCCTGCTTGACGCCCCTTTCAACCACAATTGGGGGTGTCAAATTCCCCTGTCGATTTACTCTCACTTGAGCTACAGTATCTGTATATAGGGCTTTGATTAAATACAAAAGTCGGCAGTCTATTTTCATGTTGTATAATTTTGACCACAGCCTGTGCCTATCCACAGAATCAAAAGCTGCGGCTAGATCTACAAATGCCGCATAGAGATGTCTGGTGGGGCCTGTTATGGTCTGGTTTGCCAGAAAGTTCAAAGTTTGGCAGTGATCGATTGGGGAAGACCCACTCCTAAACCCAATCTGTTCTGGGGGTATTAGATGATTTAGGTCGGCCCACTGCTCTAGCTTTTGCAGGAGATATTTGCTATACAATTTGGTTACCACATTCAATAGACTGATAGGGCGATAGTTGGAAGGATCCGCCGGGTCATTTTTTTTATATATTGGGACTATAACACTCCGTCTCCAACCCTCCAGAATTATTCCAAACTCATTAATTCTGGTAAACGTTGCAGCTAAAATAGGGGCCCACCATTCAGGAAAATGTTTAAACATTTCCGGAGGCAGAAAATCATTGCCTGGAGATTTCCCATTTTTTAGCAAATTTATTAAGGTTGAGATTTCTTCGATGGTTACAGGGGGCCACTGAGGTAAAGACGAGATTGTTAAATCCGGAGATGTAGTTTGAGGGGGTGAGAGAGAAGAGTATAGTCTCTCAACGTGACTATACCAGTCAGTAGATGTAATATGCTGTATTATATTGTGGCTAGATGTTCCCATTCCTAAATTAACTAGCTGCCAAAAAATACGCTCTTGTTTTGCCAAGACCGCTTCGGCTAATCTCTGCTATCGATGGGTAGTGAAATCTATTTTTTTTTGTCTCAGCAAATTTTTGTACATAGCCTTAGTAGTTTTGAAAAGATTTACATAGGCTTGGTCACTTGGGTTTTTATGTACTAGCTGTAGGTGTTGTTTAAGTTTTCTTTTAACCATCCTACATTCCTGATCGTACCATGTTATGCGTGAATATGGTCTCTTTGTTACTGGCGATTTCCGAGTCAGGAAGGGTTTTAGCAAAGAAAGAATGTCCTGAAATGCCAGTATTGGATCAAGTGATCCATCTAATATTCCCTGGTGTATCAACTGAAATGGATTTTGGCTGAACATCAGGAACAACTTCTGATCTTTTAGAGCAGTAACAATGGAACCAATTACCAGGTTGGGGGAGGGGGGCAGCCTCTCCAGCACTAAAGACATTGAAGAGGCAGATGGACAGCCATCTGTCAGAGAACGCTTTTGCTTGGATTCTTGAGGGTGGGGTTGGACTCAATGGCTTTATATAGATCCCTTCTAACTCTACTATGTTTCTGTTTGCTTAGTGCCAAAGGACAACAACCTTGGTACCAGGTAGGCCTCTCTAGGAAGGGAATCCACAAATGGGGCATTCCTAGTGCCCCCTCTCTGATCACCACCCACCTTCCCTCAGATGGTGGGGGCATCAGGAGGAGAGCCTCCAAAGATTCCTCAGTGCTCATGGAAGTGATGGGGCAATGAGGGAATACAAATAGAGAGGGACAAAAATAAAGACATGTATTTTGCTGGCTAAAGCCAATCAAGAGACTGACCAATTTTTGAGTAAGAAGGTGGCCTCAAATCCCCTTAAAAAGGTTGTTTTGAGGCTGCTGTTAAGGATTTTTTCCCCAAACACTTTTTATGCTTGGAACTGTAGGGCTGTGTCTAATGTAGCATATTTGCGCAAGGTAATAGAGAAGCTGGCAGCCATTCAATTACAAGTGGATGAAACAGATTATTTGGACATTTCTGTCTGACTACAGGCCTTAGTTACACTGGTGAACAACTTTTGCCAGAAGACAGGTACCGGAGGATGACTTGCTGGATTTCTCAGTGGTCTTCAATAACATCAAGTATGATTATCTGCAGTGCCTGGCAGGAAACACAGCAAGAGGGATCACATTGCAGAGGTTCTGTTTCATAGAATCATAAAGTCAGAACGTATTTTGGAAGTCCTTCAGTCTACTTCTTCACACAGTGCAGCGTCTACAATGCAGGGTACAGCTAGAGCATCCTTGACAGATGGCTACTCAGCCTCTGCTTAAATACCTCAAAGGAGAGTTCACCATTCCACAAGGCAGTCTGTTCCACTGTCAAACAGCTCTAGCCATTGGGTTTCTCCTAATGTTTACTTAAAATCTGCTTTCCAGAAGTCTCCAGCCATTAGTTCTAGTATTTCCATCTTCTGTATGTCAACTCTTCAGATACGATAAATATATCCAGCTTTTTCAATCATTCCTCATTAGGACTTGTGTAATATGTATATGTCTAAACCCTCATATGTATCCACCCCACATAAGAATCTTAACACATTCTTAAAAGAGGAACAGAACCTTTTACATGGCGTTAAAATATGTGTTTGAAATCTCTGCCTATCCTAACCCAATGAAAGACATGCACTAACATTTAAACAAAAGAATGGTTTATTTCAAGTAAACAAAGCATATATATAGTACAGTGCATCCAATACGCACACAGGATCAAAATCACTTGATAATACTTAAGTAATCCTGAAAAAAACCACCTGTATATTAGCATGACCATTGAAGAGTTAAATATTAGAACTCTATTATTGTGAACTAGAGTTAGACTCCACCCCTGGGTTTTTGTTTGCTCTGCTTTTCAGTTTCAGTGTTCTCTACCCAGTCAACAATAAAGCAGCATGTGTTTGTTTGTTTGTTTTGCTTGCAGTAAGAAGTAACAGTTAGTTCATTCTGCAGTAATTATGAGCAGAGCAGAATTGGGTGCTTACTGCTAAAGGGCGAAATGAAGAGGTAACATACAGTGATTTGAACAAATGGCTATCCTAGGTTACCCTTTACACTTTTAAAGCAGTCAGTAGACTCACAATCACAGTCTTCTTTTTCTTGAGTACTTGATGACAAAGGATGAAAACATCCCTATAAAAATAGAAATATTGCTGTATACACTACAGTTAGCTTGCTGACTGGCTGGCTAGCCACCTAGGCTGTAACTGAGGCCTAATACTCCCCCCCCAATATATGCAACTCATCACAAGGCCTTTTCAGGGTTTCTGGACAGAAAAATTAATCCAGCAACTGGTTAAAAACAAAATTCAATTGCTTTCCACAATTAATTTCCAATCATTTAGTTAATCTATTATATAGCAACCAGTTAAAAAGTTTCCTTTGACTGTCCAATAGGAACAAAACTCTAAAGGTCAGGACAAGAGTAGAAGCAGGGACCCTCAAGGAGAAAATACCTTTTGGTATCCCATTGTTTCCTGTAACCTTAACATCCTTTTTTACTTATTGTTGTGCCCCAGACTGAGAGTGAGCTAGATCGGGGAGTGGAGTCAGATGAGGACGAGGTTCCTTGGGAAGCTGGAGGGAGATTAGCGGGGAGGGTTCTGGCAGACTCCAAACTCCCATGCCCAGCACCTCCACAGATGCAGTTCCTGCCCCTCCTGCAAGTCCAATGCCAGAGGAGTAAGGAAGCGACTCCCTGTAGTGCCATCCATGGCCACGCAAGAATCCCTGCCAGACACTTCAAACGCTTCCCAGCCAATCAGCGTTCCGCTTCCAGAGCCCACGCTGTCACCTAGCAAAGCCCCCATGTCTGATGTGCCACCTGAGACTCTCCCCGTGTGAGGAGGCGTGAGAAGAGAGACTTTCAAAAGGTGGAACTCAGACGGAGCCCCCGCTTGTATGCAAAAACCTTCCCTACTTGTCGGTGCCTTCCAAGGCACAAGCGCTGAGTCAACTTTCCCCAAACCCTGCAGAGACTGCTTAGTTAGGACAGTTAGGAAAAGTAGTGAGTCAGAGTAGACAGGTGAATGAAGCGCGCTGCTTTGGATGTAACCATAACTTTAAGAAAAAGAGAAAGACATCACCTCGCCTCAGTCTGAATCCTTTGGCTCTGGGCAGGACAGCTTGACTCAGCCACCACCTCTCTTCACCGGCGTGCCCATGACAGATGCCATGGAGGCCAGTGGCAGTAGAGAAGGGGGTCTCCAGAGAACAGTCGAAGCCTTGTATGCAGAAGTCCAGAACCTTCATGCAGGAACACAGAATCTCCAATTTGAGAACCAGAACCTCTGAGCCCTGATTAATCAAGCTACTAAAGGGGGTGTGGCATAATCGGCTGCACCAGCAGCCCATGTCAAAGCACCAATGGGATTGCCTCCATGCTATGGTGGTCAGAGTGACCAGTTTGCCACATTCCTTGCCCAGTGTGAACAGTACATGTGAGTGTATTAAGCTGAGCTCCTGAATGATATGAAGGTGGCTTTTTTTATCAGTCTCTTGGAAGGGGAAGCTGCCAAATAGGCTACTCCGTTTTTGGTGCAGAACAATGCTGTTTTGACCCAGTATACAGTGTTTGTCAACTCTATGACTAAGATGTTTTGTAATCCTCAATGGAAAGAGACTGTGTCCTGTCAGCTGGGAACCCTGAAGCAGGAGAAAAGCTCTGTGGGGGTGTACATCAACACTTTTCATGTCCTAGATGAAGAGGTAGATTACAATGACTCAGCCTTGATGTATTTCTACTGGAATGGTCTTAGCACAGAAGTCCTGGACAAACTGGCATGTGCCTCCTCGCATGGCAGCCTCACAGAATTATTCCAGTTATATCTGCAGACAGACGGCTTGAAGGTCATCGGTTGGAGTGCAAGGCAGAAGCCCCACATTCTCAGGCTCCCATGCCACTCCCCTGTGCCTGTTCACGCCTAGTGTGGGGACTTCAATTCCATGTGGAGTGGAGCCCATGCAAATTGGAGGGGTGAGGCCACACCTGTCAGAGAAGAAGTGCAGGAGGGAAGGGCTGTGTTTGTACTGTGGGAAGGAGGGGTATCTAGCTCAGGGGTGCCCCTCCAAAGGAGAAAGGGCTCCAGTGCAGGAAAACGCCAAATCCCAGCTCTCATAAAGGCCAAAGAGTTGGGAACAGAGCAAGAATAGTAGCTCATTACCAGCCCCTTTCGTCAAAGTCAGCCCTTCACCTGCCAGGCTGGTTGGTTCTGCCTTTGGAACAAGCCCTCCAGGTCCATGCCATGATCGATCCTGGGGCTTCCTCCAGTTTTATGGACTGGGGTTTTGCTAAGGAGCATGGAGTGCCAACCCAGACACTAGAGAAGCCTTTGTCTCGCTAGACCATTGATGGGTGGTCCTTACAGTCAGGACTGTTACTAAGGCTATGGAGATGCTAAGAATGGAAATTTCAGGACACATTGAATGCCTGTCATTCTATGTGCCCCCCGCCTCGCTTTCCAGTGGTGTTGGGAATGCCCTGGCTGATTCAACACAACCCCACTATTTTCTGGGATGAAACGGTGATGGTGTTTACTTCAGACTATTGCCATAAGCATGGCCAGCCGTGGAAGGAGACTCCACCCGCCGTCTTGGCAGGAACCGCACTGCAGGAGCGGGTCATTTTGCCCCAAATAATGAAGCGTACCAGGACATCTTTGACAAGAAGGAAGCTGACCAGTTACCCCACCACCACCACTATGACTGTGCCATCAATCTACTGCCAGGGTTGCGCATTCCTTTGGGACAAATCTATTCCTTGTCTAAACTGGAGTTGGAAGCACTAAGGGAGTTTCTGGAGACAAATCTAAAAAGGGGTTTCATTCAACCATCTCAGTCACCTGCCGGGGCACCTTTACTGTTTGTTAAGAAGAGCGGGGAGTTATGTCTGTGTAATGATTACCAAGAGTTGAACAAGATCACTGTCAAACGTGAGGGTTCACAGAGGCATGGAGCTAATGAACAGATAAGGTCAGACCATAAATCTGTCAGGCAGGAGGAACCAGGGGGTCAGCCAGTGTGTTTTACCATTTGGGAAGCGCCGAAGGAGGAGGCAGAGAAGTCCTTAAGGGAGACCAAATGTCCAGAAACCAAAAGATCTGATCAGGCAGGGCAGGGTTCAAGGCACAGGTTTAACAGGAGAGTTGGAGTAATGTCTGCACCAAGGCTTGATGTTGACTCTAGCAACCCTCCGGCCCTAATTTGGCCAGGTAATGAAGGTGGAACCGGTGGACCAGATGGGGGGCATGCACCTGAGATGTATCTTCCCAGGATCTTTCATCTGGGCCATACCCCTTCCAGTCTATCAGATACTGGAGCCAGTCACGATGTCTGCAGGAGTCCAGTATCCGGGACACTTCAAACTCCTCCCCATCGACATTGATGGGGGGTGGAGGCCATGGCTGAGCACTCAAGGGGTGAGGTGGGCAAGCCGGACTGAGCAACAACTGGTGGAACACCGGATGGATAAGCAGGGATGCTGGGAGCTTCAACTTGAACATCTAGCTTCTGGGTTGGCCCTTGGGGCCACAAGTACCTGGTGGAGAGCCACACCCGGTTCCCTACTTTTGATGGAGGGCCAGACTGGTGATGACAGTCCGGAAAGTGTTTGTAAGCTTCATTTGCCTCGTCTAATTGGTTTTTCAGGACTGCCTGGATGGCCCGTAATTCTTGCAGCATGAAATCTGTGGCAGGGACTGGCGAGGCAGGCAAGACTGATGGGAAAAACCGGGGGTGATAGCCATAAGTCGCAAAGAAGGGGGTTTGTTGTGTGGATGCATGCAGAGAGTTATATGCATATTCTGCGAGAGGCAGCAGATCCACCCAATTGTCCTGCTGGAAGCTGGTACAGCATCACAAGTATTGCTCCACCGTGGCATTTGTGCATTCTGTCTGACCATCTGTTTGGGAATGATGGGCCAAGGACAAATGGAGCTGGACATCTAGGGTTCGAAACAGGGCTTGCCAAAATAGGGAGGTGAACTGGATTACTTTGACCGATATCAGATGATCCTGAATGCTATGCAGACCTGGGCAAGAAACATCCGGGCAGTCTTGGGAACTGAGGGAAGTCTGGTACATAGGAGGAACTGGGCCATCTTAGTAAACAGCTCTACCACTGCCATTCCCCTGGTAGTCATTCCCCTGGAGGCAGGCAAATCCAGGGCTGTGGAGTCGGTATGCCAGACCTTTGACTCCGACTCTATTTTTCTACTGTCCGACTCCGACTCCTTCATAAATGGCAAATGTATATCAGCCCCAGGGATTGGGCTCGTGGGAGTTGTAGTTTAAAAAAGTAACTTTTCCAAGCTCTGGATTCATGTGGTGGTGGTGATGAAATGCCTTGTGCTACCATTTTACTACAGTAAATTTGTTATTACTAGTTAATATACATTTGCCATTTATGAAGGAGTCAGAGTCGGAGTCGGTACATTTCTACCAACTCCACCCAAAATTGCTCCCAACTCCGACTCCAACTCCATGACTCCGACTCCACAGCCCTGGGCAAATCTGTGATGAAATCCAAGGAGATCGACCACCAGGGTCCTGGGGGAGTTGGGAGTGGAAGCAGGGGCCCTGGTGGCTTCCTGAGGTGCCCCTTTGCCCACTGGCAGGTATCGCAGGTTGCTATGTAGTCCTTGACATCCGCATGGACTCGGGTCCACCAGAACTCCTGCAACACTAGGCGGAGGGTCTTGTAGGTCCCAAAGTGCCCAGCTGGCCAGCTGTCATGAAACAGGCGAAGCACTTCTCCTCTTAGGACCCCCGTGGGCATGTATAACTGGCTCTGGTGGTACAAGGCACCATGGTGTAGTGAGAGTGGACTATCAGTGGCTGAGGCTCCTGATGCAAGGTCTTGCAGGTGTTTTCTCACATATGGGTCCTTCTGCTAGTGTTCTCTCATCCGGTCCAGTAGAGACTGGGGTTGCTGGGTGGCTGCAAAATCTTCTGGACATAGGATGGGGTGCAGGGGAACTTGGCTTGACTCAGTTTGGTACTCTGGTTTGTGGGAGAGCGCATCCGCTTGTTTGTTCTGACGGCCAGGAAAGTAGGAGATGTTGAAATTGAACTGGGAAAAGAAAAGGAACCACTGGATCTAGTGCTGATTCAACTGTTGGACCATCTGCAAGTACTCTAGGTTCTGATGATCAGTCTGTACTTGCACCGGATGACGTGCCCCTTCTAGACGGTGGTGCCACGTCTCGAAAGCCACTTTGATTGCTAGCAGCTTTTCCCCAAATATTATAGTTTTTCTCTGAGGAGTTGAGTTTCCAGGAATGAAACCCACATGGGAGCAGAATGTGTCCCTAGTCTACTGGCTGCAGCAGTACCACTGCTACGGCTTTCTCTGATGCATCAGCTTCCACGATGAAGGTCCTAGCAGGGTCGGGCTGCTGGAGGATGGGTTCTGAGGTAAAGGCTTCCTTGAGGTGGTGAAATGCCTACTGAGCCGCATCAGTCCAGTGGAACTTATCTTTAGACCAGAGCAGATCTGAAATGGGTGCAGTTAGCTCGGAGAAGTGAGAGATGAACCGGAGGTAGTAATTAGCAAAGCCCAATAAGTGTTGCACGTCCTTGATGCAGTGTGGGGGCTGCCATTGTAGTATGGTCTCTACCTTAGCCGGGTCCATCTGAATATTGGAGGGGAGATCCAGTGGTCTAGGAAGTCGACGGTGGTCTGATCAAATTCATATTTTTCTAACTTGATAAACAGGTGGTGTTCCCTCAGACGCTGCAACAAAGCTAGAATGTGTTGCTCGTGTTCTTGGGGGTTTCTGGGAGTAGATGAGGATCTAATCCAGGTAAATCACCAGGAAGCGATCAAGGAAGTCCCGAAAGACATCATTCATAAAATGCTGGAAGACTGCTGAGCCATTGCATAGACCAAAAGGCATCACAGTATACTTGAAATGCCCATATCTGGTGCATTCATCCCCCTCCTGAATGCACACTAGATTGTAGGCCCCCCGTACATCCAACTTTGTAAAGATCTGGGCTTCACATAACGCCTCCAGGAGTTCTGGGATCAGAGGCAAAGGGTACTGGTTCCGAACAGTGATCCGATTAAGGGCGCTGTAATCATTGCAAAGCCAGAGCTCTCCAAAGAGCACTTTACAAACAACAATGGGGAAGCAGCTGGCGAAGTAGAGGGTCAGATAAAACCTCAGCGCAGATTCTTATCAATGAACTCTTGTAGGGCTGCCAATTCAGGTTCATCTGACAGCCCCTCCTGAAATCGATCCATGAAGGTTGCTTCATTCCAAGCTAGGTCCTGTTGCAGCAGACGGAAGTCAGTTACATAATCTATGAGAGGGCGTTGGCCTTGTCTTAACCAGCGTATGCAACGGTTTGCAGTGGCAGCTCGCACAGGGTCCTCAAAAGCTGCTCAAAGTTCCTGGGTGAAGGCAGTCAGATCAGTCAGCAGTCAGCAGTCTGATGGACAGCAGTTGAAAAGAATTCTTCTCCCCATAAATAATGAGTCGATGATGATGATGATAGGAAATAATAATGAGATACTGGATGCACCAAAATCCTAGGACAACTATCTGTAAACCAATCAGTCTTATTTGCTATATCATGCTTTGATTTCCATATGCAAAGATAAGGATTTTTCTGTTTTTATAAGGTTTATATCTTGTCTTTGGAATGGACTTCGAAGTATAAAAATACACAAACCTCTCATAAAGAGAGCACACTTGTCCAATATCAGCACACAGACCTTTTAAAGTATTCAAGAAGTTAGGAAGCAATCATTTTGGAGGAACACATGCTGAAATGTTGTGTGCATGCTTTCTTTATGTGTGCAGCCTTGATTTGATGAGGCACACAAGTACTTTGTAGTTGGGTATCCAAACATAACAAGGCAGTGTGCACCTCACCCTCAGTTTCAGTGCTAAACATCTGTCGTTTTGTGGAGATTCCAAAGAGGTCCATCCGTAAATGAACTTAGCACAGCAGTCCTTGTGTAATCTCACCCATTTTCACCTGTGGGGAATTGAAGCAATAGGCTAGATATGGAAAATTACCACATGCAGCTCAAATCACTGCCAAACTGTTATTACTGAGATACTATTTTCCCTCTATGCACATGGTTTAAGGCAGTGGTTCTCAACCTTTATGAGTACTGGACCCCCTTTGTAATCTCAAAAATTTTCATGACCCTTACATGCTAATTCTTGTAATGTTAGTCTCTGTTAATTGAAAAAATACATAATGAAGTGTTAAATAATGTCACATTTTATTCATCACAAAAACAAATATGATGATTATATATATTAACTGCCCTTCACCAGAAGGTCCCACGACAGGTTACAGCAATATAAACAACTGTTAACACCTTTTGAAGGAAATGAATGAAAGGTGATAAAAGTAAACCACCTAAAGTGATGAACAGAGCCTGTTGATGCCAGGGTTTTACAATGATGCCTCATCTTTAGCACTCAGCTCAGAAAGCTCCATATGACAATAATGATAACATATCTAACAGACAGAATGTCAACAGGTGAAGCTTTCCCCATAATTTATTTCCATACTAGAAAAGGCTTAATTTAATTTCTGTTTAATTTCTGCCTGCCCCACAGCAGTTAAAGGCACATGAACCCTGCTGTCCCCCAATGCTAACCCTAAACTATACAAAGAACTCAAGTTAAGAGTAAAAACAATATTTGGGCAACTTAACATATTTTAAAATATTTTAATAGACAATTTTGAAAGCAACAAACAGAACTTCACCCATGCTTGCTCTGGATCCCTATAAGGATTCCATTAATCACTTGAAAATAAATGCACGTTATTGTGACTATCAAAACAGAGGTTTCTATTGTAATACCAAAACGTTTCGGCTTCCACCTTCATCAGCTGCTAACATACAAATGCTTTTACCAAGGTGGCAGTCATAGAGCTTTGAGGATGGAATGCTCAGAGGGGCTTCATTTGCAGAAGCTAAGTAGTGCTGGTACTACTTACTACAAGGTTGAGGCCATGTGGTGCCAATGTGTCCACAGAGTATATCCAAAAGTTCTCCCTTTTAGTCAATGCTGCTGGATCTGTTGGCATATTTATAGCTGTTATAGAAAAGTCCAACAGCTTTGACCCTCACTGTTAAATGTTTTGCAACTGGTTGCTCCACTTTTTTAGTTAAGATTGCCGATTTGTGGTTTCTGAAGCATGTGCATAGGTCAGTTGTGGTTTTTCCTACGTATTGGATATGACATCCTGGTCTTTTGCATTCAATGACATAAATTATATTGCAGGACCTCCAGGTGATGTTCTGTTTGATGTAATATGTCCTGCCTGTCCTAGTGCTCGTAAAAGTGGCTGTCTCCCTGAGGTACACACAGGTGATACAGCGTTTGGAGTGACAAGGATGAGACCCACGATTGGTGATAGGTGGCTTAAGCACAGCTCTCACTAACAGTCTGCGCAAATTAGGAGGCTGGTGAAATGCTACCACAGGAGGCCTTGCTGATGGCTCTAGCAAGTTCTTCAGAGTTTGCCAGCAGTGGGTAGCTCCCCGATTGCTCGGTGATAGTTAGGAGATAATGGATGGAAATCTACCACAAAGGAATCCGTAGCTCTCTGCTCTTTGACACCTCAGTATGATGGAGGAGGTTTTCTCTGGACAGAATGGAGGCTCGGTGGATGTTGCAATTGATATGTGGAGGATATCCTCTCAGAAGAAGGTGTTCTTTAAGTTCACTAATCCTTCTCTGGTATTTATCTTCATTGTTGCAAATAAGTTTGATTCTCAGAGCTAAGCTATACACAATGTTTTTCTTTATATGCTTAGGATGGCAGGATTTCCAGTTTAAATAGGTGTGGGCATCAGTGGGTTTGCTATAGATATCAGTGGCTATTTTGTTGTCTTCAATGGTGAGAAGGACATCAATAAAAGGGATGTGCGGATTGTCATTTGTACTATTAAATGTAAACAATAGATGGATGGATAGAGTTGATGTAATTTTTAAATTGTTCTAAACTCTGGTTACGATTTGTCCAGACCATAAAGATGTCATTGTGATGCGTCCTTCCCTGGCTCTCCCTGTCAGGTTCCTACCTGCTCGTGGTTACTGCCTGTCACTAGGCACCACCAGGGACTCCACCAGTCCGGACCGCTCTCTCTTATGGTTTCTCTCCCCGCTCTAGCACAGATCTCAACAGATCCCCCTGCTAGGCAACCACCAGTAACGTCCCAATACTAGTATTCCCAGAGACTCTGAATACTGGTATTGTTATTCTCTTCACCTCTACCACCATTTGTTACAGTTCCCCTTCAGCCTTGGTCATTACCTTACCCTCCTTTCTGGTCTGTGAAACCCCAGCCAAGGATCAGGCCTTTGGTAAACCAAATTAAGTATTTATTACAGATAACAAAGCTAACAAGATTAACAAGATTTCTTCTTAAGGCACATAAGCATATGGTTTTACTCAATACTAATCCGAACTCCACCTCCCTCCTGGTAAACAACTCTCTAAACCCCACCAAGCAACCCACTCAGTTCTCTTCTCCCCCTAGATTCCACTCTCCCTCTTCCTTTTATACATTCAGCCATTTTAAACACTCAGCCAATCATCTCGCATTCTACTGCCCATTCACTCCCCCTCTTTCACTCCACTTACCATGTATCTTCTAAACAACCAACACTTACCATATGTACATTAATATAGGAACATCACATTTCCCCCCCTTAAACAACAGCAGAGTATTATTCCTGTTCCAGGATTTATACATCGCGTTAACAAATAAAAGTCTCTATGGGGAAAATGTCTTTCTTTGTTCCTCTGTCTGGTCACATCACTGCAGTCCCAGCCACTTGCCTGGAAAGTCCATCGGCCAGTACATTGTCCTTGCCTTTTATGAACTGGAAGTCCACTTGATAGTCCTGTAGGGCCCAGGACCACCTCTGCAGCATAGTGTTATGGTTTTTCATAGTCTGCAACCATAACAAGGCCCGATGATCCGTAGTCACTGTGAATCTTCGTCCCCACACGTATGGGCGCAACTTGTTCAGTCCCCACACGACCGCTAGGCACTCCTTCTGGACCGACGAATAGTTTTTCTCCCTCGGCATCAGCTTGCGACTCAGGTACGCCACTGGATGTCTGGTGCCTTCTCTCTCCTGTAGCAAGACGACTCCCAGCGCCAGGTCCGACGCATCTGTAGCCACGATGAATGGTTTCTCATAGTCTGGTGCTATTAATATGGGTCCTTGGCACAAGGCTTGCTTCAGTAGATCAAAAGCCTTCTGACATTCATCCGTCCATACCACACGCTCAGAACACTTCTTCTTTGTTAATTCATGCAAGGGGGTTGCTATTTCCCCAAAATTTCTCACAAACTTCCTATAAAATCCAGCCACACCCAGAAATGCCCTTACTTGTTTTTTGGTTAAGGGGATCGGCCATGCTTGTATTGCCTCCACCTTGCTCCATAAGGGGGTGATTTTCCCACTCCCCACCTTATGTCCTAAATAAATTACTTCCTTTAGTCCAAACTGGCATTTCTTAGTTTTTATTGTGAGGCCTGCTTTTCTTAAGGCCTCCAATACTGTTGTCAGGTGTTGGACATGCTCAGGCACCGACTTGCTAAAAATGGCCACGTCATCGATATAAGCCACTGCAAAATCTGACATGCCTTGCAACACAGTATTGATTAGCCTCTGAAATGAACTTGGTGAGTTCCTTAGTCCCATGGGTAAGGTCACAAACTCATATAACCCATCTGGTGTACTGAAGGCAGTTTTGGCTCTGGATTGTTCGTCTAGTTCCATTTGCCAAAATCCTTTACAGAGATCTAGTGTAGAGATAATGGTTGCTGCCCCCAATAACTCTAACATTGCGTCTACCCTAGGCATAGGATACGCATCTGGGACAGTAATTTTATTGATAAGCCGATAATCAATGCAAAACCTTGTCGTTCCATCTTTTTTCGGAACCAGGACAATACTTGAGGCCCAGGGACTGATGGATTCCCTGATCACTCCTAATTCCAGCATATCTTCCACCTCCTTTTTGATCTCATTCAAAACTTTCCCATTCACACGGTATGGAACAGATCTGATTGGGGCATGATCTCCAGTATCAATGGAATGTATAACTATACTGGTTCAGCCAGGTTTGTTGCTAAAGAGATTCCTATAGGTTTTCAAAACTCTCAGAATCTCTTCTTTTACTTCCTCCTTCACCTCCTCTGACCATTCCACTTGATCTACCCCTCCTTTGTCTTTGCTTTCCTGTACCAAATCTGGAAGTTCAGGACCACTTCCCTCAGGGAATAAGGTAACTTGCAACACCTGTGCATCCCTGGTATGGTAAGGCTTTAACATATTTACATGAACCACTTTGCTTTTGTCCAATTGGTCTGTGGTGATTACATACATCACTGTGTCAAGCCTTTCTCTGATGGTATATGGTCCTTCCCAGTTAGCCTGTAATTTGTCATGTTTCCTGGATATGAACGCCATAACCATATCGCCCACATCATACACACGTTCCCTGGCTGTTCTGTCATACCAGTAACGTTGCTTCTCCTGTTCTTGACTCAAATTCTCTTTCACCACTTCCATCATTTGTTTCACTGGTTCACATTCACCCTTTCTCTCAGCAGGCATCCACAGTCTATATAAAATCCCATTCTCACACACAACTTGATTCCTCAGTTTGTCAGTGAAAGGAATCTGTTGGGTCAGAGCTTGTTCCTTTATCTGCTTCAAACTTATATTTTTATGCAGCTCTTCCCTGAATTGATCTGCCTCATCATTATCAGAGACCACTTGATACAGTTTGTCTTCTTCAGCAGGCCTGCTAGTGGTTGCTATGGAGACCTGAGGCTGGTTAACAGATTCCACCCTGTTTGTTTCAGCCCCCCTTAATATGGCTTCTTTTTCTCTGCCAATTTGCTGTCTGGTCACTACATAGATCTTTCCTTGGGCGCCCATTACATCCCTTCCCAGTATTACTGGTTCTTGTTGCTGGGCATTAATGCCTACTTTATATCGGCCCTCTTGGCCTCTCCAAGTCATATCCACCAGGGCCACAGGCAAACTTTCTGGTTGACCCCTCACTCCTTGGATAGTCACAGTTTCCTGAGGTAATATTACCTCAGATTTTATTAAATCTGGCCTCAGTAATGTCTGAGCGGCACCAGTATCAAGCAATGCCCAGTAATTTGCCCCTTGTACACTCACTTCCTCTCTCAGACTTGAATCAAGGTCTGTTACTTCTGTCCAGTTTATCTGGCAGAACTGAACCTTTTTCGCTGTTTTTAAAGCCTTGGGCTCTGTTTTCACTGTCCTTGTCTGAGCAGGATTACTAATGGGGTTGGCAACCTCACATTGAAAACGTAGGTGCCCCGGTCTACCACATTTGTAGCATAATTTCTCCTCACTTTTAGGGTACACAGATCCACTCTGGGGTGTCCTGTGCCCTTCAGATTTTACTGGAGGACTCACTCTCTGTGGTACCACATCCCTTCTGCCAGCGTTATATGGTCTGGGTTTAAAATCTCTTGATGTTTTCCCCACCCAGCCAGTTCTGTTGGAGGCGAAGTGATCCGCCATCTCTGCGGCCTCCTGCACCGATGTAGGGGAACGGTCTTTGACCAGGAGCCTTATTTCTGGTGGTAACTGATGGTATAATTGATCCAATATCATGAGGTTTTTCACCTCCTCCACAGACTGAGCTTTTGCACTTGTCAGCCATTTCCCAAATATGTCCATCAGTTTTGCCCCCAGCTCCACGAAAGACCTCCCTGTCTGTATCTGGCAGTTTCTGAAAAGCTTTCTAAAATAATCAGGCCCCAGTCTGAATCTTTTAAACACTGCTTCTTTGAATTCAGCATAGGTGACGGGCCTATCTGAGGGGAAATATTGGTATACCTCAGCCAATTCCCCTTTAATCAGGTTTGATAAATACTGCATGTATTTATCTTCAGGTAGCCCCCACAACTGAGCTGCTTTTTCAAAGGTGCTGAGGTAAATTTGAGGATCTTGACCAGGCTCATAGACAGCAAAGTCCTTTGGAGTAATTTTTATTTTTGCTCCATCTCTGTCTTTCCTTGTCTCCTCAGAGTGAAATTTCTCTCTTTCAAATTTTAACTTTTCTACTTGTAATTCGGCATCCACTGCTCGTTGCTTCTCCCTCTCCTCAAACCCCATTCTCAACTTCTCAGTTTCCAACTCCCTGTTTGTCTTTTTCCTCAGCCTCAAAGACCCGCTGTTTGTCTTTTTCCTCAGCCTCCATCCTCATTCTCTCAGTTTCCACCCTCAATCTCTCAGCTTCCAACTCCCTCTGTTTGTCTTTTTCCTCAGCCTCAAAGACCCGCTGTTTGTCTTTTTCCTCAGCCTCCATCCTCATTCTCTCAGTTTCCACCCTCAATCTCTCAGCTTCCAACTCCCTCTGCTTGTCTTTTTCCTCAGCCTCCCATCTTAACTTCTCTCTCAAGTACTCTATATAAGCGGGATTGCTTAAATATCCTTCTGGGGTCTCTTCCCTGACAGGTTGTTTTTGCTGGGCAGTAGCAAATCCTATAAGTGCTACCCTCAATTCATCTACCCCTTTACCCTCGTGAGGTAAATTGAATGTTATGCACTTCTCCACCAGCTCCTCTCTTTTCATTTTTATGTATTCAGCCATGGTGTTTGAGTTCACTCACTCTTTGCCACACACTCTTTGCCAGTCACTCTCACAAGTAATCTTGTTTTGTTATTTCTGTTTGCCACACAACTATTAGGGATTGTCTAGTATTCGTATCTCACTGCTACAGCCAACACCTGTGACGTAGTCTCCTTTGTCACCACGTGTCTTTGGGACTCTCTTTGGTTCATATCTGGATTCTCTGTTGTTCGTATCCCACCGCTACTGCCACCACATGTGATGCGTCCTTCCCTGGCTCTTCCTGTCAGGTTCATACCTGCTCGTGGTTACTGCCTGTCACTAGGCACCACCAGGGACTCCACCAGTCTGGACCGCTCTCTCTTATGGTTTCTCTCCCCGCTCTAGCACAGATCTCAACAGATCCCCCTGCTAGGCAACCACCAGTAACGTCCCAATACTAGTATTCCCAGAGACTCTGAATACTGGTATTGTTATTCTCTTCACCGCTGCCACCATTTGTTACAGTTCCCCTTCAGCCTTGCTCATTACCTTACCCTCCCTTCTGGTCTGTGAAACCCCAGCCAAGGATCAGGCCTTTGGTAAACCAAATTAAGTATTTATTACAGATAACAAAGCTAACAAGATTAACAAGATTTCTTCTTAAGGCACATAAGCATATGGTTTTACTCAATACTAATCCGAACTCCACCTCCCTCCTGGCAAAGAACTCTCTAAACCCCACCAAGCAACCCACTCAGTTCTCTTCTCCCCCCAGATTCCACTCTCCCTCTTCCTTTTATACATTCAGCCATTTTAAACACTCAGCCAATCATCTCGCATTCTACTGCCCATTCACTCCCCCTCTTTCACTCCACTTACCATGTATCTTCTAAACAACCAACACTTACCATATATACATTAATATAGGAACATCACAGTCATCAATGTATCGCCACCATATAAGTGGTTTGTTGATGGCCTTTTTGAGGATCTCCTGTTCCAGTTTACCCATAAAGTGATTTGCATATGATGGAGCCATGCTTTTAAAATATATTTAAAATGAACGTATACAACTGTATAAAAACACACTCAAAACCTTGATAAGAAGCTAAATACACTGAGCATGAGCAATTTTACACGTTTAAAACTTTCTTTATGCATCATTTGTTTGCTCACTTACTGCCTTGGGTCAGCTACTAACTCTTAGCCAAACTTACCTCATGTGAATGTTGCACCATTGAATTCTATAGGATTTAATTCTGAGTAGACATCGTTAAGATCACGGCTTAAGTCCTTATATTATAGATAGAAATGTTTACTTCCTTTAACCAGAATGATGCATCTTTGTACTATAAAACTCCATATGTCCCCCCCCAAAATAACACAGCTTCAACAGAATCTTCATCTGGTCTAATAACTGCAATTTGATTTACCTAGGAGTAAGCCCCATTAAGTATGAAGACTTACTTATGAGTAGACATGTATACATTGTATTATAAATTAACCATACAGTGAATTTTTAATGAGTGCCCAGGTGTGCATTCTTGGGGGAACACTCCAGGACTTTTTTTGGCAGACAGCCCCCTCCCAGGGTCCCTCTGTCTCTCCAGCCAGAACCAATCAGTTCAATCGATCTTTGCTCACTGCTGCTGACAAAAGTGGGAAGGAGAGGTGCTGGAGCTTAAATAAAAGGCCCAGCTGGCCCCTTCTCTTGATGCATTCGCTGGCCTGCTGCGCTGCTCAATTCTCTGTGTGGTGGGAACTGACTATGCCAGCTGGAAGGAAGGAAGGGGAGGAGGAAGTGGCTGCGTGCACATGCAGTGTAGACTTACAATCTGCTGGTGCATACACCACCCATTAATTATTATTTTTAATTAACAAATAATTATTCTCTTGGCTCTACAATCTCCCTGGGATGACTTCATTACTCCCCTGGGGGTCCCAAACCCTAGTCTGGGGAACACTGGTTTAAGGGCCAGCAATATCAGAGACTATGTCATTGGCATCAGCTGTTCATGGAAATAAAGGGAAATCTTGTCATTGATACTTAACCAGCCCTTGAGAGAAAATGTTTATAATTCATATGAAGCCAATACTGTTAAGGGCTATCAGTGATCACATGCCATTAAGATCTTCTCACATTGATTGGATGTGATGTGTGTTGCTGTCAAAGTGTCCCCTAATTAAAGGCTCTAATCTTCATTTAGTTAGTTGCACATTGCTTGCATCAGCTGACATGGAAAGCAAATGTTTTAAGAGTTTTTCTGAGCTTTATCTTCTATAAATGAATCGAATTTGGGGACAAAAATGAATTTAACTTCAAATAATACATCTTTTCAAGGTACCTTATGAAGCTGCCCATAGTTTAGGAGATGCTGCTTCACACTAAGAGAAGGTGCTGATGATATGCTAATAATCAGTTCCTTTTATATATACCTGGAGGACAGTACCACCACTCCTTAGCTTCTGCAAATGAAGCCCCTCTGAGCATTCCATCCTCAAAGCTCTATAACTGCCACCTTGGTAACAGCATTTGTATGTTGGCAGCTGATGAAGGCGGAAGCTGAAACGTTTTGTTAATATAATAAAAACCTCTGTTTGGTTAATCACAATTACATTCATATCTATCTATCTATCTATCTATCTATCTGTCTGTCTGTCTGTCTGTCTGTCTGTCTGTATATATAAAATGAAGTGTAGGTACTCATATCTTGATAAAGGTGTGGTGGGTAACAGCAAGAAAAGAGAAGAAAAGAAAAGAAAAGAAAAGAAAAGGTAATGAAATTCCATACCAGTGTGTCCCTTCACAAAGGTAAGCACTATTGATAAGTGAGTTCTGCAAAAAGAACTCCTTGATCATATGCAGCTATGAAGCTGCCTTATGTCTGGTCAAACGGTCTGTCAATCTAGTTAAATACTGCCTATTCTGACTGGCATTGGCTCTCCTGACTTTCAGGCAGAGGTCTTTTCAGCCCCATTCCATGAGATCCCTTAATTTAGAGCTGGGGAATCTCCACACCACAGGCCTAATTAGGCCAAGTAAGGGTCCTCAAGTGGCCCACAAGACCATTTTCCCCAAGCCTGGTGATGTCACCAGGTCTTGTACTTAGCACCTTTTAAATCTGGCATCAAACAAACCCTGCTGGGATTGGTTCCACTCTAGAGCTTCCAATCAGGAACTCTAGAGTCTAGTCAGTCCCTGAAGAAAGTGGGGCTTGAAGTCAGCACTGATCAGCTGATTGCAGTGACTTCAAGCCCTGATATGATTGGAATTTCTTATCAGGAACTCCAGAATGTAGTCAATCACAGCTGATCTTCAAGCCCTGCTGGGAGCAATCAACTGAGGGTTGGAGGAGGTAAGGAGTTGAATCAGGTTCAGGATTCTGAGGCTGCTGCTGAAGACTAGAAGACCGCTGAGTCAGAGACTGACAGACAAGAGCCCCCAGAAGAACATCTCATACCACCAGAGCCAGGACCCTTATGGGCACCTTCCCCTTACCCTGAGGAATCAAATGCCTCCCACATTACATCACAGGTCCAACAGGGAAGGGAACACACCAGGCAAGAGGCCTGGAACAGAGAAGGGGTGCCCATCTTCAGGCTAAAGAGTTGGCCCTTTAAGAAGCTAAAGTTATCTACAAGGGGGTGGACTGTGGGAGAGGTAGTCTGGTCAAGGCAGAGGTTTAAAAGGAAAGTCTGCTCTCAACCTTTGGAGCAAGTTGTTCACTCAGAGCTATCCATGGTCCTGCAACTGCTGACCTGCTTTGCCCCATGGGATTTGGTGTCAGGACAGACCAGGACAGAACTGTAGCTAATCCACATGGGGTGTGAAGTCACAGCCAATCGGCTGATAGATGGTGACTTCAAGCCCTACTTGGATCAGCAGGGATCTTACTTTGTGGCATGGCTTGAGATGCATTGCAAAGGAAAATGGGTCACCTGACATCATGGTGACTTCAAGTGATTAATTGTTAGATAGCCCTGCTCACCTGTCAAATGGCTCACTGGGGATGGAGGAGCTAAGGATTTGTCCGCTGGGCTAAAAAAGTTCCCCATCCCTGTTCTAACTGACTGTTAACATCCCTGTTTTAATAGGACTGAACTTGGGACCTTTTTCATGCAAAGCTTGTTCTCTGTCGCTGAGGTACAAGACCTCCCTATCTACTTGCAATCTAGTTGCATGAACATTGTAACAGTAGAGGAAAACAGATTATAGCATGGAAAGAAAATATATAAAATATATAAATTTTATATTAAGATTAATGAATCAAGTATATTTTTTTGTTAACTTAGTTCACATGGTCTTTTCTGTTGCCAATTTTCTCTACATTGGTATGTACATTCCCAATGGTCTCATAGAGAAAACACGGTAAGAATGCACTGACACATACTTATAGCATTTCCATTATTGATGCAGCACATTCTGATTTTGTTAAGGTCACAGGAATTGCTACAGACATGTCCCTGTGTACACTAAGTCTCCACAACCCGTGACTCATCTAGTCAAAGGCAAAATATCAGGTATGTTGAGACATCTTTTTTTTTTTTGCAAGTCTTACACTGGACTACCAAGTACAGAGGGCAACAAGCACAAGGTAGATACAATCCATGGCAAGTGGACCCATGTTGTACAGGCCTAATGTGCATGGACCTTTTCACATATAAAGACATTATTTGTAGGAGAGCATTAAAATGACTAGGTTGTTTTTCACAGATGAAGATGAGTGTACCGCTGCTTTATATATTTCTCTGTTATTTTTCTAACATTGCTACAAGCACAAGGTGGCATTATAAGCAGCTGTTTATTTCCAGGATTAATGGTGAAGCAGATGTTACCTCACACTTAGTGTAATGGAGCAGGAAGATTTGCTTTCTTGTTTTTGCTGCCCACTGACAGCCTGTTATTAGCTGTACCACACTAACAATTGGCCATTTTAGTGTGCCTCTCAGTGAATACCAGATCCTTCATGCATGATCAATACCAGTGTTCTGGAAGAGCGGTCTTTTCTGGGTTTGGCTTCTAAGGATTATCACCAGTCGCAGAGTGATCCAATCTACTTGGGGGAGGGCCACGATTCATTTCCAGAGAAAAAGATAAGGTTCTGTTTGGAGACGGCAACCCTTGGCTACACCAACAGCAGCTCTGAAAGATTTGTTAGCAGAAATGTTTGATAATTATCCATTTTTAAAAGGTAAACTAAGAGGGCATCATCACGGCATAGCTAACACTAAAATCAGTAAAGAGCAGCATTCCTGTTAACTGTTTTCAAAGGAGGAGTAAGAAATGTTTATGCTTTTTCTCCTATGTGCCCTTCGAAATATTCAGATACAAGAATAAGTTAGCTATGTTTGAGGAACAAATTAACATTCTTGAAAATATGTTTGTGGGGTTTTTTAATCATTAGATTAGAACATTTTACAATGAACCCCGGATTTGTTTTAAAAATAGTTTTCTCAGGCAGCTGTCCAGGGTTACCTGTTAACTAGTCCTAACACTGTCTTCAATATTTTAATTTGAGAATCTTCATCTGCAAAGAATGCCGTTGCTGCTGTGATTTATGAGATATTTGAGCCAAACACTCTCCACAAGATACCTATCAAATGCATTTGCTGAACACTACAACGGTACTGTCATATACTCAAATCTCTCTTGGTCTGGGATCTTGGATTTAAGTAATTGCTCTTGAACCTCATCTTCCTATTATGCAGGATAATAATTTGCTATCATGCCACTTAAACTGTTTATCTTACCTAGACAGGTTAGAAAAAAGGAGCAACTGCTAAAGCTAAACTATAAAGCCTTAACAGATCGAAATGCCATCTCCTCAGTACATAATGCAATGAAAATTACAGGTATAGAAAGCCAGTTCCAAACATTTTGTCACACTTTAGGGTGACTAAGAAACACTTTAGAGAGAACCCAAGGGGATATATCATAAGGAGGAGGAAAGGGAAGCTGGTGAAAATATGATAGGATGTATGGGAAGAGATTGGGCAGAAAAGGATAGGACCCTTCAGGGCTGAAATCAAGGGTCAGCATAACTAGTCACCTATCAAGGCCCATACCCCAGTCAAGGACCCACAGACAGTCCCTGAACTCTCATGGATCATCTCCTTCTGATTGTTGCTATTTGTTCAGATGTCATCTGAGAGGGTGAGCAGTGAGAGGAACAACAAGGAGCAGACATCTTCACACATCTTCTCCTCTCCTTCCAAGAAGAGGGACAGATCTGGGCAATTGGAAGAAGCAAGCAAATGGGCAGCTGCAATAATGGGGAGGAGGGAGGGAGGAAACAAAAACCTGGAGAAAATAATCCTTGACCAAAGACCAAATAAAGAAAAGCAAATAAAGTCAAGGTCTAATCAGACATGATATGATTCTAAATATATATTCACTAATAGGCAGAAAACCTTGCGGTTTAAGAACGTACCTATAGCCCACACCTATTCTATCAAACTTTAAAAAGCAGGGAAACTGGGCAGCTATAGTGAATGCACCAGGGGAGCAGGAGACCTGAACTCCTCTCTGAGATATTGGACTGCCCTGCAAATTGGTCAAAATGCAAACACCATTTGGGTTGGTCTTTCACAGTCCAATCCACTTCCTGTGTAGCTTGGAAGAATTTGGTAACATGTGCCTCTGAGCATATGATGAGTGGTGGCAACACTTGCCATCTCCAAAGATAGAGAATTACATTTTTGTATGTTTGCTGGTGTTCTTCTTACTTTGCTTCTTTCCTCTGTTATTAATGTTTCTACAGAGAATCTACACTAGAAATTTTTATTTCCCTCATTATTCATCCCAGAAATCTGTGTCAACTTTATTTTTATTAATTTCAAAGCCTTTTTATTGGTCAGTGTCATATGATGGTGAAGACAGCCTTTTGTGTTTCAAATTGGAGGTTATGTTCTATTTCTATTTTGGGTGCATTAACAGTGGAATTTGGACCTGCAGTTTGATGAAAAATCAGACATTCCAATATGTTGCTACTTCAGCAATGGCTCTAGCTGTTGGAAAAAAGAGGATGCATATTTTCAGCCTGCTATGTTTAAACCACTTCATTTAAGGCAAGGTGGGCACAGTCAATTAAAAACATAGAGCACACCTAGCATTTTGCTAGAATATATTTCACCCCCCCCCAGTTTTATCTTGTGCAAATTGAGACTATTCTGCAGAAGTCAGTGCCATTATTCCACAATTATGTTTGGAGTTTTTTTAGTATAAATTTTGCAAAGAGTTGCTGTACTTCACATATTCACAGAAATAGAAACAAAAGAAAATGATTTCCTATAGGAAACGTCACTAAAATTGCAAAGGAAATCAGACATATTCAAAGTGACCATCTGAACTATATCAACTGTCTTAATAATGTTGCTCCCTCCCTGCTAAAAGAAGATCAGCACAGCACATATCTTCTTTCTATTATTTGGGCTGATTGCAGGTGTTGCCACCACTCATCATATGCTCAGAGGCACATGTTACCAAATTCTTCCAAGCTACACAGGAAGTGGATTGGACTGTGAAAGACCAACCCAAATGGTGTTTGCATTTTGACCAATTTGTAGGGCAGTCCAATATCTCAGAGAGGAGTTCAGGTCTCCTGCTCCCCTGGTGCATTCACTATAGCTGCCCAATTTCCCTGCTTTTTAAAGTTTGATAGAATAGCTGTGAGCTATAGGTATGTTCTTAAACCGCAAGGTTTTTTGCCTATTAGTGAATTTCCCTGCTTTTTAATCCGGGAGGTAAGAAATGGGATCCTGCAAGTTTGCTGAGAATGGATGGATCATTTGCATGCTTATTGAGTTCAATGGGATTTATTCCCCTGCAATCATGCTTAGGATAGGTGAAACTGACCACAGAGGATGGGGAGGAGAGGAGGAGGAGGAGGGAGGGGAGGAAATGCAGAGGGGAGCACTGGGAGGGGAGCAAGCAGGATGGGGAGGGGAGGAGAAGGACAGGTTTGATCATTTGCATGTTTATTAAATTCAGTGCGATTTACTCCCATGCAATCATGCTTAGGATAGGTAAAACTGACCGGGGGGGAGGGAGGGCTTGAGTGGGCAGGGGAGGAGGAAGGGAGAGGAGAGGAGAGGGGAAAAGCAGGTCTGATCATTTGCATGCTTATTTTCAATGGGATTTACTCCTATGCAATCTTGGTTAGGATAGGAAACACTGACCATGGGGGAGGAGGAGGGGGAGTGGGAAGGAGAGTATTGGGGGGGGCAAAGGAAGGTGGAGGGGAGAGCAGGTTTGATCATTTGCATGCTTATAGAGTTCAATGGTATTTACTTCCGTGCAATCATGTTTAAGATAGGTAAAACTGACCATGGGGAGGAGGAAGGGGAGGAGGGGGAAAGGAAGGGGATGGGGAGTGAAGGGCAAAGGAAGGGGGAGGGGAGGGGCAAGAGGAGGGGATAGGAGGAAGGAGAAGGGAGGGTGGGTTTGATCATTTGCATATTTTTTGAGTTCAGTGGGATTTATTTCTATGCAATCATGTTTGAAAATGAAAATGGACTGTCTTCAAGTCAATCCCCACCTATTGCGACCCTTTGCATAGGGTTTTCATGGTAAATGGTATTCAGAGGTGATTTCACCATTGCCTTCCTCTGAGGCTAAGAGGCAGTGACTGGCCCAAGGTCACCCAGTCAGCTTCATGGCTGTGTGGGGATTCAAACCCTGGTCTCCCAGGTCGTAGTCCAACACTGACCCAGGGAAGGGGCAGGGAGTGGGAGGGGCGGAGATTGGGTGGGTGGGCACTGGGCAGAAGGGAAACCCCTTTCCTTTCCAAAAGGAAACAGAATCGTTCTTTTTCAGGCTTTCCCCCACCTTTTTATTCTACAGCAGACACATGTAGCCTCCCACCCAAATTTAAACCCTGGCCACATCCACACCAGGCCTTTATTTCACTTTGGACAGTCATGGCTTCTCTCAAAGAATCCTGGGAAGTGTAGTTAGTGAAGGGTGCTGAGAGTTGCTAGGAGACGCCCTGTTCCCCTCACAGACCTTCAATCAGAGTGGCTGACTGTTAAACCATTCTCTCAGGGGAATAGGAGTCTCTTAGCACCCTTCACAAACTACACTTCCCAGGATTCTCTGAGGGAAGCCATGACTGTCTCACGTGAAATCAAAGTCTGGTGTGGGAGTGGCGCCTGATTAGGCAAGCCCAGCATCTGTGAGGCTTTTAGAACTCTGACAGTTGGTTCTTACTGAGCATGCTCTGCGCTATCATTGGGTCCCAGCCAAAATTTATTAAATTAATTAAAAATCAGCCGGGCATTTTTTAAACTTTTAAACTGCAGCAGATGGAGGTCAGAGTATGGGGCAACGTCAGTATTAGAATTAATACTCTGTGAACATGGCTGATTTTTAATGAATTTCAACAGATTATGAGAACTCTCAGAGAAAAAAGTCCAAAAGGGCTCTGAGGTTTTTCTCTCTCTTTTTACACTTTGAACTATCTATTCTCTCTGACTGTTTTGTGTATCGCCATGAAAATTGACAGGGTTGTTAAGCAAGTATTTCTGAGTTCAGGACTATAGGTTTTATAAGGTTTTGTTTTGAAATGAGCTTATGGGAAGCATCAGAATGGCATGGGGGGTATTTTCAATTTAACATTGTGGAATGTGAAAAATCCCTGCTGGCTATAGTATACAGCCACTGTCGTGGCTGTATAATATAGAAATGAATTGTGGAAAAAATAGTCTTGGCTAATAGCTGACAGAATACACAATAATGGCCAATTTCAAATGCACACGCACTTTACTACACAGGGTATGATATGAATTGTTAGCTCTATAGACAAAATATACATACACTCCCCATGGCAACACGGCAATAAAATGCAGAGGTGTACAAATACAGAAATATAAAATGCATCTATTCAGAGAGCTTCTCTTTGTGCATGGATTCAGGTTATACAATGCTTAAAAATATATAAAACAAAGATATATATTTTGTATAACAAAAATATACTGAAGTACTAATGTTTTTGCTGTGAACTGGTAATTTTTTAGGTTAATAAAAAGTATTTGCACATATCTTTTTTATAACTTCAATCCACGCACAAGGAGAAGCTCTCCGAATAGATGCCACTGATGAAGACTTGAATCAAGTTGAAACGCGTTTGGCAGATTTTGGCAGATTTGGCATAGTATTTGAGATTTGTTGTGCATTTTACCTTTGCATTTTATATTTCTGTATTTGTATACCTCTGCATTTTATTGCCGTGTTGCCATTGGGAGTGTATGTATATTTTGTCTATAGAGCTAACAATTCATATCACACCCTGTGTAGTAAAGTGCGTGTGCATTTGAAATTGGGCATTATTGTGTATTCTGTCGGCCATTAGCCAAGACTATTTTTTCCACTATTCATTTCTATATATTTTTTTAGAATCATATCATGTCTGATTAGACCTTGATTTTATTTACTTTTTTTTCTGAGGAGGGAGGGAGGTCCAGTGAGAATATCTTGCTCAAAGATACCCTCCCTGTCAAAGAGCCCTGGGTCCAACCTTCTAACCCCAGGGCAATTGTTCCTGGGCAGACACTCCCCATGCTTCTTCTTACCACGGTTGAGTTACACCCAATGCCAACTCTGTAAGGTAGGTAAACTGCCACCACCCCTTTACTTGGTCTCCCACATTGAGAGTCAAGGGGAACTCTGAGCAACACTAGACTGGCAGAGATTACCAAGAGCAAGAGCCAAATGTTCCACTCACTGCTCTGGAGCCTTCAGCCAAACCCAAATAAGTAGTCAGTAGCTTTGAGGTCAAGGTACTAGTTTCAGAGCTACCACCCCAAGTAATACACACCAAGTGATATGAAGTAGTTTATTAAATATAATAGAAGTGCATATAAAAGAGCAGCATACAAATTCCTTTAAACCTAAGCTCCCTTAAACAAGGCTAGACATAGTCAACCAACATCCATACAAAATACAGCGAGAGGTTCACACAGACATAACATAACAAAACTCACCTAGCCTAAGCTAAATACTCATAACAAGAAAGTATAAGAACCGGTCCCCACTTGGCTCCTTATACCACTGGACATCACATAGATAAGCCAAGATGGAATGGAACAAGATGGGACAGGAGGACTAACTGAAGGGTAGCCCCTCTTTGTATGGGAATTTGCCCAGTAACAGTGAGTGGGCCAATTAGCCAATCACGACACTTGATGATGGAATAGCTTAAAAGTTCACCCCAAGGGTAGGCCTACTAATTTACGGCTACTCAGGTCTCCTGACCTTGGTACCAGGCAGTGTAGATAAGGCTCAGCTGCCTCCCTGTTAGAACAACAAGCTGCAGCTGGATGGTATGATACGCCCTAATTTTCCCCAGGTCAGATCATCCCAGGAACCTATGCAAAATATTCCCCACAATTACTTCTGGTCAAGCCATCTTACTTTGGCCAACCTTAGCCGTTCTTGACACACACACCCAAAACTCTGGAAGCAATACAGGCTCCCTTCGCTGCAGTCTTTCTTCTCACCAATGGAATTGTATGGACCTTTCACTTGACTCCATTAAAATAACTCCACTTGTAAACTACTTTGTTCATATTATAAATATAGATAGCAAAATTAACCACAAATATCTACTACCACAACTATATCCATAATAAAAAAATTAAAAAAGTTTACCATATCTGAACATGGAGAAAGATTATATCATTTGGAGATACAGCTGCTCTCTCTGTCTCACAAAGTTAACATTTTAACTTATCCTATGAGCAGGGTTCTCATGGTAAGCGGCATTCAGAGGTGGTTCACCATTGCCTTCCTCTGAGGCTGAGAGGCAGTGACTGGCCCAAGGTCACCCAGTGAGCTTCATGGCTGTGTGGGGATTTGAACCCTGGTCTCCCAGGTCGTAGTCCAGCACCTTAACCACTACACCACACTGGTGGAATTATAGGGTTCCCTAAATACAGTTCAGGGATAAAGCTGGGGTCAGGATTCCGGATCAGGAGCTGCAATCTGAGACTGCACAGGAGCATGAAATTGTTCCAATATTTAGTTCTGCCTACTAAACACACTTTTAAAGAGGCAGAGAAAATCTAGGACCTCATGAGAATGTTTTGTAGAAAAAATGAAAAGCACAAAACTTGAAACTGCTCAATTTATTTTAGTTGCATTTTTCCAAGGGTTAAAAAAACTAATCTGTATAAAACTGTGCCCCTCAAAGGTCAGTACTGCGCCCCTCTGAGGTCTGCGCCCTAGGCGGCTGCCGAGTTGGCCTAATGACAGCACTGGCCCTGACTACAAGACCAAACCTCACCAGGAAATGGTCTGACCATGAAAATGAGGTTATATCCATCCCATCAATTTTCAGACCTCTACCGTCCCCATATGGAACAAAGACTGCTTTGTGTTGGACCAATGACCATTTGAGACAGGCCCATAGTTGCCATGGAGGCCATGAACACCCAAGATGGACCTGAGCCAGCCTCAGCATGGATACTGAAATCACCCAAAATCATGGTTCTGTGTTCTTCCAACACCACACCCAGTTGCTTATAGGACACACAGGAGCAGCCTCTGCTGCAGTTGGTCTATGAGTTAAGCAACTCCCAAAAAGGTGTCCCAGCATGCAAGTTGGGGGGGGGGACATCAGCCAGCAGGTGGGCTGACCAATAATTGGATCCCCACCCAATTCATGACAAACTCTGGTAAGAGGTAACAAATAACAGCTTTAGCCTGTTTTTAACCACCAGCCTCACTGTATTCACTGCTCTCGAGTGTTCAACTAATACCCTCTGACTAAATTTCAGGTTGTAAGCAGGTAAGAAGTAAGTGGACCATTAACAGTGTCATCTAAAGCCACACCTGAGAGCAGTGGGGTGGAACAGAGCAATGGATCCCCCAACAATCCAAAGCCCTGCAAGGGCAGGAGATGAAGGAAGGTGGTTAGTTTTGATCTTTTTTTGGTGCCAGCTCCAGGGAAATGACACAGCTTTGGATCCATCACCATCCCTGCCCTGTCCCATCCTATAATGCCCTGTTTCATGGCCTTAGGGTGGCTTTTCGTGGGTACATTAGTGGTGGAGACCCCGGCCAGCAGAGCCCAACAGAGGAACAACTCCACCTCATTCTAACACCCTCCAGCAGCACCAATCGAGGGTTAGAACTGCTCCGCCCATCTAATTTTTTTAAAAAAGATTTAACTGGTGCACCTTGTCAAATCAAGTTATTTTTCTGAAACTAGACTATAACAGATTCCATGACTATTTTCGAAAAGCTTGCATACAGCTTCACTCAAATGCCAGTTGTGTTCTTCAGTTATCTCCTCTGCAGCTTTACCTGAACAATCTTGTAAATTAACTGGCTTCAAGACTATTAATGCATAACAGTATCAATTTAGTATTTTACTAGGAAAGATAGCTCTACTGGATTCATATTAGTTCCAGCACACGAGCATAGTTTATTCCCTTAAAGTACCCCCCCCCTTGTACTAATGTTTGTAGGAAGAAGGGGAGAAGCATGACTATGAAATCCAATTTACAAATTAAGATATTATTTGCATTTTGGGTTAAGTGCTATTTTATTCTAGGCCAACAGAAGTGTCCCACAATTCACTGTGCTTTTTTATTTTTTGCATTATCTGGAGCTCATGCTAAATATGGAAACAGTTATGCCTGCTGTGCTTTCATTGCCGATAACAAGTAAAGGGTCAGGCAACTGCATATGCACACAAAATACACTTTGCAATTGGATACTTTTCCTTACAGATCGGTCTCTTGTTCTATAGGACAGATGCCAATGTGATGGTACAGAAAGACAATGAAGAAAACAAAAAACACATTTTGACTGACCTGTTTTTCATTTTCATCCTCCAGCTTCAGCCTGTCCTCTATGCAGTTCCTGGCCTGAAGGAAAGCCTTTCTCTGTGCCCGCTCTGTCAAAATCCTCACAAAGACCCCATATAAATTTACACTGACAAAAAGGATAGCATTGGCCACAAGCTGTAAGGGGAAAAGAAGGGGACAAAAGAGATATATTATAATTCAGACACTCTTGCATATCACTACAAAATAGTCATTATGACAAATTATTATGTATTATTTTGACACAGAACAAGTGCAGCTTATTTTTAATAGATCATGAGAACCTTCAGGGCTGGCGCCAGGTATGCCAAGGCCCTTGGGCACCAGCCTGCCTTGGGCCCTGGGACCCACATGCACGTCCCACCTACCTACCAGTGAATGCTATCCGCGCTGTGCATGCATGCCTCACATCAACCAAGATGGCGACCGAGGCTTCCTAAGGGGCTGATGCCTCCGCCACCATCTTGGTTGATGGCATGCATGCATGCTACATGCACATATACCTGCCATCAACCAAGATGGCAGCAGAGACATTAGCCCCATAGGGGAACCTTGGCCGCCATCTTAGTTGATGGCAGGTTTGCACCCACAGTGCAGCCATCATTTACTTCAAAGGAAAGGTAGATGGGGCATGCAGGCAGGTGTTGCAGGCCTGCGCAGTAGTGGGGGTGCCTGGGAGCTCCCTCTCTGTGATCCACAGCAGGGTCGGGAGCCAACACTGCTGCGGATCACGCAAGGGAGTGCTACCCAACCACCCGAAAGAGAGGCCCTTCAGGCTCCAGCCACTCCACCAGTTTATTCAGCTTGCTATTGTCTTCAGGGTCACAAGGATTTCCCCAGCCCTGCTACCCCAAATCCATTTTTCTAGTGGAAATGCTAATGACTGAATGTAGTACTTCTGCATGCAAAGCACATGCTTTACCATTGAGCTATGGCCCTTTCCTTAGAACTACAGCAATATCCCATTGTCAGATACTCTGGATCCTGACACAGCACTTCACAATCTGAGGTTTGGATCTAGCTTAGTGAGGTATCCCAGACTGAATTGACATTCACTTGTTTGCCAACTGGTCTTGATTATAAGAGCCAGCTAGGAACTGGACAACAGGACAAGTGTTTGTAGTACCAAGTCTCTTGTGCAATATTGTGGGGCCCTCCATATGTCCTTTTTATGGTGTATTCATGATGATTTGTGCTCATGATGATCCTGCTTTCAATACTGTCTGTGTCTTCAAAGGGTGAGGAACAGTCACGCTGCTTCATTTCCAATCTTCATATCCCTTAACTTCCTGCTAAAATCCTGCAACTTTTTATACCACCAATGTTTTGGTTTATTTCTGTTCCACTTCTGTTTCACTATAGCCCCTCCATAAAACAATAATGTGGTAGCATTGGGGAAGCATCACAGAAAAAACTAAAGGAGAAGAAATCTACCACTAAGGCATTATTGTGTCAAGAACATGTTCCAGAAAACACCTGCGATAAAACACTAGTCTGAAGGGGGTTCTACTTTTATCTCCTGGCACATTCCTTCCTGGTTCCTGTTGCCTACCTCCTGCCTGCCTGCTGCTGGGCAAAATCCTTCTGCCTTCACTCAACCTGGGTAAAGGATCAATTCTAAGACCACTGTAAGACTGCTTCACCACTACTGCTAAAGGCAGGAATTCTGGGTTGCAACTTGGCAACCAGTATCCCCAGGTGAAACATCACAATCAATAAACAGGTAGCTGCATTCTACACTAGCTTTAGTCTTTAAACCAGCCTTTCTTGTTTGGTGAGGCAACCACATTTCTAGGCAGGGTGTTGAGGGGGGGAAGGCACACAGTGTCAGCCAATTTCTACCACCACTCACTGGTAGAGAGGATGTGAAGGCCAGGCCATGGGAAGGGAAAGGCAGTGACCTTCCCCCTACTCCTCCACCATTCAGAGAGTGTGTTAACTTACATGGATGAAGTTGAATCTATTGAATTGTCTCAACTTTTCTTGAAATATCTCCAAGAATACCAAATTCAAAAACTTGACATTGCCTATAGCTACACTCCTCTGTTTTGATTCTTTGACCTGCATTACTTAGGTAATGACAGTAAGCTCCTGAGCTTGCCTTTGATGCTGCATTAAGTATATCAGTTTTAGATTCCACCCAAATAACAAACTTCTCCAAACTTCGACTTTAAGGAAGGGCAGACAGAAATGAATATTTAGGGTGTGTTTGTTAAATTCTCCTTGAGAGTCTCTCTTTCTAGTCTTGTTCTTGACCTTTAGTTTCCCTTCCTGTTGGACAATCAAAGGAAAACTTTTTAACTGCTTGCTATATAAAGGACTAACTGATTGGAAACTAATTGTGGAAAGCAATCGACTTTTCTTCTTTTCTTTACTGGTTGCTGGATTTTTCTACTCCACGCTGAGTTGCACAAACTGGGAAAATCAGGAATTAGGCCTCAGTTACTGCCTAGGTGACCAGCCAGCCAGTGAACAGTCATGTGCACAGCAATGTTCCTATAGGGCTGTTTTCATCCTTTGCCATCAACTACTCAAGAAAAAGAAGAAAAAGTACCCACTATGATTGCAAGTATAACGAGTGCTTTAAAAGAGTAAAGGGTAACTTAGGATAGTCATTTTTTCAGATCACTTTAATATTTAACTCTTGACTGGCTTCAAAGTCCTATGCAGCCGTGAAGCCCACCAGGTGATAATGGGCCAATCACCAGTCACTATTTCTCACCCTAACTTTTTTTCCACAGATTTGCAGAGAGGGAGAAACTATCAGATAATCCTATATATATATTCTTCTCCCTGGAGGAAGAGTAGGAAAATGCCACATAAACATTTCAGATTCTGATATGAGAGAGAGAGAGAGAGAGAGAGAGAGAGAGAGAGAGAGAGAGAGAGAGAGAGAGAGAGAGAGAGAGAGAGAGAGAGAATCTTCCAGGGGCCCCACATTACACAACAGGCAGAATTTAACTGATATTTCTATTCTTCTTTAAAAGCCTTCAAGGTGGCTGAACACAATAGAAATCCTAAAACAATTAATGGCATAAATCAGATCAGCCAATAATAATTAACAGCAGTAAAACAAGTTAACAATTAAACAAGTAGAATAAACAAGATGTCTTAATCTTTAAAGGAAGGGGCACCTGGAGCAAAACTTCCAATGGTATAAATCCTTATTCACACTCAGAAAAATATGCCATCATTTATAATGAGCAGCCACATACTCTACCACAGATGCGGATGTCAGTGAGAGGTGCATTTCCCCAAGGAAGAGCAGGTTGCTTTTCATATCACCGGCAGATCCAGGCAATAAGGATATAAAATATTAAATAAGGGAAGAAATGCAGGAAGACAAAAAACAACAACCAGAAAAAGGCACACCAAGGAATGAAAAAGCACTTTTGAAGGCAAAGAAATTATTTAGATGGCCCTTGGTATTAAGAGATTTAAATTGTCTAGGTAGTCCTCTAGGATTATGAATGCACTATATATAATCCCATCAAGCTTCCTGCCAAAGCAAATTGTGAAATATAATGCTTCACAATTTTGTAACAATTACAAGGCAGTTAAAAATGTTCCTTTCTTGGGAAAAGTGTTGGAACAAGTGGTTATTGGCCAACTTAAAGCATTATTAAAGTGCTGGTTTTGACCTATAAAGCCCTACACGGCATGGGACCGCAATACCTGGTGGAACGCCTCTCCCAATACGAAACTACCCGTACACTGCGCTCGACATCTAAGGCCCTCCTCCGAGTGCCATCACATCGAGAAGCTTGGAGGGCGGTGACTAGATCCAGGGCCTTTTCGGTGGTGGCCCCCGAATTGTGGAATAGTCTCCCCGATGAGGTACGCCTGGCGCCGACGCTGCTATCTTTTCGGCGCCAGGTGAAAACCTTTTTATACTCCCAGGCATTTTAAAAATTTTAAATATTCTTTTTAAAGAAATTGTTTTGTAGTGTATTTTAAAACAGTGTTTCATTGCTGGTATGTTTTGATGTTGTTTGGTTTCTGTTCTTTGTTTGTTTTGCTTTTTGATTCTCTTATATTTGTTCTATTCATATATTTTCTTGTTTATCCTCTATGTACACTGCCCAGAGAGCCTTTTTGGCTTAGGGTGGTATATAAATTAAATTAAATAAATAATAAATAAATAAATTATTGGATGAAACAAATTATCAAGGCTGGTCCCAAAGGGTGTCCAGGTCAGGCCCTGGCCGAGGGCCCCTGAAGCCACAGAGGCCCCTGAGGGGCATCTCAATAGGATGGGGGAGGAGTAGCGCTCCTTTTCCGAGATCCGCAGCAGAGTAACTGCCGCAGATTGCAAAGAGTGAGCTTCTTCTGCCCGCACGTCTCTCTTATCTTTTGAGGCTGCACACACAGGACTGTCATTAACCAAGATGGTGGCTGAGGTTTCCCTGAGGGGCTGAAGCTTCCAGCGCCATCTTGATTGATGGCAGCGATGCACGAGCGTAGCAACCCGCGCAGCAGCAAAAGACAGTAGAGACGAGGCGGGCAGAAGAAGCTCCCGCCCTGCAAGAGACAGGTAGGTGTCTCCCCTCCGGGGAGGGTTAATTACTGTGACTGAAATGCCTCCCACCCTGTTTTAATATTGTTGCTGCTGTATTATTCTCATACTGTTTTTTATTGTATTTTATCTCATTGTTTTAACTGTTTTGTACGTCGCCTAGAGTGGCCTTTGGCCAGATAGGCAACACAGAAATTACATTTATTATTATTATTATTACATGCACACGCATGCACTAGACCCCAAGTCAAGCTGGTGTCCAAGGACCCCGACATGTCTGGAGCCAGTCCTGTAAATTATCTTGATATCTTTCAGCCTGAATTCTAGCAGATTTGGAACTGAAAGTGTCTTGGTCACCCTAGACCTATCTAGACCTTTATCAGGAGGAGACTAAAGCACCGTTTTTCAATGGTTCTGCTCCTATCTGGAGGGTTGATTTTCTGAAGGAGATTTCATTATCCTTAAAGGATCAGATACACAGTTTGGAAACGCTATTAGATTCATCGTTATCACTTGAGGCTCAGGTTGTACAAATGACATTCTTTCAGTTGAGGTTGATGCACTGACAGCAGTCCCTCCTGGAAAGACACAGTCTCATCATTGTTATCTGTGGCCAGGTAACTTCTAGGATGGATTACTGAAGTGCCCTACACGGGGCTGCCTTTGAAAAAAGTTCAGAAATGACAACTAGTCTAGAAGGTTGTTAACAGAGATCATGCAAAGAGGTTTTCTTTGCATTGAAACAACTGCACTAGCTCTCAGTAATGTACTGAGCTCAATTCAAAGTGTTGGTCTTAACCCTGCATGCCTTACGACCCAACCAATGTGGTGTAATGGTTAGCGTCTTGGACTATGTCCTGAGAAACCAGTGTTTGAATCCCCACTCAGCCATGAACCTCACTGGGTGACCTTGGGCCAGTCACTGCCTCTCAGCCTAACCACAGTTGTTGTGAGGATCAAATGGGGAGGGGAAAACCATGTTTGTATGTCAGCTTGAGCTCCTTAAAAGAAAAGTGAGATATAAATGTAATAAGTAAATAAAGGCTTCTGATAGAGACTGCTTTCTCTCCTATCAATTTCCCTATCGATATTTTCATCCAAGGCCTTCTCCTAGGTGCTCCTGCAATCTGATGTATGGTGGAGGTGCCCTTCCAGTGGTGGCTCCTCACCTTCTGAATGCTCTTCCCAGAGAGGTCCACCTGGAGCTCTGCTATAATTTAGGCACCAGGGGAAAAAAAAATCTTTTCCCAAGCTTTTAAGGACTGCGATTTTTTTTAACTTACATAAGTTTTTATTCTGCTGTTTCTTTGAATAGACTGTTGCTGTTTTAGTTTTCTCTTTTAATTTGCTGTATATGCTTTATTCCATCCATTCTGTTTCCTGACTCCTAACTGAGCAGAGCAGAGCTCTGTCAGCTGGTCCAGAGGCTACACAAATGAGCCAGCTCTCAGAGAGAGAGCGAACAGAGTGAGTAAACAGAGCGAGCTAACAGGAGTTTGGCAGAGAAAGTGTAAGGAGGAAGAGATAAAGACACAGACAAAGAGCTGTGAAGCCATGTGCTCTGACCGAGGGCTGTGAAGGGCACAATAGCAGTGTGATTGGAAGGGATGTGGCCTGATAGCTGAGGGCTGAAAGGGTGTGGCCTGACAGCTGCTGAGTGCAACCAGGAGTAACTGTGTGTGCTAGGAGCTTTCATTCTGTTTCATGACTTCTAACTGAGCAGAGCAGAGGGAGTTGTGTCAGCTGGTCCAGAGGATGAACAAGCAAGCCAACTCCCAAAGAGTGAGCAAACAGGGAGAGCTAACAGGTCTTTGTCAGAGGAGGTTAAAGGGGTGGTCCCTAATTTTATTTTTTTGGTACAGCGTACCACATACCAATGGGACTCTCCTGTTTATGCTAAAGGAGGACAGGACAAAGCACAGGCCATTCCAATACAAATAGAAAGAAAGAAACCAAAGACAGAAGAGACTATAGATGGGAAGGACACTCCAGTGGTGGTGACCTTCAAGGTGTGTTTGTTTTCTTGCCTGAGAACAATGTGGTGTACACATGCAACAAGTGCAAGCTGGTGGCACTGTTGGTAAAAATGAGAGGCCTGGAATGGTGAGTGGCGACACCAAAGAGTATAAGAGAAGACAAAGAGTTCTTAGATAGAATGCTAGAACAACAACAGCAAAGAGACGTACAGGGGGTGGGAGAACCAGAGCCTGGAAGATTGATTTTAAAAAGGAATAAATTACAATTACTGTTACATAGCCCCAAAAAGGAATAAATTACAATTATAATTATAACTGTTCGCAAAGGAATTGATTACTCTACCGTTACTCAAAAGTAATCACTACAATTACACAACCCTAGAGCGCCTACAAGGTGCTGGCCTTGGCTGCTGCACACCTAAGTCACTTAAAATAACATTAAAAATAAACACACATAAACACACACACAGAGGTAGTTTTTTTTTTTCATTCCATAAGATTGCAATGGTGTTGTCTCCGCTGGTAAGGGTAAGGGAGGCAGGCAGGGAGGCAGAGGCCACTACTCAGATCTTTGCACATCAAACCAAATGCAACCCCCACACACACGCACACATTCTCAGCCAGCAAGCATAATCTCTCTCACTAAACCACCTCCAGGAACCTGCCCTGCCACCAACTAAGGGACACCCACCCAAGTAAACATTTTCACCTAAGATGCAAAAACAGTTAAAACACCGTGAATGCCGCAAACTAGCCAGGGAAGGCATTGGAGGCCATTTTGTGCACCAAGTGCAAACACAGTATTCTCTCTCTCTCTCTCTCTCTCTCTCTCTCTCTCTCTCTCTCTCTCTCACACACACACACACACACACACACACACACACACACACACACACACACATACACACGTCATCTTTCACCTCCACAGTTCTTTATCTCCATTCTGCTGCTGCCTCATTCACCTTCCTTATGCATGTTCTTGCCCTCCAGCTCCTTTCTCCCTGCACTCCATTCTTTTCTACCACTGTCCATTTTTAAAACAATTTGTTTTCTCCAATCCACCCTGTCTCACTCTCCACATCCCCTCTTGTCGCCTCCTACCCACCCACAGAGCATGAGGAAAGAGCGATGCTGCACAGAAGCCCAGTTTCAGGCACATGATTTTCATCCACAGATCAGAGGAGCAGAAGACTTCCCCTGCCCCTGTCCCAAGTAATGCCCCAAAGTAATGCTTGAAACATTACAATTACTCCTCAAAAGTAATAAAATCACTTGTATTACAATCAAAATGTAAAGGAATTACCCACTTGTTCTTCAAAAAAATAATGAATTACAAGTAATTTGTGTTTTTGTAACTAATTACTTTCAAGCTCTGTAGAGAACAGCAGCTAAGTGAAGCAGAAGACTGCTGTAGAGAGCAACAACAAAGTGGAGAAACTTTTTGGAAAAGGATGACAGAACAGCTAGAAGACACCCTTCACCAGTGGAACTATGGAATTGCTTCCAGACATGTGGGGATGAGAGGACAGCCTGCAAGGGAAGAATTACAGGAGACCCTTGTGACAGACAACAAGCTGAAGCTGAGTCAAGCAATGAAACCAAGCCCCACGACAAGAAGGTAGTAGTAGTAGTAGTAGTAGTAGTAGTAGTAGTAGTAGTAGTAGTGGGAGACTCTGTACTGTGTTGGGGTTGAAACTCAAGTATGCTGACAAGATCCATGTGCTCACCAGGTATGCTGGAGATTCAACAGAAGGGTTGCCATCATTCAAAACACCCACTGACAGATATCCCTTTCTTCTCATCCATGTTGGAATGAATGATACTGCCAAGCAGAGCTACAAAGAAATCAAGTCAGCCTTTGAAGCTCTGGGAAGGAAATTCAAGGACTTGGAGACGAAGATAGGTTACTCATCCATCCCTCCGATACTTAGAAGAGGAGTAGAAAAGGAAAGAAAAATCCACTGGGTGAATGACTGGCTACAAAAATGGTGCAGACATAAGAGATTTGGATTCTGGGATCACAGGCTATGCTTCCTAGAAGATGGACTGCTGTAAAGTGATGGATTGCACCTCACAAGGTCTGGGAAGAAAGTGTTTGGTCACAGCATGGAGAACTTCATCAAGAGAGCTTTAAACTGAATCCTAAGGGGGAGGGATTAACAAAGGCTTGTGCACAGTAAGAGAAGGGAACATCTCTAATGGGGCTCAGTAATAGTCTTCATAAAAAAGTAGGAAGGAAGCCAGGCTGTAAATCACATGGTCTTCAATGTCTGTTTACAAATGCCCAGTGTATGGGAAACAAACATGATGAACTTGAACTCTTAACACGGGAGAGCAAATATGACTTGATAGGTATAACTGAAACTTGGTGGGATGACTCTCATGAGTGGAATACTGAAAATGAAGGATATAACTTGTTCAAAAAGAACAGAAGGAATAGAAAGGGAGGCGGAGTTGTGCTATATGTTAAAAATATATATCCCTGCACAGAAATACATACAGGAGGATTTATTTATTTATTTATTTATTTATTTTATTTTATTTTATTTTATTTATATACCGCCCGAAGCCCGAAGGCTCTCTGGGCGGTGTACATAAAAGGATGAGCTTGGTAGGTCCACCGAGAGTATCTGGATTAAAATTAATGGGGCAAGAAATAAAAGGAACATGGTGGTTGGAGTCTACTACCAATTAACCAATCAAAGAGAAGATGAGGATGAAACCTTTGAAAAGCAAATTGCAGTGTTTTGAGGAAGTATGATGTAATAGTACTGAGAGACTTCAATTACCCCGATATCTGTTACGAGACAAATTCTGCCAAACACGGCCCCTCCAAGAAATTCCTGACTTGTGTTGGAGATAACTTTCTCCTACAGAAAATGGAGAAAGCAACTAGAAGATCAGCTATCCTTGAGATGACTTGGTGGATGAAGTGGCAGTTACAGGAACTCTAGGGGAAAGTGACCACACTATACTTGAGTACTTCATTTTAACCCCTTGCTGGATCGTCACCTTGCAATGGTGAGTGGGCTTGCATGTTCCAATGAACCCTGTAAGCGATGCCGTCAGGAGTCATGTACTCCCAGCAGGGTCACCCATGGCGGTAAGGTCAAGGGAGAGGAACCAGACAAAGAACGATCCAAGAAAGTCCTCAATGGCAAAACCGGCGAAGGATAACAATGTGTATGTTACAACGGCTGTGAAGGCGTATGAAGGCTGCAGCAGATAAAAGACTTCCAATTGTCATGGTATCCATGCCATTGCATCAAAGCCTTTTTCTGTCAGGATTGTGTGTTGATCATTATGCACCGATCTCCCCACATAAAAAAAATTCACGAAAAGGTGTCTTCCAACCAAAACAAAACAAAACAATAGTCCCATGGCAATCGGTGAATGACAACGGGGGCAGCACTGTAAAATCAGGAAGCCCCTAGTCATGGACCGGCACATGGGTAGTGGATGCAGACTCAGTCGTCCTGGCTCAAGGACTGAGGCAATTGAGTAGTTCTGCAGCTGTATCCACAACTGAGCAGTCCACTCTGCTCACCCCATATGGGGAGGGGGCTAGAAAAGTTGCCCTAAACATAGTCTGCCTCATCTCTCTCCCTGACTGGATCACCGTGTCCAGTGGGGTCACCACTTTGCGGTCGCAAAAGACAAATGAACTTTGGAATATGGAATATATGGACATTGCTGGACAATACAGATAGTGAACGTCCTGAACGCAGGACTGCCATCATTGCGAGGGAGTTGAGACGTTTTGATATTGACATAGCGGCACTCCAAGAAACTCGAAGAGCAGGAGAGGGACAATTGAAGGAAGAAAAAGGAGGTTAAACCTTCTTCTGGAAAGGACTGCCTGAACAAGAACGACGAATACATGGAGTAGGCTTTGCTATTAAACATGATCTTGTGAAGCTCTTGTCAGAAGTTCCTACTGGCATTAATGAACGACTCTCTCTGATTAAAACTCACCCAAAACCAGCAGGCAACTATTCTAAGTGCTTATGCACCAACATTAGATGCTGAGGAAGACATCAAGGAAATTTTTTATACCCAGCTGGAAACCATCTTATCAGAGATACCTAAGGAGAACAAAATTATCCTCCTGGGCGATTTCAATGCAAGAGTTGGGCCTGATTTTGATTTATGGCCAGAAACCATTGGGAAAGAAGGAGTTGGCAATAGCAACCTGAATGGAATTCTACTTCTGACTAAATGTGCAGAGCATAATCTTGTTATCACAAACACATTCTTTCACCAGAAAGATAAATTTAAAACATCACGGAAGCACCCTCGGTCGAAGCACTGGCATCTCCTGGATTACGTAATTGTCCATGCCAGAGATCGTCATGATGTACTCCTCACCAGGGCCATGACGAGTGCTGATGACTGCTGGACAGATCACTGACTAATTTGATCCACTATGGCCATTAAAATTGTTCCTCAACGTAGGCTCCAAGAAAAAAACCAAGGTGTAAGAACATCCACACCCTTCAAGATCCTATTAAGCGAGCTTGCTTTCAAACAACTCTCAAGAAACATCTACCTACAGAACTCCCTGAAAACGCTGAGGAACACTGGATTAAACTGAAGAAACCCATTATTGCAGCATGTGAACAAACTATTGGATACCAAACTAAGAAACATCAGGACTGGTTTCATGAGAATGATAGTGAGATTGAACATATCATTGACAAGAAAAGGAAAGCCTTCCAGATATGGCAAAAAGACATTAACTGTGCTGCTAAGAAAAACATCTATGCCAGTGCAAAGGCTGAGATCCAAAGAAGAACTAGAGAACTTAAGAACGCCTGGTGGATAAAGAAAGCTAAAGAAATCCAGCATTTTGCAGATGCTTATGATGCATGGGGCTTTTTTAATGCCACAAAGGCCATCTATGGACCAACAAATTATGGTACAAATCCCTTACATTCAATAGATGGTACCAAACTTCTAAAGGACAAAGAGTCTATTGCACTGTGTTGGAAAGAGCATTACCACGACCTCCTTAATTGTAACTCTATTATGAGGTCTTCTCGCAAATCCCACAACAACAAATTAGAGATAAGGTTCCAGTATCCCTTAATTTGGATGAAGTCAGTAAAGCCATCAATCAAATGAAGAATAACAAAGCTAGTGGACCTGATGGGATTCCTGCTGAAGTCTTTAAAGAAGGTGGGCCTGAACTTACACAACTACTTCATAAGTTCATCAAAAAAATCTGGATGAGGGAGGAGATCCCGGAAGACTTTAGGGATGCCATAATTATCACTCTTTTCAAGAAGGGTGATAGAACAGATTGTGGGAACTACCGAGGCATCTCTATACTAGCTACCATAGGTAAAATCCTTGCAAGGATACTTGCAAATCGCCTCCTACCTATCTCAGAAGACATCCTCCCTGAATCCCAAAAGGGTTTCCGCACTTCCAGGGGGACAGTTGACATGATCTTCACTGCACGACAGCTTCAAGAAAAATGCCGGTAGCAAAACCAACCTCTGTATATGGCATTTATTGATCTGACTAAGGCCTTTGATACTGTAAATCGAACTGCTCTCTGGACCATCCTTTTGAAAATTGGATGCCCTGATAAATTTGTGAATATTTTGCAACTCCTCCATGACAACATGACGGCAACAACTTTGGACAACAATGGCTCTCAAAGTGATCTATTCAAAGTGGGACCAGGCGTCAAACAGGGATGTGTCATTGCTCCGACCTTATTTGCTATTTTCATCACCATGATTCTACACCTTATTGAGGGGAAACT